>NC_140990.1:333608287-334208287 GCF_052327205.1 Somniosus microcephalus | reverse complement strand
GTTCTGGACTCCCCCGCCATCGGGAACATCCTTCCTGCATCTAGTCTGTCTAGTCCTGTTAGAATTTTATAAGTTTCAATGAGATCCCCTCTCATTCTTCTAAACTCCAGCGAGTATAAGCCCAATCGACCCAATCTCTCCTCATACATCATTCCTGCCATCCCAGGTATCAGTCTGGTGAATCTTCGCTGCACTCCCTCCATGGCAAGAACATCCTTCCTCAGATAAGGCGACCAAAACTGCACACAATACTCAAGATGTGGTCTCACCAAGGCCCTGTACAACTGCAGCAAGACATCCTTGTTCCTGTACCCAAACCCTCTCGCTACGAAGGCCAACATACCATTTGCCTTCTTAACCGCCTGCTGCACCTGCATGCTTACCTTCAGCAACTGGTGCACAAGGACACCCAGGTCTCGTTGCACTTCCCTTTCTCCCAATCTATTGCCGTTCATATAATAATCTGCCTTCCTGTTTTTGCCACCAAAGTGGATAACCTCGCATTTATCCACATTATACTGCATCTGCCATGCATCTGCCCAATCACCCAACCTGTCCTAATCATACTGGAGTTTCTCGGCATCCTCTTCACAGCACACACGCCCACCCAGCTTTGTGTCGTCTGCAAACTTGGAGATATTACATCTAGTTCCCTCAACTAGATCATTAATATATATTGTGAATAGCTGGGGTCCAAGGACCGATCCCTGCAGTACCCCACTAGTCACTGCCTGCCACTCGGAAAAAGACCCATTTATTCCAACTCTTTGCTTCCTGTCTGCCAACCAGTTCTCTATCCAAGTCAGTACCTTGCCCCCAATCCCATGTGCTTTAACTTTACACGCTAATCTCTTATGCGGGACCTTATCAAAAGCCTTCTGGAAGTCCAAATTCACCACATCCACTGGTTCTCCCTTATCTAATCTACCAGTTACATCCTAGAGGTTGTGAGTTCAAATCCCAAAATTGTATTTCATTAAATCTGGTGGTTTCTGGCCTGCCAGATTATTCTGAAAATCTAGGTGGTTCATTGATGGAATCTGCCACATTTATCTTGTCTGGCCTACATGTGACTCCAGTCCTGCACTATATGGTTGACTCTTAATGCCCTCAGGGCAAATAGGGATGGCCATGATGTCCAATTTCCTTATCTCTCCCTATGTGATAACTTCTAGCGATGACCTAGCTGAAGCGAAACGCTTATGGTGTGGGGATCTGTTGGACCTCGCCCCTCACTGAGACTATTATTTAAAATAACAACAATATACTGAAAGCCCATCTTGAAACAAAAATAGATAATCAATCGTGAATGAATTTTGTGAACAGTACCAGGAGCTAGGCTCAAATCTGTATCATGCTTCCAGTATTCATGTGCCTCCAGCAGTGATGTCAAGTTATGCTTTGTAAGCTACTAACTAAGCTACTAAAGGGTGGACAGCTTTAAGTTCCTCAGAGTCCACATCACGGAAGACCTCTCCTGGTCCCTCAATACCTCCTCTTTGGTGAAGAAGGCCCAGCAGCGCCTATATTTCCTAAGGAGGCTGAAGGGATGTAACCTGTCACCCCTGATCCTCTCTAACTTTTACCGCTGCACAATAGAGAGCATCCTGACGAACTGTATCACAGTATGGTATGGCAGCTGTAGCTACTATGACCGGAAAGCCCTGCAGCGGGTAGTCAAAACTGCCCAACGCATTACCGGCACCCGGCTACCAACCATAGAGCACATATACCAGAAACGCTGTTTACGGAGGTCACGGTCCATCATCAAAGACCCTACCCACCCCAGCCACAGTCTGTTCGCCCTCCTGCCATCTGGGAGATGCTACAGATGCATTCGCACCTGTACGACCAGATTTAGGAACAGCTTCTTTTCCAGGGCTGTCATCCTACTGAACTCCACAAATAAACTCTAAAGCCTGCACATCTGCCAATGCACTTTATTATGGTTATGTTTATGTTAATGAATGTTTAAATGCCTTAATCTAAATGTACACTCTCGGGAGCCGCAAGCCTACATTTCGTTGTACTGCACTTGTGCACTAACAATGACAATAAAGTTGATTATGATTATGATTTTAAGCAGTGAATACACACTCCTAAAGGAGTCGATTAGGCTTATATTCACTAGAGTTTAGAAGAATGAGAGGGGATCTCATTGAAACTTATAAAATTCTAACAGAACTAGACAGACTAGATGCAGGATGTTCCCGATGGCGGGGGAGTCTAGAACCAGGAGTCACAGTCTAAGGATAAGGGGTAAGCCATTTAGGACTGAGATGAGGAGGAATTTCTTCACCCAGAGAGTGGTGAACCTGTGGAATTCTCTACCACACAAGGCAGTTGAGGCCAATTCATTAAATATATTCAAGAAGGAGTTAGATATATTTCTTAAGGCTAAAGGGATCAAGGGATATGGGGAGAAAGCAGGGACAGGGTACTGAATTTGGATGATCAGCCATGATCTCATTAAATGGCGTAACAGGCTCGAGGGGCTGAATGGCCTACTCCTGCTCCTATCTTCTATGTTTCTATGTCTAAAGAGATGGGAGGCGGTAGAAAAAAAACTGAAGTAAAATGTAAGCTGATCATTTGACTGAACTATGCTGTACATCATTAGTTTCTCAAAAAAGAAAAAAATAACTTGCATTTAGATCGCACCTTATCACATCTCTCAGAAACATGCCAAAGCACTTCACAAATAACGAATGACATCATGCAGTTAATGTTGTTCAGTGGGTAAACACAACAGCCATTTGGCATCAGCAGGTTGCTGCAACACGGCAATAAGATGAATGACCAACTATTTTTGTTGGTGTAGGTTAAGAGCAAAATGTTGACCAGGGCTGCTCCCTGCTTTTCATCAAATGTGTCAGCCGTGACTCAGTTGGTAGCACTCTCGCTGTAATAGAACCACCTTGTGTATACCATGCAAGTCATGTATAATGATTATTTGCTACAATTAACTTCTTCAATAAGGAGGGAAAAGTTTAATAGAGCCACCTGGTGGACTACTGATGTATATAATAATAAAGCCATATGCAGTACAGTTCTTACCGGAAGCCATGTTGCGCTGTTGTATATATATATATACTGTGTCTCAAGATATCACAGAATTGGCGATGAGGATACGATTGCGGATTCCCCAGCTGAAATTTTTGTTGGAGGAAAATCCTACCAACCGATGGAGGGACTGTTAGAGGTTCTTCGTTTTGCAGAAAAACTTAAAAATCCCGGGCGGTAAATTTCGAACAGACGTGGCTAAACTGTTGACATTGCCAGAGTCCAGACGGTCGTGTCTATGGGAATAATAGCGCACTTGGGTGAGTTCCATTGTGACTGAGAGACTTTTGGAGCGTATGTGGAGCAGTTAGAAATGTTTTTCACCGTGAATAGTATTGTCGAAGTCCCCGATGATGTAAACCGTAACCGGGCGCTTTTACAAATGAAATGGAATATTTTTTTGACTGAAGCAGGCCCCGAGGTGGATGAAACCCTGAAAAATTTGCTTGTTCCCGCCAAGCCGAAGGACACACCGCTGAAGGAGATCCTCACCAAGTTAGAACGGCACTACAGTCCTGAGCCCCTGGAAATTGCTGAAAGTTATCGTTTTGGAACACGCGATCAATTAAATAACGAGGGTATCAGTGAGTACATTGTAGCTTAAAAAAAGCTATTCATTCACTGTCATTTCGGAAACTTTCAGAACCGAGCTTTGTGTGACCTTTGTTCGTGGGTTGAAAAATGAACATATCAGAAGTAAATTGTTGACAACCCCTAACGTGACTTTTGACTTAGCTTGTCAGACGGTTATGTCGATGGATATGGCCGACCGATACTCCCGAGAGTTCCGCGCCATTTCCAGTTGTCAGACAACTGAAGTGAATCGGCTGCAGGCTAAAAGTAAAAGGCAGTTGGGTCCCAAGGCCTCAGCAGCTGGCCAAGGTAACAGTGCATTGAAGTCGTGCTATCGGTGCCTGGGACAACACATCGCTCAAAGCTGTCCATATGTGAAGGCAGAGTGTTTCTACAGCAAGGGGACTGGGCATCTTGTGAAGGCGTGCCGACAGAAGAATAAACCGACTGGCAAAGCTAGAAGTAGAAATTGCCAGACACTACATACCGTTGAAGAGAAGCAGCAGGACGAGGAGTTTCTGGGGATTCACGTCATCAGGAGCACGAAGGTATCTAACAGCGATTCTCGAGGTATCATCATCCAAGTAGATGTTGCAGGAACCAGGGTACTCATGGAAATCGACACTGGTGCATCCATGAGCGTCGTACCGGAATCACTCTATGGCGACAAGTTGTGTGATTATCGACTACAGAAATCGAAGGAAGAGCTGCGAGGCTACTCAGGAGAGCAAATCCCTGAAGTAGGAAGTGTCACCATACCTGGGAAATACAAGGATCAGTGTCAGAGCTTGCCTCTCATAGTAGTGGCAGGAGACAAGCCTGCCTTGATAGGTAGAAATTGGTTGGGATCACTGAAACTGGATTGGAATGAGATTTTTCGTGTGGAAGCGAAATTTGCATCAAAAGATGATGTTATCAAGCAGTATCCGAAGGTGTTCAGTGAAACAGTGTGAAGCATATAAAGTTCCACCCTGCTTAAAATGGTGCAGCAGAGCGCACAGTACAAATTGTCAAACGTGCCCTCATCAAGCAAATGTTGGATCCAAATCCAAAGAAACGTCAGTTGTCAGACCACAAACTGACACATTTTCTATTTACCTATTGGAATACTCCTCATGCCACTACTAGAAGAATCAAATCAAATCAAATTAGGTTAGGTTGATTGGCTATGATAAATTGACCCTTAGTGTTAGGGGGATTAAATACGTGGGGTTACGGGGATAGGGTGGGATATGTGTTGGTGTAGGGGTTACAGGGATCGGGTGGGATATGTGTCGGTGCAGGCTCAATGGGCCGAAATGGCCTCTATCTGCACTGTGGGGTTTCTGTGATTTCTGTGATCTGTGATCTGTGAAATCAACTTTTATTGTCATTGTTAGTGCACAAGTGCAATACAACGAAATGTAGGCTTGCGGCTCCGGAGAGTGTACATTTAGATTAAGACATTTAAACATTCAACGTACATTTGGCTTGTAATACATTAACATAAACATAACCATAATAAAGTGCATTGGCAGATGTGCAGGCTTTAGAGTTTATTTGTGGAGTTCAGTAGGATGACAGCCCTGGGAAAGAAGCTGTTCCTAAATCTGGTCGTACAGGTGCGAATGCATCTGTAGCGTCTCCCAGATGGCAGGAGGGCGAACAGACTGTGGCTGGGGTGGGTAGGGTCTTTGATGATGGACCGTGACCTCCGTAAACAGCGTTTCTGGTATATGTGCTCTATGGTCGGTAGCCGGGTGCCGGTAATGCGTTGGGCAGTTTTGACTACCCGCTGCAGGGCTTTCCGGTCATAGTAGCTACAGCTGCCATACCATACTGTGATACAGTTTGTCAGGATGCTCTCTATTGTGCAGCGGTAAAAGTTAGAGAGGATCAGGGGTGACAGGTTACATCCCTTCAGCCTCCTTAGGAAATATAGGTGCTGCTGGGCCTTCTTCACCAGGGAGGAGGTATTGAGGGACCAGGAGAGGTCTTCCATGATGTGGACTCCGAGGAACTTAAAGCTGTCCACCCTTTCCACCACAGCCCCATGGATGTGGATGGGGGTGTGACTTCCGCCTTTAGACTTCCTGAAGTCCACAATGATTTCTTTGGTTTTCTTGATGTTAAGGGCCAGGTTGTTATCGGCACACCACTTCACAAGATGCTGGACCTCCTCCCTGTAGGCTGACTCATCGTTGTTGGTGATCTGGCCTACTACCATGGTATCATCCGCAAAATTGATGATAGTGTTGGAACCATGAACAGCCACACAGTCGTGGGTGAAGAGGGAGTAGAGGAGGGGGCTCAGCACACATCCTTGTGGGGCCCCCGTGTTCAGGGTCGGGGGGGGAGGTGTGGTTACCTAATTTGACAGACTGGGGTCTGTTTGTTAGGAAACCAGCAGAGTTGTTTCTCAAAAAAATGCAGACACGAACCAGGTTCTCGTTGTTAAAGCCAAACTTGGCACAGTCTGTAGAAGAGAAACAATCAAGACAGAACAAGAGTTCAAATGTAGATCAAGGTCAGCCCTTGGAGAAGAATTCTCCGCAGGCTCAGCCTAGAATGAGTCAAAGTCCGACAACAAGATCTGAAAGTTCTGTTCAAGAAAGAAGGTATCCTCTTCGAAACAGAAAACCAGTGGTTAAGTTTAATCTGTAAATATGGAAAATAAGTTCATATCTTTTGTTTGTGTTACAGAATTCTTTAGTAAAATTTGGAAACATAAAATAGGTTCCATTTGAGAAATGTATACCAAGAGTTGTGTATACCATGCAAGTCATGTACAATGACTATTTGCTATGATTAACTTCTTCAATGAGGAGGGAAATACAAGTGCCCTAGAGTATATCTTTAACTGGTGGTATTGAATTAATTTAAATTAATTAAAGGGGCAAGTCATGCCAGGAGAGCCCAGCCCCCTGTTATGCTCCTCTTGCTCTATGTGGGAATTCAGGGACACTGCCAGTGTCCCTGACGACCATGTTTGCCGGAAATGCATCCAGCTGCAGCTACAAGCAGACCGCATGGAGGCGCTGGAGCTGCGGATGGATGGGCTTTGGAGGATTCACGATGCTGAGAGGGTCATGGATTACATGGTTGATGAGTTGGTCACACTGCAGGGTAGGGCTGCACAGGCAGAAGGGAAATGGGTGACCATCAGGCAGAGCAGTAGAGACAGGCAGGTAGTGCAGGGGACCCCTGTGGCCATCCCCCTTTCAAACAGCTTTACCAATTTGGATACTGTTGAGGAGGATGACTTACCAGAGGAAGGCAGCAGCAGCCAACTTCCTGGCACCAGGGTTGCTTCTGCTGCTCAGGAAGGGAGGAAAAAGAGTGGGAGAGCAATAGTGGTAGGGGATTCTATCGTAAGGGGAACAGATAGGCGTTTCTGTGGCCGTAGACGTGACTCCAGGATGGTTTGTTGCCTCCCTGGTGCCAGGGTCAAGGATGTCACTGAACGGCTGCAGGGCATTCTGAAGGGGGAGGGTGAAAAGGCAGAGGTCGTGGTTCACATTGGGACCAACGACATAGGTAGGAAGAGGGATGAGGTCCTGCAGCAAGAATTTAGGGAGCTAGGTAGCAGATTAAAGAATACGACCTCAAAGGTTGTAATCTCTGGATTACTCCCGGTGCCACGTGCTAGTGAGTATAGGAATATGAGGATAGAGCAGATGAATGCGTGGCTAAAGAGTTGGTGCAGGAGGGAGGGCTTTAGTTTCCTGGATCACTGGGCCTGCTTCTGGGGAAGGTGGGACTTGTACAAGTCAGACGGGTTGCACCTGAACCAGAGCGGGACAAATATCCTTGTGGGGAGGTTTGCTAGCACTGTTCGGGGGGGTTTAAACTAAAATGGCAGGGGGTTGGGAACCTGAGCAGGGAGACAGAGGAAAGGAAAACAGGGATAAAAGCAAAAGACAGGAAGGAGAAAAACAAAAGTGGTAGTCAGAGAAATCAATGGTTTAAATCAAACGTGGCCACAGTAAATAATAATTCTAATAGGTCTAAGAGCTTTAAAAAAACAAGCCTGAAGGCTTTGTGTCTTAATGCAAGGAGCATTTGTAACAAGGTGGATGAATTGGCTGCGCAAATAGAGGTAAACGAATATGATTTGGTTGGGATTACGGAAACGTGGCTCAAGGATGGCCAAGACTGGGAACTCAACATTCAGGGGTATTCAATATTTAGGAAAGATAGGCAAAAAGGAAAGTGAGGTGGGGTAGCATTACTGGTTAAAGAAGGGATTAATACAATTGTAATGAAGGATATTAGCTCTGATGATGTGGAATCTGTATGGGTAGAATTGAGAAATACTAAGGGGAAAAAAACATTAGTGGGAGTGGTATACAGACCTCCAAACAGTAAGGCGGAGGTTGGGGATGGCATTAAAAGGGAAATTAAAGAAGCGTGCAATAAGGGCACAGCAGTCATCATGGGTGACTTTAATCTACATATAGATTGGGCCAACCAAATTAGTAACAATACTGTGGAGGAGAAATTCCTGGAGTGTTTACGGGATGGTTTCCTGGACAAATATGTCGAGGAACCAATCAGAGATCAGGCCATCTTAGACTGGGTATTATGTAACGAGAAAGGATTAATTAGCAATCTTGTTGTACGAGGCCCCTTGCGTCGGAGCGATCATAACATGATCGAATTCTTCATTAAGATGGAGAATGAAATAGTTGACTCAGAGACAAGGGTCCTCAATTTAAATAAAGGAAACTACGATGGTCTGAGGAGCGAGTTGGGTAGGATTGATTGGGGAATGGCACTCAAAGGGTTGATGGTGGATAGGCAATGGCAAACATTCAAAGACCGAATGGATGAGCTACAGAATTTGTTCATCCCAGTTTGGCATAAAAATAAAACAAAAAAGGTGACTCAACCGTGGCTAACAAGGGAAATTAGGGATAACATAAGATCCAAGGAGAGGACATAGAAATTGGCTAGAAAAAGCAATAATCCTGAGGATTGGGAGCAGTTTAGGAGTCAACAAAGGAGGACAAAGGGATTAATTAAGAAATGGAAAATAGAATATGAGAGTAAGCTAGCAGGGAACATAAAAACTGACTGTAAAAGCTTTTATAGATACGTGAAGAGAAAAAGATTGGTGAAGTCAAGCGTAGGTCCCTTGCAGTCAACGAATCAGGGGAATTTATAATGGGAAACAAGGAAATGGCAGGCCAACTAAATACATACTTTGGTTCTGTCTTCACAAAGGAGGACACAAATAACCTCCCAGAGATGCCGGGGAACATAGGGTCTGATGAAAGGGAGGAACTGAAAGAAATCAGTATTTGTAGGGAACTGGTGTTAGGAAAATTGATGGGACTGAAAGCCGATAAATCCCCAGGGCCTGATGGTCTACATCCCAGGGTACTTAAGGAAGTGGCCCTAGAAATAGTAGATGCATTGCTGGTCATCTTCCAGAACTCGATAGACTCTGGAACGGTACCCATGGATTGGAGGGTAGCTAATGTTACCCCACTATTCAAAAAAGGTGGTAGAGAAAAAGCGGGGAATTATAGACCGGTAAGCCTGACATCAGTAGTGGGGAAAATGCTAGAGTCTATTATAAAAATGTAATAGCAGAGCACTTGGAAAGCAGTGACAGGATCGGACAAAGTCAACATGGATTTACAAAAGGTAAATCATGCTTGACTAATCTACTGGAATTTTTTGACGATGTAACTGGTAAAATAGATAAGGGAGAACCAGTGGATGTGGTGTATTTGGACTTTCAGAAGGCTTTCGATAAGGTCCCACATAAGAGGTTAGCGTGCAAAATTAAGGCACATGGGATTGGGGGCAAGGTATTAACTTGGATAGAGAACTGGTTGGCGGACAGAAAGCAAAGAGTTGGAATAAACGGGTCGTTTTCCGAGTGGCAGGCATTGACTAGTGGGGTACCGCAAGGATCGGTCCTAGGACCCCAGCTGTTCACAATATATATTAATGATCTGGATGAGGGAATTGGATGTAATATCTCCAAATTTGCAGACGACACAAAGCTGGGTGGGAGGGTAAGCTGTGATGAGGATGTCGTGAAACTCCAGTACGATTTGGACAGGTTGGGTGATTGGGCAGAAACATGGCAAATGCACTATAATGTGGATAAATGTGAGGTTATCCACTTTGGTGGCAAAAACAGGAAGGCAGATTATTATTTGAATGGCAATAGATTGAGAGAAGGGGAAGTGCAAAGAGACCTGGGTGTTATTGTGCACCAGTCGCTGAAGGTAAGCATGCAGGTGCAGCAAGCGGTTAAGAAGGCAAATGGTATGTTGGCCTTCGTAGCAAGAGGGTTCGAGTACAGGAACAAGGATGTCTTGCTACAGTTGTACAGGGCCTTGGTGAGACCGCACCTTGAGTATTGTGTGCAGTTTTGGTCACCATACCTGAGGAAGGACGTTCTTGCCATGGAGGGAGTGCAGCGAAGATTCGCCAGGCTGATACCTGGGATGGCAGGAATGACGTATGAGGAGAGAATGTGTCGATTGGGCTTATACTCACTGGAGTTTAGAAGATTGAGAGGGGATCTCATCGAAACCTATAAAATTCTGTCAGGCCTGGACAGACTAGATGCAGGAAGGATGTTTCTGATGGCCGGGGAGTCCAGAACCAGGGGTCACAGTCTAAGGATAAGGGGTAAGCCATTTAGGACTGAAATGAGGAGGAATTTCTTCACCCAGAGAGTGGTGAACCTGTGGAATTCTCTGCCACAGAGGGCGGTGGAGGCCAGTTCATTAAATATATTCAAGAAAAAGTTGGATATATTTCTTGAGGCTAAAGGGATCAAGGGATATGGGGAGAAGGCAGGGACAGGGTACTGAAATTGGATGATCAGCCATGATCTCATTGAATGGCGGAGCAGGCTCGAGGGGCCGAATGGCCTACTCCTGCTCCTATCTTCTATGAATCTATAAAAGTTTAATAGAGCCACCTGGTGGACTACTGATGTATATAATAATAAAGCCATATGTAGTACAGTTTTTACTGGAAGCCATGTTGTGCTGTTGTGTATATATATATATATATATGCTGTCTCAAGATATTACACTCACCTCTGAATCAGAAGGTTGTGGGTTCAAGTCCCACTCCAGAGACTTGCGAACAAAAATCTAGGTTGACACTCCAGTGCAGTGCTGAGGGAGTGCTGCACTGTCGGAGGTGCTGCCTTTCTGATGAGACGTTAAACTGAGGCCGCCTCTGTTCTCTCAGGTGGACTTAAAAGATCCCATGGCACAACATTGAAGAAGAGCGGCGGAGTTATCCCCGATGTCCTGGCCAATATTTATCCCTCAATCAACATCACTAAAACAAATTATCTGGCCTTTAGCGCATTGCTGTTTTGTGGGAGCTTGCTGTGTGCAAATTGGCTGCCGAGTTTCCTACATTACAACAGTGACTACACTTCAAAAGTACTTCATTGGCTATAAGGTGCTCTGGGACGTCCTGAGGTTGTGTAAGGCGCGATATAAATACAAGTCTTCTGTCTTTCAAATGGTTACATGGGGTGGGGTTGGAAATCTTTGACTCAAAGTCAACGAAGAAGCCATGCCACCCACCCATTCTTGCTGGGATGAAGCCCGGGCCATTTTGAGGTAGGCGGACTGCTGGCACATTTACAGGCCAAAGGGGCAGCCTAGGTTTCCCCCACCCTGCCCACCACCACGATTCTGAATTGTGAGGTGAGAAATGGGTGCCCAGCAGTTCACAAGCACCCCCGTCCAGCAGCTTTAACATTCATCTGAATCACCATACACGCCACAGTTTGACATCTCGTCTGAAGCACAGTCCCGCCAACAATCCAGCACCCCTTAATTATTGCACTGAATGCTTGAACTCCCAGCCTTCTGCCTATAGGCAATGAGTGCTAGTAACTGAGCCAACCTGATATTAAAATACAGAAAGTTTTTAGTAAGAATCCTTACAGCAGGCTCCATCTCCCATGCTGAAGCCACTGGGGGAGCACCTCATAAGAGTGGTAGAGTAGGAAAGAAGTCATTTAACAAAGGCACTATGCACTAGCACCTGAGTGATAATTTGGTTGATGGCATTTATATAGGCTATTAAAAAATCATATAATTTGGACCTATTTTGTCTGTAGAATGTTCCTGTAGTAGCTGTTAACTCTGCAATATCAGTTGTCATGTATATCAATGTTGGGTATTGGCCAGAAGTAGTTTATTGGAGGATGGAAGAGCTGTGATAGATGTTGAATAGGACTTTTAATGCAGGGAGGTGGGGGCAGGGATAGTTCAGCAGAAGCATTGTTCAATTAGCTGCTGCCCAGAAGTTCTGGCTGCAGCCTAGTGTTGCTGCCCTCCCACTTTTGCGCCATCCTCAATGTCACTGGGGTCGTCCTTGTCATGTGGCTGAAGGCCCTCATCCAATGGTAGCTCCATGTGTTGTCTTAGTTGCAAAGCAAAGATGTGCAGCATGCAGCAGATGATAATCCGGGACACTCTCTCTGGGCTGTATGGGAGAAAGCTACCAGCCATGTCCAGGCAAAAGAGATGTTGCTCAAGCATTTCAATGGTCTGCTCGATGAGGGCTCTAGTTGACCCCTGGATCTGATTGTAGCACAGTTCATGGGTTTGTGAGAAATGTCATCTGCCAGGTAATGGCCCAGAAATCCGGGTCTCCACGGGTAAGTACGCACGGGGTACTCACCCGTAGGCCCAATGGAAGTGCCGGTTTCCTGCATGCACTGCGCATGCGCGGGAAACCGGCACTTCCGTTCCCCTGAACGAAGGGGTTCAGAGGTCGAACGCGTGCGCGGGGGAGGCTGCGCGTGCGCATCGAACTTACGTTTTTGTTACAGGTTTTCCCAGGATCGTAAGCCTGCAGGATTTAGAAATGTAAAAAGCAGGCGTAAGGCCTGCTTTTTACAAGGTAAGTGGTGAATTAATTAAAATTAAAACATTTTTTCCACAGGTTTATTATTTTTAAATACTTTAAAGCAAGGTACGTTTATTTTTAGCCCCGTTAGAATATAAAATTATTTTTTCAAAAATTTAAATTATTGTTTAAAATAGTTATTTCATGTAATTTATAGTTTATTTTAAAATGTGATGTTTTAAAAAATTTATTTGAATGTTTAGTGCTATTTTGGGGCCGTAGTATTTATAAGTCTTGACAGCTCTTCCTGTCAATCTTATGAATGGGCATTCCCTGCTCCGATTGGCTGCCCATGGCCCACGCGATCCCAGGGGACGCATTGAACTAACTGCGCCCCTGGGATACGCAAGCACTGCGCGCCTGCAGCTGGAGCAGGCCCAGGATCAGAATTCCACGGGGCCCTACAGCTCAACGGCCGGCGCGCAAGGTAAGTGCAGGTCGGGGCTTACATCCGCAGGAAGCCCCCGACCCGAATTTCTGGGCCAATATCCCTTGTCTCCAGGCTGTGCAGGTTCAAAGAGTGAGGGGTGGGGGAATAGAGAACTGATGCAGTATGAAGACTTCATGACAGCTGCCAGGAAATCGAGCATAGACCTGCACAATTCACTGATGGTGATCACACACCAGCTGCACATTCAGAGAATGGATGCCCTTTGCGATCCATGAAGATAGTGAACTAATTTGCAGGAACCCTCATGGTGATGTGTGTGCAGTATATGCTTCCCTGGACTTGGGGGAAGCCTGCAGTATGCAAAACCCAGAACCATATCCTGTTGTTTTCAGTTGTCTGTGAGGAATGTGATGAGCACATTTAGCAAACATGGCATGAGTCACCTGCATAATGCAGGCATGAATTGTAGACGGACTGGTGTTGATATCCCCTGTTGCAATCTGGAAGAAGCTTGAAGTGTTGCTGTTATCTTGCCAACTGTGCAGTGGGTTGCAGATCTTGTTCTAAGGCAACACAAGTTTGTGACCGTCTCCTTGAAGAAGCACAACCTCCTTATACACTGCACCTCAGATATCAGTAGGTGACTTCAGGCCTATACAAACTATTTGGAGAGTAAGGATGTCTAGAAGCTCTCTTCTTCCTCTATCAAGTCCCTTCAGCTCCAGTTGCAGCTCCATATGGTCCTTCCACCTGTTGATGATCCATCTTTCCTGCTCTTCCTTTAGCCAAAATGGAGTGGCCAAAAAGATTTTCATCATCTGATGAAGCCAGTGCCTCTTTGAACACCCTGAAGTTTGAACAGCAACTACAATCAAAAGGACAGTGATAAATGCAAGCAAGATGTCTACTAAACAATTCCAGCAATCTAAGCTATAGCAGATAAGTGCCCCTTTACATAGTGCCGAACCTGCCTGCTTTCCCACCCTGTACTGCCCATGAATAGCAGGTGGCTTTAAAAGTCAGCGGTGCTAGTGCTGGCTTACTCCAAAATGGTGTCAGGGTCATGGTTGTGGTTGTCATCTCACCCCCAGGACATCACTGCAGGAGTTCCTCAGGGCAGTGTCCTAGGCCCAACCATTTTCAGCTGCTTCATCAATGACCTTCCCTCCATCATAAGGTCAGAAGTGGGGATATTCGCTGATGACTGCAGTGTTCAGTTCCATTCGCAACTCCCCAGATAATGAAGCCTTCCATGCCCGCATGCAGCAAGAACTGGACAACATTCAGGCTTGGGCTGATAAGTGGCAAGTAACACTCGCACCACACAAGTGCCAGGCAATGACTATCTCCAATAAGAGAGAGTCTAACCACCGCCCCTTGATATTCAATGGCATTATTATCGCCGAATCGCCCACCATTAACATCCTGGGGGGTCACCATTGATCAGAAACTTAACTGGACCAGCCACATAAATACTGTAGCTACAAGAGCAGGTCAGAGGCTAGGCATTCTGTGGCAAGTGTTTCACCTCCTGTCTCCCCAAAGCCTTTCCACCATCTACAAGGCACAGTCAAGAGTTTGATGGAATACTCTCCACTTGCCTGGATGAGTGCAGCTCCAACAACATTCAAGAAGCTCGACACCATCCAGGACAAGGCAACCCTTCGGCACCCCATCGACCACCTTAAACATTCACTCCCTCCACCACCGGTGCACCGTGGCTGCAGTGTGTACCATCTGCAAGATGCACTGCAGCAACTCGCCAAGGCTTCTTCGGCAGCACCGCCCAAACCCACAACCTCTACCACCTAGAAGGACAAGGGCAGCAGGCGCATGGGAACACCACCACCTCCAAGTTCCCCTCCAAGTCACACACTTGACCCGGAAATAAATCGCCATTCCTTCATCGTGGCTGGGTCAAAATCTTGGAACTCCCTCCCTAACAGCACTGTGGGAGTACCTTCACCACACGGACTGCAGCGGTTCAAGAATGCGGCTCACCACCACCTTCTCAAGGGCAACTAGGGATGGGCAATAAATGCTGGCCTTCCCAGTGATACCCACATCCCAGAAACAAATAAAAATAAATAAATAAATATGTCATAGGGCCCTGATTTAAATATTTGCATCAGGCTCCCACCTCTTTCCAATGGGAGTGTTGACTGCCTAAATTGAGGCCTGCTCGAAAATTGCATCTGGCGATGAGTTTGTATGTTGTTTTGTACTAATTACACCTCACTGTCGTCCCAGTCACGCTGGAAAAGTGGGTGGAAGGGAAATGAAATTCATGACAAATGAGTTTAAAAAAATTATCTACTACTGAAAAATTTACAGGGCAATGGGGAAAGTGAGACTAATTAGATCGTTCTTTCAGCGAGCCGGCACAGGCACAATGGGCCCAATGGCCTCCTTCGGTGCTGCATCATTCTATGATTCTATGATACTGCGAGAATATATGTTAAGCTTCTGTTATTTATTCACCTGTTCGTACCATATTACATTTGATTTGGAGTTAAAGCTTAAAAACTTGGGTCTGCTGTAGTAATGTTACTCTGACACTTCACAGAAATCACAGAAATCACAGAAACCCCACAGTGCAGATAGAGGCCATTTCGGCCCATCGAGCCTGCACCGACACATATCCCACCCGATCCCCGTAACCCCTACACCAACACACATCTCACCCTATCCCTGTAACCCCACGTATTTAATCCCCCTAACACTAAGGGTCAATTTATCATAGCCAATCAACCTAACCCGCACATCTTTGGACTGTGGGAGGAAACTGGAGCACCCGGAGAACACCCACGCAAACACGGGGAGAATGTGCAAACTCCACACAGACAGTCACCCGAGGCCGGATTCGAACCCAGGTCTCTGGCGCTGCGAGGCAACAGTGCTAACCACTATGCCACTATGCCACTCGAAGGTGAGGAGGAACTTAATCATAATAATAATAATCATAATCAACTTTATTGTCATTGTTAGTGCACAAGTGCAGTACAACGAAATGTAGGCTTGCGGCTCCCGAGAGTGTACATTTAGATTAAGACATTTAAACATTCAACATTCATTTGGCTTGTAATACATTAACATAAACATAATAAAGTGCATTGGCAGATGCGCAGGCTTTAGAGTTTATTTGTAGAGTTCAGTAGGATGACAGCCCTGGGAAAGAAGCTGTTCCTAAATCTGGTCGTTCGGGTGCGAATGCATCTGTAACTTGTGAGGGCATGGGATAGAACCAGCAGCTAAAGCAATCTAAGGAAGAGTTTTCTGTTCATTATCCTGCACATGCGATCAAACCTCCCTAGTTATCAACATGGGAACAGGAGTAGGCCATTCAGCCCCTCGCGCCTGTTCCACCATTCAATTAGGTCATGGCTAATCTGCACCTCAACTCCATTTACCCGTCTTTGCTCCGTATCCTTTGAAACCCTTAACTAACAAAAATTAGTCTTGATCTGTCAGTCTTGACAGCTAAATCTCAAAAGGACATATGAAGCGTAGTCTGGAAAACAGAAACCAAAAATATATCTAAAGTAAAAAGTGCATAATCATCCAATAACAACTATATCCATTTATCTCATTGAGAAAATCACTTTGACTCTGCTAGTGACAACACATAGAAACATAGAAGATAGGAGCAGGAGTAGGCCATTCGGCCCCTCGAGCCTGTTCCGCCATTTAATGAGATCATGGCTGATCATCCAAATTCAGTACCCTGACCCTGCTTTCTCCCCATATTCCTTGATCCCTTTAGCCTTAAGAAATATATCTAACTCCTTCTTGAATATATTTAATGAATTGGCCTCAACTGCCTTCTGTGGTAGAGAATTCCACAGGTTCACCACTCTCTAGGTGAAGAAATTCCTCCTCATCTCAGTCCTATTATTGTATATTATATCAGTATTATTGATATGATATTAGAAGTCATTCATCTGTGCTTTGATGGAGGGAAGGCATGTGTTAAATATCGATGTCTGGTCAAATACTTTCATCTAGAAAAATTGATGTGAGGTTATATGCCATACTTTACCATATAAATGGAAATGTACAACGAAAACTTAAGCTTATGTTAATTTTGTATCCTATTGAATAGTTAAAAAAAATAGACTTGCATTTATATAGCTCCATTCATGACCACCGGATGCCCCAAAGCACTTTACAGCCAATGAAGTACTTTTTGAAGTGTAGTCACTGTTGTAATGTAGGAAACACGGCAGCCAATATTTTGCACAGCAAACTCCCACAAACAGCAATGTTATAATGGCCAGATAATCTGTTTTTAGTGATGTTGATTGAGGGTTAAGTATTGGCCAGGACACCGGGGAGAACTCCCCGGCTCTTCTTTGAAATAGTGCCATGGGATCTTTTACATCCGCCTGAGAGGGCAGACGGGGCCTCGGTTTAATGTCTCATCTGAAAGGCGAAACCTCTGACAGTGTAGCACTCCCGCAGCACTGCACTGGAGTGTTAGCCTAGATTTTTGTGCTCAAGTGTCTGGAGTGGGACTTGAACCCACAACCTTCTGACTCAGAGGCAAGTGTGCTAAATTGCAAACATAAACTTGCCTGAAGTGGAAAACATGTAGGGCATTTCAAATGAAATAGCTAGTTCTTTATAATTATGAAACAATCTTATGCCCAAGAACACATTGATAATATATTAAATCATGCAAGTTAAGCTGGCAAAATACAGCTGAATTATAGCTGTTAATACCACACCCTGCACAGGAAGCTAACTGTACATGGTCATGAAGCAGTTCAGTTCCTGTTTCCTCTTGCACTGCTCTATCAACCTTTAGCAAACTTCCTCTGTTTGCTCATTTACTAATCTGCTGCAGTTTAGACCACCATTGATAGTCAACAAGTTTAGGGATGTAGTAAAATGCTCAAAAAAACCCCACATATGCTGAGAAAAAAGAATGTTTGTTTTTTTAGTTATTTTCTTCAGACTGTGAAGGAAAGAAGTGCTGAAGTAATAATGTTCAGAGGAGAAGGAAACAGACGCAGTCGTTGCAAGGTCAATCTGCCAGTTTATTTCCCTGCTAATTAGCTGTCAGGCTAAGTGGCATGCTGCACAACTGTCTCTTTTAGCCTTTAAATCCCAACCTGTGAGTGTAAAGTTTTAACTGCTTTCTGGCATCATCACTCTAAACCTCCAGAGGACAGCAAAACAAATGACGCGGCAATTATAAAGAGTATTGGATCCCACCAAATGTCATTCTTGCAATTATAAACATGGCTTAAATTGGGACTGCAACCAAAGAGCCTCACCAATTCAAGTTAAAGCTACAGTAACCTACAATCAATTAGGTGTAACAACAGAGAATGCTGGAAAAACTCAGCAGGTCAGGCAACACCCGTGGAGAGAAATTTGAGTTGACGTTTCGGGTTGAAACCCTTCTTCAAAACTGGAAAGAAAATAAAAAGATCGAAGGCAAAGCTGCGATCGAACAAAAGAAGAAAAAGGAGACAATAAAAGGTATGCGAAGCCAGATGAGATGGTAATGGGCCCGTGGAGACAAAAGGCAGCTGAGATTAGGTGTGAAGTGTACTGGCAGGATAAGAACAGCTGCCAGGTGAGAGAGAGAAACAAAAGGAAAGGAGGGGGGGGGGGGCGGGGGAAAGGAGGACCCAAAACAAGGGGGTGGAAAAAATTTAAAGGAAAAAAGTAATAGAGGCCGAGGTTATGATCTGAAATTGTTGAACTCGATATTGAGTCCGGAAAGCTGCAAAGTGCCTAATCGGAAGATGAGGTGCTGTTCCTCGAGTTTACGTTGAGCTTCCGTGGAACAATACAAGAGGCCAAGGATGGTGAGGTCCGAGTGGGAATGGAGCGGTGAATTAAAATGACAGGTGTACCAAGTTGGTGGAAATTATGCTATTCTCAGCATCAACTAACGCTCAGGGTTGAAATCAGATAGTTGCCTGATATTATTGTACATGTAGGAAAGGTCTTAAAAAAACATTTACTCCGCTGAATAAAAACAGAAAAATCTGGAACTGTACAACAGCTCAATCAGCATCTGTAAAGAGAAAAGACAGACTATTGCCATTTTGGGTGTGCATATCTTTCATCAGAACTGGTTTTGAACATTTTGAAGCATCATAACCTGCCTTTTTATGGATTCTGACTGAACTGCTGTGCATTTGTAGCCTTTTCTGACTTTATTTCCAATTTCTATATATATATAGGGGAGAAATTCAGTTGTTAGCGCCAGCCGTTAGCACCTTAAGAGGGCGATAAGTGGGGCGCGATGCGGCTAGCGCCCGGGCGCGGCGAGACCTGCGCCTCTCGCGAAATTGAGCGGACATTTAGCGGCAGCGCAAAACCGCAACGCCCGCTCAGCTGCGCGCGCAGATCCTGACCTCATTTCATGGTGCAACGCCCTTGGGGCGCCCCGAACCGGAACTTCAGTGGCGTCCCCTCCTTTCCGCCTGGCGCTCCCAGCGACTGGTTGATTGGAACGGTTCCCAGTCGCTGTGGGGCTGGGGGGGGCGCTATTTAAAGGGGGCTCTTCCTGGCTTCTTTGTGGTAGCCATTTTTGGACCACTCTTTCTGTGAGAGAGAGAGAGAGATTTGCAGAGAGACAAAGGGAGAGAGCTTTCTGCATTGAGTCAGCGCTCGCAGAGGTACTTCTGGCTTCGGCCCAGAACTTTGTAGTTGGTTTGCTTTTTCACTGGCATAACCTTGAGTGACCACATACTATGGGGGCTGCAATGGGTGGAAACGTTGGGTTTCTCCATTACATTGAGAGGGCTCAGAGACGCCGAGAGAGAGTGCCAATCATGGCCAGACGGAGGAGGGCCAACAGGCGTCGGCACAGGAGGCCTTACCCTCCCAGGGTATACCGGCAACAGTTCTCATACCTCAACATGTCTGAGGAGCAGTGTTTTCGGAGGCTGCGATTCAGCAGGGAGGTGGTCACTGAGCTCTGCCACCTGCTTCAGCCAGATCTGCAGCCTCAACTGAGGAGCAGGACGTCTCTGTCAGTGGCAGTGAAGGCGACAGTGGCTCTCTATTTCTATGCCACCGGCTCCTTTCAATCCGCTACTGGGGACATTGCCAATATCTCCCAGTTCGCGGTGCATTGCTGCATCCGTCAAGTGACTAATGCCCTCTTTAAAAGGAGACGTCAGTACATTTCCTTCCCCATGACCCTGGACAAGCAGCAAGAGCGCGCAATGGGATTTGCAAGAATAGCGGGCTTCCCCATGGTCCAGGGCGCCATTGACTGCACGCAAGTGGCTTTGCGGGCGCCGCAAGAGAATGCCGAGGATTACCGCAACCAGAAGGGGTTCCATTCGTTGAACGTCCAGTTGGTGTGTGACCACAGACAGCTGATACTAGCTGTCAATGCCCGCTTTCCAGGCAGCAGCCACGACGCCTTCATCCTGCGTCAGACTTCTGTGGCAGACCTTTTCGAAGCCCTGGCTCACCCAGGAGGCTGGCTTCTCGGGGACAAGGACTATCCTCTGTGCACCTGGCTGATGACCCCACTCCGTGCGCCCAGCACCCCTGCTGAAGAACAATACAATGAGAGCCATCAAGCGACCAGGAACATCATTGAGCACACAATCGGCATGCGAAAGCAACGGTTCCGCTGTCTGGACCATTCCGGGGGAGCCCTTCAGTACTCACCTGAGCGAGTCTCCCATTTCGTTGTAGTGTGCTGCATGCTGCATAACCTGGCAACCCTCAGAACTCAGCCACTGCCACCAGACATTGGAGCACCAGCAGAGGAGGAGGAGGACGAGGAGGAACACCAAGATGGGAGGGAGGCACAAAGTGCAAGGGCCGTCCGTCAGTGGCTTATTGCAAGTCGGTTCTAGGCCCCCTCTGAGGGAATGGCTTGTGCCATTGAAAGAACATGAATGAAACTGTTCCGCAACCCCTGAGCCGGTCAAGGCAACAAATAGTTCAAAGAGCAAACATGCACATTCTGAATAAAGACGCTTCTTTATTTAACAAACTGTGTGCCCTTCCCGCATGACAAAGTAATAGAGAGAAACCCCAAAAAAAACAGTCAGTCACATTACTGGCTCTCACAACCTGGAGACAATGAACAAAAGAGTAACCGAAAAATGACCACGATCCTCGGCCTTCAGTAAAAAAAATTTACAGCATTTTGCCACACCTCCTACTTTTTGCCCTTCGAGGGTGATCTGCTTCGTTTGCGAGATTGGCCCCTTCCCACCCTGCAGCTCCTCCGCAATGGGACCGCAGTGGCTGCAGCAAGGCTGGGGGAAGGCTGCTGAGTGTCAGAAACTGAGTCGGCAGATGCCCTTGAGGTACGGCCTGGACCAGCTCTGGGCCTGGAGGGCCTGGCTGTTGACTGCTCCAACTCTGCATGGGCGGCAGCAGTCTGTCCTACAGGTGGTGGCAGCTGCAGTGGAGAAGTGACAGTGTTGGCAGCAGGAATGCTGCCATCCTGACAGAAGACAGCCACTCCCTGGTTGGACGACACACTGGCACTCCCACGGGGCAGCACTGCAGCATGCGGAGCAATCTGCTGAAGCACAGACTGCTGGCCAGCTGCGGCGCGGCGAGGGCCCCGGCGATTCGTGCCCGATCCAGCGAGGGTGGCAGCAGTCAGTGCTCGTGTGGCCTCAATCTGCGTCTGCATCAGACCAGCCACTGACTGCATTGCACCACTAAGCACTTGCGTGGAAGCCGCCTGTGCTGCACCGAAGTCCTGGAGACTCCTTGCCTGTGTTGCGCCAAAGTCCTGCAGACTCCTTGCCAGTGCTGCGCCAAAGTCCTGGACACTCCTTGCCAGTGACTCATGGATTCGGGCATCCTTGCCACTGCGGCCATGAGCTCAGTGTGCCTGTGCTCCGCCTGGGCGCCCATTTCAGCGAGGAGCCACACCTCTTCTGCGCTCCCTGTAGCAGGACTCGAGGCCACACTCACCCTCCGGGGAGAAGGCCGCCGAGCTTCCCTACCCCCCTGGTGTTGCTGCAGGCCGCTGGGCCCCGGAGCTTCACCCTACTCACAGCATTCCCCCCTGCTCCCCTCCAGCGAAGACGTGTCCCCATTATGGCCATGGGCTGCCTCGGTTGAGGGTGGCACTGATGGTCCGGCTTCCTCTTCCTCTTCGCCTTCAAAATCACTCACAGTGGCAGCTTGAGGGCCCACCTCCTCACCTGGCGAATCAGCATCTGAAAGCAGGGAGGTACAAGAGTTGCTTTAGCGTGAGGACAGGGCGGCAGCGAGGGAGGCATGAGTGCTGCAATGCACTGTATTGGTTCGATAGTGGCAAAGGATGCTGGTGTGAGGCACAAGTGGAAGGAGAGAGGTCAAAAAGGTGATGACCTTACCATTGCTGTCCAGAACGGGGTTGGCATCTCCAGTGGCGACGGGGCCAATCATCCGGCCTGCCATAATCCGCTGGACTCGCGGCTCCAGGTCGCTGAGGTGTTGAAGGTGAGGCCGGCCTCCCCAGGTCCATTGCTGCTGCCTCCTGTTATTGGACAGCTTGCCCTGCAAGAGAAAGGACGGGCTCTGAGTACAGTGTGTGTTACGTCCGTGTGTAATTGAGACACGGACTGCAGGAGTTGGTTATAACAGGTGTTTACTGAGTGGAGACAAAACTGGAACTACTATACAAAGTTACTGCACAGGCTTATATACAGCGGTGGTCACTACTGGTACTGCAGTATACAGGGGCTGCAGAATATAGTTCCTTCTTCACAGTACATACACTACAATTCCTCCCCTTTTAGCTAAACAGTACATAACATTCGATTAATAATTAAATAAAATATTTACAATTACAATTGCTATACACATTAGCTGAAGTTAAGCAATTATAAATTCAGTCTTTGAGGAGGCTTCCTGATTCTGTCTGGATAACGCCTCTTTGGGGTATCAGGTTCTTCTGGCAAAGTTGATTCGGGATCAACGTCGTTGTTTGGTTCGTCTGCTTCCAATATCACCGATTCTGAGGTAGATGCAATTGGTACTTCGGTTTCATCACCAGGTGTATCGGATCGTGGTGTGGATTTGGCGTTTTCCAGTGACTCTAGAATCTGGTCAGCATGACGTCTTACAATGCTCTCTCCAACGTCCACGGTATACATTAGAGGTCCTTGCCGTGTGCAGATCGTTCCTGGCTGTCATTTCTCTGTGCGGTAGTCCCGGGCCAAAACTGGTTGACCTATCTTAAAACTCCTGGTCGGCCTTTCATTCATATTCTGAAACTGCCTGTTCTCCACATCTCTTCTGATGTTTGGCTTAACCAAATCCAAGCGGCATCGTAGTCTTCGATTGAAGAACATCATGGCTGGAGTTTGGTTGGTAACCGCATGTGTCGCATTCCGGTAGGCAAACAAGAAGTTATCCACCTTGTGTTGTAGGGGTATGTCTTCATTACACATTGCCTTGATAACCTTCTTGAATGTTTGAACGAACCTCTCAGCCAATCCATTGGTGGCTGGATGATATGGGGCGGATGTGTAATGCTTAACACCATTGTTCTTTAAGAACCTCCGGAACTCTTCAGACACAAACTGTGGTCCATTGTCGGAGCAAATCTGTTCAGGCAGCCCATTTCTGGCGAATATGGTTCGTAAGACTGTGATAGTTTTTTCTGTGGTGGTTGAGGACATTTTTATTACCTCTGGCCACTTTGAATGTGCATCCACCGCAATTAAAAACATCGAGTCCATAAATGGACCAGCAAAACCAATGTGCACCCTTTGCCATGGAGATGAGGGCCACTCCCATGGATGTAGAGGGGCTTGTGGTGGGGTGTTTTGGACCTTCTGGCATCCTGTACAGCTCTTGGTCATCTCTTCGATTTCTCTATCGATTCCCAGCCACCACACAAACGCTCTGGCTAAGTTCTTCATTTTGACCCCTCCCAGATGACCCTCATGAAGCTCATTGAGCACTCTATCCTTCAATTTGGGTGGAATTACTACTCTGGATCCACACATCAAGGTTCCTCGGCACACTGACAGCTGTTCTCTTCTCGGCGAGAATGCTGGCAACAGTGGTTCGCCATGTGCTGGCCATCCCTGCACCGCTAAATCATAGATGCTGGAGAGTGTCGGGTCATTTCGTGTTTCCTTTTCTATGTTTGCATTCGTCACAGGTAGACACTCGACTATGGTCGAGTGGAATATCTCCACAGGATCCACTGCAGGTGCTTCTTCCACCATCGGCAACGGTAGGCGCGACAATCCATCAGCATTCCCATGCTGTTTAGTTCCTTTGTACTCGATGTCATATTGGTGTGCCCCTAGGAAAAGGGACCACCTCTGTAGCCGTTGTGCTGTCATTATCGGGACGCCCTTCTGAGGGTTGAAAATGGAGACAAGAGGTTGATGATCAGTTAGTAGAGTAAATTTCTGACCGTGCAGGTAGTGATTGAACTTCTTCACCCCCCACACCAGGCTGAGGGCCTCTCTGTCAATCTGGGCGTAGTTACGCTCGGCTGAAGTTAACGAGCGTGACGCAAAAGCTATCGGCCTCTCTGAACCATCAAGGAATTTATGTGACAGTACCGCTCCAATGCCGTAGGGAAACGCATCACACACCAGTCTTATCGGTAGTGATGGGTTGTAGTGAGCCAATACTTCTCTTCTGAAAGGCCCGCTTACATTCATCACTCCATTTCCATGCTACTCCAGTTTGTAGTAGGGCGTTCAGTGGGTGCAGAATTGTGGACAAATTCGGCAAAAACTTATGGTAGTAATTCGCCAATCCGAGGAATGACCTCAGTTGCGACACATTTTCAGGCGCTGGAGCCTTAACTACCGCTTCAATTTTGTCAGGGGACTTATGTAACCCCTCTTCATCAACCACGTGGCCACAATACGATATCTGTTTCTTAAAAAACTCGCACTTGGGGTGATTAGCTCGTAGCCCATGTTCTCTTAGTCTAGTGAGCAGCTGCTCTAGGTTGGCAAGGTGTTCACTGTCATTTTCACCTGTCACTAGGATGTCGTCCAAGTAACACTGAGTCCCCGGAATCCCTTGCAGGACTTGTTCCATCGCTCTTTGCCATATCGCCGGAGCTGATGCTACTCCGAATACCAGTCGATTATACTGGTAAAGACCTTTGTGAGTGTTTATCGTGAGATACTTCCTAGAGGATTCTTCAACATCCATCTGCAAATATGCTTGCGCTAGGTCAATTTTTGTAAAACGCTTCCCTCCAGATAGTGAGGCGAAAATATCTTCTATCCTCGGGAGAGGATACTGTACTGTGTGAAGGACTGGGTTCACCGTCACCTTGAAGTCCCCACAGATGCGAACCTTCCTTGGCTCCTCAGACTTATTGTTTAACGTTTTCTTCATGACAGGAACGATTGGTGTCACCCACTCGCTCCAGTCTACCTTAGATAACACGCCTGCATTCTCCAGATTCTCCAGCTCTGCCTCGACGGCTGGGCGAATTGCATATGGTACCGGTCTTGCTTTGAAAAACTTGGGAATTGCATTCTCTTCTATTTTTATCTAGGCGGTTACGCCTTTAAGACTTCCCAGTTCTTGTTGAAATACCTCTTTAGCATTAGCTAAGATTTTTGACAATCGTCCAGGTGTGATGTCGTCATCCTTTTTACCAGCCACAGTCAGTGCCTGAATGGAGTGCCAGTCTAAACTTATCTTTCTGATCCATTCACGTCCCAATAACGGTGGTCCACCATCTTGCAGTATGTACAGATACAATTTCTGTATCTCCTTGCCGTTGTATTCGACAGGCACCCTTATTTTCCCTCTGGGGTATACTTTCTGCCCCGTATACGTCTTCAAGACAATGGATGTGTCTTTCAAGGGTATGTGTGAGAATAGCCGCTCGTAGTCTCGTCGATTCATGGCGGTCAGGGCTGATCCTGTATCCAATTCCATTTTGACTTGGGACCCTGCTATCGTGAGGGTGACCCAAATGGTTCGGTGATCCTCTTTTGCGATTATGTTGTGAAGTTTGAGACAGCTTAGTCTCTTATTCCCGGATTCACTATCGCTCTTCTGGTCTTTGGAACTACTGTCCGTCATTTTTTGTACTTTCCTGTACTGTTCCTTAGTAGCCTTTTTGTTGTCATTAGTCTTCTTCCCGGACCTGCAAACTCATGCAATGTGTCCCATCTTTCCGCATTGCCTGCATATTTTGTCCTTGGACCAGCAGTCCTTCTGGTCATGGGTTGTTCTGCCGCAGCGATAACATTTTTCAAATCCCCGTGTCATTTCATGGGTGCCGTATTCCTGTGGCTTTTGCTGTATTTCCGCAGCTCCCCTTGCTGCTGCTTCGTACGAAACTGCCACGCTGAAAGCTTTATCTAGTGTCAGCTCTTTCTCTGAGAGTAACCTCTTCTGGGTTCCTTCACTCAGGAGTCCACAGACAAATTTGTCCCGTAGGGTATCTGCCAGTCCTGCTCCGAACTGGCAGTGCTTTGATAGCTTGCATAGTTCCGTAAGGTAATCAGCATTGCTCTCATCTTTATGCTGATTCCTCCTGTGGAATTTAAATCTTTCTGCTATCAGCAGCGGTGTAGGATTTAGGTGTTCCTGTAGGATATCAACAATTTCGTTAAAACTCTTCACCATCGGTTTGGCTGGAGTGATCAGGTTCCGCAATAGGCCGTACGTTCTTGCGCCCATTAAGTTTAGTAGTACCGATGCCTTTTTCTCATCGGCTACTTCATTTGCCTTGCAATATACTTCGACTCTTTCCACATACGTGGTCCAGTCTTCTATTGCATTATCGAAGGCAGTGATATTGCCAGTCTTCGGCATCTTGGAGATCTAAGATGGTGCCTCCCGCGCTTTGCCTTCTTCCCCGATTGAACAAAATGGCGCCTCCCGCGCTTTGCCTTCTTCCCCGCTGGATTAAGATGGCGCCTCCCGCGCTTTCTGTCTTCTCCGCTGCTGCTAGTGCTGTTGCTGACGTTTTTATGCCTTAATGGTGACGCCCTATGGTCTTCGTGCACTTCCCCCCCGCGCTGCTGCTAACGCCGCTCTCCGCGGTCCCCGTGGCAAACTGCAGCTCCTCGCGGCTTTCTGCGCTTCTAATTTCTTTTATTTTAATTACTGTTCCCGTCGTCAGAGCAAACCCTACGGGACACTTTCCTCCCTCTTCTTGGGTCTGTACGCTGTCCGGCTTCGTAGCACCGGCCGCGCCCTGTGTGCTCCACCCTCTCTCTCTCTCTCCTCTTCCCGACAACGCTGCTTGGCCCCGTTGAAAAGCCACCCGATCGAGCTCTAGCTCGCCGCAGCCCAGGAAGGATCAGTGTACTACCTGCCACCAGCCCGATTAACTGGAACACCATAGACTGGATAACCAAGCCCCGCTCTCGACAGCCTCTCCTGCAAATCTTCGAATTCGATGACTCAGAGGCGGTTGCCCACGGTCGACGCCCGTTTCTTCTGTTTGTTTGTTTTTTCTTTCCTTCCTTCTGGCCTCGACCTCTAACAACTTCGCTTCAGGGATGGATCCCCATGAGGTGGTGCAGAACTGTAGGTAAGTTCGGATCTGTTCGTCGCCAGTGTTACGTCCGTGTGTAATTGAGACATGGACTGCAGGAGTTGGTTATAACAGGTGTTTACTGAGTGGAGACAAAACTGGAACTACTATACAAAGTTACTTCACAGGCTTATATACAGGGGTGGTCACTACTGGTACTGCAGTACACAGGGGCTGCAGAATATAGTTCCTTCTTCACAGTACATACACTACAGTGTGAAGCCCTGATCTTGGCTGCACTGCCTCCCATGATCGATTAGCCCTTACAGTGTGTAAAGTGCTGAATGTGCGTGTGAGTTTCATGAAAGGCCCATAGGTGTTGGATGAGGGCTGGGCATTGGGGCTTTCAGGACCCTTTGGCCAAAAAGTGAGGTGGACATGCAGGGATGAAGAGGATACTGAAAAGGGTACTCACCCTGACGACCCGAGTGAGGTCGTTGAACTTCTTCCTGCATTGCACAGGGGTCCTAGGCACCATGCTGCTGGAGGTCACTCTGTGAGCCACCTCCCTCCAAGCTTTGCGATAGTCATTGGGCAACAGCCTCCTGCCACTGTCCGGAAACAGGATAGATCACCTGCACTCCACTGTGCCAACCAGAACCTGCAGGGCCCCCTTACTGAACCGCTGCGCTCGCTCCCTGGCCCTCTCCATGGTCCTAGGCGTTAGAATGTGGCAGCAGGACTGTCCAGGCCGAGAATCAGGGCTCCAATGCGCAGGGTGTGGCTGCAATCCAAGATCGAACCTCCCCTTTAAGAGCTGACCGGCGCCAGCGTGTCCGCGTGCAATCGCTAACTGGCCGCACCTGCGCTGCGCCCGCCCTCGGTGGTAGCGCCTCGCTTCTCCGGCTTAGCGCCTTAAGACAGCCGTGCAGCGCCTGTTTTAGCGCTCCAAGCACCTCCTGGGAAGAAGCAGGTCAATTTAGCAGTAGAGATGATAATTTGCGCCGGGCGCTAAATTTCGCGCCCGCTCGAGTATAACGACCCAAATGTGGCGATACTGAATTTCTCCCCCACATAGTCCAGTTAAGATCACTTAAAGTGACTATTTATGATTTCTTAGTGGTTTATTTTGTAAATATACAAGACAATTTCCGTTCACTCATTCACTGTTATCTCACGTATCACCACAAAGATTATGTGATAGATCATATCCTGCTTAAAAGTGAAATTCATGGAGATGTAAGGTTGCAAATCAAATCTTTCAGACACCTTATCAGTTATTATCGAAGATCTAAATATTCGCCATTGATTTCAAAATCTTCCTTAATGGAGTGTGTTAAGCCTAATCATCAATTAATTTTTACAAGAAGATCCAATTTTTTATAAAGTTGCCGCTTGATGTCTTTTGCACACTTTGTGACTGCTCAAATATACAGTCAAAAGTAAATGAACTGGTGGCAGGAATAAAATTCAAGCCATGCACCCTATATTTATTCCATTATTATATTACAGCAAAGAATCCAGGGAATTGAGAGAAAGAGCAGCGGAGATCAGTATCTCCTTAATGCCTATTCTTTAAAAAATTGACAATTAAAAATAGTTCTTAAGAGGCTCCACTGTATTATATTTATTCCATTGTCTGACCAAAGAGTTTTAGTAAAAGATTAATAAGCTAACAAGCTACAAGCTAACAACTTTCAGAGTTTGATTTTTGAAGTGACCATTATAAGTATGGTCGTAGGAACTTAGAATGGGAAAAGTTGACAGGAAGTATGCACTGAAGCAAGATTTTTAATTTATAATTGGTCAATCTCCCGCAGCATTGCACATGGTGGGGATCATTTTGGCTTTGAACGACAGTGTAAAACGGATGATAGCAAATCGGCAGCCCATCTTACACTTTTCCCAATTTTTATTTCCATTGACTTCAATTGATCTGGACCAATTAGACAGATGAGCTAAGGAATGATGGATGGATGTTAGTGTGGATATAAATGTAAGGTAAATTTACATTAGGACATGAAACATGTGTATATATAATGAAGGGATGCCCATGAGCAATGATGTAAAAAAAAAGGATTTTGGTGTGAATAATGACCATTCGTTGAAATCACCTAAAGCTCTTAATCACTCAATCCCATTTGATTGTAAGTGAAAACGAGCTATTCTAATCTTATACAGATCATTGTTGGGGAAAATTTGAAAAATGCAAATTGTGGGCAACTTTGGGATCTACCTTGGGAAGGTCATTGATGCATTGGATTAGGTTTAGTGAAAAGTGACTCGCGATCTCAGTCAGGAAGAGAGACTAGGAGGATATTTTTCTTCCTGGAGAGAAGACGATGAGAGGGAATACGATTCAGATACTTAAACTGTTAGGAGGCATAGATGGTGTTAATTCAGACAGGTTAGTTAATTTGGAGCGTCAATATAAACTATAGGATTAATGAGTACAAAAGTAATAAGATCAAGGAAGGCTTGATATTTGAAGAATTTTTTACTCACAATGATGAATGTATGGAATATATTCCTAGCAAAAACAATTAATGCTGTATTCATTAACACCTTTAAAAAGTGTTGAAAGCTGTAAGGGAAAGGATAGATTAAGATAATCACGTACTCTATGGAACACACTGCGCTGTGTAACCATTGAACTGTCATAATGTGAAAAACAAGCAGTCAAGAATGAATAATGCAGATTGCAAGGTTGGATATATATTCTGGAGTTTCATTTTATTACCTCAGGGGCAGGGAGACAGGTTGTCAAATCCCTCCTCAAGTGATTAAATAACATGGTGTGAAATCCATGATAGGGCAAATTGCTCCTGGTCTGCAAAAGGAGCGGCATGATTGGGCTGTATGTGTTTCCTCATTAAATGTCTTCTTATGTTCTTTGGTTCTTACAGAATCTGGAAGTCATTTGAAGCAGGTTCTTTAAAAAAAAAGTTGACGTTTCAATTTCAAAGAAAGTGATACGATCGAAAAATATACAGTCATTGTAATTGGCATGCAAGGAAGGTAATCTGTCTTCAGTTTACAATAGCACCCTGGCAAAATGAGATGTACCTGAAACTTTAGAACCACAGCGAAAATGATATGGGTGAACGGACCAGCAATACATATCTTACTGCACGGGCCAGCGAAAACGGTGAACCTCTGGAGTGGCGTCAATCCTCATTTATTTTCTTTGCCTCTCTACAATCTTGGGCTAGCTTCCTCTCACAGCCCCTTCGATGAATTGTTTGATAAAGCAGCATTCAGTGCAGATCTATCAGGAGAGGTTGCCTTGGAGCATTTCCTAACCCCGTAAGTCCTTCCTAGACTGAGATCATGGCATGGTGCAGTCAAATTCAAATTCAAATTCAAATCGCTTTATTGGTATGATAAGGTACATCTTATGTTGCCAAAGCATCGAAAAACATTTATGGTTGAACACATAAACGCAGATCTATTCATACAGTGTATAAACAGATATATCCCTGAGTGTATAAATATACATTCGTATAATTTGTATATACTCTTTTCTTAGGTTTACTGGTTGTCCCTCTGTTTATGGCAAGCTGTAACCTTGACAAGGTACAGACTTAGTGAACATAGCCTGGCGATCGAAAAAGGCAGACACAGACAGACCCGGCTGCCAAGAGAGGACAGGATATGCTCTCACTGCAGTCAGGGAGTGGTGGAGACAGAGATGCACTTCCTCACAGCTTGTGGAAAATATCAGGGCACCAGGGAGAATTTCTACCAAAAATTCTCACAAATATGCCCTGAATTCAGAAATTTGAATGACGACCAAAAACTCCCATACCTACTAGGGGAACAGAGAAACTGTGTAACCTTAGCGGCACACTATGGTGCAGTCATGTTTCCATGCTAATGAACAGCTCTGTGCCTACCTAAAGTAGGGCCCTTCTACTAATAGAAGTCAAAGTAGAACAGGAAGCCTGTGCAGCATTTAAAAAAAAGATTACAGTATATGGTAATGAACAATCCATTAACCTGTGACCCTGCTATATGCTAGGGCTATTAGTCTTGTCAGTGAATACTTACCCTAAGTTATACTTGATAAGCAATGACTTACAGACCCTGAGTACCCTGTGATCTATTTCTCCCCACCCCTCCCCCTTTTCTTTGTCTCTGTCTTTGCAAAAGTGTCAAATAAATAAGGCTTCAGGGCAGGCACAAGCTGGGCCTCTTTACAGCAAACCTGAAAGGTATGGCCTTGAAAGAATAGCTGCAGGTAAGAACAAGTAGAAATTCAACGTTCGATCTCTCTGTGCCGGGCTCAGTACATATTTCTTTCTCTCTGGATTTCCTCTTAAAGCTGCAGTTGTGGCAATTCATAAAAAGAAAAAAAAATACACAAGCTGGAAATCTGAAATAAAAACAAGTGCTAGTAGGTCCATCAGCGCCTGAAAGAGAAAAGAAAAGTTAACATTTCATGGGTAGATTGACAGGCACTCGTTCCTCTTGACTCGTGTTGTGGTCCAGTAACTGGGAAGACCCAGGAGGAAGTGCAATGGTCAGTGGGTGTGAGTACACAGTCACACATTTCTGAAACTGATCTCTGCTGCCAAAACTCGAATCGGTTTTGATTACATAGAATTTACAGGACAGAAACAGGCCATTCAGCCCAACTGGTCTATGCCAGTGTTTATGCTCCGCACGAGCCTCCTCCCAACCCTACTTCATCCAACCCTATCAGCATATCCTTCTATTCCCTTATCTACTTATCTAGCTTCCCCTTAAATGCATCTACGCTATTCATCCCAACTACTCCATGTGGTAGTAAGTTCCACATTCGAACCACTCTGGGTAAAGAAGTTTCTCCTGAATTCTTTACTGGATTTATTAGTGTCTATCTTATATTTATGACCCCTAGTTTTGGACTCACCACACACATGGAAACATCTTCCCTACATCTATTATACCAAAAATAAATTTACCCATGCCCCTGAAAACAATATGCAAATAAAATTGAGCAGTGTTTCGTGGTATTTCTGTTATAGTGAGGCACTCTGCTCCCTTCTGGAGTCTGACAGTTTCCTTATTCTTCCACTTCCTGCTTAACTGTACATTTCTTTGTTTTCAAGCTTGATAAGATATCTTGCAAAACACACCACTGGATTACGACATCCCTTTAAAGAGGCACTGATGACATGAGTAAATGTTCAGAAAACGTTTTATTTTAATGGGAGAGAGAAATCATTTTGTCAGGATGATGCCGCACAAAACTGACGTGACGCGTTTCAACACGATTCGTGCAATTGCGGATTGTGTTTGTAAAGAAATGAAATAGATTTGCCAGTCGGTCTTCCCACCAGATCCTCCTTTAATATCAGCTGAGGAAGTCAGACCAACCTCCGACTAATTTTCTCAGCAACCCATGAGGGCAGCAACATCTCCAGAAAAGAAGAGGGAGAAAATGGGTGGGAAAAGAAAACAAACTCATGTGATCTGACTAGTCGGTGGGGAAAATCCAGTCATGATGATGATGGTTTGCAGTTTTCTCGATAATTTATATTAATAAAATGCCACTTTGCACGCGTCACTCACATCCCCTGTGGGTAGCGGAGCGGGCCCAGAGGCCGTGTAGCCTGATCCTGCTCCTACTTCGTGCGTCTAATTCTGTTAGATTCAGGAGATGGTTCTGTGATAGTGGATTGGCGGTTAGGATCAGATCAGCCATGATCTTATTGAATGGCGGAGCAGGCTCGAGGGGCCGATTGGCCTGCTCCTGCTCCTATTTCTTATGTTCTTATGTTCTTAAATTAAAAAACACATCAATGGTTTGCTGTCATGCAGTTCATTTTACAGTAAACTCTTTCTTATCCGACACCTATGGGACCGGGATGGTGCCGGTTGATGAAACATTCTGGATATTGGAGAGGTCTACCTACCAAGGCAATTTTTAACACAAACAAAAATAAAAAATCAAGAAATGTACTGTATAATTGGATACTCACCTATAGAATGTTCTGTTAAATGTATGGTAGAATCGGCAAGATTACCGGTTATTGAGGTGTTGTTTTGTACTGAGATATATCTATTTTGCCGGTTATTAAAGTATTCCGGATGATTAAAGTGCCGTTTAAACAAGAGTTTACTGTATATAAGAAAACGCCTCAAGGCACATTATAGGAGGAATGGGGGGAAATGACATCAAGCAGGAAGTGGGAGGGAAGTTAGGGGGTGTTACCAAAAAAGAAGTAGGTTTTAAGGAGACATTTGAAGTGGGAGGGGGAAGAAAGTGAAAGAATAAAGATTTCAGAGGCCATGATGAGGTAAGGCCACAGAAGAACTTCAAGATTCAGGATCAGCTTTGTCCTACGAAAATGATAACTCTAGTTCCAATAATTTGATCAACTGTAGAGCTTGCAGCATTGATTCCAATGTGGATTTAAAGTGTGCTCCACACTATTATGTCCGTGTGTAATTGAGACACGGACTGCAGGAGTTGGTTACAACAGGTCTTTACTGAGTGGAGACAAAACTGGAACTACTATGCAAAGTTACAACACAGGCTTATATACAGGGGTGGTCACTACTGGTACTGCAGTACACAGGGGCTGCAGAATATAGTTCCTTCTGCAAAGTACATACACTACAATTCCTCTCCTTTTAGCTAAACAGTACATAACATTCGATTAATAATTAAATAACATATTTACAATTACAGTTGCTATATACATTAGCTGAAGTTAAGCAATTATAAGTTCAGTCTTTGAGGAGGCTTCCTGATTCTGTCTGGATAACGCCTCTTTGGGGTAGCAGTTTCTTCTGGCAAAGTTGATTCGGAATCAACGTCGTTGTTGGGTTTGTCTGCTTCCAATATCCCCGATTCTGAGGTAGATGCAATTGGTAATTCGGTTTCATCACCAGGTGTATTGGATCGTGGTGTGGAATTGACGTTTTCCAGTGACTCTAGAATCTGGTCAGCATGGCGTCTTACAATGCTCTCTCCAACATCCACGGTATACATTAGAGGTCCTTGCCGTGTGCAGATCGTTCCTGGCTGTCATTTCTCTGTGCGGTAGTCCCGGGCCAAAACTGGTTGACCTATCTTAAAACTCCTGGTCGGCCTTTCATTCATATTCTGAAACTGCCTGTTCTCCACATCTCTTCTGATGTTTGGCTTAACCAAATCCAAGCGGCATCGTAGTCTTCGATTGAAGAACATCATGGCTGGAGTTTGGTTGGTAACCGCATGTGTCGCATTCCGGTAGGCAAAGAAGAAGTTATCCACCTTGTGTTGTAGGGGTATGTCTTCATTACACATTGCCTTGATAGCCTTCTTGAATGTTTGAACGAACCTCTCAGCCAATCCATTGGTGGCTGGATGATATGGGGCGGATGTGTAATGCTTAACACCATTGTTCTTTAAGAACCTCCGGAACTCTTCAGACACAAACTGTGGTCCATTGTCGGAGCAAATCTGTTCAGGCAGCCCATTTCTGGCAAATATGGTTCGTAAGACTGTGATCGTTTTTTCTGTGGTGGTTGAGGACATTTTTATTACCTCTGGCCACTTTGAATGTGCATCCACCGCAATTAAAAACATCGAGTCCATAAATGGACCAGCAAAATCAATGTGCACCCTTTGCCATGGAGAGGGCCACTCCCATGGATGTAGAGGGGCTTGTGGTGGGGCGTTTTGGACCTTCTGGCATCCTGTACAGCTCTTGGTCATCTCTTCGATTTCTCTATCGATTCCCGGCCACCACACAAACGCTCTGGCTAAGTTCTTCATTTTTACCCCTCCCAGATGACCCTCATGAAGCTCATTGAGCACTCTATCCTTCAATTTGGGTGGAATTACTACTCTGGATCCACACATCAAGGTTCCTCTGCACACTGACAGCTGTTCTCTTCTCGGCGAGAATGCTGGCAACAGTGGTTCGCCATGTGCTGGCCATCCCTTCACCATTAACTCATAGACCCAGGAGAGTGTCGGGTCATTTCGTGTTTCCTTTTCTATGTTTGCATTCATCACAGGTAGACATTCGACTATGGTCGAGTGGAATATCTCCACAGGATCCACTGCAGGTGCTTCTTCCACCGTCGGCAACGGTAGGTGCGACAATCCATCAGCATTCCCATGCTGTTTAGTTCCTTTGTACTCGATGTCATATTGGTGTGCCCCTAGGAAAAGGGACCACCTCTGTAGCCGTTGTGCTGTCATTATCGGGACGCCCTTCTGACGGTTGAAAATGGAGACAAGAGGTTGATGATCCGTTATTAGAGTAAATTTCTGACCGTGCAGGTAGTGATTGAACTTCTTCACCCCCCACACCAGGCTGAGGGCCTCTCCGTCAATCTGGGCGTAGTTACGCTCGGCTGAAGTTAACGAGCGTGACACAAAAGCTATCGGCTTCTCTGAACCATCAAGGAATTTATATGACAGTACCGCTCCAATGCCGTAGGGAGACGCATCACATGCCAGTCTTATCGGTAGTGATGGGTTGTAGTGAGCCAATACTTCTCTTGAAGTGATTAGGTCTTTACTCTTCTGAAAGGCCCGCTTACATTCATCGCTCCATTTCCATGCTACTCCAGTTTGTAGTAGGGCGTTCAGTGGGTGCAGAATTGTGGACAAATTAGGCAAAAACTTATGGTAGTAATTCACCAATCCGAGGAATGACCTCAGTTGCGACACATTTTCAGGTGCTGGAGCCTTAACTACCGCTTCAATTTTGTCAGGGGACTTATGTAACCCCTCTTCATCAATCACGTGGCCACAATACGATATCTGTTTCTTAAAAAACTCGCACTTGGGGTGATTGGCTTGTAGCCCATGTTCTCTTAGTCTAGTGAGCACCTGCTCTAGGTTGGCAAGGTGTTCACTGTCATCTTCACCTGTCTCTAGAATGTCGTCCAAGTAACACTGAGTCCCCGGAATCCCTTGCAGGACTTGTTCCATCGCTCTTTGCCATATCGCCGGAGCTGATGCTACTCCGAATACCAGTCGATTATTCTGGTAAAGACCTTTGTGAGTGTTTATCGTGAGATACTTCCTAGAGGATTCTTCAACCTCCATCTGGAAATATGCTTGTGCTAGGTCAATTTTTGTAAAACGCTTCCCTCTAGATAGTGAGGCGAAAATATCTTCTATCCTCGGGAGAGGATACTGTACTGTGTGAAGGACTGGGTTCACCGTCACCTTTAAGTCCCCACAGATGCGAACCTTCCTTGGCTCCTCAGACTTATTGCTTAACGTTTTCTTCATGACAGGAACGATGGGTGTCGCCCACTCACTCCAGTCTACCTTAGACAACACGCCTGCATTCTCCAGATTCTCCAGCTCTGCCTCGACGGCTGGGCGAATTGCATACAGTACCGGTCTTGCTTTGAAAAACTTGGGAATTGCATTCTCTTCTATTTTTATCGAGACGGTTACGCCTTTAAGAGTTTCCAGTTCTTGTTGAAATACCTCTTTGGCGTTAGCTAAGATTTTTGACAATCGTCCAGGTGTGACGTTGTCATCCTTTTTACCAGCCACCGTCAGTGCCTGAATGGAGTGCCAGTCTAAACTTATCTTTCTGATCCATTCACGTCCCAATAACGGTGGTCCACCATCTTGCAGTATGTACAGATACAATTTCTGTATTTCCTTGCCGTTGTATTCGACAGGCACCCTTATTTTCCCTCTGGGGTATACTTTCTGCCCCGTATACGTCTTCAAGACAATGGATGTCTCTTTCAAGTGTATGTGTGAGAATCAAATCAAATCAAATCAAATCAACTTTTATTGTCATTGTTAGTGCACAAGTGCAGTACAACGAAATGTAGGCTTGCGGCTCCCGAGAGTGTACAATTTGGATTAGGACACTTAAACATTTCAACATACATTTGTACATATATATTAGCATAAATATGACCATAATAAAGTGCATCGGCAGATGTGCAGGCTCTCGTAGTCTCGTCGATTCATGACGGTCAGGGCTGATCCTGCATCCAATTCCATTTTCACTTGGGACCCTGCTATCGTGAGGGTGACCCAAATGGTTCGGTGATCCTCTTTTGCGATTATGTTGTGAAGTTTGAGACAGCTTAGTCTCTTGTTCCCGGATTCACTATCGCTCTTCTGGTCTTTGGAACTACTGTCCGTCATCTTTTGTACTTTCCTGTACTGTTCCTTAGTAGCCTTTTTGTTGTCGTTAGTCTTCTTCCCAGACCTGCAAACTGATGCAATGTGTCCCATCTTTCCGCATTGCCTGCATATTTTGTCCTTGGACCAGCAGTCCTTCTGGTCATGGTTTGTTCTGCCGCAACGATAACATTTTTCAAATCCCCGTGTCATTTCATGGGTGCCGTATTCCTGCGGCTTTTGCTGTATTTCCGCAGCTCCCCTTGCTGCTGCTTCGTACAATACTGCCACGCTGAAAGCCTTATCTAGCGTCAGCTCTTTCTCTGAGAGTAACCTCTTCTGGGTTCCTTCACTCAGGAGTCCGCAGACAAATTTGTCCCGTAGAGTATCTGTCAGTCCTGCTCCGAACTGGCAGTGCTTTGATAGCTTGCGTAGTTCCGTACGGTAATCAGCATTGCTCTCATCTTTATGCTGATTTCTCCTGTGGAATTTAAATCTTTCTGCTATCAGCAGCGGTGTAGGATTTAGGTGTTCCTGTAGGATATCAACAATTTCGTTAAAACTCTTCGCCATCGGTTTGGCTGGAGTGATCAGGTTCCGCAATAGGCCGTACGTTCTTGCGCCCATTAAGTTTAGTAGTACCGATGCCTTTTTCTCATCGGCTACTTCGTTTGCCTTGCAATATACTTCGACTCTTTCCACATACGTGGTCCAGTCTTCTATTGCATTATCGAAGGCAGTGATATTGCCAGTCTTCGGCATCTTGGAAATCTAAGATGGCGCCTCCCGCGCTTTGCCTTCTTCCCCGATTTAACAAAATGGCGCCTCCCGCGCTTTGCCTTCTTCCCCGCTGGATTAAGATGGCGCCTCCCGCGCTTTCTGTCTTCTCCGCTGCTGCTAGCGCTGTTGCTGGCGTTTTTATGCCTTGATGGCGACGCCCTATGGTCTTCGCGCACTTCCCCCCCGCGCTGCTGCTAACGCCGCTCTCCGCGGTTCCCGTGGCAAACTGCAGCTCCTCGTGGCTTTCTGCGCTTCTAATTTCTTTTATTTTCCCGTCGTCAGAGCAGACCCTACGGGACACTTTCCTCCCACTTCTCGGGTCTGTACGCTGCCCGGCTTCGTAGCACCTGTGTGCTCCACCCTCTCTCTCTCTCTCCTCTTCCCGACAACGCTGCTCGGCCCCGTTGAAAAGCCACCCGATCGAGCTCTAGCCCGCTGCAGCCCAGGAAGGATCAGTGTACTACCTGCCACCAGCCCGATTAGCTGGAACACCATAGACAGGATAACCAAGCCCCGCTCTCGACAGCCTCTCCTGCAAATCTTCAACGCCGATGAATCAGAGGCGGTTGCCCACGGTCGACGCCCGTTTCTTCTGTTTGTTTTTTTTGTTTGTTTTTTTTCTTCCTTCTGGCCTCGACCTCTAACAACTTCGCTTCAGGGATGGATCCCCATGAGGTGGTGCAGAACTGTAGGTAAGTTCGGATCTGCTCATCGCCAGTATTATGTCCGTGTGTAATTGAGACACAGACTGCAGGAGTTGGTTACAACAGGTCTTTACTGAGTGGAGACAAAACTGGAACGACTATGCAAAGTTACTACACAGGCTTATATACAGGGGTGGTCACTACTGGTACTGCAGTACACAGGGGCTGCAGAATTTCGTTCCTTCTGCAAAGTACATACACTACACACACAGGCCTAGAAATTCAGTTGGGCGCGCCAGCCGTTAGCGCCTTAGGAGGAGTAGATCTCGAGCGCTAGGCGCTTAGCGCCCGGGCGCAGCACGATCTGCGCCTCGCCCCAACTTCAGTAGACATTTAGCGCCGGCGCAAAGTCTTAGCGCGCGCCCTGCTGCGCGCGCAGATCATGACGTCATTTCGTCGTGCAACGCCCTTTGTGCGCCCGGAACCGGAACTTCACTCGCGCCGCCCCATTGTGCGCCGGGCGGCCCTAACGACTGTGAAGTGGAACGGTACACAGCCGAGGCGGGCCGCAGGGAGCGCAAATTAAAGGGCACTCCTGCAGTAGAAAAGGCAGCCGTTTTGCAACACTTTGTGAGAGACAAAGATGATGGAGGAGGAGGTGGAGGAGGAGGAGGAGGAGGAGGAGGTGTTGTTGTTGTTGTTGTTGTTGTGCCGGTACCACATAACAAACTGATGGAGAGAAGCCCTCCCCAACAACACAAATACAGCAGTCTCGGCCTTTCAAAAAACCAAATCCACCCTCCCCCTTTAAGAGCTCACCGGAGCTAGAGTGTCTGCCATCAATCAGCAGCTCGCCGCACCTGACCTGCGCGCACCTTCCGGTGTTAGCGCCCGGCCCGCCGGTTTAGCGCCTAAAGAGAGCCGTGCATCGCCAGTTTTAGCGCTCGAGCAAACTCTTAGGGCGAAGCTAATGAATATCGGGGAAGTGGCCTCAAATTTGCGCCGGGCGCAAACTTTAGCGGCCGCCCGACTTTACCGCCCCAAAAGTGGCTATAATGAATTTCTAGGCCACAGTGTTTACCTAACAAAAATAACACAAGGCAAGATTTTTTTAAGAGTGGTGTGAAACTGTAAATGGCCACAAAAACCTTCTAAAGTGACTCATAGACTATCAATTGTTTTCACTGAAGCGGTGGATAGTGAACAGAAAGTGAAATAAAAATAGTAAATGCAGGAAATATTCGGGAGCTTGTTCAGCCTATAAAAGAGAAAGACATTTTAGATGTTACATTTTAACAAGTTCTGATGAAAAGTCCAAGGCAATGTTAATCTACATTTTTCAGATGCTGTTGTTGCATTTCCAGTATTTTCTGGAGTATGTTTTTTTTTGTTGCCTCTACTGCATGAAATAGTGATTTAAAAAACTAATTAATTGATGGTCCATTTGAAAGAATTGTTACAAGTCCCAGCCCCTTTCGGGCTACCCCAGATCAGGCGTATTCCCCAGACGTTCACTCTCAACTAAAGTTAGAGGTAGCCGAATCCTAAAGACACTTAATTGGGCCTAAAGGTCCAGACTATCTCTCCCTAAAGGAAAGGAATGACCTGAAGATGTTACCGTCCTCCAGATAGCACTTTTAATAAGTTTAACTAGACTGTAACCTTCCAGATATTATGAGGATCCGGAAAACTCCTCCAGAATTCTGCAACTCCTCACCAAAGAGTGTACAGAGATTGAGTTCACGAGTTTGATACAGAAGTACTATGTGAGACAATTCTAAAAAAATATAAATTTATTAAAGAACCGACATGTAATTTACAGTTGGTGATTCAGTCGCAACATTAACAGTTCCAAATACAAATAGCTTACAATTCTTATTATCAGAGATCCTTATTCTCAAATCTTAACTTCGTTACATTTTTACATTTCTTCGTCTATTTTCCAGAATGTCCACCAAAATCAAATACCTTTGATCCCTGAGACTCAAAGAGTTAAAAACTTACAGAGCCTGCCTCTGAAGCGTGAGAATCGCTTTGCCCCTTTCAGCGAATTCTGTCTTCCTATTTGAAAGTTCTATATTTATACTCTTTTTCAGTGGTATTTCCTTTGAAGTTTTCTGCTGATGTAAGCTAATTATCTCTAGTCATTTTTCTGTTGACCCTGCTATTCTTACAGTTAGTTCAGCTTGTAGCATTCAGACTCGTGTCTCTCCTTTAGGTGTTCAAAACTTATCATAAAAACAATGTGACAGCAGTGGTTCTATTTGGTGCCATTCTTATAAAGGACTTCTGTTTGTATCTTTTTACAACATGTAAATTAAAAACACTTCAACCGGGTACGTCATTGTCTTCTTAGCTACCTCAGTTGGTTGTATTACAGACTTCATGTCTCCTAGGTGTTCCAAGTTTAACACAAAAACAATGTAATGGCTGGTGCCTCCCGTGTTTCATTTGATGTTATTTTTACAAAGGCACATGTTTCTTTAATTTTATGTGTTTCTTTCCCAAAGTGTTGGTTTATGGCACTTTTAACTGGGCATTCCATTGTGTTCCCTCCAAAACTCAGACTTTCTGGAAGCTCTAACCCTCTGCTTCAATAGGGCTATTGTTTCAGTGTCAACAACTTCTCTTATCTCAAAGCTTGTATGCTGTTTACAGCTTTTGATTGTTAAGACTTCCAGACTTCCAGACCCAGTATGTCATGTTTTAATAAGGCTTTCTCTTTCATAGGATGGTGTATTTTTCTGAATATGGCTATTCCTTCACACATTGACTTTGCATTTCAAATGGTTGGTGAATCATTGATTTTTCAGTTCAGCTGGATGGTAACTGATATATTCGAATTGATTCCAGTTGTTTTCAATTATAGGATGCAGTTGATGTCAACTTTAATTTCTAGCAGGCTGGTGAAGCAAGCCAGAAGCAAATGGTCTTACCCGAGACAGCTTTGGGTAATTTAAAAATACCACTAGAATAGCCAGTATTGTAGTTATAATTATGCATTATAGTTGCAAAACAGGTTTGTAGCCAAGGAGAGAACCTTGGGAACATGTAAGAACATAAGAAATAGGAGCAGGCCCTCGAGCCTGCTCCACCGTTCAATAAGATCATGGAACTTGCTTATCCAGCCCCCCAAAATGTCTTGTGCTGGAAACTACTCTGCTCATATTCCTTCAAAGGAAGTTGCTTATTAATGAGGAAAGCTGTGCTGCAGCAGAGATGTGCAACATGCAAATCTTTTGACAACTATCCTGAATATAGATGAAGCCCCTTGCTTTGTTGTCCACCCTCCCAGACTGGCTCTCGGGGAAACGGCACAGGGCTCCAGCAATCGAGCAGTTGGACATAGGCCGAGCAAGCGCCTCCAGTGTGACAGTGCTCAGATAATCGAGTTCAGAGAGGGGAGAGAGGAGAGGGAATACATTGTGGCGGAGCCACTGAATGACTCTGGTCAACTGTATATAATTCCCTTTAACGATGTTCTAACACCAGCCTAAGCCTGTACCATTGTGTTAGACATTACTTTGTTTTGTATATAGTGTTTGTATGCACGGGGCGTGGCCCCTTTAAGAGCGTGGGAAAATGCGGGCAAACGCGATGACGTCACGTCGCAAACCACGTGACTGCCCTGGCAGTCCTTGTGGAATCTCCATCTTGTTAAGACCTGTTTTCGTGGCTCTCCTGTATCGATCTCATCAAACTGTTTGAACTCGTTTAGTCTTACATTAAAGACCTGTTTGATTGATCTCCTGAGTCGACCTCAGTTATTAGTTAGGAATTCGTCAATTCTTACAACATGACGCATAAGTTGCCGAACTGCAAGTGTTTAGGACTGTCAACTCTGGTTGGACATATTCCGGGAGGATTCGTTGCTTGACCTTCCAACTCCAACTGCCCTGCCATTCACGCTCCTGCCTTTGGTCACCTGACATGTCCATCCCCGTGGCACACTGCCTTCCCACGCCAATTGGAGAGCGGACAAACTGTTCATTACCCAATTGGATGGTTCTTGACTGTCAGTCAAAAAGCCTTTTCCAATAATTTTTACTAACAAAAGTGTCCAAAGAAAGTGAAAAAAACAATTAATTTTTTTAATGCCCTGATGATTTTTCCAGGGCCAGGAAATTAATCCAGGGCAATCCTGAAGGGTTGGCAAAACTAAAGGTGAGGATCCAGAAGAAAGTGACCGCCTCAGCAAGGGAAGGAGTGACTGGTGGGGAGAGTTTGGCATGTTCAGGGATCTAGTTAATCCTGTAGCAGCCTGTAATCTTCATGCATTGTCAATGAAAACAAAGGAATGGCACAGAACTTTTAACAGCCTCAAATGCCTTTCGATCTGCTCACACAGGACTTTGCCTGCCAGGTTTTCAAAGGAACAGGATGAGTGGCTCGCTGTGGGAATTCAATACCTAGTGTGACACTGAGCCACACAGAACAGGAAGGGCCCAGGTTTGGAAAGGGTAGGAATTACTATCTGTGCCTTTGGTGTAGGGAGAGGGTGAATCAGGCAGGGTTCCTGATCCTGAACAATGTCCAGTGACTTCTGCTGGAAAGCATGTAGGTGTCAGGTGAGGACAAGGTTGGGGCTTGGCTGCGATGACCTCTTCCAAGGACACTATCCAGCTGACACTCCCTGTCTTCTATCTTTCTATGTAATCACATGACATCTGATTGTGTGATCAAGTATGTGACATTTGATCACGTGACATCTGACTGTGGTTTGCAAATGTTATTGCATTTATCTTATAAAAGTTGGGTCCCCTGTAGTTGAGTCCCTTTGTTTACAGTTTCTTTCTTTCCAAACCTGTACCTAAGTTGGCTTCTTGTTAGCCATAGCCAAGGCTGATAGCTTTAATCCTGAATCCATCTCTTCTCTCCCTATACTCTAATTCCCAAGGAAGTATCTATCTCCGCCAATCCTCACTCCATGCCCTCCAGGGTCAGTGAGAACTGATGGCGGAACAACCCTGAGGGAGGGGGACACTTGTCTCAATTCAGCTTTAAGGACACCCGGGTCTCGTTGCACTTCCCCTTTTCCCGATCTATTGCCGTTCAGATAATAATCTGCCTTCCTGTTTTTGCCACCAATTGGGTATTATGCGATAAGGGAGAACCAGTGGATGTGGTGTATTTGGACTTTCAAAAGGCTTTCGATAAGGTCCCACATAAGAGATTAACATGTAAAGTTAAGGCACATGGGATTGGGGGCAAGGTACTGACTTGGATAAAGAACTGGTTGGCAGACAGGAAGCAAAGAGTTGGAATAAATGGCTCTTTTTCCGAGTGGCAGGCAGTGACTAGTGGGGTACCGCAGGAATCGGTCCTAGGACCCCAGCTATTCACAATATATATAAATGATCTAGACAAGGGAACTAGATGTAATGTTTCTATAAAACCTCTTGGAGTACATCCAATCAGAGTTGGCAATCCTTGTCCCATCCATGCAAACATTAGTGGAAGAGGCAGGATTGGAAGAACGTAAGAAATAGGAGCAGGAGTAGGCCATACGGACCCTCACGCCTGCTCCACCATTCAATAAGAACATGGCTGATCTTCGACCTCAACTCCACTTTCCCACCCTACCCCCATATCCCTTGATTCCCATAGTGTCCAAAAACCTAGCGACCTCAGTCTTGAACACACTCATCGACTGAGCATCCACAGTCCTCTGGGGTAGAGCATTCCAAAGATTCACAACCCTCTGATGATAGAATCCATATAGGATGATATAATCCATCCAAATTCCCACCTGTTCTGTCTCCATTGCCCTACCTCACTTGTATGAGGAACTAATTTGCTTGGCAGGATCTGATCCTGATGGAAGTGGGGCCAGTGAAATTCATAAAGGCTGATTTCCCTACGGCAATCAAATTCAAAATTACAGAGCTTTGAAAAATGTTTTTTAAGATCTTTGGCCAGTACAGCTGCAGCAAAGTGTTGCATCAATATCCCTCTCCCTCACTGAGGCAGTCACCTCAGTTGTGCTGTAAAATGGTACACGCAACCACACCCAATATAGGCTAACATCCCTGACCCTGGGATTTGAGATGGGGTCGGGCTGCATTCATGGGGCAGATGAAAGTTCCACCACATCCCAGGTCTGCCCCCTAAAAAATCTCCAGAAGAATTCAGGGCTCTCATGTTCAATTGAGTGTCCAATCCTCAGTATCCATTCTGATCCTTTTAACCTTGAATTCATTTCATAACCATACAGCCTTCCAGCTCCTTTTAGGTATGATTTATGAGCTAGTTGTCGTACTTTCCTTTATCACTTTTAGACAGTTACTTTCCGGTTTGTAAAACTAAAATATGCGGAGACCTGACAGAGCAATCCATAGTACGTGACACAGGTATTTAATCTTCTCAAACTTGGAGGAAACATCTGTTACTATATTAAAAATGAAGTAACTATGGGGACTTCCAAGTACAATCGTTGCAACTTGCCTTGAAATTTCGAGATTGTCTAGGAATTCTTCAGTCGTCCTGCATCTTGAAACAGTTTTGTCTCTGCCTTTCCAAAGTATGACTTAATCACCGTAATATAAAATTCGTGCACAAAAACGAAGCTCTCCTCCTCAGCGGAGGAGCTGTGGAAAATGCTTTTATGCCGTTCACCAAACACCTGGGACATTCCCTTCAACAGAGTGTTTCATAAATCATGGCCAAATGCTCCACAGGATACCATGGGCCCTGCGCTGCTGGGGGGCCAGAGGATGTTCGCTGTGGATGGCAGCCAGCCAGGGTGGTGATGTTGGGATAGATAAACACGCTGGAGTTTCGCTTGATTCCCTTTTTGAAATCAGGGAATATTTCTGCAGAACTTTCCTCTTGGGCGATTAAGTGAGCGGGGGTAACGTTTCCAACAGGGTAGTTTGTACATGGTCAGTGGAGCGAGTGGGCTTGATGGGCTAGATTGGACTATTCTCAGTCCATTCCTTTTTTTTTACGCTTCTTATAAAGCCCAGCTGAAGAAACAGTTACGATAGCAAAATACTGCGGATGCTGGAAATCCGAAATAACAACAGAAAACGCTGGAAAAACTCAGCAGGCCCGGCAGCATCCGTGGAGAGAGAAACAGAGTCAACGTTTCGGGTCAAAGACCCTTCGTCAGAACTCAGTTCGACCTGAAACGTTAACTCTGTTTCTCTCTCCACAGATGCTGCCTGGCCTGCTGAGTTTTTCCAGCGTTTTCTGTTGTTATTTTGAAGAAACAGTTACTCTGGCATAACCAAAGCAAAATTCTGGAAATCTGAAATAAAAACAGAAACTGCTGAAAACGCTCAGCAGGTCCTGCAGGCAGCATCAGTGGAGAGAGAGAGAGAAACAGAATTAACATTTCAGGTTGATGACCTTTCATCAGAACAATTACTCTAGCATATCTGCTGGAAATTGTGTAATAAGGTTATAAAACTGCACCTAACTGTTGCAACATCATGGCCCAGAAATTCGGCTCTCCCCGGGTGAGTACGCACGGGGTACTCACCCGTAGGCCCAATGGAAGTGCCGGTTTCCTGCATGCACTGCGCATGCGCGGGAAACCGGCACTTCTGTTCCCCTGAAAGAAGGGGTTCAGAGTTCGAACGCGTGCGCCGGAGAGGCTGCGCGTGCGCATCGAACATATGTTTTTTTTGCAGGTTTTTCCAGGAGGGTAAGTCTCCAGAAATTAGACATGTAAAAAGCAGTCACAAGGCCTGCTTTTTACAAGGTGAGTGGTGAATTAATTAAAATTAAAACATTTTTTCCACAGGTTCATTATTTTTAAATACTTTAAAGAAAGGTAAGTTTATTTTTAGCCCCATTAGAAAATAAAATTACTTTTTTCAAAAATTTAAATTATTGTTTAAAATAGTTATTTCATGTAATTTATCGTTTATTTAAAAAATGAGATTTAAAAAAAAATTTATTTGAAGATTTAGTGATGTTTTGGGGCTTATAGTATTTATAAGTTTGACAGCTCTTCCTGTCAAACTTATGAATGAAGCATTCCCTGCTACCATTGGCTCTCCATGGCCCACGTGATCCCAGGGGACGCATTGAACTAACTGCGCCCCTGGGATACGCAAGCACTGCACGCGGAAGTTGGAGGAGGCCCAGGATCGCAATTCCATGGGGGCCCACAGCACAACGGCTGGCGCGCAAGGTAAGTGCAAGTCGGGGGCTTACACCCGCAGGAAGCCTCCGACCTCGTGAATTTCTGGATTATGTCTTTTTCAAAGACCCACTTAAATTGTAATTCATAAAACTATACAATGTCAAGGCAAAGAAATGGGCCATTTGGTCCATCAAATCTGAGTCGGTGTTGTCTTGCACATGAGCCACTTAGTCTAATCCCACTCCATCACCTTTAATATTCCTCTTTTTTCAACCAAGTATCCAATTCTAATTGATACAATAGGGGTCATTTCCACTGAAGTCCATTAATTTCCATTGAAGTCAATACAAATGAAAATTGGGAGAGTTGTTTAACGGGTGACTGATTTGATATTGCACATTTTACACTATTGCCCAAAGTCAAAATTACCCCCAATTTGTCTTGAAACTATTGTTCCAAAAAACCATGCCTTTCAAAAAATGACATGGGGCTGAATGTTAGCTGTTCTCCAGTCCTCTGGCTCCTCCCCTGTGGCCAGAGAGGTTCTGAAAATTTGTGTCAGAGCCCCTGCAATCTCCTCCCTTGCCTCACACAGCAGCCTGGGATACATTCCGTCAGGGCCTGGGGATTTATCCACTTTTAAGCCCGCTAAAACCGCTAGTACCTCCTCCCTCTCAATACTAATTTGTTCAAGTATATCACAATCCCCCTGCCTGATTTCTATGCCTACATCGTCCTTCTCCATAGTGAACACAGATGCAAAATATTCATTTAAAACCCCACCTATATCTTCCGGCTCTACACACAGATTGCCATTTTGGTCCCTAATGGACCCTACTCTTTCCCTGGTTATCCTCTTGCCCTTAATATACTTAGAAAACACCTTGGGATTTTCCTTTATTTTGCCCGCCAGTGTTTTTTCATGCCCCCTCTTTGCTCTCCTAATTTCTTTTTTAAGTACCCCCCTGCACTTTCTATACTCCTCTAGGGCTTCCACTGTTTTTAGTCCTTTGTATCTGCCAAAAGCCTCCCTTCTTTTCCTAATCCATTCTTGTATATCCCTTGACATCTGGGGTTCCCTGGGTTTGTTGGTCCCACCTTTGACCTTTAGGGGAACATGTTGGCATTGTACTCTCTCCATTTCCTTTCTGAAAGACTCCCACTGCTCTGATGTGGATTTTCATACAAGTAGCAAATCCCAGTCCACATTGGCCAGATCCTGCCTTATCATATTAAAATCAGCCTTCCCCCAATTTAGAACCTTTATTTCCGGTCCATCTTTATCCTTTTCCATGACTATCTTAAATCTCACCAAATTATGGTCACTGTCACCAAAATGCTCTCCTACTGACACTTCTACCACTTGCCCGGCTACATTCCCTAGAATTAGCTCCAGTACCGCCCCCTCTCTTGTAGGACTTTCTACATACTGGCTCAAGAAGCTCTCCTGGATGCACTTTAAGAATTCCACACCCTCTAAGCCTTTCACACTCTGACTATCCCAGTTAATATTGGGGAAGTTGAAATCCCCTACTACTATTACCCTATTATTTCTACACTTCTCTGAGATTTGCCTACTTATCTGTTCCTCTATCTCCCCCTGATTGTTTGGGGGCCTAAAGTACACTCCCAGCAAAGTGTTTGCCCCCTTTTTGTTTTTAAGTTCTACCCATATGGCCTCATTAGAGGAACCTGCTAAGATATCATCCCTCCTTACAACAGTAATTGACTCCTTGATTAATATTGCGACACCCCCTCCTTTTTTACACCCCCCTCTGTTTTGCCTGAAGATTCTATGCCCCGGAATATTGAGCTGCCAGTCCTGCCCCTCCCTCAACCATGTTTCTGTGATAGCAACAATATCATACTCCCATATGTTCATCAAAACCTTCAATTCATCTGCCTTATTCGCAAGACTCCTTGCATTAAAATAAATGCTATCCAGCCTTGCCATACTCCCTTGTGCCGTTATATATTTGCTCTGCCTTCCAGGCTGACTTGTTTTTTCCTCTATATTTGGCTGTGCATCACCCCCTACTATAGCTCCACTCTGTATCACATCCCCCTACCAAGTTAGTTTAAACCTCCCCCAACAGTACTAGCAAACCTCCCCGCAGGGATGTTGGTCCCGCTCCGGTCCAGGTGCAACCCAACTCGTGGAGATGCAAGGTAAGTTGGTGTGAGCAAGGATGTGCCGGAGTAGGATATGGAAGGTGTGATGAAATATGCCATTCATCAGGCACGCTGTATTCCCTGTGTTTGATTGTGCCTGTGACTGTGACAAGCAGGGGAGTGTAGTTTCAGTTTCATTTCCTTACCTGTATTGTATTGTGTGTAGGGCTCCGCCCATACCTGGCCCCTATTTAAGCAGGCCCCAGTGTGTCTCACAGGCAGTACAGCAGATCTCTGGATGAGAGACACTTCTCCACTGTGTATTACTTTCTGAGTTAATAAAAGCCTTGCTTTGCTCCGTTAATGTTGAGTCTCGGATTCATTGAGGCACATCAGAAGGCAGAGTGATGTGGATGTGATGAGTGGCACAACAGGATGAGGTTGAGTGTGGCTTGGCAGTAACGTTTTTTGATCTACTGAGATCATTGAAAGGTTTGCGCCACTGCAGTCTGGTCCTCCTGACGACATCCCTGCTTGTTCCCTCCTGTGCAATGTGCAACGAGGCTACGTTACTCTCCTGGGGAGGTCTCTTCCACCCATGGGAAGGGAAGAGAACCTCCCTGCGTGCTGTGACTCCCTCCAGTCATGGGAGAGCCTGGGTGCAGCCGTGCCCCTTGAAGGAAACCGGTTGATGACGCGTCATCAAATGATGTCATCAGGCCCGCTTCCTTTTAATTGGACAGGAACCTCGCAGGCCAGCATAACAAGCCCTATTAACGTAAAATCGCTTGGAGAGTGCAAGGTGACGTGGGCAGCGGGCTGGGACCGCGACACCGACCCCGGCTGCCCCGGACCCGCCTCGATCGGTGAAATTGCGGCCGCAAAGTTCGCTGTGATTGTGCTGATATGTATTCCACACTGCCCCCTTCTTTACCCTCATCACATTAACTGGAAATTATTTTTACATTTAGTATGTTAGTGGTTCAAAATTCCTCAGTGCATTCTGAGTTAACATTCACACAAATTGTACGCTTACTGCGAAGTAACTTTTCATATGAGTTCGCACATTGTTGGTGCCCTTGCCCTGCTTTCCAGGAAATTACTCCGCAATGTTCCAGGTGTAATGTATGTACCTTTAAAGGGAGAACTACTTTTTACAGCTCCTGTATACTGTAGTACCGGCAGTGACCACACCTGTATATAAACCCTGAGTAGTGATCTGTACAGTTAGTTCTAGAGTAACCCTCATTCAGTAAACACCTGTTGAATCGTTCCCTGCAGTCTGTTGTCGGATTATTGAAGGACACAACATTAAGATACACGGATCTAACATCAGGCTGAAATGAAAATTAATGCATGTAAGTTGTGCTGAGCTCGTTAAGCCATTTATAAAGGCAGTTAAGGTTGCTTCATAAAATTGTGCAACTTTTCTTATCCCTCGCTTTGAGCATAGATCATGCCTGACAAAAGCTGACAGTAGACCAGTTGAAAGTATGGGTAGTGGGTGGAAAGGCAAGAAAGGAGGCATTAAGATCGACAGCTTGAGTGCATGTGGTGCTGTTTTGATGGACAATCGAGGTGTGCCAGCTCATTGGACTAGACCAGCAGACACAGTTAATCATCTGGTATACATTACTTGTGCCAGTGCAAGTCACCACTGCCATCAATTTCTACCTCACAAGGTCTAACGGTCACTCATACGAGACTTGTGCAGGATCAGACAGTTTTCCATGCCCCCAAAACTGGTGGTTGATGTCCTATTTTGGCCCAAGAAGATCTACACCAACCTTGGTGTGGGGCAGCAGTTGGATTTGGTGCAGGTTCTACCCACAGTATAGTTCTCATAGGGTACAGGGCATCATAGACTTCACACATGTAACCCTCTGAGCATGTTCACACAATGTCCTGCCCTACAGGAAACAGGAATAGCTACAGTTGTCTGTGGAAACAGTCTGTGACCACTACATGTAGTGACACATGAAAGCCTATTCACACCTGTTGCACACTTTCATTATAAACACTTTTTATTTTGTATAAACAAAGAGAAATGATGCGCTAGTAAGACAACAAATATGGAAAAATGCAAATTTCTTGGCACAAGATGGACAGAAACCCAAATTTTCATGGACCTCTAAGGGCCCAAGGACATCAGTTTGGAAAGTTATGCTCTGTAGAATCTTCAGAACGCAGCAAAGACTAGCTACAGTGAGGGTTATGAAAGGACTAAGAGAATCATTGAGCAGACCTGTGTATGTTGAAACATTGGGGGTGATTTTTTGAATGGAGGCGCGTTGGAGGCGGGACTGCTGCTTGTCGGGTTTCAGTCCCGCCTCCATCGAGTTGCGGCCAACCCACGTTATTTTCCCTTGATTGACTTTGTTAAGCCCGCCCAGCGGGCTTAGCAGGCCAATTAAGGGAAAGCCGGTTGCAGAGCACTTTATGACGTGTCATCTGTCAACATTTTTTGACAGATAAATTGTCATCGTTTGACAGCTCTGTGAAGCTGTCAAACACTGACATTCTGTGTAGTTTGATGAGGTCTTGCATACAAGACCTCATCAACCTTCTTTCTTTTACAGAAATGAGATGTTTGTTGCATCTGAAAATGCAACGGACATCTCTCATCTGCAACACGGAGGTGCGAGACTCTCTGTATAGAAACCGACTGAAGCCTGCAGGAAAAAAGAAAGGTAAGCACACTTTTAAAAACACTTAGGGGGAGAAATTCAGTATCGCCCCGTTTGGGGCGCTATTATCGGCCGGGCGCAATGTTTAGCGCCCGGCGCTAATTATCGCCTCCGACTGCAAACTTTGCCTCTATTGCCCCTGGAGGTGATTGGAGCGCTAAATCAGGCGCTACACACCTGTCTTAAGGCGCTAATGCCGAGGAGCGAGGCGCTAGCTCACAGCGCTGGCGAAGCTCATGTGATGTCAGTTAGCAATGGAACACAGACACACTGGCGCCGGCCAGTTCTTAAAGGGGAGGGTCGATGTTGTTGTCCAGTCACACCCTGCTCATTGCAGCCTTGAATCTCGGCCTGGAGAGACCTGTACATCAATTCTGCTGGGTCGGCCCAGAGAAAGAGCTCAGCACTTCAGCGACCGGGCCTTGGTGGCTCTGGTTGGCGCTGTGGGGCGGCGACTGGCAGTGCTCTACCCACAGAGTGGCAGGAGGCCATTGCCCCGTGAATACAAAAGAGTCTGGAGGGAGATGGCTCAGCGCGTCTCCTCGAGGAGCCTGGTGCCGAGGACCCACACCCAATGTCGGAAGAAGTTCAACGACCTCACTCGGGCGGTCAGGGTGAGTGGCTGCTTTTCAATACCTCTACATCCCTCCATCGCAACTTCACTCTGTGCCCAGAGGGTTTAAAACCCCCAAATGCCCAATACGCATCCAAGAGCCATGGCCATCTCATAAAATACACACGCACATTCCACACCTTGCATACATTAAGGGCTATTCAACTATGGGAGGCACATCAGGCAAGCACATGGCTGCATATTCACTCAGGCGCCGTCCTTTTTCTTGCAGGCCAAACTATCTCATAATAGGTGCCAGGAGCAATGCACGGGAGGAGGACTGGCTGACTTACATACCCTCAGCGATTTTGAGGCACGCATCCACAGGATCATTGCCAGCCAGGTCATAGGTGCCGTGGCCGCTGGAGTGGTCGACCCCCTTGGGGACAGCAATGGTAAGTTCATCAACTTTCTCTCCTCTCTCTTTCTACTTGTCCCACACAACACCAGCTTTTTACACTTTCAATCCAACTTACTAAATGTCTCCAGTCATTGCTCCCTTACTGGCCCCTGTCCTGACGCTAAAGCCACTCTTGTACCTCCCTGCTTTCAGATAGTGAACAATCAGCTGACCAGCCTGTCCCTCAACCTACCAGTGGCAGCGACGCCCCAGGCGAGGAGGAAGAGGAAGCCGGAGCCACCCGAGGGAGCCCATGCCCACACTGGGACCACGCCTTCCCTGGAGGGGAGCAGTGGGGAAGGGTCTGTTGAGGGCGAAGTTCCAGAACCCAGCAGGCTGCAGCAACGCCATGGGGGTAGGGAAGCTCGGGGGCCATCTCCCTGGAGGGCGAGTAGGCAAGCGAATCCTGCTGCACTGGACTCAGAGGAGGACCGCGTCATCGCAGTCATGAATAGCCAGGCCTTGAGCGTGCACACTGAGCTCATGGGTGCAATGGCAAGGGTGCCCGAAAGCATTGATGAACTGGCTAGGAGTGTGGAGCAGTCCGTTGCAGCACAGGCCGACGCAACGCAATGGCTTAGTGCTGCAATTCAGTCATTGGCTGGTGCCACCCAGTCTCAGACTGCTCTCATGCAGTCTCAGATTGATGTCACGCAAGCACTGACTGCTGCCATCCTCGCTGGGTCGGCTACATTGCCCCGGGGCTCTCACGGTGCCGCAGCAGGCCAGCAATCTGTGCTCGAGCAGATTGCTCTGGATGCTGAGGTGCTGCCCCGTGGGAGTGCCAGTGTGTCGGTCGAGCAGGAAGGCGCTGTCCTCTCTCAGGATGACAGCATTCCTGCTCCCACCACTGGCACTTCCCCATTGCACTTTCCACCGCCTGTAGCCCAGACTGCTGCCGCCCATGCAGAGTTGGTGCAGTCTGCAGCCGGGGCCTCTAGGCCCAGAGCTGGTTGAGGGCATCCTTCAAGGGCATCTGTAGTCTCTGCATCTGACATTCAGCAGCCTTCCACCAGCCTTGCTGCAGGCAGTGCGGCCCCATTGCAGAGGAGCAGTAGGGTGGGAAGGGGGAAAGTGCGCAGGGGACGGAGATCACCCTCGAAGGGCAAACAGTAGGAATTCTAAATTAATGGTGGGAATGTTTGTGGTAAAGGTCGAGGTTCGTGTGATTACATTTGTTTACTGTTTTGCCGTTTATCTCCATCTTGTGAGAACCAGTTCTGTTAGTTCATAATTTGTTGGACTTGTTTCTAATTGTTTGTCCTGAATAAATGACACACACAGCGTTTGTTAAAGAAAAAAGTTGTTGTATTCAAAATTTGCATTTTTGCCCTTTGGAATCATTCCAGCTTTGGCCAGCAATAGCGGGTGCAGGTTGCTTTCTATGATGTTGTTCTCCATGCCAGAAGCCATCTTCTGAGTAGGGGCCTAGAAGCGGCTTGTTATCAGCCGTCCATGGCTGGCCCTTGCACTGGCAACGTTGTGCGCCTCCCTCCCACGTTGGTGCTGCTGCTGATCATCCTCCTCATCCTCCTCCTCCTCCTCCTCTTCCTCCTCCTCCTCCTCTGGTGGTGCTCCAAGGCCTGGTGGCATTGGCTGGGTCCTCAGGATTGCGAGGTTGTGAAGCATGCAGCACACAACTATGAACAGGGAGACTCGCTCAGGCGAGTACTGCAGGGCTCCTCCTGAGTGGTCCAGACAGTGGAACCGTTGCTTCAGCACGCTGATCGTCTGCTCAATTATGTTCCTGGTGGTGATATGGCTCTCATTATACCACAGCTCAGCAGGGGTGTTGGGGTTACGGAGCAGTGTCATCAGCCAGGTGCCGAGTGGATAACCCTTGTCCCCAAGGAGCCATCCACTTGGGTGACGCAGTGCCTGGAAAAGCTCTGGCACACCAGTCTGGCGCAGGATGAAAGCATCGTGGCTGCTGCCAGGATAGCGGGCATTGATGGCGAGTATCAGCTGTCTGTGGTCACAGACCAACTGGACATTTAAGGAGTGGTAGCCCTTGCGGTTTTGGAATACCTCTGCATTTTCATGTGGTGCCCGCAATGCCACATGCGTGCAGTTAATGGCGCCCTGCACCATGGGGAAGCCCGCTATCCTAACAAAGCCACATGCGCGTTCATGCTGTTTGGCCCGGGTTATGGGGAAAGAGATGTACTGGAATCTCCTTTTATACAGGGCATTTGTCACCTCCTGGATACAGCAATGGACAGCGAACTGGGAGATATTGGCGATGTCCCCAGTAGATGCTTGAAAGGAGCCGCTGGCATAAAAATTCAGAGCCACTGTCACCTTCACTGCCACCGACAGAAACGTCCTGGTCCTCAGTTGAGGCTGCAGATCTGGTTGCAGCAGGTGGCAGAGCTCAGTGGCCACCCCCTTGCTGAAGCTCAGCCTGCGCAAACACTGCTTCTCAGACAAATGAATGTAGGCTCCCGGAATACCCTGGGAGGGTAAGGTTTCCTGTGCAGAGGCCTGTTGGCCCTCCTCCCTCTGGCCATGTTTGCCACTCTCTCGCTGCGTCTCTGCTACCTCCGATTCTGCAGGTGCAGGACGACGCCCCGAATCAGTGCAGCCTCCACAGTCTCTTCTAAATCGCTGCAAGGAAGGTCAAATCAAAATGAACCTGCAAAGTGCTGCTCAGTACCCAAAACTCCTTCACACAGCATTGAAATGCTCCAGAAGTCTCTCTCTCTCAGAATGCGTGGTGCAAAAATGCCCCCAGCCCCTTCCCGACTGCAAAACATTCCCCTCTACCTGTCGTTGCTAGCGGCAGGCGGAAAGGCAGGGGGCGTCACTCAATATCCGGTCCGGGGCGCTACCGGGGCGTTGCACGCTCGACTGACGTCACGATCTGGTCAATTTCACGAGCGGCACAAACATCACCACGGTGCTGGGTCCCTTATTGTTTGTGATCTACATAAATGATTTGGATGAGAATGTAAAAGGTATGATCAGTAAGTTCGCAGATGACACGAAAATTGGTGGGGTGGTAAATTGCGAGGAGGAAAGCCTCCGGCTACAGGACGATATAAACGGGTTGGTCAGATGGGCGGAAAAGTGGCAAATGGAATTTAACCCTGAAAAGTGCGAGGTGATGCATTTTGGACGGACAAATAAGGCAAGGGAATACACAATGAGTGGTAGGACCCTAGGAAGTACAGAGGGTCAGAGGGACCTTGGTGTACATGTACATAGATCCCTGAAGGCAGCGGAGCAGGTAGATAAGGTGGTTAAAAAGGCATATGGGATACTTGCCTTCATTAGCCGAGGCATAGAATATAAGAGCAGGGAGGTTATGATGGAGCTGTACAAAACGCTGGTGAGGCCACAGCTGGAGTACTGTGTGCAGTTCTGGTCGCCTCACTATAGGAGGGATGTGATTGCTTTGGAGAGGGTGCAGAGAAGATTCACCAGGATGTTACCTGGGATGGAGCGCCTCAGCTATGAAGAGAGGCTGGACAGGCTGGAGTTGTTTTCCTTGGAGCAGAGAAGGCTGAGGGGGGACCTGATTGAGGTGTACAAAATAATGAGGGGCATAGATAGGGTAGATAAAGAGGAACTTTTCCCCTTAGTGGGGGGGTCAATAACAAGGGGGCATAGATTCAGGGTAAGGGGCAGGAGATTTAGAGGGGATTTGAGGAGGAACTTTTTCACCCAGAGGGTGGTTGGAATGTGGAACTCAATGCCTGAAAGGGTGGTGGAGGCAGGAACCCTCACAACATTCAAGAAGCATTTGGATGAGCACTTGAAATGCCATTGCATACAAGGCTATGGACCAAATGCTGGAAAATGGGATTAGACTGGACAGGGATGGATGGGCGGCGCAGACACGATGGGCCGAAGGGCCTCTTTCTGTGCTGTAAAACTCTATGACTCTATGAGAAATGGAGAATTTTATCACTCCCAGTTGTGGGTGCTTTGGGTCAGAATGCTGCCTCTCTCCCCATGTTTGGACTGGGACTTGATTGCATGGCCGTTCTTGAAGTGGCCAATCCATGATGTAGAGATAGGTTTGGTTCCAAAGTCTTCTGCAAATTCATTTGGGGTTTTTTTTCTTCAAGCAAGTCGCGTTCAGATAGTTCCAGAAGATTAGCCTCTAGGGCTTGCTTAAACCAACTTGGCAAAGCTGATTCGACACGCTGAAACATGCAACTTCTTCTTTTGACTGGAAAGATTCTGCTGATACTCAGCAATGATTCTCTCCTTGTTTTGCTGGTATGCGGAGAGGGTGATCAAAGATCCCACTGTTGGCCGGCTCTGAAGCAGCGACCCCCTTTCAGCACGAGTTCTCAGCTGCGACTGCCAGCAGATATAATTATTGAATCCATTGCTGGCATTGAGAAGGAAGTCCTGACATCTGTATTGTTGAGCAGCACTGACATTGTTGACGCTGTTTGAAGTCAATGGAATGTAACTTGGGCGGGTTCTATAAAGGGTGGGTGATCCGCTGAGCCAGATTACCACCCAGGCAGTGAAGACAAAAATCAACTCCATTTTCCGAGGTTAAAGAAATGAACAGCGTATATTTAAAAGTTTAGCTGAAAATCAATCAAAATTCTTTGTCTAATTTGTATTTAAATCATTTTCAAAACAACACAAATTGAAATATTGTAATGGACAGAAACACAATTTGATTTTTACTCCAAGAAAAATAAATTATGTTTATAACTTGTACATAAAAAAAAGCAGTAATTGGTATGTAAACAATAGTCTATAATATTTGAAGTAGAATCTTTTTAATCTTTCTCTCTCTCTATGACACACACTCTCAATAGAACATTTTCCTGAATAAAGCTTTTGAAATTTGCCCTTTAGTTTTTCTTGAAACAATTTTGAAAAACAACCACTGCTGGAAGTTGAAGGGAAACGTTTTAGCAGTTGTGCTGGCTAAATACTCCTGGTGTATCCCTGAGTGAGTGCATATTGCACACTGCAGGATCTGCCTTCATCTCAGAATCACAGCCCTCTCTGGATGAATGGCCCTGAAATTAGGATCGGGGGCTTGCCGCGTGTGCAAGCCCCCGATGTGCACTTACCCGGCGCGCTGACATTTTAATCCTGGCCCGCATTGCATTTCCTCTCACTGGCCCGCTTGAGGTCCTGCCGCGCTGTGCGTGCGTGACCCAGCGGCGTACTTAGTGCGATGAGCCGGCTGGGATCACATGAGCACAGGGCAACCAATGGGAGGTTGCAAAAGTTCATTCATGAGTTTGAGAGTAAGAGCTGTCAAACTCATGAAAACTCCTGGCCCCAAAACACTACTTAAACTTGAAAGAAAATTGAAAAAAAACATTGCACTACTTAAATGAACCATAAATAACTGTAAAAAACTATTTTAAACAATAATTTTAAAATTAAAAAAAAATTAGTATATAAAAAATCGGGGCTAAAACTAAACTTACCTTACTGTAAATTCTTTAAAAATAATAAACCTGTGGAAATTTTTTTTATAAATTGTATTAATAGACCACTTACCTGTAAAACTAAGTACTTACGTGTGGTTTTTCAATGCGTAAAAACCGGAGGCCTTTACACATGCGCAACTCTGTAAAAATAAAGGAAATCCAAGTCGCACGCGCAGACTCCTGCGCGCACGCGTTCAGCCTCTTAACCCCTTGGGTCAAAGGAGAGGAAATGCCGGTTTTCCCCGCATGCACTGTGCATGCTGAAAGCCGGCAATTCCTCCGGGCACACGCGTGAGTACCCCGTCCGTGCTCACGCGTTGGGAGAGGAATTACTGGGCCTATATGTCAAGACCAAGTCTAGCCTGTCAAGTAAAAACTTCAGCTTTAAAAGACACAAATGACAAATCAACGGGTAAATGTAATCCTGCTGTTATGAAATATGTAATGTTTTCATTTATTTATTTTATATGAAAAATCTTAACTTGGGCCGTAGAAATTTCAGTCACTGAAGAAAAAGTTGTGAGATGGAAATGTTTCCAAAAGCATTTTGTGATTTAATTGGTACACTTTGCTTTAGCTTTTTTATGAGAAGGGGTCTCATGACTGGTCTCTCATGATAGGTTGTTTTGAAAAGTACCCTCACCTGGTTCCACTCTTACCTATCTGGCCGTAGCCAGAGAATCTCCTGCAATGACGACTTTTCCCACCCCCTGCACCGTTACCTCTGGAGTCCTCAAAGGATCTGTCCTTGGCCATCCTCCAATTTCTGATCTACCTGCTGCCCCTTGGTGACATCATCCGAAGACACAACATCAAGTTCCACATGTACGCTAATGATACCCAGTGCCCTCTCACTACCACCGCCACTCTCAACCCCTCCGCCACCTTTGTGTTGTCAGACTGCTTGTCCAACATCCAGTCTTTGATGAGCCGCAATTTCCTCCAATTAAACGTTGGGAAGATCAAAGCCATTGCCTTCGGCCCCGGTAATAAAACAACGTTCCTTAGCCATCGATTCCATCTCCCTCTCTGGCCAGCATCTGAGGCTGTACCAGACTGCTCACAACCTGGGCATTACTTTTTGGAATTCACTTCCTAACCCACTCGGCCTCTCCACCTCCCTCTCTCTCCTTTAAAGACCTTCTCACTACTCATTTCTTCAACCAAGCTTTCAACTATTCTTCCTAATCATTCCCTTCCTAGATTGGCATCAGTCTTCCTCCTGCTTGTCTTTGAAGCAACTTGGGAATTTCTTTATGTTGCAAGTATTAGATGACTCCAAGTTGTTGTTATGTGCTATTTTTACAATTTTATCAACTTGTACCGCCACATTTAAAGACTTTGGAGGTAATTTTAACCCACGAGCAGTTGGGTTTGAGTCAGGTGAGAAGTTAAAAAAAAATTAATTTCAAATCCAACCTGCCTCGAAATTGCCCACTTCCGGTTTAAATGGAGGCGGGTTGGGGGGTGGTCGAACAATCCACTCTCAGGAGGCGGGTCGGTCGGTAAAAGCTTTAAAGGAGGCTGCATGCCTCCATTTTAAGAAGCTTTTTACTTTTAACCCATTTCTGTCATGTTTTACATAGGATTACATAGGATACTAGCTGGAGTGCCCGGCGGCGCCAAGGGTTTTTTGAGGGCATGTTGTTATGAAAAGTAGAAATAATTTTTATATACATAAATGAGTTTGTCTGTCTGTCTGTCTGATATACCTATCAATTCATTCCATGAAAAGCGACGAGTTAAGATAGTAACTATAGGTTTTTATTGGCTAAATAACAGAGCCCACCCTCGTGGGTGATCGGTTCCAACAAGGAAAAATACTAGCCAAGCAGTCACCTTTATGCCTGGGCAAGCAGGCGGAGCTATGGGCGGAGTCAGCTGAGGTATGCCTAGGTATAACAGCGTGCGAGGCAAGAGGTAACCTTGTGTAGGTGATAACAACAGTGTAACAATAACAGTGGTTTACCACATTCACCCCTTGTTTAAAATTGAGTCCGGCGGGGTGAAGTGTACTACTAGTTCGTGTATGTCAGTCTATCAGGAGGCCTCGTAAGCCTTTCTGACCGGCGCAGCAGCGGCGGCGGTGGTGCAGTATCCGATGTTAATGCTGGTGTCTGCGTGGTCGACGAAGGCCCCTGGGGTTCCGGCATGCCGCCTACAGGAGCTGGATTTGGGGGAGTGGTGGGGGATAACGGTGGTGTCTCAGGGGTGCCCGAGGGTGCGAGGTCTCGCAAGGAGACTGTGTCCTCCCGCCCGTCTGGGTATTCCACATAGGCATACTGGGGGTTGGCGTGCAGGAGGTTCACCCTCTTGACCAGGTGGTCCGTTTTATGGGTCCTCACGTGCTTCTGCAGCAGGACGGGCCCCGGAGAAGTCAGCCTTGTTGGAACCGATCACCCATGAGGGTGGGCTCTGTTATTTAGCCAATAAAATTGATATACCTATCAATTCATTCCATGAAAAGCGACGAGTTAAGATAATAACTATAGGTTTTTATTGGCTAAATAACAGAGCCCACCCTCGTGGGTGATCGGTTCCAACAAGGAAGAATACTAGCCAAGCGGTCACCCTTATACCTGGGCAAGCAGGCGGAGCCATGGGCGGAGTCAGCTGAGGTATGCCTAGGTATAACAGCGTGCGAGGCAAGAGGTAACCTTGTGTAGGTGATAACAACAGTGTAACAATAACAGTGGTTTATCACACTGTCTGTGTGGGAAGGAGAGAGAAAGAGAGAGAGTGGGAAGAGGAGAGAGAGAGGGAAGGAGAGAGAGAGAGGGAAGGAGAGAGGGAAGGAGAGAGAGAGAGAGAGAGGGAAGGAGAGAGGGAAGGAGACAGAGAGAGAGAGGGAAGGAGAGAGAGTCAGCGAGGGAAGGAGAGAGAGAGAGAGAGGGAAGGAGAGAGAGAGAGAGAGGGAAGGAGGGAAAGAGAGAAAGGGAAGGAGAGAGAGAGGGAAGGAGAGAGAGAGGGAAGGAGAGAGAGAGAGAGGGAAGGAGAGAGAGACAGAGAGAGAGGGGGAAGGAGAGAGAGAGGGAAGGAGGCAGAGAGAGAGAGGGAAGGAGAGGGAGACAGAGAGGGAAGGAGAGAGAGAGAGAGGGAAGGAGAGAGAGAGAGAGAGGGAAGGAGAGAGAGAGGGGGAAGGAGGGAGAGAGAGAGAGGGAAGGAGAGAGAGAGGAAAGGAGAGAGAGAGAGAGGGAAGGAGAGAGAGACAGAGAGAGAGGGAAAGAGAGAGAGAGAGAGAGGGAAGGAGAGAGAGACAGAGAGAGAGAGGGAAGGAGAGAGAGAGGGAAGGAGAGAGAGAGAGAGGGAAGGAGAGAGAGAGAGAGGGAAGGAGAGAGCGAGAGAGAGAGAGGGAAGGAGAGAGTGAGGGAAGGAGATAGAGAAGAGAGGAAGACACCCCGGGGAAGGGGCTGGACTCAGAGCCCGGCGGGTGAAGAAAGGCGGCCGCCATTTTGTGAGGTTGGCGGGAAGTTTGAATTGCGGCGGCCGAAGGAAGGAAGAAGACGAGCTCTCCCTCCCTCTCCCACCCCTTCACTCTTTCCCTCCCTCACCCTCTCTCTCTCCCTCCCCCTCTCTCTCCCAGCCGTTCTCTCTCTCCCCCCTCTCTCTCCCTGCCCCTCTCTCTCTCTCCCTGCCCCTCTCTCTCCCTGCCCCTCTCTCTCTCCCTCCCTCACCCTCTCTCTTTCCCTCCCTGTCTCTCCCTCCCTCCCCTCTCCCTCTTTCTCCCTCTCCCCCTCTCCACTCCCTCCGACTCACCTCGGTACCAGAACGGAGTATATCTGAAGGAGGCCGGGTGCCCATCGCTCAGAAGCGAGCCCGGGGTTCCTCATGTTTAACCAGGCGGGCCTTTGGACCCAGTTGGCCGGGCGGCAGTGGAAGGCCTTTCGCTCCAGACTCCCGTGTCCGATTTAGGTCGGGGACGACTCGTTGGAAAGCCCCGGTTTTCCCGGTCCCGCACTAATGGCAAGAGAGAGAGGGGGAAGGAGAGAGAGAGAGGGAAGAGGAGAGAGAGAGAGAGAGGGAAGAGGAGAGAGAGAGAGGGGGGAAGGAGAGAGAGAGGGGGAAAGGAGAGAGAAAGAGAGAGAGGGGGGGGGAAGGACTTAGAAGCAGGCCATGGTGACCGTGCGCAGCCTAGCGCTTCAGACCCGGCCAGGCTATCGGGCCATGACTCACCTCAGCTGAGCTCCCGCTTCGGGAGAGAGAGAGAGAGAGAGAGAGAGGGGGGGGGGGAGGAGAGAGAGGGGGGAAGGAGAGAGAGAGAGAGAGAAATTCCTGAATCAGTACTAATGAATCAACAATTTCCTCACCTCCATTACCATTTTTTTAGCTTCAGGCCCGGCCGGTCTTTAATGGCCGCCACTCACCTCAGCTCAGCTCCCGCTCAGCAGTTTGAAGGATTAGGCCCCGCCCACAAACGCCATGAAACGCCCTCCAATTGGTCAACCATCACATCACTCAACGCTAATGAGCGGTAGGATTGGTCAACCGCTAATGAGCGGATTTTGTCCGTTTTTTGAACTTTTTTGTATACTGTCCGAACAATTTTTGTCTGACCAAAAAGTAAATACACCTATGAGACTCCGCTAATCATAAGCTTTCTTTTGATATAACATATGTGTAGTTACGTTCTATAACTTTTGAGTGATGCCCCGGATAGACAGACAGACAGACACCACGATCCTTTTATATATATAGACTAGCTGGAGTGCCCGGCGGTGCCGAGGCTTTTTCGAGGGCATGTTGTTGTTGGAAGAGAGAGAGCGACTGGGGGGGAAGAGAGAGAGCGACTGGAGGGGAAGAGAGAGAGCGACTGGGGTGAAGAGAGAGAGCGACTGGGGTGAAGAGAGAGGGCGACGGGGGGAAGAGAGAGAGCGATGGGGGGAAGAGAGAGAGCGACTGGGGGGGAGAGAGAGAGCGACTGGGGGAAGAGAGAGCGCGACTGGGGGGAAGAGAGAGCGCGACTGGGGGGAAGAGAGAGCGCGACTGGGGGGAAGAGAGAGCGCGACTGGGGGGAAGGGGGGAAGGGGGGAGGGGGAAGGGGGGAGGGGGAAGGGGGAGGGGGAAGGGGGGAAGGGGGAAGGGGGGAGGGGAAGGGGAAAGGGGGAAGGGGGGAGGGGAAGGGGGAAGGGGGAGGGGAAGGGGAAGGGGGAAGGGGGGAAGGGGGGAGGGGAAGGGGGGAAGGGGAAGGGGGGAAGGGGGGAGAGAGAGCACGACTGGGGGAAGGGAGGGGGAAGGGAGGGGGGAAGGAGGGGGGAAGGGGGGCGAGAGAGCGCGGCTGGGGGGAAGGGAGGGGGAGGGGGAAGAGAGGGGGAGGGGGAAGAGAGGGGAGGGGGAGGGGGCAGGGGCGGGGGAGGGGAGGGGGAGGAAGGGAGGGGGAAGGGAGGAGGGGGGAGGAAGGGAGGGGGAGGAAGGGGAGGGGAGGGAGGGGGGTAGGAGGGGGGGAGGGGAGGGGAGGGGGAGGAAGGGGGGAAGGGGGAGGGGAGGGGGGAGGGGAAGGGGGAGGGGAGGGGGGAGGGGAGGGGGAGGGGGAGAAGGGAGTGGGAGAGGAGGGGATTGGGAGAGGGGAGGGTTGGGGGAGGTGGGGGAAGGAGGGGGGGAGAAAGGGAGGGGGGGAGAAAGGGAGGGGGGAGCCAGCAGACCCTCTCCCCTCTGCTGGCGATGGCTCCGCTGAGCTCCGTGCCACCCCACGCACCGACATGCCGAGCGCAGCGCCCCGGTAAGCCCGAGCCCCGCCCTCCTGAGGCCGGGCCTGAGATGGCCGATTGCGGCTGGCCGGGCCCGGTTGCCTTGGTAACCCTCCTCCCCTCTCCGCCTCCCGATCTCCGGGACCGGGCCTGGCCTGGGCCTGAGCGGCTTGAGACGGCCGATTGCGGCTGGCGAGCCCGGTTGCCGGGGTAACCCTCTCCGCTCCCCCTCCCCTCCCGAGCCCTGCCCCCCAACCTGCTCGCTTCCCTCTGGCCGGCCTCTGTGTGGAGGTGCTCGTGCGCCGTGCAGCGCGAGGAGCTTGCAGTGAGCCCAGCCAGCCTTTACCAAGATGGCTGACCGCTGTTCGGAATCGGCCCAGCGGGATGGCCGATGCGTAGCTCGGGCGTGGCTGGGCAACAGACGCCCAGGCTTCGAGGCCTGCCTGGAAAAACGGTGAAAGGTAGGAAAATTATAGAGGTTAGAAACAGATTACAAATGATTAACTTTTTTTAAAACAATTTGTGTTTTAAAAGCAACTTTTTTTTTTGGTGGAAATGTAGATTTGAAAAGAAACACACAGAAAGCGGGAAAAAGAGATGAAAAGTTTGAATCAAGATGGCGGCGACTCACCTCGGTTCAGAACGATAAGGCCCGCCCACACACGCACCGATTGGTCGACCGTCAGGTCACCGAAGTGTAGGATTGGTCAATTGTCCCGTCACTCGACTCTAGGAGGGTCCGCCCGCACGCGCCAGGAACCCGCCCCCGCCACGCAGCGATTGGTCGACCGTTGGGTCGCTCGACCATGCGATTGGTCGACCTCGACGTCACTCAATGCTAATGAGCAGATAATGAGCGTAATTTTGAACATTTTTTGGATAGCGCGGGCACAATTTTGTCTCACCGAAACATAAATACGTTTACGACCGTTCTGGAATCGTAAGCTTTCTTTTGATGTAACACACATGTAGGTACGCTCTATAACTTGAGAGTGTATAGCCGGACAGACACACCGAAGGACAGACAGACAGACAGGTAGACAGACAGACAGATCTATCCCTTTATATATATACTAGCTGGGGGTGCCCGGCTTTGCCAGGGCTGTTTTGGCCGGGCGGTTTAAATCGAGTGCGAGGCCTTTGGGGCCTCTCTGTGTCCCTCTGTGAATCTGCTGCTGGGCAACATTTTAAATCGAGTCCCAGGCTTTTGGGCCCTGTCTGTGTCCCTCTCTCATGTGCTGCCGGGCAACATTTCTACCTTTAATACCTTGAAAGATGAAAGTGAAAGTACTTATAAAACGTTTTGGTAAATCTTATGTTATTTTTAAAAGAGATACTAACTTTTTCAAAGCTGGATGATCAAAGTAGTTTGAGCTGGAAGCTGAAGTAATGGCAGTGAACAATGGCTGCCAGATCCCTGAGATGAAAACGATTAGTCCCGCCCACACACACACACCGATTGGCCAACCATCAGGGGACCGTACTGTAGGATTGGTCAATCGTGACGGTACAGGATTGGTCGAACCTTGACGTCAGTCAATCAATGCTAAGTAGCAGATAATGAGTTTAATTTGAAGGTTTTTTGCATAAGGCGCGAACAATTTTCGTCCGACCGAAAAGTAATACGCTTACGACCGTCCCGGAAGCGTAAGCTTTCTTTGGAGGTAACGGGCGCGTAGGTAGGCTCTATAACTTTCGAGCGCATAGCCGGACAGATGCACACGTGAGACAGACAGACAGATAGACAGACAGACAGATCGATTCCTTTATATATATAGATTATAGACTAGCTGAAGTGCCCGGCGTGCCGAGGGTCTTTTGAGGGCATGTTGTTGTTGGAAGAGAGAAGAGAGCGACTGGGGGGAAGAGAGAGAGGCTACTGGGGGGAAGAGAGAGAGCGACTGGGGGAAGAGAGAGAGCGACTGGGGGAAGAGAGAGAGCGACTGGGGGAAGGGGGGAAGGGGGAAGGAAGGGGAGAAGGGCGGGGGGAAGGGGGGAGAAAGGGGGGAAGGGGGAGAAAGGGGGGAAGGGGAGAAAGGGGGGAAGGGGAAGGGGGGAGAAAGGGGGGAAAGGGGAGGGGGAAGGGTGGGAAAGGGGAGGGGGAAGGGGGAAGGGGGGGAGGGAAAGGGGAGGGGGGAAAGGGAGGGGAAAGGGGAGGGGGAAGGGGAGGGGGGAAAGGGGGGAAGGGGAGGGGAGGGGGAGAGGGAGGGGGAGGAGGAGGAAGGGGAGGGGGGAGGAAGGGGGAGGGGAGGAAGGGGGGAGGGGAGGGGAGGGGGGAGGGAGGGGGAGGGAAGGGAGCGAAGGGAAGGGGAGGGGAGAGGGGGGGAGGGGAGGGGGAGGGGGGAGGGGGAGAGGGAGGGGGGAGAGGGAGGGGGAGGGAGAGGAGGGGGAGGGGGGAGGTGAGGGGAGGGGGTGAGGGGAGGGGAAGGGGAGGGGAGGAGAGGGGGAGGGGAGGGGAGGGGAGGGGGGAGGGGAGGGAAGGGGGAGGGGGAGAGTGGGGAGGGGTGGGGGAGGTGGGGGAAGGAGGGGAGGAGAAAGGGAAGGGGGAGCCAGCAGACCCTCTTCCTCTGCTGGCGATGGCTCCACTGAGCTCTGTGGCGCCCCCACGCACTGACATGCCGAGCGCAGCACCCCGGTCAGCCCGAGCCCTGCCCTGCCGAGGCGGGCCTGAGGCAGCTTGAGATGGCTGATTGCGGCTGGCCGGGCCCGGTTGCCTTGGTAACCCTCCTCCCCCCTCCGCCTCCCGATCTCCGGGACCGGGCCTGGGCCTGAGCGGCTTGAGACGGCCGATTGCGGCTGGCGAGCCGGTTGCCGGGGTAACCCTCTCCGCTCCCCCTCCCCCTCCCGAGCCCCCCCCCCGAATGAAGCTCGAGGAGCTTGCAGTGAGCCCAGCCAGCCTTTACCAAGATGGCTGGCCGCTGGTTCGGAATCGGGCCCAGCGGGGGGGTGGGGGGGTGAGGGTGGAGGAGCTTGCCACAAAACAATTACCTAGGGTCCAGCATGGCTGGCAACAGACGCCCAGGCTTCGAGGCCTACCTGCAAAAACGGGGAAAGGTAGGAAAATGAATGAGATTAGATAAAAGATTTAGAAAGTAATTAACTTTTTTTAAAAACAATATGGCCTAGAAATTCACTATGGCCCCGCCAGCTGGCTAGCGCCCAAAAGTTAGCGCTGGCGTGGAGCCAGTTGCGACCGTCAGGTATTCAGTTTTTGCGCCCCAAGTCGGAAACCGGGCACTATTCCAGGGTGTGCCCGTCCCCGCTTGGGGCGCTGAAACTGAATTTCAGCGCTCTAGGCGCCGCTGCGCCACCCGCTGCGGAGCGGCAGGCTGCGGTACTGCAGGCCTCCTCCTTCTCTTAAGGGGGAGGTGCCTGCAACGGGGAGATCGCCGCTGGATAGTGCCGGCACCACGGAGAAGTGCCGGGTTCGCGGAAAGCAGCCGGCAATGCCGCGGGGGGGGGTGGAGGAGGCCGGGGAAGGAGGTGTGGGCAGGCAGCCGCCGAAAAAGCGGCCGGCCGCACCTCCACCTTAAAGCGCCCCACTAAGGCTACAGTACGGCCCCGTTTTCTGGTCGCTGTTTGCGGCCGCTGCGGAAGAGGCGGCCGCAACTAAATATGGGGATCGGGCCAGTATCGGGGCGGAACCGGGGCACTGCGCACACCGATGATGTCATCGGTGCCAGCGCAGCGCTAACGGCTACCGCCGCCATTGCCGCTGCGCTGAATATCAGCGCAGACTCCTGTATTGGCGCAGAAGCCCTCTTTAGGCGGTAACTGGCCGCAAAGCTGCCGGCGCCTTAATGAATTTCTAGGCCTATGGCCTAGAAATACAGTATAGCCACTTTTGGGGCGGTAAAGTCGGGCGGTCGCTAAAGTTTGCGCCCGGCGCAAAGTCGAGCCCCCTTCGCCGATATTCAGTTGCATCGCCCTAAGAGGTTGCTGCTGCGCCGAAACAGACGATGCACGACTATCATTAGGCGCTAAGCCGGCAGCCCGGGCGCTAACACCGGAAGTTGGGCGCAGGGCAGGTGCGGCGAGCTGCTGATTGCCGGCAGACACTCTGGCTCCGGTGAGCTCTTAAAGGGGAGGGTGGATTTGTTTTTTTGAAAGGCCGAGACTAGTGTATTTGTGTTTTTGGGGAGGGCTTCTCTCCATCAGTTTGTTATGTGGTACCGTTCTTCTTCTCCTCCTCCTCCTCCTCCTCCTCCTCCTCCTCCCAAAGAAGGAGTGTTGCAAAACGGCTGCCTTTTCTACTGCAGAAGTGCCCTTTAATTTGCGCTCCCCGCGGCCCCCATCGGCTGAGCACCGTTCGACTCAACAGTCGCTAGGGCCGCCAGGCGCACAATGGGTGGCGCGAGTGAAGTTACCGGTTCCGGGCGCACAAAGGGCGTTGCACGACGAAATGATGTCATGATCTGCGCGCGCAGATGAGCGCGCGCAATGACTTTGCGCCGGTGCTAAATGTCTACTGAAGTTGGGGTGAGGCGCAGATCGCGCTGCGCCCGGGCGCTAAGTGCCTCGCGCTCGAGATCTACTCCTCCTAAGGCGCTAACGGCTGGTGCAGCCAACTGAATTTCTAGGCCTATGTGTTTTAAAAGCAACTTTTTTTTTAAAGACGCAGAAAGCGGGAAAAAGTTTGGAATCAAGATGGCGGCGACTCACCTCAGTTCAGAACGATAAGGCCCGCCCACACACGCACCGTTTGGTCGACCGTCAGGTCACCGAAGCATAGGATTGGTCAACCGTCCCGTCACTCGACTCTAGGAGGGCCCGCTGGCACGCGCCAGGAACCCGCCACGCAGCGATTGGTCGACCGTCGGGTCGCTCGACCGTACGATTGGTCGACCTCGACGTCACTCTATGCTAATGAGCGGATAATGAGATGCTAATGAGCGGAATTTTGAAAGTTTTTTGGATACCGCGGGCGCAATTTTTGTCTCGCCGAAACGTAAATATGCTTATGACCGTTCTGAAATCGTTAGCTTTCTTTTGATGTAACGCACGTGTAGGTACGCTCTATAACTTTAGAGTGTATAGCCGGACAGACACACCGCAGGACAGACTGACAGACAGACAGACAGACAGACAGACAGACAGACAGACAGACAGACAGATCTATCCTTTTATATATATAGATACGGCACAGAAACAGGCCAATTGGCCCAACCAGTCCATTCCGGTGTATTTGCTCCACTCGAGCCTCCTCCCATCTTTCCTCATCTAACTCTATCAGCATAACACTCTATTCCCTTCTCCCTCATATGCTTGTCCAGCCTCCCCTTAAATGCATCCATACTATTCGCTTCAACCACTCCCTGTGGTAGCGAGTTCCACATTCTCACCACTCTCTGGGTAAAGAAGTTTCTTCTGAATTCCCTATTGGATTTCTTGGTTACTATCTTATATTGATGGCCTTTAGTTATGCTCTTCCCCACAAGTGGAAACATTCTCTCTGTATCCACTCTATCAAAACCTTCATAATTTTATGGACCTCTATTAGGTCACCCCTCAGCCTTCTTTTTCCAAGAGAAAAGAGACCCAGCCTGTTCATCCTTTCCTGATATGTATACCCTCGCATTTCTGGTATCATCCTTGTAAATCTTCTCTGCACCCTCTCCAGTGCCTCTATATCCTTTTTATAATATGGTGACCAGAACTGTACGCAGTACTCCAAGTGTGGTCTAACCAAGGTTCGATACAGGTTTAGCATAACTTCCCTACTTTTCAATTCTATTCCTCTAGAAATAAACCCTAGTGCTTGGTTTGCATTTTTAATGGCCTTGCTAATCTGTGGTGCAAATTTTAGTGATTTGTGTATTTGTACTCCGAGATCCCTTTGTTCGTCTACCCCACCTAGACTCGCACCCTCCAAGTGATAAGTGACCTCCCTATTCTTCCCTTCTCAGGTCCCGGGGAAACCCAGCAAGTAAAAGGAGGTGAGAAGGCCTGGATCCTTAAGGTAAGTGCCTTTACAGGACAGCTTGTGGGTCAGGAGGAGCAGGGGTGCTGCTCCCTGGCCCAACAAGCTTACCTTCTTCCAGTGCCACGGTCGCCGACACCCCCCCCCCATTTCACCCTCCCACCGCAATCTTCCATCAACTCCACACTCTCCCCCACTCCCAACAATCTTTCACCCCCCCACCGACCATGTTCTCTCCCCTGATCACAATTACTACCCCAGACCACATTCTCTCCCCCTGACCACGATGTGCCCCCCCGACTGCGCACTCCCCTGCGCCCTGCGATCCGAGACTCCCCCAACTACAATCTCTCCTCCATGATCTCTCCTCCACAACTGTGGGAGCCCCTGACCACGATCTGCCCCCACCGACCACGAGATCCCCGACCACAAGACCCACAAAATCCCCCCCGACCAAGATCTCTCCTTCCCGACTGTGGGACCCACCAATGACAAGACCCCCTGACCACGATCTCTCCCCACCCTGACCATGAGCTCTCCTCCCCGACTGTGAGCCACCCCCAGACCATGATCTGATGCTACCCCCCGACCACGAGACGGCACCCCCCCCCACCCCCCGACCACAATCTCTCCCTCCTTCGCCACCTGCTCCTCGGCTGTGTCCTTACGCTGCAGGCTTTCTCGCTCGACAGGCAACCAGCCTGAAAATCCAAATATTCTTTACTCCTTTCATACTTCCTTATCTTTTTTTCATCGCATATACTCTTGAGGCAGAATTTTTAGTAATGTGCATTTCCTTCCTGTCATTTTCGAGTTGCCCATTTCCACTTGGAAGAATAAGTAAATAAAATTACGGCCATTTGGTGATTCAAACACATATTTCCCATTTGCGAATCAGCTGAAAAGAAGTACACATTCATGTAGCGAGTGGGACAAGCCTCTGGTGTATCTGCTGAGAATTGACAACACATTGTAGATGTTGCTTCCAGTAGTACATTGGTCAGAGTGTGACCAGAAACTTGGTGTAACAGTCGTTGAAGTGTGGAATGAGCAAGCTCACTTTTACACTTGTGGGGCTGCTACTTAACCCATCACTGGCTGAAAAATTATTCTATTCCAGTCACAGGCACGTTTACAAAGCTGTTCAATGATTTACAGTAAGGTGCTAACAATACTTGGGCTTTTGTCCAAGTTTAGCCAAGAATTGTTCTGGTCACTATGTAAAACACCATCATAATTACATTCAGAAGGGTTGTGTTTATGTGTAATTTGATCCCTGGACTGCACTGAGTTAGCTGATTCTAATTGAGGAACAGTCAGGCAATTATAGTAGGCCTCAGGACCGTTGGGCTAGGGGAAACAATAAATTAAAAAGAAAAAAGACTTGTATTTATATAGCGCCTTTCGCGGCCTCAGGATGTCTCAAAGTGCTTTACAGCCAATGAAGTACTTTTGAAGTATAGTCACTGTTGTAATGTGGGAAACGCGGCAGCTAATTTGCGCACAGCAAGCTCCCACAAACAGCAATGTGATAATGACCAGATAATCTATTTTTGTGATATTGATTGAGGGATAAATATTGGCCAGGATAACTCCCCGGCTTTTCTTCGAAATAGTGCCATGGGATCTTTTACATCCGCCTGAGAGAGCAGACGGGGCCTCGGTTTAACGTCTCATCTAAAAGTCGGCACCTCCGACAGTGCAGCACTCCCTCAGTACTGCACTGAGTGTCAACTTAGATTTTTATGCTTAACGTCTCATGGAATGGGACTTGAACCCACAACCTTCTGACTGAGAGGTGAGAGTGCTACCTCTCACCTGTTTTGAAACATATAAGATTGTGAAGGGGTTGGATCGGGTGGATGCGGGGAAGATGTTCCTGATGATGGGTGAAACTAGAACTAGGGGGCATAGTCTTAGAATAAGGGGCTGTTCTTTCAAAACTGAGATGAGGAGGAACTACTTCACTCAGAGGGTGGTAGGTCCATGGAATATGCTGCCCCAAAAAGCTGTAGAAGCTACATCATTACATAAATTTAAAACAGAAATAGACAGTTTCCTAGAAGTAAAGGGAATTAAGGGTTACGGGGAGCGGGCAGGAATTTGGACATGAGACTAGGTTCGGATCGGTCATGGCCCTGTGGGTAGTGGAGCGGGCCCAGGGGCCGTGTAGCCTGATCCTGCTCCTATTTCGTGTGTCTAATTCTGTTAGATTCAGGAGATGGTTCTGTGATAGTGGATTGTCGGTTAGGATCAGATCAGCCATGATCTTATTGAATGGCGGAGCAGGCTCGAGGGGCCGAATGGCCTACTCCTGCTCCTATCTTCTATGTTTCTATCTAGGGTCACCCATAAGAATTGGGCACTAGGATGACGTAGCAGGGGGTGGCTAGTATCTTGGAAAGGGGGAGAGAAAAAATAAGGATAAAATAACTTAGAAGCAATATGAAAAGCAACAGAGGAGCCTTGCCGCTTCAAGATATTTCAGTCCTTTTATCTCACTTTATAATTCAAAAATCTCCAATGGTTACAGACAGGAACATTGCAACCTGTTTTAATTTAAGTTAAAACATTACTATTATTTTGCAGAGAGAAAGTCCAATCAGTTTAACTAGCAATGGACACTACTGCAGCCTTTGCTTCAGTGACTGCTCTCCTGCTGCACTCTTTCTCCTAACCTCCTTAACACACACGGTATGTTAATAGATCAAACGCCATTCTCTAAACCTGTTCTGTTTTATAAATCCACTTTTCGTAAGACAGAACTATGCAGAGTAACAGGCCACAGAAGCTACATATTCTTGCCACACAATTTGTTTGGGTGTGCCACACATATTAGCTTTGAGATGCTGCAGAATTTTTGGGCACAGCACAGCCCAGGATTAAAGTCAAGCTACTCTGTCTCAACAATACGCCTTCGTCCCAGCCTCAGGAAAAACTCCTGACGGCATTAGTGAATTTTTCCAATTTCTAATCACTGTATGCGATTGCAAACTTAGTCCCAATTTGTATGCACCTTTGTGCTGTAAGCCTGAACCCACTTGGAACTTGGTTCTATTACGCCAAAACATATTTCATGGAAAGCCCTCTTATTTCAGAAGGGAGTGAAGGGACTGCTTTTAATCTTTAATGTGCAAGTTTAGCTTTGGTGTGCAGCGATTTCAGCTTGGCAGTGATGCTAAACCTGCAGTGTAAATCTGGAGTCGGGGCCCCAAATGGCATAAGACATCCTGGCAAAGAGAACATCGCACTACTTGGGTTTGACATGGCATAGAGTGTCAATCCAGTGTGATGTCAAAGTTAATTTGCAAAGTGTTCAGGGAACATTTATCACTTTTTAAATCTACCCAAGTTTCATTTAATTGTTAGAGAGCGGGGAGTCCCTTCCTTGTTGTCTAAACACTTAACATAATTACTGAGAGTGAGCTCTGTGGATGTGTGCGCCTCTGCAGTAGCTGAACTCTCTCCTGGGCAAGAAAATTACACTTCCAGCCAGGAAGGTGCCAAGCAATGGAAACAGCTTCCTGGCTGTAAGTGTAATTTTCCCAAACTGAAGCGATTCAGTGCTAATGCACGGCCATTCTCAGCTGAGAGAAGCAGCTGCAGTGCAGTGGCAAATGTAAAGCAAACTACATGTTTATCCTTTGAAGGCACCTGCAACATGTTTTGTAAAAGTTCCAGTAAATTCAGATGCCAGGTCATTCATCTGAAGCCTCGGCTATCTACTCGAGTCCAAAGATAACCAAGTCCAGGCAGGACATTAACGTTAACAGAAAATGTCTATTCAGCATTTCCTTTGAACTTGGCAAACCGCTGCATGTGGCCAGAAGTGTCTCAGTTTATATAAATAATAAAGCCCGAAACCCAAGATCTTAATTCAAAGAGGCTGTTTTTCACCATAGCCCTAAGACGAATGACAGAATGCAGGAAGCATAAATATCCCCACATAATCACTAATATTCCTGGCACTTTTGCGGACATAATTGTATCCAATGTATTCAGAATAATCCCTTACTGGTGACAAAGCTGTGGCTCTCTGTCCTGGTCACCGGGTACATGTAAATACAAGTACACTGTTTTTTTTTGCAAAATAAAAGTGTCACTGGCAGTTTTTGCGAGCATGATCTTCTGTAACTCCATTAACTAATTTTCAACTTTCCATTGTGTAATGTTTTCCACTGAGGGATTTTTCCACATCCCACCAGCTGCACTTTCATGTCGTTTACAATGAAGCGGCACCACATTAGCTGTAATGTTAAAAATCTTTCTGCTCCACTTGGTTGCAGTGATTTCTTTTAAAAGTTGCTTATCTACAGTGTTCCAGAGCAATTTTATACGGACAGCAGTTCTAAACCCTTTGAGGGAAAAGGATTCTATAAATACAATTAAACTGCGGTAAACTGTTTCTCATTGAGAATTATTCATCCCTCTTGTTAGATTTAAAGTCTTTCTGTGCCAACTTAAATTACATTCTGTTCCCAATTCAGAAAAAATTATACTGGTTTCATCACCACAATTTGTATTTGTCTTCTTCCATTTCCAAATGTGCAAAGCAAGCTTTCTAAAATACCTGTATAACACTTTGTACAGGAAGTCGCTGTTAAAAAAAAACTTGAATTTATATAGCACCTTTCATGACCATCAGCGCTTTACAGCCAATGAAGTTCTGTTTTGAAGTGTACTCACTGTTGTAATTGTAGTGTATGTGCCTTTAAGACAGAACTACTTTTACAGCTCCTGTACACTGCAGTACCGGCAGTGACCACACCTGTATATAAGCTTTGCGCATGCCTCTGCACTCCCAGTCTTGAGACTACCCTCCTCCAGTAAATACCTGTTTATTGTTAAGTTACAGCATCCGTGTGGTTATTCAATAACAGCATACCCTCAGAATCACGGATCTAACAGTGGCGACGAGTGTCGATTCGAATCTACCTGCAACTAAAAAAAAAGTCGAGGCCAGGAACACGGGCGTCGACCAGGAGCAACCGCCCGGTCGTCAGGCAGAGAGTGAACATCACAGGGGAGGCTGTGGAGAGCCGGGCTTGGTTCCTCAGCCACGACGATCAGCAAGAGACTGATGACAGGTCCAGCGCAGACCCTTCCCGGGCAGCGGTGGCTGGAGCCGACTGATGGCGGAGAGAAAGCCGAGCAGCGTCGACGGGGTAAGACAGAGGGTGAAGCGCACAGGGCGCAGTCAGGGGTTGAAAACCGAGCGGCGTCGAGAAAAAAAAAAAAAACGGAGAGAGGGTAGAGAAACAGCCGGGTTCAAGACTGAGCGGCGCCAAAAAAATAAATAAATAAATAAAAAGAAGAACGCGCAGAGCACAGCCAGGGCTCACGGGCTGAACAGGGTCCACGGGGAGAAGAAGGGAGAGCGCGGGAGATGCCATTGAGCCGCGGAGAAGAAGGAAGAGCACGGGAGACACCATTTTGTGCCAGCGGAGAAGAAGGGGAAGCGCGGGAGACGCCATTTTTGACAGCTAAATCACACCCAGGGATGCCGAAGAGTGGCAGTATCTCTACGTTCGACAATGAAGTCGAAGATTGGGCAACATATGTGGAACGTATTGAGGTGTACTGCAGGGCGAATGAAGTGCCAGATGCTAATAAAGCACTGGTTTTGTTAAATTCCATGGGTGCAAAAACTTATGGGTTACTGCGAAATCTAATAACCCCAGAGAAGCCGGTGAACAAGAATTTCGAAAGCATAGTAGAAATCCTACAGGACCACTTAAACCCCACACCGCTGCAGATAGGAGAACGATTTAAGTTCCATAAAAGGAACCAAAACAAAGATGAAACTAATGCTGAGTACCTAACGGAACTGCGCAAGCTATCGAAACACTGCCAGTTTGGAGCGGGACTAGCAGATACATTAAGGGACAAGTTTGTGTGTGGGCTACAAAGTGAAGGAACCCAGAAACGGCTTCTATCAGAAAAGGATCTTATGCTGGACAAGGCTTTCAGTATGGCAGTATCACACGAAGCAGCCGCAAGGGGCGCTGCAGAGATACAATGGAGACTGCAAGAATATGGCACCAACGAAATGTCCTATGGAACAGGGAAGTGCTATCGCTGCGGCAGAACAACACATGACCAGAAGGATTGTTGGTTCAAGGACCAAGTGTGCAGACAGTGTGGGAAAGCAGGACACATAGCAAGAGTCTGCAGGTCTGGGAAGAAAACCAACAGTAAGAAATCTCCACAGGAGAAGTACAAAAAGGTACACCAGGTGATGGACAGTGGTTCAGACGAACAGAAAAGTGACACAGACTCCGGAAGCAAGGAGCTGGGTTGTCTGAAACTACATAAGGTAACCGAAATGGAGGATCACCAGACTATCTGGGTTACACTCAAGATAGACGGAGTCCAAGTGAAAATGGAATTGGACACAGGATCAGCCCTAACAGTCATAAACCAAAGGGACTACAAGCGGCTATTTTCACATATACCCTTGAAAGCTACAGAGATTGTCTTGAAGACGTATACGGGGCAAAAAGTCTACCCCAAAGGAAAAATAAGGGTGAAAGTGATATAGAAAGACCAGGAAATACCTAAAATGGATATATATGTATTGTCAGATGGAGGACCACCACTGCTAGGACGTGAATGGATCCGGAAGATACAATTAGATTGGCATTCCATACAGGCACTGAAGGTTGAGGCCAAAAAGGATGGCGACGTCACACCTGGACGACTGTCAAAAATGCTAACTGACGCAAAAGAAGTGTTCCAGGAGGGACTAGGAACACTAAAAGGCATAACAGCAATGATTAAAATAGAGGAAAATGCAAGCCCAAAGTTTCTTAAGGCCAGACCAGTGCCTTATGCGATCAGACCAGCTGTTGAAGCAGAGCTGGAAGGGTTGGAACGTTCAGGAGTACTGTCCAAAGTGGACTGGAGCGAGTGGGCTACACCCATCGTTCCGGTAATGAAGAGATCATTGAGTAATACGCCTGGGGAACCAAAGAAGGTCCGCACCTGTGGGGATTTTAAGGTGACAGTGAACCCAGTCCTTCACACGGTACAATATCCGCTTCCACAAATTGAGGATATTTTCGCCTCGCTATCTGGAGGTAAACGCTTCACCAAAATTGATCTAGCCCAGGCGTACTTGCAAATGGAGGTAGAAGAAGCTTCGAAACAATACCTTACGATTAACACTCATGAAAGTCTCTATCAATACAACCGGCTGGTGTTCGGAGTAGCCTCGGCTCCAGCTATCTGGAAAAGGGCAATGGATCAGGTCCTGCAAGGGATTCCAGGGGCCCAGTGTTATTTGGACGACATCTTGGTCACGGGCGAAAATGACAGTGATTACCTCGCCAACTTGGAGAAGGTGCTCACCAGATTAAAGGAGTATGGGCTACGAGCTGATCGCCACAAGTGCGAGTTTTTCCAGAAACAGATCTCGTATTGTGGCCACGTCATCGATGAAGAGGGGTTACATAAGTCCCCTGAAAAGATTGAGGCAGTAGTCAAGGCTCCAGCACCGGAAAATGTGTTACAACTGAGGTCGTTCCTCGGGCTGGTAAACTACTACCACAAGTTCTTACCAAATTTGTCCATGGTATTACACCCACTGAACACCCTACTGCAGACAGGGGTACCATGGAAGTGGGATGACGAACGTAGACGAGCTTTCCAGAAGTGTAAAGAATTGATCACTTCAAAAGAGGTGTTGGCCCATTTCAACCCAGCACTACCAATTCGTTTGGCATGTGATGCATCACCCTATGGTATTGGAGCGGTGCTGTCGCACAAATTCCCAGACGGGTTGGAGAGGCCAGTAGCCTTTGCGTCTCGGTCACTAACCTCAGCCGAGCGCAACTACGCCCAGATTGACAGGGAGGCCCTCAGCCTAGTATGGGGAGTAAAAAAATTCAACCACTATCTGCATGGGCAGAAGTTCACCTTGCTGACTGACCACCAACCACTTGTCTCCATCTTTAATCCCAAGAAGGGCGTTCCAGTGATGACTGCACAACGGTTACAGAGATGGTCCCTGTTCTAGGGGCGAATCAATATGAAATAGAATATAAAGGCACGAAACAGCATGGGAACGCTGATGGGCTATCGCACCTGCCACTGCCTACTGTGGAGGAAGCACCAGCAGTGGACCCTATCGAGATATTTTATTCGTCAGTAATTAAACGATTGCCAGTAACGAACGCGAATATAGAGAAGGAGACCCGCAATGATCTGACGCTGTCTCGGGTATGTGATTTGACGGTGAGGGGATGGCCAACACATGGCAACTCACTGTTGCCAGCATTCTCATCCAGAAGAGAACAGCTGTCAGTATGCCAGGGGACAGTGATGTGTGGAGCCAGAGTGGTGATTCCACCCAAGTTAAGGGAGAGAGTGCTAAATGAGCTACATGAAGGTCATCTGGGGGGAGTGAAAATGAAAAGCCTTGCTAGGGCTTATGTGTGGTGGCCGGGAATCGATCAACAAATCGAAGACCTAACTAAGAGCTGCTTAGGATGCCAGAAGGTCCAAAATGCACCACCACATGCCCCTCTACACCCATGGGAGTGGCCCTCCTCTCCACGGCAACGGGTGCATATTGATTTTGCTGGTCCCTTCATGGACTCAATGTTCTTAATAGCAGTGGATGCTCATTCAAAGTGGCCTGAGGTGATCAAAATGTCTTCAACCACTACAGAGAAAACGATTGCAGTCCTACGGACCATATTTGCCAGAAACGGTCTGCCAGAGCAGATTTGCTCTGATAATGGACCACAGTTTGTGTCCGAAGAGTTTCAAAAATTTATGAGAAGGAATGGGGTAAGGCATTACACATCTGCCCCGTATCATCCAGCCACAAATGGATTGGCTGAGAGGTTCGTACAAACCTTTAAGAAGGCGATAAAGGCCATGTGCGACGATGAAATTCCACTACAGCATAAGATGGACAATTTCTTATTAGCCTACCGAAACACGACACATGCAGTTACCAACCAGACCCCGGCCATGATGTTCTTTAACCGAAGGTTGAGATCTCGTCTGGACTTGTTCAGACCAAATGTGCGAAGAAATGTTGAGGACAAACAATTCCAGCACACCAATGAGAAACCGACAAGGAGCTTCAATGTAGGGCAACCAGTCTTGGCCCGTGACTATCGAACAGAGAAATGGCAACCCGGAACGATATGCACAAGGCAGGGGCCATTAATGTACACAGTGGATGTCGGGGAGAACATTGTGAGACGCCACGTCGATCAGATCTTAGCGTCACAGGAACGCGTCAACCCCATGTCTCGAGTACCTGGGGATGAACCCGACATACCGGTAGCATCTACCTCAGAACCAGTAGCAGTGGAACCCGATGAACTACCCGATGAAAAGGGGTCAGAATCGCCTCTGCACCAAGAACAAGAACCTCAGGAAAGGCGCTATCCCGAAAGGGTCAGGAAGCCGCCCCAAAGACTGAATCTATAAAATGGACTATTGTTGTTTAATGTACATGTTAAAGTGTTAATTGTTATTTGAATATTAGGGGTACTACTAATCTAAAAGGGGAGGAATTGTAGTGTATGTGCCTTTAAGACAGAACTACTTTTACAGCTCCTGTATACTGTAGTACCGGCAGTGACCACACCTGTATATAAGCTTTGCGCATGCCTCTTAACCCCCAGTCTTGAGACTACCCTCCTCCAGTAAATACCTGTTTATTGTTAAGTTACAGCATCCGTGTGGTTATTCAATAACAGCATACCCTCAGAATCACGGATCTAACAGTAATGTAGGAAACACAGCAGACCATTTGCGCACAGCAAGCTCCCACAAACAGTACGTAATGTGATAATGATCAGATAATCTGTTTTTAGTGATGTTGATTGAGGGATAAATAGTGGCCAGGACACCAGGGATAACTCCCCTGCCCTTCTTCGGAATAGTGCATAGGATCTTTTACGTCCACCTGAGAAGGCAGACGGGGCCTCGGTTTAACGTCTCATCCGAAAGACGGCACCTCCAACAGTGCAGCACTTCCTCAGTATTGCATGGGAGTGTCAGTCTAGATTTTTTGTGCTCAAGCCTCTCAGAGTGGGACCTGAACCCACAACCTTCTGACACGGTGGTGTGGGTGCTACCCACTGAGCCACGGCTGACGCACTAAATCAGGAAGATAAGGCCATTTCTCACTATGTATCGTTTCAAAACGATCACTAAAAGCAGTCTGGGCACTTGGGGATGTTATGAATTTATTTCACTGCCTCCAGAATTTTGTTGCACAGGTGTTTGTTATAAATGCATCTGACAACAGCATAACCAACCTACCATTTAAAAATGTTTAATTTTATTTATTTTCTACCCACTTCCCTGCTCCATATCTGCCCTGTGCCTGGTACATATCATGGCCAATGGTATGGCAAGCAGGCGGACAGACCTCTGTTAACGACTTACTGTGGGAAAGTTCACAAGGCAACTCTTCACTGATTTCTCTCCCTCTTTGGGCGAATCCACCCCTCTTTACAGTAAGGTTAGTAGCAGAAACTCCACTTAGGTGTCAGCTGTGGCTCAGTGGTATCACGCTTGCCTCTCGGGTCAGAAGGTTGTGGCTTCAAGCCCCACTCCAGAGGCCTGAGCACAAAATCTAGGCCGACACTCCAGTGCTGGGCTGAGGGAGTGCAGCACTGTCGGCGGTGTCGTTTTTCGGATTAAACCAAGCCCCTGTCCCCTCTCTCAGGAGGATGTTTAAAGATCCCATGGCACTATTTCGAAGAAGAGCAGGGGAGTTTGCCCCAGTGTCCTGGCCAATGTCCCCCGTAAGCTATAGTGCCTCCTGTACGGCCTGCCTCCCCAATGCGCGGCACACTCAAAAGCCTGCGCACGTGTGGTACCTACAATGTAAAAGCCGGTGAGCGGCCTGTGCAGGACCTCACAGACCACTGCGCGCACGCGCACCTTAGCAGGGACTCTGGTCCTGGCCAATATTTATCCCTCAGCCAGCAGCACTAAAATGGATTATCTGGTCATTGCTGTTTGTGGGAGCTTGCTGTGTGCAAATTGGCTGCCACATTTCCTACATTGCAACAAGTGACTACACTTCAAAAGTACTTCATTGGTTGTAAAGCATTTTGGGACACCCTGAGGTCATGAAAGGCGTTATGTAAATGCAAGTCTTTCTTTTCTATGTGAAACTGCAGGCTCCAACACAGTGCGGTATAAAGGGCTGGAGCGGCAACATAATAAACTATTGCACCTCTCTTACCAACCTTTTTACTGACCTCCAGTATTTTATTCCCTTCTCCTGACACCAGGACACACGCTGGGGTTTGGCACCGTGGGTTGCAGGCAGCCCTCTGGTACCACATCCGAGAGGCCATTCTTCCTGTGTTAGATCAAACTGGCCATTCTCTGATCAGGGGTTACACACTTCAAGTTAACCTATCCTTTAATCTGATCAACCTGCTGTGTATTTTCAGCATCTTATGGTTTTATTCCAACACAAATTATTAGAGCAATCAGGAATAGGAACCATGGTTGATTTTTTTCACAATCTCGAGTCGGGAACACTAATAAAGCTCATTGTGTTGTTCATCCCACCTCTGCTCCTGGTGCCCTGGCTGGATTGAACTTGGGACCCCTTTATGGTTTAGAAGTACACCAGGTGAAGCATTTACCTGCTGACCGTTCAAGGCATTACAAACATTTCCAAAATAACAACAGAAAATGCTGGAAAAACTCAGCAGGCCAGGCAACATCCGTGGAGAGAGAAATAGAGTCAACGTTTCAGGTCGAAACCCTTCGTCAGGAGTGAAAAAACACAGGAAATGAAACAGATTAAAAGGCCAGTTTGGGGGCTGGGAAATGGGGATGAAAGAACAAAAGAGAAGTGAAGGGACATTAAGAGGTATTCAAAACGAGACGAGATGGTGATAAGACTAGTAAAGAGACGAAAGACGGCACTAGATTAGGTGTGAAATGCGCTGGCAGAATGGGAGACAGCTGCCATGTGGGAGAGAAAGAAAAAAAGGGGGAAGGGCCAAAACAAAGGTGTGGATAAAAAAATATATCTATATATATAAAATGGTTGGTCTGTCTGTCTTTCTGTCTGTTTGTCTTTCTGTCTGTCTGTCTTTCTGTCTGTCTGTCCGGCTATACAATCAAAAGTTATAGAGCGTACCTACACATATGTTATATCAAAAGAAAGCTTATCATTAGGGGACTCTCATAGGCATATTTACTTTTTGGCCACACAAAAATTGTTCGGACAGTATACAAATAACCTTCAAAAATCCTCAAAACTCCGCTCATTAGCAGTTGACCAATCCTACCTCTCATTAGCGTTGAGTGACGTGCTGCTTGACCAATCCTACAGTTCAGTGACCTGATGGTTCACCAATCGGTGCATCACGGGCGGGACCTAATCCTCCAGTCTCCCTAAACTTCACCGCCATTTTTTTCATCCCCACAGGGACAGCACCAGCCAAACAAACCCCCACATTGTGACTCCGGCAGCGGCAGGTGAGTTTACACACAGCGGGCGGGTCATCGGCAGCGGCCGGCCGTCAACCGCGCCACCCGCGGGGGAGCTCAGCTGGGGTCCGTCTCGGCCCCAGAGCCCGGCCGGGCCTCAAGCGCTAGGCCCCGCACGGCCGGTATCACAACTGCACCGGCCCTGAGGCGTTACGCAGCGAGAGGGGAGGGAGGGACAGAGAGAGGGGGACGGAGGGGAGGGAGGGCGAGGGAGAGACAGAGGGGACAGACAGGGGCAGGGAGACCGCGCGCCCCAAAATTGCCCTGGCAACGCCGGGCACCCCCAGCTAGTATATAAATGTAATAGGGGCTGAGGTTATGATCTGAAATTGTTGAACTCGATATTGAGTCCGGAAGGCTGTAAAGTGCCTAATCGGAAGATGAGGTGCTGTTCCTTGAGCTTACGCTGGGTTTCCGTGGAACAATGCAAGAGCCCGAGTACGGTGAGGTCTGAGTGGGAATGGGGCGGTGAATTAAAATGACAGGCGACCGGAAGCTCGGGGTCACCCTTACGGACTGAACGGAGGTGTTCCGCAAAGCGGTCACCCAATCTGCGTTTGGTCTCCCCAATGTAGAGGAGACCACATCGTGAGCAGCATTTTCTGTTGTTAGTTCGGATTTCCAGCATCTGCAGTATTTTGCTATCGTACTAGTGTTTGCTATCGTACAAACATTTCCAGTTGTTACCACTTGAAACAGTTTATTGCCATTGAAAATAACAATATTGTTTCCTGTAGGTCTATGGAGAAAGAGCGGGGGAGTGCGATTAATTGGATAGGTTTTTCAAGGAGCCGGCACAGGCACGATGGGCCGAATGACCTCCCTCTGTGCTGTATGATTCTATGGTTGTATCAGATTTGGATCCACTTTGCATATTCAGCTCCAGCTCTGCATCTGGCCTTCTCCTGGGAAAGGATATCAATCAACAAAATGCAGTCTTCTGGAGATGAAACATGGCACGTACTTAGGATTACAAAAGACCATCGGGCCCATTCACACTCGCCCCATTTTTTATATCTGGTCTCATCCCCATTTGCCATCTGATGTAAGAAAAAGGAGTCTTACCATCAAGTAACTTTAAAGTAAGCTTTAAGTAACTTATAAACACACTATATACAAGAGAGGTCTTTACCATGCCTCTGGTAGAAGCCTCTTACAATACTGAACAGACCAGTATTTATACCAGTCCAACAGGAAGTGACATATGACAGGAAGTGAGGCATGTACACAGTTCATAGTTCATAGTTCACAGTTCACAGGAAGTGATGACATAACTTCCCGGAAGTTATTATTATTATCACATTCTTCCCTCCTGCAGGATTAGGAGGCTGTGGTCTACCTTTTGGTCCGCAGCCGCTGAACAAGGAAGAGTCGCACCCGTTTGGATTCCCGTCGTAGAGGGTCGCTGGTCCGCTTACATGCGGTTGGCCATTGGTCAGAGTCTGTGTGGCTTGGATTGCCCTGTGAAGGGTTGGGGAGATCATGGCTTCGAGTACGAGCCCCAATAGGTTCAAAGTCGGACTGCCTCTGTTCAGAGGGAGGTGCAGAGCTGGTCTGTGGTGGATCAGTACTTTCATGCACGGTACTGGGAGGGTCGCAACCTTGAGTACGGGGTTCTACCGGCACCAAGCTAGTTGGTGTCCGATCAGGATCCTGGAGAGGGGTACCCGATAGGTCCCAAGAGTTTCCTGGAGAAATGCCATCACCCGATGTCCCACTAGGTCCTGGTGGGCAGGGAGCCAGATCCCGTAATGATACGGTAGATTCTCGGCCGTCGGAATATCGTATGTTTGCATAGGTGGGGTTGGCATCGGTTAGTTCGACCTCGTCTACGAGAGGGTCATTTTTAGACGTCCGAACGTATCTTCGGAGTAATACAGGTCCAGGAGTAGTTAGCCATGACGGGAGTGATGTCCCATGAGATGAGCGACGCTGGAATCCAGAGAACCGCTCATGAGGTGTCGTATTTGTGGCTGTAGAAAGCAGGGACCGTATAGAGTGCAATGCATCCGGAAGCACTGTTTCTCATTGCTGGTCTGGTAGGCCCCGAGATCTTAAAGCGAGACGTACGGAATTCCAGATGATACCGTTATACCTCTCTACCTGCCCATTTCCGATGGGATGGTATGGTGTTGTTTTGCTTGTAGCAATTCCCCGTTCTGAGAGGTAGTCCTTGAGTTCCCTTGACATAAAGGATGGACCCCGATCTGAGTGAATATAAGCCGGCATGCCACAGAGAGAAAATACCTGCTCAAGGCAGCAGATTACTGTGGACGCCAGCATATTGGAGCAGGGGAAGGCAAACGGAAAACGTGAATATTCGTCGATCATGGTGAGCAAATATGTGTTCCGAGTTGAAGAGGGCACTGGGCCCTTAAAATCGATGCTAAGTCGTTGCATCGGTTGGGTTGCATGTATGAGTATACCATCTGAGGGGCGGAAGAACTGAGGTTTTAATTCCGCACAAAGCCGGCATTCTGAGCATATTTTCTTTACATCTCCAGTGGAAAAAGGGAGATTCCGTGATCGTACAAAATGTAGCATGCGCGTAACGCCAGGATGACACAATCCATTGTGGACATCCATGAGAGTAGAGGATGACATAGTGGAGCAGAATGCCCGTGTGAGGGTGTCCGGGGCCACATTCTCCTTGCCAGGCCGATAGAGAATGGTATAACCAAAAGAGGCCAGTTCCATCCTCCAAAGTTGTATTTTATTATTCTTAATTTTGGTTCGTTTCCGATTATCGAGCATGAAGGTGACTGATCATTGGTCCATGATCAATGTAAAGTGCTGGCGAGCTAGAAAATGGTTCCACTTCTGTACTGCCTCTATGATGGCTGTGGCTTCTTTCTCAACCGGAGGATAATGTAGCTCGGCACCTTGTAAGGTCCTGGACATAAATGCTACAGGACGACCTTCCTGATTCAGAGTAGCCGAGATCGCCACCTCCGAGGCATCACATTCAACCACGAAAGGGAGATTCTCATCGATGGAGTGAAGAGCCGCTTTCTCCAACTGTTTTTTGAGAAGGTTAAAGGCTGCAACAGCCGCTGTTCCCAGTGGAAATGATCTAGCATGCAGCAAGGGTTGGATTTTGTCCGAAAAATGAGGAATCCATTTAGCGTAGTTTGCAAACAGACCGAGAGCCCGACGTAAAGAAGCCGGATTCTTCGGTGACGGGAGCTCTTGGAGCGGGCGAAGTCTTTCTGGGTCTGGCTTAATGATACCATTGCCTACGCAGTAGCCAAGGATGTTGATGGTCGGTTGCGACTCAACAGATTTGGATTCATTCAGGGTCAAATTACGGCGATGGAGGGCATCCCGAAATTTTTGGAGGTTGGCGTCGTGTTCCTGTTGATCGTGACCTGCAATGGTAATGTTATCAAGATAGGGAAAAGTGTCCCTTAGGTTTTCCTGCTTAACCAGGCCATCCATTGCCCGTTGGAAGACAGCCACTCCATTAGTAACCCCGAATGGGAGGCGACGAAATTGGTACAGCCGTCCATTAGCCTCAAAGGCCGTGTACTGCTTATCTGAGACCTTCAAGGGTACCTGATGATAGGCACTTTTTAAATCGTAAGTTGAGAACACTTTGTATTCGGCCAGTTTATTAACCATATCATCAATGCGTGGCAATGGGTAGGCGTCCAAGTCGGTATATTGATTGATGGTTTGCGAATAATCGATGCATAGTCGCTGCTTGTGAGGTTTTAGAGGGTTCTTGACAATGACAACTTGAGCCCGCCAGGGCGACGAACATGGTTCGATGATATCCTCTGCTAGAAGTCGAGAGATTTCAGCCGCAATAAAAGATTGGTCTTCCTGATTAAAGCGCCGCGATTTCGTTATTATTGGTTTGCATTGAGGCGGAATACTGGCAAATAATGAGGGTTCATCAAGTGAAGCTGCTGACAATGCACAAAATGGTAATTTAGACGGTATATTAGAAATAGTAAGTCCGGGTTTGGATCCACCAAACTCAATGGTGAGTTTCTTATGCTGTTTTTGGAAGTCCAGCCCTAAGAGGAGATCACTACATAAGCCCTTGAGCACCGAAAGTCGGGCGGAGGGATACATACGACCATGAAGTGTCATATCAACAACACAAAAGCCGAAGATTCTGGTATTAAGTGATGACTGAGCCATCGCAATTGCCTGGTCCGATGGGAAGACATGTAGTTTCAATTTCGCAACAATCTGTTCCTTAATGAAACTATCAGTACTTCCTGAGTCAATTAAGGCATCTAAGGTATGCCCTTTAATTGAAATTTTTGTGGCTGCATGAGACAGGTTCTGTGGGCAAGCAGCTGTAATTGGTGTCGTTGCACAGAGAGTGGCTAAAACTCTCGGTGTGCTTCTTCGGGAGAGAGCTCGAGAGGAAGCTTGATAGGTCCTAGCTGGAGCATCTTGATAGGCCCTAATTGGGGCAGTTCGGTAGGCCTTAGCTGGATTGGCCCTCGTAGAGGCCCTTGATAGGCAAACTTTAGCAAAGTGTCCTTTTTTCTTGCAATAACTGCAGATTGCATTGCGAGCAGGGCAGGTTTTCCTAGGGTGAAAAGCATCTCCACAAAAGAAGCACTCCTTCCTAGATTGCCAAGAGGCTGCTAAAGTGGGGTCATCCTCCTCTTCTTCATCAGAATTATCAGAATTAGATTCCCCCATGATAGGGTTCACCTGAGACCGCTTGAATTGTCTGGTTGCAGCTACAGCAGCAGATCGAGATCTGGGCAGCTGATAGAGGTCTGCATTTCTCTTTGCCAAATCCAGAGAACAAGCTAGGTCAAAAGCTTTTTGTAGCTCAAGTGTTTTACTTTCTAGTAGACGCTGGCGTATAAATGGAGAGGCAATCCCGCAGATGAAAGCATCACGAATCATTTCATTGCGGTACAGCTCAGCTGAGGCTGCCTGAAAGTTACAATCTATGCTGAGCCTGCGAAGTTCTTGCAGGAATTCGTCAATTGATTCCCCTGGCCCTTGTTGGGCTGTGGCCAGTAGATGTCTGGCATAGACCTCATTTGGGGTCTTGGCATACAGTTTCTTAAGTGCCCGAATCACCTCATCGTAATTATCCCATTCATCAACATATTCGAACACTTTTGGGGTCACATAATTGATAAGTATCCTCAATCTAGCAGGAGCATCCGCTTCACATTCATCCAGAAAATTCTCAAAAGTACGGTACCAATGCTTCCATACCCTGCCAGCTGCTGGTGTATTCGGGTCCAAGTCCAGACGAATAGGTCTAAGGATTCTCTCCATGATGGGTGGTTCCCTGGATCCTTAACTCCGAGTTTGTCCGAAGGTCTAGTATTTGTGAGTGTAAATACTAAGTTACTTAAATTGATGTAAGAAAAAGGAGTCTTACCATCAAGTAACTTTAAAGTAAGCTTTAAGTAACTTATAAACACACTATATACAAGAGAGGTCTTTACCATGCCTCTGGTAGAAGCCTCTTACAATACTGAACAGACCAGTATTTATACCAGTCCAACAGGAAGTGACATATGACAGGAAGTGAGGTATGTACACAGTTCATAGTTCATAGTTCACAGTTCACAGGAAGTGATGACATAACTTCCCGGAAGTTATTATTATTATCACACCATCCGTCTCCTCCACCTCCTGGGAGAGACAACAACACAGACCTGTAGCTAATTCAGCAATCCTCTGTCATAAAGTCTTCTCTGACCCTCAGAAACCATCAGTCTAGCCCTAGAAGGCCCCAAACCCTTATTATTATTTTCCAGAATAATTAATCTTACTTCCAACTTTCTAAAAAGGTGTCTACCTTTAGATGTAAAATAACATTGTAGTAATAGCCACCTGTAGGGGTCAGCCGCTATATAACTTTTCTCTGCTAAAAGTGATCACTACTGTTGGTTCTTTTCCATTTAGGTGTAGCATCCATCAGACGTTGCTAAGGTAAGTGTTTCAAGACTGACACAAAAATAGCAATTCAACCATTACCTACCTGCAATCCCACCACCCCTCCCATCCCACACGCACACGTCTTGCTGTCATTGTGTTGGATTGCCGTTCTGTGCATGCAGTAGGGTTGTTGTCAATCCTCCAGGATTATCCCGGAGTCTCCAGGAATTAAAGATTAATCTCCAGCACATTGCTGCGAGCAACCCAGGAGAAAAACCACAGGGGAACTAAAAATAAATGGTGTAGTTTTCTTTTCATTTTCTTTTGAATACTTTCATTTCTTAGTTATAAAAGTATTGGAGATTGGGGGGGCGGGGGGAAAGGCTGTTTGAGTGGGAGAGGTGGACAGAGACCACCGGGAATATCTCCAACCAGAGTTGGCAACGCTAGCATTCAGAGAAGTGTTTTCAGATGAATAGTGTATAAATAATCGGCTGAATGAAGTGTGGAAGATTGAGCATGCACACTGGAGTTTTATTTTGATTATCTTTCGAAGCCAGGGAAATGTTAATATTTATCCAACAGTAGGATTGAATTGGAAACCCCAGGTTGCTGCTAAAAGTATAGTTCTCTCTGTCAGACGGTCATAAATAGTTATAGAAAAATACTTTCTCACCTTAGAATCATTTGTTTAGTTTTATTACAACAATAAAAAACAGTATTTTCCACACATACCCAAGCAGCCATCTTGAAATTCAGGAAGCCATCTTGAAACCTATGCAGCAGACATTTTTTCTTCGGGATAAAGAAGATAGATAAAATATTTTTAAAAGACCTTTGAATTTTAAAAAACAATTTATGCAACTTTCACTATCATGTGTATTATTGGAGTAATTATTCTTCTTGAGTTTTGACAATGCAGCGACTTTAACTTTTGGATTATTTCATGGAATTTTTTTAAAAAACCTGGTGTGCTTGGTTTGTGATATATCTGTGATACTTACCTCTTACACTTGAAAACAAAATCCTTCAGAGATTTCTCCCAAGTTTTCAAAATCTCAGTACAGTTCCAAGGTCTGATAATTAGTCTGCTGCTGATTAGTTTCAGTGATTGAAAATGAAAACAGACGCAGAGAATATCCCAAGGATGATCAGTTGATATAAAGGAAGTTGAAAACCACAACATTTGAGAAAAAAAAATTAAACCTTGATTGTAACCATATGGCCTTTAGAATAGTATTTTTCCTTTGTTATGGGCTGTGCCTGAACAAACCGAGAAACCACAGTCCCATACACATTGTGACATGAATCAGTCATTCATGAAAGAAAGACTTATGAAATAATACTGAGCGGCCTGCGGGTGGTGCTGTCCAGGGAGAGTATAAATACTCGGGCACGGGCCCAGCTTGCGCAGGACATTCTTAACAGGAACTAGTGAAGGACACAACTAGACCTCCATGTTGTAAAACCGTTGATTAAATTTCTTTAATGCTTAGACCAAGTGCCTAGTAGTTTTCTTATGTCACATTATATAAAAGACGTGATGAGTGTTTATAGAATTTGTGGATCTGTCCTTCAGGGCAATATTTCACACTGAAAACTGGTATCAAACATGACTTTTGGGAAGTTTCTGCCTGTGTGTGGAATTTCCCTCAGCTCCTACTTAGTTGCAATTACACGGCAGCTACCGATCCAAGACCGGTATCTGCCAGAGGCAAAAGCACCGTTGATGGGACACCGGTGACGGGGTCCTGTGGATGCATGCTCTGACATATGCGCAGTGGTTCCGCTCCCTGGCAGCTCATTTCCAAGTTGGGAGAGGGAAAAGGGAATGCCCCCATTATCCTATTGAATAGACTTTGCTTGAAGTTTTCGGAGTTCCCATGCTGCCCAATGCACCACCTGGGTACTTTTGCATAAAATTGGAGTTATACTGCAGGCAGTGCAAATGTGAAACAATACGTGGTGGCCTCTTGAGGGGGTGGGGGTGTACATCGCCTGCTGAATGTCGCTTTCCGATCTAATACCCGTTATATTGACCTTTTTCACGCCAATACACATTCAATGTGTGCACAGTTCACGATTAGAAGAAAGTGCAATGTAACTGTTGCCTTAGATATAAATAGTGCTGTCCAACTCATCACTGTCCAACTCCCATATTTGCACCTTGAAAACATGCTGTGTGATATTAGTAAGAAACATGTTTGGATCAAATTCTTTTGTCTGCTATTTTAATAACTAATTTGAATTGGCCAATTTTTCAATAAATTTCAAAATAGCAACTGAGAATTATCAACTAATATTTTTACTATCAACTGATTCAGGTATTTCCTTACATCTGTTTCCTACATTACAACAGTGATTACACTCGAAAGTACTTCATTGGCTGTAAAGCACTTTGGGTCGTGAAAGGCGCTATAGAAATGCAAGTCTTTCTTTTCTTTCTATCTATGAAGATGGAAAATCTAAAAGTGAATATCTGCCCGGAACAAATTAATTTAGTGACTTGGTTTCCAGATTTGCCAAAACCATCTAATTACAAGTATTATTGACAAGTTTAAACAATTCGTTTATTGCTTAGGGTCCCATACATCCGTGGGTCTGCAATCCCAGAAATTACGGCCACTGTGAACCTCTGCCACTGCCTCCTGACCATCCGGGATCAGGGGAGGATGGCTATTTAACATGCCTCTAGCAGGTGTGCGTATCTCTAGGGTGCATATTGGATGGCTGCTTGCCCCCGGGGCCCGCAAAATACTACTTACTGTGCCCAGTCCGAGGGGACGATCGGTGCTTCCCCCTGGAAAGAATAAAGTTGGGCCCTGTTTGTTAAGGGGGCTGCATTGAAACTGTTAAATAAAAACTTACCTTCAGGTTCCTCTTCGAGATCCAGGCCTGGACCGCCAGGTTCTGCCAGTTGGCAGCCTGGCACACTTGATCTCATCAGGCGTACTGGCTACCGATCCTGCCCATGTTGACTGAGCGATTTGGGATGTGGGGATTCTGATGATTGTAGGCCCTGTCCCACCCGCTCTTATGCCATGGGCTTTGTAAGGGCGAGTAGAGGCTCCTCTCCTTACAAGATCGTGTGCAGATCCCGTCACAAGGCCAGGACCTGGTGTATCTGGATCTTGGCCTAGAAATCCAAATGAGTCAACAAAATCCCTGATTTTATGAGTGACTAGGAAATTAAACCCCCATCTGCAGTTGTGTCGTGTAATTCTAATCATGAAAACACTATAACCAACAGCGAATGTGTCATTACACGTGACTTCATGTAAATAAGGATATTCAGCCTCAGTTCAAGTGCTAGCACCGCGTATTTCGCACTTAAATACAACTGCTTTATTAAGATTGGTTTTGCACCATCTAAAGCCACAATTATAATGCCCGGAATTTGCGGTAGTAATAACAGCACGGCTGCCAGTGCTCGCCGTTATCACTGGGTAAAATTGACAGCAGCTGACAGCGTCCGCACATGTGCAGTTAAACGCGGAAATCCGGACGTCGTTGTCAGAGATACCCCACTCCTCCACAGCGTGTGCTGTTGCAGTCTTCGCAGATGGAATCTACATAGAAATCACTGATTTGGTGTGAACTTAAACTAAGTACCCACTAGTCTCGCTGTAAAAACCGATGGAAAAAGTTAAGCCTTGTTCAATCAGGAGTAACTGAGTTTTTAACGGCGTACTAAATCATAATTGCTGCTGACAACCTCTCTGGCCCTGAAACATTAATTTTACAAGTGTGGAGTTTCATTCCCTCATAAGAAAATTTAAATGTTGCCGATTTAAAAAAAAAAAAAAAAAATTTAATTTAAAGTTTGTATTTTGCTATTTAAGTCTCTCCCTTAATCCCATGTGTAAGTCCCAATCTTTATTTAGCTTTTGCTACAATGCTTTAAATGTGATTTATATTCCCTGCTTTTTACTTCCTGCTTTGCCGTCTGTGAGAATTCTTCAATCTGATTGGGTGATCAGCCTGCCTGCTCCCTGCCCTGTTCCTGGATGCCACAGATCCCCTGTAGAAGGCATCAAATTCAAACTAATGCCGAATAGAGGAAGTCTGTGCTCTAGAGCCCGCAAAAACTTTGCGGGCAGCTTTTTTCGAGCTCAAAGGCACGCATCGTTCCTTTGCCACTGACCGCAAACTCCAGGCCATTGATGTTGTTTTAGTTTGGATTCCAGGGGACCAGCATTTGTGAAAAATTGGGTCTGCCACAAGGATAAAGGAGTTGGTAGTGTACGCACTTGGGAACTGGCTCATGGACATGAAACTGAGCTAAAACAGCACTAATATAAAAGCGGCATAACAGTTTAACTTAGCACCTCCCATGGAACGAGTTGTCAGTAACTTCAGTTTGCCAATGTGTAAAGTTTTCCATTTAACAATTACACTACTTGCTATTTAATATTATTTCAACTGTGACAGAACACTGTATGAATTAAGCATTGCAAACAAGTCCAGCACAGATATTGAGGTGAGAGGAGTGGGTGGTTAAACTTCCTGTGCCTTCCACTTTGACCTTGGGTTCAGATGCAGTTCACACTTTACATTCAATGTTTCTTTTCTCCTCTTGACTGTAATAGTCATGTGTTTAGACAGTTCCAATTCAGTTCCTAATACCTATGGGGGGGATGTTTGTGTCTTCACCACTTGGGTAGTAAACCGACAAGGCACTTCACCTGTCCGTTATACAAACCGCCCACTTTTCATTTCCATTGGGTCAAGGGGTGACCAAGGCCAGGAAACATTCTCAACAAGCGGGGGCATTTAGCAGGTGACAACTAGTCCAACATGGGGGGGGAGGGGAAGAACAAGGAAGGCAAACAAACTCAGTGCGAAGGTAAGCAAGGCCAGGGAACTCTCTTTCTCTCTCTCCTTTTTGCGAGAGAGAGGGGGGGAGTGACAAGCGGAAAACAGATTTCTGTCGGGGGGAGAGGGGGTCAGAAATCAATTTTAATTTGGGATGAGGGAGTGTGCGGGAAACACTGTCAGTCAGGACTACTCTGCAAGTACTTCTGTTAGTGAGCTGCAAGAGTTAGCTGAAACTGTGCTCTGCAGCTTTCTGTACTGGGGGGTTGGCACAGGTGAGGACAACTGGGGAATTTTGCTGGTCACCAGTGAGGTTAACAATGCGTCAATGGCCATTCTAAGGTTGCGCTCAGGGAAGCTCCATGCTACTATTGGAGTTGGCAGCTATTGCAGCTGAACGGTCTGTTTATATTAGGGAAAACAAGCGTTTTTCACCATTTGAGAAACATCTATGGATTGGTGCAATGCAGGGCTGGGTCACTGGAGGTCAGCGAAGCAGGCTTCAAGGAGGCTGTCTTGAATCTACAAAGGTCCGCGGAGAAGCGAGACTGTATGGACCACATGAATCAAGGGGGATTTTGGAGAGAGGCAGAGGAAAAGAAGGGGTGGATGTTCTGAGCTTGTAAGAGGAAACAATTGAAGGCATTTTACAACCAGAGGCCATTGAGTAGGGCAGGAAGGGACATCAATTTTAAATGGGGTACAAGTGCATGGGGGTACCTGTGCACAACTCGTTGAAGGTGGCAGGACTGGTTAACAAAGCAGTCGATAAAGCATATGGGCCTAGAAATTCGGTGGGCTGCGCCACCAGTTAGCACCCAAAGAGGGCACTTAGTGGTTTTAGCGCCACTGGCCACACCTCCCGTGAAATTTAGCGGGGCGCTAATGGCGCGTTAGCCTGTAGCGCTGCGCCACCACCGATGATGTCATCGGTGTGCACAGCGCCCCGCTACCGCCCCGATCGTGATATTGGGTTGCGCCCCCCGCTGTAACGCCGGTCGCAATTTGCGACCGGTTCAGGGGGGCCTACCTGCGGCGGTAGTGGCGCTAATTAAAGGGGCGGTGCGGGGCGGCCATTTTTTTTGCTGGCCGCCTGCCAGCACCTCCTCGCGCCGCCGTCCCCGGCCTCCTGAGGTCCCCCCACCCCCGGGCAGTGCAGGCTGTGTCCCAAGAGCCCGGCACTTCTCCTCGGTGCCGGGCTCTATTGCCGGCACTCGCGATCTCCGATCGCACTGGTGCAGGCCCCTCCCCTTTAAGAAGGGGAGGAAGGCCTGCAGTACTGCAGTGCGCCGTGCCGCAGCGTGTGGCGCTGCGGCATGTTGCTCTGCGATATTCAGTTGCAGCGCCCCAAAAGGGATGCGGGGCGCCTCGAGCAGCGCCCCGCTTCCGTTTGGGGCGCTGAAACTGAATATCAGGCTGGCGCAATCGGCTCCTTCCGGAGCGGAACTTCCGGTGCCCAGGCGAGGGGCGCCAGTGAATTTCTAGGCCATGGAATCCTGGACTTTATAAATGGAGAAATAGAGGCATAGAGTACAAAAGCCAGGAAGTTATGCTAAACCTTTATAAAACACCAGTTCGGCCCTAGCTGGAGTATTGTGTCCAATTTAGGAAGGATGTGAAGGCTTTAGAGCGAGTACAGAAGAGATTTACTAGAATGGTTCCAGGGATTACAGTTACGTGGATAGGCTAGAGAAGCTAGGGCTGTTCTCCTGGGAGCAGAGAAGGCTATGGGGAGATTCGATAGAGGTGCTTAAAATCATGAAGAGCTTAGATAGAGTAAATAAAAAGAAACTGTTTCCAATGGCTGAAGGGTCGATAATGAGAGGGCACAGATTTAAGGTGATTGGCAAAAGAACCAGAGGCGACATGAGGAAAAGTTTTTTGCAACGAATGGTTAGGATTTCAAATGCACTGGCTGATAGGGTGGTGGAAATAGATTCAATAGTAGCCTTCAAAGGGGAATTGAATAAACACTTGAAGGAAAAAGAATTGCTGGGATATGGGGAAAGAGCGGGCAGCGGGACTAAGTAGATTGCTCTTCGAAAGAACTAGCGCAGACTCGATAAGCAGAATGGCCTCCTTCTGTGCTGCACTATTCTATGATTCTGTGAAGCAGTGGGGAAGGTCTGATGGGAAATTATTTAATTTTACAAATAGAAACACTTCATAACATATTCCTTCCCCCCCCCCCCCCCCACACGTACACACACAAATATTTATTGTTGCATTAAGTTTGGCTGTTTTTTTTTTGGTATTACTGTTACTATTCTGTTGAAATAAAGATGGCATCGGATAGTGCCGGGAAGCCTGTCATGTAATGTTAGTTTACAAGCAAAGCACTGGCAGGGCACTTATATTACATTGGAATCCCCTATCATAGTGCCACCTACAGGTGTAACTGGAACTGCAGGTACACGTGGACACTTTATTAAATGGATTTTCCTATTGAAGTCACCTGACATCGGAGTTTACAAATTTGGAAATGGAATATTGAGAGCTACCCAAATTTTAACATGTAACAGATTTTGCCTATGTAAACATGTAATATATAAAATATTTTGTATCAGTGCATACTTTTTCCACTATAAATTTTTACTCCTCGTTTATTATGAAAGCTGCCTATGCAAGCTTGTCACACTGTGATAATACCATCCCCCCACCCAGTGGTGACACTGCAGCGCCACCACAGGCAAGAAGGCATAATTACAGCATAAGTTTACATAGGTAGCTTCCATTATGTGTGGACATAGGAATTTATGATGGAATATAATAGTGAGAACATAACATAAGAAACAGGTACGATAGCAAAATACTGCAGATGCTGGAAATCCGAAATAACAACAGAAAATGCTGAAAATACTCAGCAGGCCAGGCAACATCCGTGGAGAGAAATTAGAGTCGACGTTTCGGGTCTAACCCTTTTTCAAAACTGGAAAGGAAATGAAATAGATCGAAAGGCAGGGGTGGGAGATAAGAAACAGGAGCAGGAGCAGGCCAATCGGCCCCTTGAGCCTGTTCCGCCATTCAATAAGATCATGGCTGATCCAATCTTGTCCTCAACACCACTTTCCCGCTCTCTCCCCCAACCCCTCGACTCCCCTGTAGTTCAAATGTCTGTCAATCTCCGCCTTGAATATATTCAGTGACTCCGCCTCCACAGCTCTCTGGGGTAGAGAATACCAAAGACTCATGATCCTCTGAGAGAAGAAATTCCTCCTCATCTCCATCTTAAATGGGCGACCCCTTATTCTGAAACTATGCCCCCTAGTTCTAGATACCCCCACTAGGGGAAACATCCTCTCAGCATCCACCCTGTCAATCCCCCTCAGAATCTTACATGTTTCAATAATATCACCTCTCATTCTTCTAAACTCCAATGAGTATAGGCCCAACCTGCTCAACCTTTCATCATACGTCAAACCCTTCATCCCAGGAATCAACCTAGTGAACTTTCTCTGCACTGCCTCCAGTGCAAGTATATCCTTCCTTAAATATGGAGACCAAAACTATACTCAGTACTCCAGGTGCAGTCTCACCAGCGCCCTGTAAAGTTGCATCAAAACTTCCCTACTTTTATACTCCATACTCCTTGCAATAAAGGCCAACATTCCATTAGACATCCTAATTACTTGCTGTACCGAGAATCATAGAAAGTTACAGCACGGAAGGAGGCCATTTCAGCACGCTAACTTTTTGTGTTTCATGTACTAGGACCCCAGATCCCTCTGTACCGCAGCATTTTGTCGTCTCACTCCCTTTAAATAATAATTTGTTTTTTCATTCTTCCTTCCAAAGTGGATAACCTCACATTTTCCCACATTATACTCCATCTGCCAAATTTTTGCCCACTCACTTAACCTATCTACATCCCTTTGCAGTCTCTTTGTGTCCTCCTCACAACTTGCTAACCCACCTATCTTTGTATCATCAGCAAATTTGGCTACAGTACACTCGGTCCCTTCATCCAAGTCATTAACATGGATTGTAAACAGTTGAGGCCCCACACTGATTTCTGTGGCAGCCCACTAGTTACTGATTGCCAACCGGAAAATTACCCATTTATCCTGACTCTCTGTTTTCTGTTAGTTAGCCAATCCCCTATCCATGCCAATATATTACCCCCAACCCTGTGCGCGCTTATCTTGTGCAGTAACCTTTTATGTAGCACCTTATTGAGTGCCTTCTGGAAATCCAAATACACTACATCTACTGCTTCCCCTTTATCCACCCTGTTTGTTACATCCTCAAAGAACTCTAGCAAATTTGTCAAACACGATTTCTCTTTCATAAAACCATGTTGACTCTGCTTGATTGTTATAGTAATCTGGGATGTTATGATTAAGGTTATCCACCAGGTGGTGCTGTAGCCAATGCCGCTGCTAAGGTCAGGGGTTTGCTTCCTGTTAAGGTCAGGGGTTTGCTTCCTGTTAGGTCAGCAAAGGTGGAATGCCAGGATGCTGGATGCAGGCTTGTCTGTATGTGTTTCCCAGTTGTTAATAAAGTACTCGTGCTAATTCTACTACCTTGCCTCTTCGAGTCCTTGTTCCACTTCATGGATTTATCACATTTGGCGACGAGGTAACAAAAGGACCCTGAATAAAGAAGAAAAGTCTGCTGGGACATTTAAACAACAAAATCACGAGCTACGGTTAGCTACCAGTTGGAAGAGAGCATGGCTGCCACAGTAGGAACGGTTTTCGCTTTTGATATTCAAGCACAAACCTGGGAGGAATACTGTGAAGTGTTGGGTTATTTTTTCGAAGCAAATGAAATAAATGATGTTGTATCCGTGTGTTAATGGAGACACAGAATGCAGGAGTTGGTTTAACAGGTGTTTACTGAACAAAGTCTGGAGGTGAACTAAAAGATACAAGTCACTATACAGGCTTATATACCCGAGTGGTCACTACCGGTATTACAGTACACAGGGGCTCTTAAAGGTACATACACTACAATTCCTCCCCTTTTAGATAATTGGTACATAACATTTTAAGTAATCATTAATTAACATGTTTACAAGAACAATAATCTACACATTAGCTGCAGTTAATCAATTATAAGTCAGTCTCTCTGGAGGCTTCCTGACTCGGTCCGGATAACGCCTCGGTGGTGTAGTAGTTTTCGGTGGTGTAGTAGGTTCTTTTGGCAAGGTCGATTCGGCTTGAATGCCAGTGTCGGGTTCCTTTGGTTCCAGTATCACCGGATCGGAGGTAGATACTATGGGTATCTCTGCTTCATCATTAGGCGTATAGAGTTGTGGTGTAGGTTGTCCCTTTTTGGATGACTCTATGATCTGGTCAGCATGGCGCCTTATTATGCTTTCTCCAATGTCCACGGTATACATCAGCGGTCCTAGTCGTGTGCAAATAGTTCCAGGCTGCCATTTCTCGGTACGGTAGTCCCGGGCCAAAACTTGTTGACCTATCTGGAAGGTTCTAGTTGGCCTTTCATTCATGCCTTGAAATTGCCGGTTCTCTACGTCCCTTCTGATGTTTGGCTTGATCAAATCCAGCCGGCATCTTAGTCTTCCATTGAAAAACATCATGGCGGGAGTTTGGTTTGTAACCACATGTGTTGCATTCCTGTACGCAAACAAGAAGTTATCTACCTTATGTTGTAGATTTATGTCTTCATTACCCATGGCCTTTATGGCCTTCTTGAAGGTCTGGACAAACCTTTCAGCTAATCCATTGGTGGCAGGATGGTATGGGGTGGACGTGTAGTGCTTAACCCCATTGTTTTTTAAGAACTTCCTGAATTCTTCGGACACAAATTGCGGTCCATTATCAGAACAGATCTGTTCAGGCAGCCCATTCCTGGCAAATATGGTCCTTAATACTGTGATGGTTTTCTCCGTGGTGGTGGAGGACATCTTTATTACCTCCGGCCACTTGGAGTGTGCATCAACCGCGATTAAGAACATTGAGTCCATAAATGGACCAGCAAAGTCGATGTGTACCCTTTGCCATGGAGATGAGGGCCACTCCCATGGATGTAGAGGGGCTTGTGGTGGGGCGTTTTGGACCTTCTGGCATCCTAGACAGCTCTTGGTCATTTCTTCAATGTCTCCATCGATACCTGGCCACCACACAAACGCTCTGGCTAGGTTCTTCATTTTCACTCCACCCAGATGCCCCTCGTGAAGCTCCTTTAGCACTTTATCCTGGAGTTTGGGTGGAATCACCACTCTGGATCCACACATCAAGGTTCCTCGGCACACTGACAGCTGTTCTCTTCGTTGCGAGAATGCTGGCAACAATGGTTCGCCATGTGCTGGCCATCCCTTCACCGTTAAATCGTAGACTCGTGAGAGAGTCGGGTCATTTCTCGTTTCCTTTTCAATGGTAGAATTTGTTACTGGTAGACATTCCACTATGGTTGAGTGGAACATCTCCACTGGGTCCACTGTAGGTGCCTCTTCTACCGTTGGCAATGGTAGGCGCGATAAACCATCAGCATTCCCATGCTGTTTTGATCCTTTGTATTCTATGTCATATTGGTGTGCCCCTAGGAAAAGGGACCATTTCTGTAGCCTTTGCGCTGTCATAATGGGAACGCCCTTTTTAGGGTTGAATATGGAGATGAGGGGTTGATGGTCAGTCAACAAGGTAAATTTTTGTCCGTGTAGGTAATGGTTGAATTTCTTCACTCCCCACACCAGGCTGAGTGCTTCCCTGTCGATCTGGGCATAGTTACGCTCAGCTGAGTTCAATGAGCATGACGCAAAAGCTATCGGCCGCTCCGAGCCATCAGGGAATCTATGCGATAATACCGCTCCTATGCCGTAAGGGGATGCATCGCACGCCAGTCTGATTGGCAGTGATGGATTGTAATGAGCCAACACTTCCTTGGATGTGATCAAGCCTTTGCATTTATGGAAGGCACATTTACAGTCTTCACTTCATTTCCAGATTACTCCCATTTGTAGCAGTGCGTTAAGAGGGTGCAGAACAGTTGACAAGTTCAGTAAAAATTTATGATAGTAATTTATCAATCCCAGGAACGACCTTAATTGTGAGACATTTTCAGGTGCTGGGGCTTTTATGACCGCTTCAATTTTTTCAGGTGACTTATGCAACCCTTCTTCGTTAATTATATGGCCACAATATATTTGTTTCTGGAAAAATTCGCACTTGGGGCGATTTGCTCGTAGGCCCCGTTCTCTCAACCTAGTGAGCACCTGCTCCAAATTGGCAAGGTGCTCGTTGTCATTTTCTCCTGTTACAAGGATGTCGTCTAGGTAGCATTGAGTCCCTGGAATCCCTTGCAGGACTTGCTCCATAGCTCTTTGCCAGATAGCTGGAGCTGATGCTACTCCGAAAACCAATCGATTGTACTGGTACAGGCCTTTGTGTGTGTTTATCGTGAGATACTTTTTAGAGGCCTCCTCAACCTCCATCTGTAGATATGCCTGTGCCAAGTCAATTTTGGTGAAACGTTTCCCTCCGGATAGTGAGGTGAAAATATCTTCTATCCTCGGAAGAGGATACTGTACCGTGTGAAGGACCGGGTTTACAGTCACCTTGAAGTCCCCACAGATGCAAATTTTTCTCTGTTCTTCAGATTTATCATTATTCAACGTTTTCTTCATGACCGGGACGATGGGTGTTGCCCACTCGCTCCAATCTACCTTGGATAACATGCCTGCTTTTTCCAAATTCTCCAGCTCTGCCTCGACTGCTGGACGAATTGCGTATGGCACCGGCCTTGCCTTAAAAAACTTGGGAATTGCCGCATCTTCCACTTTTATTGAGGCGGTGACGCCTTTCAAGGTTCCTAGTTCCTGTTGAAACACTTCTTTGGCGTTGGCCAAGATGTCTTTTAATCGTTCAGGTATGATGTCATCATCATTTTTTTTCGTACTGGTCACCGTCAGTGCCTGAATGGAGTGCCAGTCTAAACGTATCTTCCTGATCCATTCACGTCCCAACAGCGGTGGACCACCATCTTGCAGAACGTATAAATACAACTTCTGTATTTCCTTGCCGTTGTATACAACAGGCACCCTTATTTTCCCTCTGGGGTATACTTTCTGCCCCGTATATGTCTTCAAGATAATGGATGTGTCTTTCAAAGGTATATGCGGAAATAGCCGCTCGTAATCCCGTCGACTTATGACGGTCAGAGCTGATCCTGTATCTAGCTCCATTTTAACTGGGGACCCCGCTATCGTGAGGGTAACCCAAATGGTCTGGTAATCTTCTTTGGCAATTACATTATGTAATTTGAGACAGCTTAGTCTCTTGTTTCCGGAGTCGCTATCGCTCTTCTGGTCTTCGGAGCTACTGTCCGTCATCATTTGTACCTTTCTGTACTTTTCCTTATTGATTTTGTTTCTGTCATTGGATTTTTTTTTTCCAGATCGGCATACACGTGCAATGTGTCCCATCTTTCCGCATTGCCTGCATGCTTTGTCCTTGAACCAGCAGTCCCTCTGGTCATGGGTGGATCTGCCGCAGCGATAACATCTCTCGAAACCCCGTGTCATTTCATGGGTGCCGAAGTCCTGTGGCTTTTGCTGTATCTCTGCAGCTCCTCTTGCTGCTGCTTCATATGATACAGCCACACTGAAAGCCTTGTCCAGTGTCAAATCTTTCTCAGAAAGTAGCCTTTTCTGTGTTCCTTCACTTAGGAGACCGCAGACGAATTTGTCTCGTAGAGAATCTGCCAGTCCTGCCCCGAATTGGCAGTGCTTTGACAGTTTTCTTAATTCGGTGAGGTAATCAGCGTTACTTTCATTCTTGTGCTGATTCCTCCTGAAGAATTTGAATCATTCCGCTATCAGCAGCGGTGTTGGGTTTAAGTGCTCCTGTAGGGTATCAACAATCTCCTTAAAATTTTTGTCCATCGGTTTGGCTGGAGTGATTAAGTTTCGTAACAGCCCGTATGTCCTTGTGCCCATCAGATTTAGAAGTACCGATGCCTTTTTATCATCCTCTACTTCATTCGCTGTGCAATATACCTCCACTCTTTCCACATATGTGGTCCAATCCTCTATATCACTATCGAAAGCAGTAATATTGCCAGTCTTAGGCATCCTGAAAATCAAAAATGGCGCCTCCCGCGCTTTCCTTTCTTCCCTGCCGAGAAAAAAATGGTGCCTCCCGCGCTTTCCCACCGCTGCCGCTGCTGACAATGCTGTTCTCCGTGGTTTTTATTTACACAGATATTTTTAATAGTTGGAGACTCGTTCCCGCCGGACTCGTTGGGACTTTTCCCTCCCTCTGCTTGGTCCGAACGCCGACCTGCTTTGCAGCGCCGGCTGTCTCCCGAGTGCTCCACCCTCCATCCCTGTTTGCCTCCGCCTTCTGACTCACTGCTCGGCCCCGCTGCAGAGCCACCCGATCGAGCCCCAGCCCGCCGACCAGGAAGGATTAGTGAAGTACCTGACACCAGCCCGGCTAGCTGGTGAAACAACAGCTTTTCTTTTTTTTTTCTTCGACCTTCGTCTGAGGAATCGATCTCCTTGAGGTGCTGCCGAATTGCAGGTGAGTCTGTTTCCAATTCATCGCCACTGTTGTATCCGTGTGTTAATGGAGACATGGAATGCAGGAGTTGGTTTAACAGGTGTTTACTGAACAAAGTCTGGAGGTGAACTAAAAGATACAAGACACTATACAGGCTTATATACCCGAGTGGTCACTACCGGTATTACAGTACACAGGGGCTCTTAAAGGTACATACACTACAAATGATGCCGGAAAAAGGCAAGCCATTCTGCTTAGTTCAGTGGGAAGCCAAACCTACAGTTTGATGAAGAATCTGCTCAGTCCTGAAAAGCCTGGAGACAAATCATTTGTTGAATTAGCGGCCTTGTTAAAAGAACATTTCAACCCTAAGCCTAGTGAGATTGTACAGCGGTTCAAGTTTAATTCAAGGAACAGAAAAGAGGAAGAGAGTGTAATGGACTATGTAGCGGTGTTGCGTAAATTAGCACAAGATTGCAATTATGGGAACAACCTGAAGGAAATGCTGAGAGATAGGCTAGTTTGCGGAATAATGGACGACCGAATGCAGCGCAGATTATTATCCGAGACTGGGCTTACTTATGAAAAAGCATTGGAACTTGCTCAAGCCATAGAGACAGCGAACCGAGATGTAAAAGAAATACAGGGTTCAGACAGGGCTAATGCTAAGCAAGTTGCAGGTCAGTTTGTTGTGCACAAGTTAAACATGCATCAGAAACCACAACATGAGCATGGGAAGGCATGTTATAGATGCAAGGGCGATCACCTGGCGAGTGAATGCTGGTTTCTGGAGGAAAAGTGCTACAAGTGTGGGAGCATGCAGGGCAAAATCACCTGTGGAGGAATCCAAACCAAAAGGGGGAGGAAAGCAAAACCAAGGAAGAGAAGTGAAAAAACATGGAGCACACCACATCAGCGGGGAAGCTGAGGAAGAAGGGGACATGTTCATAATGTATAGCATGTTAGCGAACATTCCAAAAGTGGCTCCTATCACATTGCAACTGACAGTAAATGGCTCTAAGGTGAACTTTGAAGTGGATACAGGGCGCGGTGTGACCATAATGAACAAGGCAGAGTACTCAAAATTGTGGAACCGTGCAAAAGTTCCAGAGTTAAAGTCTTGCTCCCTGCATCTTAAAACATATACAGGTGAATGAGTAGCAACATTAGGTACAGCTAATGTAACTGTGCAACACAGGGACACAGTGGAACAGCTACCTGTAGTTATAGTATCGGGTACCGGACCAAACCTGTTAGGTCGGGGCTGGATAAAAGAATTTAATTAGACTGGGGAGCAGTAAATCAAATAGATGCGGGCAAAAAGTTGACTTTGCAAGAAGTGTTGAGTGAACATGCGAATGTGTTCAAGGAGGAACTTGGTACATTTAATGGCCCCCCAGCTAAGACTTATGTAGACAAGCAGGCACCGCCAAGGATTTTTAAACAACGACCTGTGCCTTATGCCATGAAGCCAAAGGTAGAGGCTGAGCTTGACCGTCTATTGAGAGAGGACATACTGGAGCCAGTGAAATGTTCGGAATGGGCAGCTCCCATAGTACCTGTTTTAAAACCGGACAATTCGGTAAGATTCTGTGGAGACTATAAATTGACAGTCAATCGAGTGTCCAAACTAGAGCAGTATCCTATTCCCAAAACAGAGGATCTCTTTGCAAACCTGGCTGGAGGAAAGAAATTCACAAAGTTAGATATGAGTCATGCCTACTTGCAGATTACACTGGATGATGAATCAAAGAAGTATGTCACCATAAATACACACAAGGGCTTCTTTACATATAACTGCTTACCGTTTGGTGTCTCATCTAGTCCAGCTATCTTCCAGAGGACAATCGAAGGTGTACTGCAAGGGATTCCACATGTTTCCATCTATCTGGATGACATTCTGGTGACGGGAAGAACCGACCAGGAGCATCTGAGCACTCTGAGAGAGGTACTACAGAGATTGGAGAGGGCAGGGTTCTGGCTCAAGAGGAGTAAGTGCACTTTCCTGAGGAATGAGGCAGTGTTCCTGGGACAGAGTGGACACCACCGGGCTCCATCCACTCAAGGAGAAGGTACAAGCACTGCAGGACGCCCCTGCTCCTACAAATGTGACTGAGTTAAAAGCTTACCTGGGACTGCTGAACTATTATAACAGGTTTTTACCAAACTTGTCAACTGTGTTAGCACCTCTTCACAAACTACTGCGCAAGGAGACACAGTGGCAGTGGGGAGAGGAGCAGGGGGTTTCATTTGAACAGTCCAAGAAACTGATGTTGTCGTCGGATGTGCTGGTTCACTACAATGCAGAGAAAGACATCATTCTCTCTTGTGATGCTTCACCTTACGGGGTGGGGCAGTTCTTTCACACTGCATGGAAGATGGAACTGAACGACCAATAGGGTTTATGTCCCAAACTCTAACACCAGCGGAAAAAAACTGTTCCCAGTTAGACAAAGAGGGGTTAGCAGTAATGTTTGAGTTACAGAGGTTCCACAAGTACATATATGGCAGGAAGTTCACCATATGCACCGATCATAAACCTCTTCTCTCTCTTTTCAATGAAATGAAAGCAGTTCCACAGATGGTGTCACCCTGGATCCAGAGGTGGGCCGTGACGTTGAGGGCATATGAGTATGTCATCGTCTACAAGGCGGGCAAGTACCATGGGAACGCAGATGCCTTGAGCCATCTTCCACTGCCAGGCACACCTATCCGTGCAGCTCCAGAGCACAGAGTGTTGATGTTGGAGGACACTGACACGGCACTTGTGACTGCAGAGCAAGTAAGAACATGGACAGGTAAAGATCCAGTACTGTCTAGAGTTCGAGAATATGTGGTGAGGGGATGGCCACAGCATCCGGAAGGGGCTGACTTCACACCCTACAGTGTTAGGAAAACAGAGCTGAGTGTGCAGGATGGTTGCATGTTGTGGAGAGCACGAGTGATTATTCCACCACCAGCACGACATCTATCCTAGAGCAACTACATCAGTGTCATCCTGGGGTCTCGCGTATGAAAGCCTTGGCTAGGAGTTACTTGTGGTGGCCAAAGCTAGATGAGGAGATAGAAAATCTAGTCAAGACATGCAGCACTTGTCAGGAACACCGGAAGGCACCAGCAGCGGCTCCTCTCCACCCCTGGGAGTGGTCGGATAAACCATGGAGAAGATTGCACTTAGATTATGCGGGTCCATTCATGGGGAAGATGTTCCTCATAATCATTGATGCACATTCCAAATGGATGGATGTTTATCCTGTAAATTCTGCTTCCGCCACTACTACTATAGACTGCCTGTGTCAGAGCTTCAGTAATCAAGGGCTACCGGAGATCGTGGTAAGTGACAATGCCACTTGTTTTGTGAGTACAGAGACAAAAGAGTTCTTGAGAAAAAATGGCATAGTGCAGGTGACCTCGGCTCCATATCATCCATCCTCAAATGGACTTGCGGAGAGAGCCGTACAAACATTTAAAGAGATGATGAAAAAAAGTGCAGAAGGGAGTTTAGCAGCCAAAGTGTCACGGGTTCTGTTCAGCTACAGAATAACACCTCAATCCACCACAGGACTCTCTCCTGCTGAGATGTTATTAGGTCGTAGACTACGCTCCACTCTTGACCTTGTCCACCCAGACCTAAAAAGGAAAATGGAAAACAGACAAAACAAACAAAAAGAGAACCATGACAAAAGAACAAAGAGCCGAAGTTTTGGAGAAGGAGATGCGGTCCTTACCAGGAATTTCAGTTATGGACCAAAGTGGATTCCTGGCTTCATAGACTCAATGACCGGTCCCGTATCATACAAGGTCATGTTGGGTGATGGTAGGGTAATACGCAGACATGTAGATCAGATACTTACCAGACAAGGGGAAATTGAAATGAAGTTTCCAGATGCAATGGCTGAGGACAGGTTTGCCCCCAGTTATCCAAGTGCATCTGTGGTGCCACCACCAGGGACAGAGACAATTCCACAGGAACCCATTCATCAAGAGGAAACCATCGTTGCAGAGTCAGATACTCCGAGCACTGCTCAGGAGCAGCTGGTAGCTTCACCACAAACAAGCAGGGACTTTACTGTCAGACATTCACAAAGGCCTCGCAAGCCACCAGACAGATTGATACTGACCTGTTAGATTCGTCAAGTATGGAACATGGTGAATGGAGACTTCTTATGTGACCCTTGGGAATGGTTGTTGGTTAAAAAATTCATACTGAAATCTTAAGTGGGGAGGGATATAGTAATCTGGGATGTTATGATTAAGGTTATCCACAGGTGGTGCTGTAGCCAATGCTGCTGCTAAGGTCAGGGGTTTGCTTCCTGTTAAGGTCAGGGGTTTGCTTCCTGTTAGGTCAGCAAAGGTGGAATGCCAGGATGCTGGATGCAGGCCTGTCTGTATGTGTTTCCCAGTTGTTAATAAAGTACTCGTGTTAATTCTACTACCTCACCTCTTTGAGTCCTTGTTCCACTTCATGGATTTATCACAATTGTCTTATAATTTTCTAAATGTCCTGCTACTACCTCCTTAATACAGGAAACTTTGTGATATCCGGCACCAACGGGACCGAACTGTTGCCGTCCCATCAAAACTGCCGGACAAACCAGCGCTAATGTTAAAACATACGGAAGCTTTTGAGCTCCGTATCTAGCAACAAACCCTGTTGCTTAGCTTCTAAACAGTCGGCCGTAGCTTGCAAGCATCTCTGTAGCTAAGCAACAGCTTTAGCTAGACCTTGCAGAGCCTGACTGGTGAAAAAAAAGCAACGAAAAGAAAAAAAACTTACTGAACCAACTCCTGAATTTTGCCGGTGGCTCGAGCATTCCGGACAGTTAACCTCAGGATAAACCAAAGTTTCCTGTAATGGATTCCAGCATTTTCCCAATGACAGATGTTAGGCTAACTGGCCTATAGTTTCCTGCTTTCTGTCCCCCTCCTTTCGTGAATAGTGGCGTTACATTTGCGGTTTTCCAATCCGCTGGGACCTCTCCAGAATCCATGGAATTTTGGTAGATTACACCAACGCATCCACTATCTCTGCAGCCACTTCTTTTAATACCCTAGGATGCAGGCCATCAGGTCCAGGAGACTTGTCAGCCTTTAGCCCCATTAGTTTGCCTAGTACTTTTTCTCTAGTGATAGAGATTGTTTTAAGTTCCTCCCTACCTATAGCTCCTTGATTATCTATTATTATTGGGATGTTTTTAGTGTCTTCTACCATGAAGACCGAACCAAAATAATTGTTTAGAGTCTCTGCCATTTCTCTATTTCCCATTATTAATTCCCCAGTCTCATCCTCTAAGGGATCAATGTTTATTTGAGCTACTCTCTTCCTTTTTATATACCTGTAGAAGCTCTTACTGTCTGTTTTTATATTATTTGCTAGTTTACTCTCACACTCTATCTTCTCCTTCTTTATAATTTTTTTAGCCATACTTTGCTGCCATACAAACAGTATGACTTTAAAATGGGGTCTGAATTACACCTGCATGCCTTGGCCCAGCTAGCCCCTGCTCTGCCTGAAGACTACTCTTTGTCTTGATTGCCCTTGAGCAACTCCACAGGAGATCAGCTAATAATAAATTAAAAGTTTTATGTACAATACGCACCTCTTGTGCTTGCAAGAAGGCCATGCCATGCCATTTCTACCATGCCTGGGTATTAGGTGTAAGCAGGTGAAAAGCAATTTTCACATATACTTACATTGTATTTATCTCTCAATCTTCCCAGCTCCTGAGATTTGCACCTCCAATGCAAAAGGCGCTGTGGCGCATTGCACCACAGCGCCCACTACTTCACGTTCCTTTTTTCCACTTGTGCTCCCTGGCAAGAAGTAGCAAAGGTGGTGTTAAAAGTTAACAGAAGAGAGACGGTCTTAAAGAAAACTTGACCCTGCTTGTCACTGTTGGCATTTTCAAAAACCTGTATCTGGCTAATAACAGAATGTTATAGGCCCAGTTAGCAGGCTGAAGAGAAAATCTAACTCTTTCTCTTATAATCAATGTAGTTTGAAAACATACAAACCATTAGGCTCAACAAGGACGGCATACTCATGCAAAATCCTTCCTTCCAGAATACAGGAAACTCTCGTTTAAACGGCACCTAAATAGCCGGAATTCTCTATTAACTGGCAAAATTCTCACTCCGAAAACAACACCTCAATAACCGGCAATGTTGCCGAGTCCGAGTCTCCCGCGGTGGCCGAGTTAGTCAGTGGGGGTAGTTCTCCAAACTGCCACAACTCGGCTTCTTGGCACTGTCGGAAGCCGGAACACCTCAATACCCCTGTAACAGGAGTCTGACTCTCCCGCGCTGCCCGGAGTCTCTTCTGATCCGCCATTTTACAGGGGTACTGTGTGTCTCCCACGCTGCTGGTAGTCATTGCATTGCATTACCCTCAACTGGCAGCACTGTACTTAATCAAGCATCTTCCACCATCCATTTAACACAACATTCTGTAGGTGAGTACCCAATTACTGTATACTGCACATTTCTTGATTTTTTTATTTTGCTTTGTTAAAAATAGCCTCGGTAGATAACCCTCTCCGTCATCCGGAATTTTTGATCAACCGGCAACACGCCGGTCCCATCGGTGCCGGATACCAAAGAGTTTCCTGTATAAGAGAGATGTTTTCTATAAGACTAAAGCAGGAGCTATCGGATCTTGAACCTACCCTTTATGTTCATGTCAAGAATATAAGAGCTGCTGCAGTATTCATTCAAAATGTCTGCAAAGAATATCCATGAAAAGGCTCCATATACTGCTTCTTCTGCTTGTAGAAGTAGCTCATAATGTCATCACATGGAACTCTGACAAAAACAGAATTAGTCGAAATTGTCAGTGAATTATTAGACCTTGGACATCTGTGACCTGTCATTTATCTAGATTAATGGACTTTGTTGTTATATCGCCGAATATGATCCCCGCCCCCACCCCCCGCAAAGGATATTCATTCAACATTATTCAAGCCTGACTGGTTCCATTCCCCAGTTGGCAGCCACATGATCAGACTAGGAGTCACAGCTGCTAATTTCAGTTACTGGTTAAATTTAGAATCGTAAACCAAGTGCGTTTTACGACAATTTATAGCGTGCCTCTCCTTCAAGAATTGCTGCAGCAGCAACTCACAAGCTGGTTTTAAATCAAATTTCCCTTTGACCCACTTGATTTCATCCTTCCAAACTACCAACCTTACCATCTTCCCATTACAGCATTTACAAGATCGTGGGATAGGATAGGACGAAGAAGATCTTTGGTTGACTAGCACAGCAATTTAACGCTGTTTAAGTGTGACGTGTTTTAGTTTTCTTCTTGGTAGTTATGTACTTTTTACAACGTTATTTCACTAATGAAGTTTACCCTTAGTCTTCTGCTGTTAGAGTAACAATACAATGTCTAGACAATGAAAAATATATTACTTTCAAGTAAAAGAGATGAAAATTGTACTGTAGAATTAGTTACTTCTGGCAAATGCTGGAAAATGAATATTAAAAGTGCAAATATAAAAATACACTTACATAATATGTCACTTCTGAGTCAGAAGGTTGTGCGTTCAAGTCCCACTCCAGAGACTTGAGCACAAAAAATCTAGGCTGATACTCCAGGGCAATACTGAGGGAGTGCTGCACTGTCAGAGGTGCTGTCTTTCGGATGAGACATTAAACCGAGGCCCCGTCTGCCCCCTCAGGTGGACGTAAAAGATCCCATGGCACTATTTGAAGAAGAGCAGGGAAGTTATCCTCGGTGTCCTGGCCAATATTTATCCCTCAGCCAACATAACAAAAACAGATGATCTGGTCATTATCATGTTGCTGTTTGCGGGAGCTTGCTGTGCGCAAATTGGCTGCTGCGTTTCCTACATTACAACAGTGGCTGCACTTCAAAAGTACTTCATTGGCTGTAAAGCATTTTGGGACATCCTGAGGTCGTGAAAAGCGCTATAGAAATGCAAGCCTTTCTTTGATATATTGATAGGTCAGAAACATTTTATGTAGAAATAAAATCTAATACATTGTTATGTGTTTGAATGTATTTTGTTATTGGTCACTTTCTTATTTTTAAAATCTTAAACTTTGCTTTCATTGGCTACAGCTTGACATTGTATCTGGGGTGTAATATTAGACTTTATAAAATACTGTATTTTTTCTAGAATGAGTTAAATAAAAATGTTGCACTTTACAAATTATATTACAATTTACATTTTCATTGTGTTAAGCACCTGATGTGATTGCTTTAGATATTTAGCTTTAAAAACTCAGAAGAAGCAGTATATGACCAACAGTTGACTTTTTAAAAGCTAAATATTCCCCCCCATTTTTCCCAAGAGGCCCCTCATTTTGCTGAATTTTTCTCCATTAGCCACGAGGTCAGATGCTCTAAGCCACAGACTTCACAGCTGCACTGCACCTGTGATCGGGTGACAGCAAGCACATCTTGGCAGGAGTCATATGAATGTATGAATGTGAAGAAATGAGCCATATAACCTATTCAGAAAAATACACCATTCTATGAAAGAAATCTGGCCTTATTAAAACATGACAAACTGGATTTGGAAATCTAGAAACCTAACGATGAAAAAGCTGTGAAAGCATTCTGGCTATAGAGATAAGATAGTTGTTGACACTGAATCAATAACCTTATTGAAACAGAAGGTTAAAGGCCCCAGTAGGCTGAACCTTTCAGAATGAAACAATGGTTCACCCTGGACAAGGTGTTCTAATTTACACTTCGTAAAGAAGCACATAAAAGTAAGAAACATCTGCCTTTGTAAAAATGACATCAAGTAAAAAACACACCTGCCATAACACTGTTTTTTTATGGCAAACTTAGAACACCTAGAGAAGAGACATAATTCTGTAATGCTACCAGCTGAGGTGACTGTAAGAATTGCAGGGGTCATCAGAAACATGATTAGAGATAATTAGCTTACATCAGCAGAAAACCTTAAAGGAAATACCACTGGAAAAGGGTATAAATATTGAACTCTCAAATGGGATAGTAGACTCGCTTTAAAGGGGCAAAGTGATTCTCGGCTTCAGAGGTGGCTCTGTAAGTCTCCAACTCTTTGTACCTTGGGGATCAAAGGTATTTGATTTTGGTGGATATCCTGAATAGAACTTTAAGAACTGTAAAACTAGCGAAGTTAAGATTTGAAAGTAAGGTTCTCTGATAATAAGATTGTAAGCTTTCTCTTTTTGGAACTGTTAATGTTGCGATTGACTCACCAACTGTAAATTATATGTCGGTTCTTTAATAAATCTATATATTTTTAGAATTGTCTCACATAAGACTTCTGTATCAAACTCGCAAACTCAATTTCTGTACACTATTTGCTGAGGAGTTGCAGAATTCTGGGGGTGTTTTCCAGACCCTCATAATATCCGGAATGTTACAGTCTAGCTAAACTTATTAAAAGTGCTATCTGGAGGACGGTAACATTTTCAGGTTGTTCCTTTGCTTTAGGGAGAGATAGTCCAGACCTTTAGACCCAATTAAGTGTCTTTAGGATTCAGCTACCTCAAACTTTAGTTGAAAGTGAGTGTCTGAGGAATACGCCTGATCCGGGGTAGCCCTAAAGGGGCTAGGACTAGTAATTATCCCATTCATAATAAGGTGGATGAATTAGCTGCGCAAATAGATGTAAACGGATATGATATAATTGGGATTACGGAGACATGGCTCCAGGGTGACCAAGGCTGGGAATTCAACATCCAGGGGTAGTCAATATTCAGGAAAGACAGGCAAAAAGGAAAAGCAGGTGGTGTAGCATTGCTGGTTAAAGAGGAGATTAACACAATAGTAAGGAAGGATATTAGCTCTAATGATGTGGAATCTGTATGGGTAGAGCTGAGAAATACCAAGGGGCCGAAAACGTTAGTGGGAGTTGTATACAGACCCTCAAACAGTAATGCTGAGGTTGGGGATGGCATTAAATGGGAAATTAGAGACGCGTGCAATAAGGGCACAGCAGTTATCATGGGTGACTTTAATCTACATATTGATTGGGCTAACCAAATTAGTAACAATACTGTGGAGGAGGAATTCCTGGAGTGTATACGGGATGGTTTCTTGGACCAATATGTCAAGGAACCAACTAGGGATCAGGCCATCTTAGACTGGGTAATATGTAATGAGAATTAATTAATTAGCAATCTTGTTGTGCGAGGCCCTTGCGGCGGAGCGATCATAATATGATAGAATTCTTCATTAAGATGGAAAGTGAAGTATTTGACTTGGAGACTGGGGTCCTGAATTTAAATAAAGGAAACTATGATGGTATGAGGCCGAGTTGGCTAGGATGGATTGGGGAACGTTACATAAAGGGTTGATGGTGGATAGGCAATGGCAAACATTTAAAGATCGCATGGATGAACTACAGAATTTGTTCATCCCTGTTTGGCATAAAAATAAAACAAAAAATCAAAATCAAATCAACTTTTATTGTCATTGTTAGTGCACAAGTGCAGTACAACGAAATGTAGGCTTGCGGCTCCCAAGAGTGTACATTTAGATTAAGACATTTAAACATTCCACATACATTTGTCTTGTAATACATTAACATAAACATAACCATAATAAAGTGCATTGGCAGATGTGCAGGCTTTAGAGTTTATTTGTGGAGTTCAGTAAGATGACAGCCCTGGGAAAGAAGCTGTTCCTAAATCTGGTCATTCGGGTGCGAATGCATCTGTAGCGTCTCCCAGATGGCAGGAGGGTGAACAGACTGTGGCTGGGGTGGGTAGGGTCTTTGATGATGGACCGTGACCTCCGTAGGCAGCGTTTCTGGTATATGTGCTCTATGGTCGGTAGCCGGGTGCCGATAATGCGTTGGGCAGTTTTGACTACCCGCTGCAGGGCTTTCCGGTCATAGTAGCTACAGCTGCCATACCATACTGTGATACAGTTTGTCAGGATGCTCTCTATTGTGCAGCGGTAAAAGTTAGAGAGGATCAGGGGTGACAGGTTACATCCCTTCAGCCTCCTTAGGAAATATAGGCGCTGCTGGGCCTTCTTCACCAGAGAGGAGGTATTGAGGGACCAGGAGAGGTCTTCCGTGATGTGGACTCCGAGGAACTTAAAGCTGTCCACCCTTTCCACCACAGCCCCATTGATGTGGATGGGGGTGTGACTACCGCCTTTAGACTTCCTGAAGTCCACAATGATTTCTTTGGTTTTCTTGATGTTAAGGGCCAGGTTGTTATCGGCACACCACTTCACGAGATACTGGACCTCCTCCCTGTAGGCTGACTCATCGTTGTTGGTGATCTGGCCTACTACCGTGGTATCATCCGCAAACTTGATGATGGTGTTGGAACCACCAAAAGGTGACTCAACCGTGGCTAACAAGGGAAATTAGGGATAGCATAAGATCCAAGGAGGGGACATATAAATTAGCCAGAAAAAGCAACAAACCTGAGGATTGGGAGCAGTTTAGGATTCAGGAAAGGAGGACAAAGGGATTAATTAAGAGGGGGAAAATAGAGTATGAGAGTAAGCTTTCAGGGAACATAAAAACTGACTGTAAAAGCTTCTATAGATATGTGAAGAGAAAGAGATTGGTGAAGTCAAGCGGAGGTCCCTTGCAGTCAGAATCAGGGGAATTTATAATGGGGAACAAAGAAATGGCAGACCAATTAAATACATACTTTGGTTCTGTCTTCACAAAGGAGGACACAAATAACCTCCCAGAGATGTCAGGGAACATAGGGTCTAATGTGAGGGAGGAACTGAATGAAATCGGTATTTGTAGGGAAATGGTGTTAGGGAAATTGACGGGATTGAAGGCCGATAAATCCCCAGGGCCTGATAATCTACATCCTAGGGTACTTAAGGAAGTGGCCCTAGAAATAGTAGATGCATTGCTGGTCATCTTCCAAAATTCTATAGACTCTGGAACAGTTCCCATGGATTGGAGGGTAAATAATGTTACCCCACTATTCAAAAAAGGTGGTAGAGGGAAAATGGGGAATTATAGACCGGTAAGCCTGACATCGGTAGTGGGGTAAATGCTAGAGTCCATTATAAAAGATGTAATAGCAGAGCACTTGGAAAACAGTGACAGGATCGGACAAAGTCAACATGGGTTTACAAAAGGTAAATCTTGCTCGACTAATCTACTGGAATTTTTTGAGAATGTAACTGGTAGAATAGATAAGGGAGAACCAGTGTGATGCGCCATCAATTACTCAAGAGACTGAGGTTGAGCGAGTAACAACCAGGCTTTTATTAACTAAAGAATGAAGGTCTAGTCTCGAGTGGTCGACCCGTCCAGAATACTAAGGGACTGGGAGGTAGTCACTTATATACCTGGAATAGTGGGAGGAGTCAGCCGAGGCATGTCCAGACCTGTACCTAGTGGAATACACATACACATACAGACAGGTATAACAGTGGTTGACCACATTCACCCCTTGTTTAAAAATGAGTCCGGCGGGGTGAAGTGTATTTAAAAGTTAGTGTATTGGAGTCTCTCCGGAGGTCTTGTCTGCCGCTGTGATCGACGTGGCGACGGCAGGGGTGGTGGAGCTTCCAGCGTCGTGTCCCGTGTAGGCTGGGGCACTGGAGTGTAGTCCTCGTGGGTGACGGTCCAAGGCGAGCCGGCTGCTGGGGTTGGATATCGGGTCGTGGGGGGGGGGTGGTAATGGGTAGTGGGTTACAGCAGTCCCCGAGGGTGTCGTGGTGGGGGGTGGTAATGGGTAGTGGGTTACAGCGGTCCCCGAGGGTGCGAGGTCTCGTATGGAGACTGTGTCCTCCCGCCCGTCCGGGTACGCAATGTAAGCGTACTGGGGGTTGGCGTGGAGGAGGTCGACCCCCTCGACCAGGGGGTCCATTTTATTGGTCCTCACGTGTCTTCTCAGTAGTACCGGCCCTGGGGACGTCAGCCATGGCGGTAACGCTGTCCCCGATGTGGACTTCCTTGGGAAGACAAACATTTTCTCGTGAGGGGTGGCATTGGTGGCAGTGCAGAGCAGTGACCGAATCGAGTGGAGCGCATCGGGGAGCACCTCCTGCCAGCGGGAGGTCGGAAGGCCCCTAGACTTTAAGGCTAATAGGGCGGCCTTCCAAACTGTTGCATTCTCTCTTTCCACCTGTCCGTTCCCCCGGGGGTTGTAACTGGTAGTCCTGCTTGTGGCTATACCCCTAGCGAGCAGGTACTGGCGGAGTTCGTCGCTCATAAACGATGAGCCCCGGTCGCTATGGATATAGCTGGGGAAACCGAACAGGGTGAAGAGGCTGTTCAGACATTTAATGACCGTGGCACTGGTCATGTCCGGGCAGGGGATAGCGAATGGGAAACGGGAGTACTCGTCAATGATGTTGAAGAAGTACACATTGCGGTCGGAGGAGGGGAGATGCCCTTTAAAATCGACGCTCAGGCGTTCGAAAGGGCGAGTGGCTTTTATCAGGTGGGCTCTGTCTGATCTATAAAAGTGCGGTTTGCACTCAGCGCAGACTTGGCAGTTCTTGGTCATGGTCCTGACCTCCTCAACGGAGTAAGGCAGGTTGCGGGCCTTGATGAAGTGGAAGAACCTGGTGACCCCTGGGTGGCAGAGGTCATTGTGGAGGGCCCTCAGCCTATCGATCTGCGCGCTGGTGCAGGTGCCACGCGATAGGGCATCTGGGGGTTCATTGAGCTTCCCAGGCCGGTATAAGATCTCGTAATTGTAGGTGGAAAGTTCGATTCTCCACCTCAAGATCTTGTCATTTTTGATTTTGCCCCTCTGCTTGTTGTTGAACATAAAAGCAACTGAACGCTGGTCAGTGAGCAGGGTAAATAGTTTTCCGGCCAGGTAGTGCCTCCAATGACGCACAGCCTCCACAATAGCCTGGGCCTCCTTCTCGACCGCGGAGTGTCTGGTCTCCGGGCCCTGGAGGGTTCGTGAGAAGAATGCCACAGGTCTCCCCGCCTGATTAAGGGTGGCGGCCAGAGCGAAGTCGGACGCATCGCTTTCCACCTGGAAGGGGATGGATTCGTCCACTGCGTGCATGGTGGCTTTGGCAATGTCCTCCTTGATACGGTGGAAGGCCGAGCGGGCCTCTGCCATCAGGGGAAAAGAGGTGGATTTGATCAGCGGACGGGCTTTGTCTGCATAGTAGGGGACCCACTAGGCGTAGTAGGAAAAAAACCCTAGGCACCTCTTCAGAGCTTTTAGGCAGTGGGGCAGTGGGAGTTCCATAAGGGGACGCATCCGGTCCGGGTCGGGACCGATGACCCCGTGTTCCACAACACAGCCAAGGATGGCGAGGCGGTCTGTGCGGAATATGCACTTCTCCTTGTTATATGTCAGGTTCAGGAGTTGGGCGGTGCGGAGGAATTTCTCGAGGTTTGCGTCATGGTCCTGCAAGTCATGGCCGCAGATGGTCACATTGTCTAGGTAAGGGAAAGTGGCCTGCAGCGCGTTTTGATCGACCATCCGGTCCATCTCCCTTTGGAAGACGGAGACCCCGTTGGTAACTCCAAAGGGAACCCTAAGGAAGTGATAGAGGCGGCTGTTTGCCTCAAAAGCAGTATACTGGCGGTCTTCGGGGCGGATGGGGAGCTGGTGGTACGCTGATTTCAGGTCAATGGTCGAAAAGACGCGGTACTGCGCGATCTGGTTGACCATGTCAGCTATGCGGGGGAGTGGGTAGGCGTCCAGCAGGGTGTAGCGGTTTATTGTTTGGCTGTAGTCGATGACCAGGCGTTGTTTCTCGCCGGTCTTAACGACCACAACCTGGGCTCGCCAGGGGCTGGAGCTGCCCTCAATAATCCCCTCCTTCAGGAGTCGCTCCACTTCGGTTTTGATGAAAACCCTGTCCCCGGCACTGTATCGCCTGCTCTTTGTGGCGATGGGCTTACAGTCGGGGGTGAGGTTAGCAAACAGTGGGGGGGGTGGGACTCTGAGTGTGGAGAGGTTGCATCTGGTGCGCGGCGGGCAATTTGGAGGCTGCTGGCTGCGGACTGTGAGTGGGGGGAGGGGGCCACCGTACGCCATCGTAACGCTTTTGAGGTGGCACTGGAAATCCAACCCCAGTAGAACGGCAGCGCAAAGTTGGGGCAGGACCAGGAGTTTAAAATTATTGAACACAGTCCCGTCTACTACTAGTGTCACCACGCAGTAGCCGCCAATGTCCGCTGACTGGGACTCGGCGGCCATAGAAATCCGCTGGTGCGCAGGCAGGACTGGGAGAGAGCAACGCCGCACCGTGTCGGGGTGGATGAAGCTCTCTGTGCTCCCGGAGTCAAAAAGGCAGTTTATTGCATGGCCGTTTACCTTAACGTCCATTTTGGACCGAGCTAGTTGGTGCGGTCTCGTTTGGTCCAGCGTAACAGAGGCCAGCGTAGGGGTCGGTGTGTCGCTGCGGGTATCAGATGGGGGGGGGTTGGCTGCCTGCTGCGTCCCAGCTGGTGTCCAAGATGGCGGCGTCCATGATTCCCATGTGGCTGGAGTCGTCCAAGATGGCTGCTGCTGCGGTGGTTCGCACATGGCTGGAGAGGCCCAAGATGGCGGCCCGCACGGCCCACACGCGGCGCTGTTGGGGGCCCAAGATGGCGGCTCGCATGGCCCACACGCGGCGCTGCTGGCGTTCGGGGTGGCTTTGGCCTTGCAGACGCTAGCATAGTGTCCCTTTTTCCCGCAGCCTGAGCAGGTCGCATTCTTCGCCGGGCAGCGCGCTCTGGGGTGTTTGGCCTGGCCACAGAAGTAGCATTTCTGGCCTTGGGATACTGCTGTCTGGCTTTGGGACACTGCTGCGGTGGTTGGGCCGTTGTTGGGCTGTGGCTGGGGTGGCACGGTGCTATGGGGCTGTCCTACCGTGTCCCAGGTTGTCGTTCCCCGCGGCGTCCACGGTGTAGAAGAGTAGGCATCCATGCCCCGGTAGGCTGCGTCCAGCGTTAGTGCGATTTCGGAGGCTTTGTCGAGGGTGAGGTCACTCTGCTCCAGCAGTCGCTGTCGGGTGTAGTTGGACCTGTGGCCCGCTACAAAGGCATCCCGGATCAGTTCCTCTGTGTACTTAGTGGGCGTTACCGCCTTACACCCACAGGCCCGGCCAAGCACGGACAGTGCTTGGAGGTATTCCTCAGTCGATTCCCCAGATTGTTGCTTGCGACTCCCCAGGAGGTGCCTGGCATAAACTTCGTTCACAGGGCGCGTGTACTGGGTCTTGAGGAGCTGGAGGGCGGCTGTGTACGAGGTCGCGTCCCGGATGACTGAGTACACTCGGTGGTTCACCTTGGAGATCAGGACAGACAGTTTGTTCGCATCCGTTACGACCGCAGTGGAGGCAGTCAGGAATGCCTCGAAGCACATGAGCCAGTGAGCAAACTTGGTGGAAGCGTCCACTTCCCGACTGTCCAGGTCCAGGCATGCTGGTGTGAGGATCTTCTCCATTATAAAAAATTTAGTTAATAAAATTGATGCGCCATCAATTACTCAAAAGACTGAGGTTAAGCGAGTAACAACCAGGCTTTTATTAACTAAAGAATGAAGGTCTAGTCTCGAGTGGTCGACCCGTCCAGAATACTAAGGGACTGGGAGGTAGTCACTTATATACCTGGAATAGTGGGAGGAGTCAGCCGAGGCATGTCCAGACCTGTACCTAGTGGAATACACATACACATACAGACAGGTATAACAGTGGTTTACCACACAGTGGATGTGGTGTATTTGGACTTTCAGAAGGCTTTCGATAAGGTCCCGCATAAGAGATTAGCGTGTAAAGTTAAAGCACATGGGATTGGGGGGTAAGGTACTGATTGGATAGAGAACTGGTTGGCAGACAGGAAGCAAAGAGTTGGACTAAACGGGTCTTTCTCTGAGTGGCAGGCAGTGACTAGTGGGGTACCGCAGGGATCAGTGCTAGGGCCCCAGCTAACCACAATGTATATATTAATGATCTAGACAAGGGAACTAGATGTAATATCTCCAAGTTTGCAGACGACACAAAGCTGGGTGGGTGTGTGTGCTGTGAGGAGGATGCCGAGAAACTCCAGTATGATTTGGACAGGTTGGGTGATTGGGCAGATGCATGGCAGAGGCAGTATAATGTGGATAAATGCGAGGTTATCCACTTTGGTGGCAAAAGCAGGAAGGCAGATTTTTATCTGAATGGCAATAGATTGGGAGAAGGGGAAGTGCAACGAGACCTGGGTGTCCTTGTGCACCATTCGCTGAAGGTAAGCATGCAGGTGCAGCAGGCGGTTAAGAAGGCAAATGGCATGTTGGCCTTCATAGAGAGAGGATTTGAGTACAGGAGCAAGGATGTCTTGCTGCAGTTGTACAGGGCCTTGGTGAGACCACACCTTGAGTATTGTGTGCAGTTTTGGTCGCCTTATCTGAGGAAGGATGTTCTTGCCATGGAGGGAGTGCAGCGAATATTCACCAGACTGCTACCTGGGATGGCAGGAATGACGTATGAAGAGTGATTGGGTCGATTGGACTTATATTTGCTGGAGTTTAGAAGAATGAGAGGGGATCTCATTGAAACTTATAAAATTCCAGCAGGACTGGACAGACTGGATGCAGGAAGGCTGTTCCCGATGGCCGGGGAGTCCAGAACAAGGGATCACAGTCTAGAGATAAGGGGTAAGCCATTTAGGACAGAGATGAGGAGAAATTTCTTCACCCAGAGAGTGGTGAACCTGTGGAATTCTCTACCACAGAGGGCAGTAGAGGCCAATTCATTAAATATATTCAAGAAGGAGTTGGATATATTTCTTAAGGCTAAAGGGATCAAGGGATATGGGGAGAAGGCAGGGACAGGGTACTGAATGTGGATGATCAGCCATGATCGCATTGAATGGCGGAGCAGGCTCGAGGGGCTGAATGGCCTCCTCCTGCTCCTATCTTCTATGTTTCTATGAAGAGAGAGAGAAAAGACCGTCAGAACTATTACAAAAGCAAAATACTGCGGATGCTGGAAATCTGAAATTAAAACAGAAAATGCTGTAAATACTCAGCAGGTCAGGTAGTATCTGTGGAGAGAAAAAAAGAGTTAACGTTTCAAGTCAATGGGTCCACCTTTTGTTCCTTTACTTGTCCCATTACCATCTCCTTTCACCTTGCACCATCATCCCTTTTGTCATTTAATCACTCCTGCCATCCACCCAATCACAGACCTTCCCTTTTGTTCTTTCCTCTCACCCCCACCTTTCCCTGACTCTGCACTTGCTTAAAACCTGTTACATCGAACATTTTCCAGTTTTGATGAAAGAACTGATATACCTATCAATTCCTCCAATAAAAGGCGAAGAGTTACGAAGGTGACTAAAGGTTTTTATTGACTAAATAACAGAGCCCACTCTCGTGGGTGATCCGATCCAAGCAGGAGGAATACCAGCCAGTCGCTCACCTTTATACCTGGCCTGGTGGGTGGAGCCAAGGCGGAGTCGGCAGTGGTCATCCCAGGTATAGCAGTGTGGCAAGAGGCGACCTCGTACCGTGATACAATAGTGGTCAGTGATACAGTTATAACGAACAGTGGTGAACAGTGCTAACTACTAACAGTGATACGATAGTGAACGTGGTTTACCACATTCACCCCTTGTTTAGAATTAAGTCCGGCGGGGTGAAGTGTACTACCAATTCTGGTAGGTCAGTCTGTCCGGAGGCTTCGTAAGCCTCTCCGATCGCCGCAGCGGTGGTGTTGCCTTATCCGGTGCTGGTGCCTTATCCGGTGTTGATGCTGGTGTTTGCGTGGTCGGCGAGGGCTCGTGGGGTTCCGGCATGCCGTCTACCTGGACTGAGGTTGGGGGGGGTGGTGGCGGTGTTTCCGGATCGGCTGAGGGTGCGAGGTCTCGTAGGGAGACAGTGTCCTCCCGCCCGTCTGGGTACGCCACGTAGGCGTACTGGGGGTTGGCGTGCAGGAGGTTCACCCTCTCGACCAGGGGGTCCGTTTTATGGGTCCTCACGTGTTTCCGCAGCCAGACCGGCCCCGGGGCGGTCAGCCAGGTTGGTAGAGTGGTTCCCGTAGTCGACTTCCTGGGGAAAACGAACATTCGTTCATGGGGGGTGGTGTTAGTGGCCGTGCAAAGTAATGACCGGATGGAGTGCAGCGCTGTCGGGAGGACTTCTTGCCAGCGGGAGGTTGGGAGGCCCTTAGACTTTAAGGCTAAGAGGACGGCCTTCCATACCGTCGCGTTCTCTCTTTCCACCTGACCGTTACCTCTGGGGTTGTAGCTGGTGGTCCTGCTTGCTGCAATACCTCTCTCTAGGAGGAATTGCCGGAGTTCCTCGCTCATGAAGGAGGAGCCCCGGTCGCTGTGTATATAGTTCGGGAACCCGAACAAGGCGAAGAGGGCATTCAGGCACTTAATGACCGTGCTACTGGTCATGTCGGGGCAGGGGAAGGCAAAGGGGAAACGGGAGTACTCATCAACGATGTTGAGGAAGTACACATTACGGTCAGAGGACGGGAGGGGCCCCTTAAAGTCGATGCTCAGGCGCTCGAAGGGGCGGGTGGCCTTGATCAGGCTTGCTCGGTCCGGCCTATAGAAGTGCGGTTTGCACTCCGCACAGGTCTGGCAGTTCCTGGTCATGGTCCTGACCTCCTCGATGGAGTAGGTCAGGTTGCGGGCCTTAATGAAATGGTAGAGTCTGGTGACTCCGGGGTGGCAGAGCTGGTCGTGGAGGGTCTGAAGCCTATCGATATGCGCGCTGGCGCATGTCATTCGTGAAAGGGCATCAGGGGATTCGTTCAGCTTGCCTGGCCGGTACAAGATCTCATAATCGTAGGTGGAGAGCTCGATTCTCCATCTCAAAATCTTGTCATTCTTGATTTTGCCCTTCAGCTTGTTATTAAACATGAAAGCCACCGAACGCTGGTCGGTGAGGAGGGTAAATCGTTTGCCTGCCAGGTAGTGCCTCCAGCGCCGTACTGCCTCCACGATCGCCTGGGCCTCTTTCTCGACCGACGAATGTCGGATCTCGGGGCCCTGTAGGGTCCTTGAGAAGAAGGCCACTGGCCTCCCCTCCTGGTTTAGGGTGGCGGCTAAGGCGAAGTCGGATGCGTCGCTCTCCACCTGAAAGGGGATGGACTCGTCCACTGCGTGCATCGTGGCCTTGGCTATGTCTCCCTTAATGAGGGAGAAGGCCGCGCACGCCTCCTCCGTGAGGGGGAAGGAAGTGGCTTTCAGGAGGGGTCTGGCTTTGTCCGCGTAATTGGGTACCCATTGGGCATAGTAGGCGAAAAGCCCCAGGGTTCTCCTAAGTGCTTTAGGGCAGTGGGGGAGGGGTAGCTGCATGAGGGGGCGCATTCTTTCTGGGTCGGGGCCGATGATTCCGTTCTCCACTACGCAGCCGAGGATGGCAAGGCGCGTGGTGTTAAACACGCATTTCTCCTTATTGTAGGTGAGGTTCAGCCGTTGGGCCGTACGGAGGAATTTCTCCAGATTCGCGTCATGTTCCTGCCGGTCGCGGCCGCAGATAGTGACGTTATCTAGGTAGGGGAATGTAGCCTGCAGTTCGTTCTGGTCAACCATCTGGTCCATCTCCCTTTGGAAGACCGAGACCCCATTAGTGACACCGAAGGGGACCCTAAGGAAGTGGTATAGGCGCCCATTCGCCTCGAAGGCGGTATACTGGCGGTCCTCAGGGTGGATAGGGAGTTGGTGGTAGGCCGACTTCAGGTCGATGGTCGAGAATACTTTATACTGTGCAATCTGATTGACCATGTCAGATATGCGGGGGAGGGGGTATGCGTCCAGCTGGGTATATCTGTTTATGGTCTGGCTGTAGTCGATGACCAGGCGGTTTTTATCGCCGGTCTTTACGACTACGACCTGGGCACGCCAGGGGCTGCTGCTCCCCTCGATAATGCCCTCTTTCAGGAGGCGCCGCACCTCAGAGCTAATGAAGGCTCTGTCCCCGGCGCTATACCGCCTGCTTTTGGTAGCGACGGGTTTGCAGTCAGGGGTAAGGTTAGCAAACAGAGAGGGTGGCGGGACCTTGAGGGTGGAGAGGCTGCAGGTGTTACGCGGTGGGCGGTTTAACGTTTGCTGGTTGTTGACTGTGAGTGGGGGGAGGGGTCCACCGTATGCTAGGGTTACGCTTTGGAGGTGGGATTGGAAGTCCAGCCCTAGTAGGACGGCAGCGCAGAGATGGGGGAGGACGAGGAGTTTAAAGTTTTTATACTCCGTGCCCTTAACCGACAGGGTCACGACACAGTAGCCGCTGATGTCCGTGGCGTGGGACCTCGATGCCATCGAGATTCGGCTGCGCGTTGGTAGGACAGAGAGGGAGTAGTGGCTCACCGTGTCTGGGTGGATGAAGCTCTCCGTGCTTCCGCTGTCGAACAGGCAGGTCGTGGCGTGGCCGTTCACTTTGATGTCCATCATTGACTTGGACAGATGGTGCGGGCGGGCTTGGTCCAGGGTGACGGAAGCTAGTGTGTAGCTGAGCGAGTCGTTGTCATCTGCGGGCGAGGCGGTCGGGCGTGGTGAGTAAAATGGCATCTCCCACGAGGTAGGGCCCCATGAGGCACTATTGGGGTCGGTTGCCTTAATCAAAGATGGCCGCCCCCATGACTCATGTGTGGGGATGCTGGCCTCAGTTGCCCTAAACAAAGATGGCCGCCCCCATGACTCATGTGTGGGGATGCTGGCCTCAGTTGCCCTAAACAAAGATGGCCGCCCCCATGACTCATGTGTGGGGATGCTGGCCTCAGTTGCCCTAAACGAAGATGGCCGCCCCCATAGTTCGCATGCGGCACTGCTGGCCTCTGAGGATCCGCTCCTGCAGGCCTTGGAGAAGTGGCCTTTCTTCAGGCAGGTTTTACATATGGAGTTCTTGGCTGGGCAGCGCGACCTCGGGTGCTTCTCCTGGCCACAAAAAAAACAGCCGGCGGCCCGATCGCGGATGCCCGATGTCGGGGCCGGTGCCGGGGGTGGCGGGGCCGGTCGGGTCCGGGACGCCGACGCAGAGGTAGGTCCCGGGGGCGGCGCTGGGAAGGGTGCTGTGGTAGGGGTCGGGCCCGAGTCCCAGGGTCGCGAGCAGTACCTGGTGAATGCTTCCTGATCTTGGTGGGCCACTTCCAGGGAGATAGCGAGGGCTTCAGCTTTTTCCATGCTGAGGTCTTTAGCTTCCAGCAGTCTTTGCCGTGAGTACTCGGACCGTAGGCCTTTCAGGAATGCGTCGCGGATATTATCTTCAGTATTTTCGGCTGCTGACACCGATTTAAACTCACAGTTCCTGGCGAGTGCATATAGCGCCTGTGAGAATTCGGCTACTGATTCTCCTGGCTGTTGCGGCCGTGATCTTAGGAGGTGCCTAGCGTACATGTAGTTTACCGGGGTCCGGTACTTCTGTTTCAGCAGGTTGATGGCGGTCTCGTAGGTAGTCATGTCCTCGATGAGAGTGTATACTCTCGGGCTCAGTTGTGCCTGCAGGACACTTAGTTTGGATGCCTGAGGGACGCTGGATTCTCTCAGGTATGATTCGAAGCAGACCAGCCAGTGTTTAAAGTCTGCGGCTGAGTTTGCTGCTCGTGGGTTCAGGTCCAGGTACGGCGGTCTGAGGGCTCGCAGCCAAGCTGGCTGGTGTGGCTGTGCTCCTGGGAGCTGCGCTGGTGGCTCCTCCGCCGGTTGTGACTCGTTGTCGGACATCATTAAATTTAGTCAATAAAATTGATATACCTATCAATTCCTCCAATAAAAGGCGAAGAGTTACGAAGGTGACTAAAGGTTTTTATTGACTAAATAACAGAGCCCACTCTCGTGGGTGATCCGATCCAAGCAGGAGGAATACCAGCCAGTCGCTCACCTTTATACCTGGCCTGGTGGGTGGAGCCAAGGCGGAGTCGGCAGTGGTCATCCCAGGTATAGCAGTGTGGCAAGAGGCGACCTCGTACCGTGATACAATAGTGGTCAGTGATACAGTTATAACGAACAGTGGTGAACAGTGCTAACTACTAACAGTGATACGATAGTGAACGTGGTTTACCACAAGAACATCGACCTGAAACGTTAACTCTCTCTCCACAGATGGTGCCTGACCTGCCGAGTGTTTCCAGCATTTTCTGTTTGTATTCCGTCAGAACTATCGATGCTCTCCTATCCACTGGATGGTGCAACTTCAACCCCCCTCCTTCTCACTAGTAACGCTAACTCCCAGGTTCGACAACAAAAAAGAAAGTTGCCAATTTCAGGAAAAACTTATTAATTCCTTCCAAAAAGGCAGTCCAGCAAACTTCAGGAGATCAGAACGTCAGACCTGTCTTGGCAGAATTGCCTTTACATTCCCCACCCTTCCCAACTGTGACATTTTGAAGGGTATCATCTTCCTCTTTTAAAAACTGTTAATATTTATGTTTTGGAAATTTTATTTAAGTTGAGCAGTGTCAGTGCTGGGGAATAGAACATCTTTGGCATCCCGTGTACTCTTTTGATTAAGTACATAAACAAATTGACTGTAAATTAATAAAACTTCAAATAAAACTTAACAAATCAAATTAGAATTTGGTTCCCGGTGGTGATAATGCACTCCAGTCCCCACGGCGCCCACCGGTCGTGGAAGTACTCAACCGTGCCGGCGGACACCGCGTGCTCCTTCTCCAGGGCCACCCGGGCGCGAACATGGCCGCGGAAGAGAGGCAGGCAGTCAGGCTGAATGACCCCCTTGGCATCCCGTGTACTCTTTTGATTGGGCCAAAAACAAATAATCTGTAAATTAATCAAACTTTAAATAAACCTTAACAAATCAAATTAAAATTGGCTGTCCGAATTTATTATGCACTCCAGTCCCCGCGGCGCCCACCGGTCGCGGAAGTACTCAACCGTGCCGGCGGACACCGCGTGCTCCTTCTCCAGGGCCACCCGGGCGCGAACATGGCCGCGGAAGAGAGGCAGGCAGTCAGGCTGAATGACCCCCTTGGCATCCCGTGTAAGGAAGGAACTCTTCCAGTTTGTGCAGAGTATATAACCAGAGGCATCCTGCACTTGTATCTACATTCTCATTTCTTTTTTAACTGTCATATCACTAGCTAGATAGAGGCATAAAATGATCTCTTGCGTTAGAGTTTGCCTGGGGTGGGTTCGGGCTGCAAACTCTGTCGAAGGAGACGCTCTTGGCCTGACACGGTTGCTGGTGAACCATCCAGGGCTGTAGGAGGCACCAGGAGAGAACCCGGGGGGGGAAGGCAGCTGAACGTCGTCAGCAGGGCGGTGCCTCCTGAGTTTGCAGAAGCTTGTTGGCGGGCGCTGGGTGCGAGTGGAGAGGACGGTCTGCTCCTGGATCCATGGTATGGGACTTGAGCGGTTTTCTCTTTGGGATGTTTAAGGTGACTCTGAAAGTAACCGGAGGGAACGTGGACCCGGAGTGGGAGACAAATGGATACTTTGTGAATTGTAGCAACTTGGTGCAACCAGCAGAGGTTAATTTCAGTGTGCAACTGCTGGAGGAGTCTGTGTTTAACTGTTATATCTTTAAACAGGAATGCATTCATCGTCCCGTTAATGTGCACTCTGCAGGCTTCCCCCGGCTGGGTGGAGGGACAAAGATAACGGTATAAAGTGTATACAACGTCCTAACTTTTATAACTAGGGCCAGTGTGTATTACAAAGTGTTTTACGAGCTGTTTAAAGGCAGGGTTTGGGCTGAACTCGCGTTTCTTTTTATTACTGCAAGTGTTGCGAATCCAGCCGCTGACAGTTGTGGCTCGCCGCTGTTGCAATCGCTGGCACTCGGTTACCAAAGCGCCTGGAACTGCACCGTCCACGGATCCACGTGTGCCCCTGTCTTACCTCGCACCGAACTGGGTTTTCTCTCTGCTCATGTAGTTTTCTCTCTGCTCCAATTCTTCATCTGATTTTTCCCCTTGGTGCAGTTTATTTAGTAGCACTCTCGCCTCTTGAGTCAGAAGGTTGGGGGTTCAAGTCCCACTCCAGGGACTTGAGCACAAAAATCTAGGCTGAGACTCCAGTGTAGTGCTGAGGGAGCGCTGCACTGTCGGAGGTGCCGGCTTTCGGATGAGACGTTAAACTGAGGCCCTACCTTCTCAGGTGGACGTAAAAGGTCCCATGGCACTATTTTGAAGAAGAGCACGGTAGTTATCTCCGGTGTCCTGGCCAATATTTATCCCTCAATCAACATCACTAAGAAACAGATAATATGGTCGCTTATCACATTACTGTTTGTGGGAGCTTGCTGGATATTCCCTCTAAGCTGCACGTGTGCGCAGGCCGCTCACAAGCTTTTCCATTTGAAATACCGCATGTGCGTAGAAATTTAAAGGGACCGCGTATTGAACTAAAAAGGTTGCGGACAACATAGCTTAGAGGGAACATTGGCAGCCGTGTCTCTCTCCTGTTTTTTCACGGTGGACCAGATCCACAACCAATTACAGAGACCTTGGGCACGGTGTGGGGAGGGGGCGCGGTAGGTGATGATGGGTAGCAGGAGGAATGTAATGAATACCAAAAATAATTTGGGATTTCTTCCTCCCTTGTCAGTAGGTGTGCCTGTGCAGTGGACTTGTCCCAGAGTACAGTTACACAGACAGCCGTGGCCCTACTGTGCTTTGCTGCTCTTCATATCAGAGCTTGGATGGTGAATGTTGACACACCGAGTGGGAGCCATCACAGCAAGTCCAACCTTGAGTTTGCTTGAGCCCTGTGCACATACAAATAAATCTACATTTACAACAGACTTTGGCATCAGCACTATGCGCCCATTCAGGTTTACTTTTTAGGACTAAAATGCTACGTATAGTAGAGTGTGAAAGAAACAAAGCCAGTACACAAGAACGTATGGGCTTTCAGGAACAGGCTGTTGTCCACATCAAGCCCATCCCTACATGATACATCTCACTATGACAACATTTCACCATGTCTGTATGACTCAGCAGACAGGTGTGTGAAAAATCACAATGTGTTTATATGCAAATCTGGGTTATGCAGTAAAATTCCACTGGTTTGTCAAAGTCTATCGCAATATGTGGGAACACAATTTGTTCCTGCTCACGAACTGTAATTATAGTACACCATGGATGAATGTACAACCAGTTCTGTTCCAAAGTCTCACACGTCACCGAGGTTGATTTAAGGACAGTTGTGTGTTTTCCTGTTTGCATCAGTTTATTAAAAGGATGGACACTAGAAATTTACAGCACAGAAGAGGCCATTCAGCCCATCTTGTCCGTGCCGGCCGACCAAAGAGCTATCCACCCTAATCCCACTTTCCAACACTTGGTCCGTAGCCCTGTAGGTTACGGCACTTCAAGTGAATATCCAAGCACTTTTTAAATGCGATGAGGGTTTCTGCCTCTACCACCCTTTCAGGCAGTGAGTTCCAGACCCCCACCACCCTCTGGGTGAAAACATTTCTCCTCAACTCCCCTTTAAACCTCTGACCAATTATTTTAAATCTATGCCCCCTGGTTATTGACCCTTCGCTAAGGGAAATATGTCCTTCCTATCCACTCTATCTAGGCCCCTCATAATTTTATACACTACAAGTAGGTCTCCCCTCAGCCTCCTCTGTTCCAAAGAAAACTATGATTTGTTCCATAAAGAATGCCTGATCTTGGCCCGGTCACTAGAGGAAGAGGGGATGGTGCACAGCAGAAGCCAATTGTTTCTCTGCAGGGAAGAGAAGTTGTTTGGTGAGCCATCGCAAGCCACACTTCCACAACCTTCCCACCCCCAGTCCATCCCATAATATCTGAGGCTTGGAAGAAGAGAGAATCCATGCTTTTGAGCCTACTACAGTATGATGGATAACCTGATATTGGATTGTTATGCTAAAATAGTAATGTCACTGTATTGGAATGCTCTCGGGCAGGGTAATTTACTGGACCAGCCAGGAATAATATACACTGCCTTGATCACCACAGCACATTTGTGATTTATCAATAGTAAAGAGAACTTTTTAATATCATTATTTATAAATTTCTGCCTCCAGACCCTTTTACATGTAATTTGAATTTTTCACCAATTTTCTGTGTGTTTTTATTTGCAACCATTTTGATTCTTACTCATTTTATTTTGTAAAAATATTTCACGTACTTTACCTGCCGATCACGATGTCTCTCTACAACAATTAAGTGGCTTGGTCGGGATGAAAGGTTCCTTTCTCATTTTACTGGCGCATTCCTCTGTGTTCGTGTCTTTCTATCGGTTAAGTGCATGTAATGAATACCAGAGAGTGGAAATCCTGCTACACTGCTGTATCCAGTGTGGGCAAGTTGTGCGGCCCACGCCTGCATATTTGTGCCAATCTGTAACCTGAGCCTGTTGCAGTGAATGATGGAATACAGTAACTGTCCTCATTTACTTCAGCTGATCTGAGCTATTAAAGCAAAAAAAAAAAGTTCTAATTGATAACCTGTTAAATGAACTAATTGCCACTCTTGCTTCTGAGTCCGAAGGTTATAGGGATTTAAGATGGAGTAGAACTACTCCCTTTGGCGAGTGGGTTAATAACCAGAGGTCGGTCATAGATTTAAAATCATTGGCAAAATATCTAAAGGGGAAAGGAGGAGAAATCTTTTCACTTAGAGTTGTCGGGATCTGGAATGCTCTACCTGAAAAGGTGGTGGAAGCTGATTCCATGAATAATGTTAAAAGGGAGTTGGACAGGTACCGGAGGAGGAACTTACAGGGTTACGGACAAAAAAATGGGGGTGTGGGACAAAGCACAACTGCTCTTTCAAAGAGCCAGCACAGGAGCGACTGGCCGAATGGCCTCCTTCTGTGCTGCAAGTTTCTGTGATTCTATGACTTGAGCTCCTAATCTAGGCTGATGCTCCATTTTGATACTGGGGGTATGCTGGATACAGGAAACTTTCTGGTATCCGGCACCAACGGGACCGAGCTGGTGCCGTTAGATCAAAACTGCCGTAGAAACCAGCGCTAATGTTAAAACATACGGAGCTCAGAGGTCCGTGTGAAGCAACAAACCCTGTTGCTTAGCAACAGCTTCAAAACAGTTGGCGCAGCTTGCAAGCGTCTAACTGAAGCTGTTGCTTAGCTACAGAGACGCTTGCAGAGCCAGGACTGGAGAAAAGAAGCAACGAAAAGAAAAAAAAATGATCTGAACTGACTCCTGAATTTTGCCGGTAGATAGAGCTTTCCGGACATTTAACCTCCGGATAAACGAAAGTTTCCTGTACATAGAGGTGCTGTCTTTCCACCGAGGGGTTAAATTCAGGCTTCCATTTGCCTTTTGAGGTGGACACAAACAATCTCTTGGAATTGTCTGAATAAGAATGGGGAGTTCTCCCAGTGACTAGACCAACATTCATCCCTTGACCACGGCGCGAAAACAAATTAACTGGTCTTCATCTCAGCGCTGTACGCAAAACTATGAATGCAATACCTCGTTTTATTCAACTCTTCCAAAATTTGCAACCTCTTATGACCACAGTTGCTACGTTTAAAGTTGTCACAGATGCCATTAGGAGTTATTTTTTTTAAAGTAAAAATGAATTTGTCGACATTTAAATTAAAAGTTTTGTTTTTTAACCTTTTGGACTTTAAAATATTTAAGAAACCTTTGAGGCTTAGGGAGCACGCACCATGTTAATGTAGGGCACCAGCACTGCAGCGTTTGCTGTTAGTTCCACCTGCGGTTGCAAGGCGTTTTGAATTTCCCTTTTTGTTCCATACACAATGCCACAGGCGGTCATTTACGCAAATAAATAATTGTTCCCATCTGCTCAATGTCTTTTAGTTGTTCCTGTGCATATTTGCCAGATCCATATGGGATTATATTCCGTAAACAAATAGGTAGCACGTGGCACATTAAGTCTATGGCTCACTTCCTCCTCTGAGGCCACCAATGCATCAACGCGGTGTTGGGTGGCCATCACCATGACGGGTGGATTGTATACAAACAGTATCAAATACTGCATTTCTTTATGCTGTTTTATGCTGGCGTTTCATGAACAATCTGGCTCTCTCTATCTATCTACCATTCCCTGTTCTGGCATCCAAATAATCTTGTACACCACAAGATGTTGCAGCAATTATAAAAAAAAAACACATGCAGCACCATGGGAAATGAACCGCTAATAATAAGAAACAAAGAACTTGCATTTATATAACGTCCTTTATGACCTCGGCACGTCCCAAACTGTGTTGCAGCCAATGAAGTAATTTTTGAAGTTCAGTCACTGTTGTAAACGTGACAATCATTCTACATTTGTGCCAGATCACAAATGCCCTTCTATAAATACAAAAGCAAATTACTGTGGATGCTGGAAATCTGAAATAAAAAGAGGAAATGCTGGAAACACTCTGGGTTTAGGCAGCATCTGTGGAGAGCGAGACGCAGTTAACGTTTCAGGTTGATGACCTTTCGTCAGAACTGGAAAAGGTTAGAGATGTAACAGGTTTTAAGTACAGAGGCGGGGGGGGAAGGGGAAGGGGAGGAACAAATAAAAGGGAAGGTCTGTGATAGGGTGGATGGCAGGAGACATTAAATGACGAAAGGGATGAAGATACAAGGCGAAAGGAGATGGTAATGGGACAAGTAAAGAAACAAAAGTTGGGTCTAGAGGAGGTGGAAATGGGAATATTGGAATCGTCAGCAACAGCTGCTGTCTGGGGGAAAAAATGGGGGCAGAGGTTATGATCTGAAATTGTTGAACTCATTGTTGAGTCCGTAAGGTGTAAAGTACCAAATTGAAAGATGAGGTGCTGTTCCTCGAGCTTACGTTGAGCTTCATTGGAACAGTGAAGGAGGCCGAGGTGGGAGTGGGGCAGAGAATGAAAATGACAAAGAAAGCATTGAACTAGCACTACTTGTTTTACCCCAGCAAAGGTCTAAACACATTTATGCTGACATAAATGTTTGAAAATCAAGCTGCTTTGGATTATAGTTGTATTGGGAGGATATTGGTCAACAGCTGTTGTTCAAAAGGGAAAGGAATGGCTAAGGGGAGTAAGCTTGTTTTTGTTCAAAGTAATCCCGTCAATTTGGTTACTGGAATTTGGACCTCAAGTATGCTGCTCTGATGACATCAGTTACATGGAGCGTCCTGTAATGGCTTCACTGCAAGTAATGGGAGAGGGGGAGGGAGAGGGGGAATGAGACACGATTCCAAATTGGCTTAAGTGTTGATCCAAAGGCACACAAGGCTGGGAATGAGATTTCCCATTCGTAGAGTGGTTTCAAGGTGATTAGAAACTTTGGAATGTTGCATGGTTCGTTTGAAGATGTGCCCACGCACTGGTTAGAGAGGAAATTCCAGGGCTTAGGGCCCAGGCAGCGGAAGGCATGTCTGCCAATTATGGAACAATGAAAATCAGAGATACGCAAGAGGCCAGAATTGGAGGAGTGCAGAGATCTCAGAGGGACGTAGGGCTGGAGGAGGTTACAGAGCTAGGGAGGGGCGAGGCCATGGAGGGATTTGAAAACCAGGATGAGAATTTTAAAATCGAGGCATTGCCGGACTGGGAGCCAATGGAGGTCAGTGAACAGGACTGAGTGCAAGTTAGGATACAGGTAGAGGAGTTTTTGACAAGCTCAAGTTTACGGAGGGTGAATGATTGAGAGTCTGGCCGGGAGAGCATTGGAATAGTCGACTCTAGAGACAACAAAGGCATGGATGAGCCTAAATGGTATTTTAAAGGGTTGCCCAAACAGCGAGACCTGGGGGTGTACGTACACAAGTCTTTGAAGGTGGCAGGGCAAGTTTTAAAAAAAAAAAAAAAAAAAGCATATGGGATCTTTGGCTTTATTAATAGAGAACAAAAGCAAGGAAGTCATGCTAAACCTTTATAGAACACTGGTTAGGCCTCAGCTGAAGTATTGTGTTCAATTCTGGGCACCGCACTTTAGGAAGGATGTCCAAGGCCGTGGAAAGGGTGCAGAAGAGATTTACGAGAATGGTACCGGGGATGAGGTCTTCAGTTATGTGGAGAGACTGGAGAAGCTGGGGTTTACAACAGTGACTACACTCCAAAAGTACTTTAGCAAAATACTGCAGATGTTGGAAATCCGAAATAACAACAGAAAATGCTGGGAAAACTCAGCAAGTCAGGCAACATCCGTGGAGAGAAATTTGAGTTGACGTTTCGGGTTTGACCCTTGAAGAAGGGTCAAACCCGAAACGTCAACTCAAATTTCTCTCCACGGATGTTGCCTGACTTGCTGAGTTTTCCCAGCATTTTCTGTTGTTACTCCAAAAGTACTTCATTGGCTGTAAAGCGCTTTGAGGCGTCCGGTGGTCGTGAAAGGCACTATACAAATGCAAGTCTTTTTCTTTTAGAGCAGAGAAGCTTAAGAGGAGATTTGATAGAAGTGTTCAAAATCATGATGGGTTTTGATAGAGTAAATAATGACAAACTGCCTCCAGTGGCATGAAGGGTCGGTAACCAGAGGACACAGATTTAAGGTGATTGGGAAAAGAACCAGAGGCGACAAGAGGAAACATGTTTTTACACAGCGAGTTGTTGTGATCTGGAATGCACGGCCTGAAAGAGTGGTGGAAGCAGATTCAATAGTAACATTCAAAAGAGAATTGGATAAATACTTGAAAGGATAACATTTACAGGGCTATGGGGGGGAAAAAGCAGGGGACTGGGATTAATTGGATAGCTCTACCAAAGAGCCGGCACTGGTGCGATGGGCCAAATGGCCTCCTCCTGTGTTGTATCATTCTATGAGGGTTTCAGCTGCAACTGAGACTGAGGCCGGAACACTGGTATTTGAAATTGGCCAGTTCTAGAACGTGGCGAGGATGCTGTGAAAAGTTGGGTCAGTGGCAGTTTGAAGGGACTGGCTGCGATCTGTTCACTTGGAGCTTCTCATTCCCCCCCCACCCCATGCACTTACCTGCGATGCCAGCCTCCGAACCCAACACAGACCTGAGCGAGCTGGCCAGAATGCTCGCTTGACTTCCCACTGCTACAGAGGTGAGAGGCCAAGGGCAGTACACCTGCTCGCGTCCAGTGATCTTCTCAGCAGCCTCTGCCAGCTGTGAAATCAGTCCAGAGCCTGCCTGTTTAAACATTGCTCCTATGCCGGTGTGGGGGATGGTGGACACTATATTTTAACAAGCAGACTCTGTGTAACGCTGCTGATCAGAATGCTGTTAATCTGCACGGATCAGTTATCTGAACAGAGAGATAGCTTTGATAACAATACTTCCTAGTGGCACGTAGTCCCTTGTCAGCTTAAAATAGTTTGCTTGTAGAATTTGTAAAATGTATACCAGCTTTGATTATTAACCTTAAGCTACAAAAAGGTCTTTGGAACTTACAAATTAATATTAGTCCACAGACCAGGCCCATTACTTTTCGCCAGACAGGTGGCAGTGGGAGTGCGATTCGTCCCGTGACTGATGGGACAACAAGGCATTTCTCGAAGTCTAAGAAATTATGTAAAATCTTAACAGTAGTGCCAAGAGTGATATTTGCCATTTCAATATTGGAGCACAGCACACGCCAATCAGTTGTTCCTTTCATCTCCAGTTCGCCTTCAATGAGATTTTTAACTGGCGACTCTCCCATCTGATTTCCATTTTTTTAAAATTTGTTCACGGGATGGGGGCGTCGCTGGCAAAGCCAGCATTTATTGCATGTCTCTGGTTGCCCTTGAGAAGGTGGTGGTGAGCCGCCGCCTTGAACCGCTGCAGTCCGCGTGGTGAAGGTGCTCCCACAGTGCTGTTAGGGAGGGAGTTCCAGGATTTTGACCCACTGACGATGAAGGAACGGCGATATATTTCCAAGTCAGGATGATGTGTGATTAAGAGGGGAACTTGGAAGTGGTGGTGTCCCCATGCGCCTGCTGCCCTTGTCCTTCTAGGTGGTAGAGGTCGCGGGTTTGGGAGGTGCTGTCGAAGAAGCCTTGGTGAGTTGCTGCAGTGCATCTTGTAGATGGTACACAGTGCAGCCACGGTGTGTCGGTGGTGGAGGGAGTGAATGTTTAAGGTGGTGGATTAGGTGACATTCAAGTGGGCTGTTTTGTCCTGGATGGTGCCGAGCTTCTTGAGTGTTGCTGGAGCTGCACTCATCCAGGCAAGTGGAGAGTATTCCATCACACTCCTGACTTGTGCCTTGTAGATGGTGGAAAGGCTTTGGGGAGTCGGGAGGTGAGACACTCGCCGCAGAATACCCAGCCTCTGACCTGCTCTTGTAGCCTTAGTATTTATGTGGCTGGTCCAGTTAAATTTCTGGCCAATGGTGACCCCCCCAGGATGTTGATGGTGGGGGATTCAGCGATGGTAATGCCATTGAATGTCAAGGGGCAGTGGTTAGACTCTCGCTTGTTGGAGATAGTCATTGCCTGGCACTTGTGTGGCACGAATGTTACTAGCCACTTATCAGCCCCAGCTCCCATTGCTCATTTTAACCTCCGATGCTGCTTTTAAGAAAAAAAATAGCAGCTTTTCCTTCTGAGTTGAAGCACAAATGGCTGTTCACCCTATTGTCCATTTTCTACCAGCATCATCAGTATCCCAGGCATCATGCTCTGAGAGTTAAATTGCTTACTGCGCATGGTGTGTCAGTCCTGACTGTTTCGGATTAGAAGTATTCTTCTCTGTTGGCCTTAAACATAGCAACAGGAGTAGGCCACTTAGCCTCTCGAGCCTATTCCGCCATTCAATGAGATCATGGCTGATCTGTGACCTAACTCCATATGCCTGCCTTTGGCCCATATCCCTTAATTGCTTTGGTTAACAAAAATCTTATCAATATTAGATTTAAAGTTAACAATTGACTTAGCATCAACTGCTGTTTGCAGGAGAGTTCCAAACTGCTACCACCCTTTGCGTGTAGAAGTGTTTCCAAACGTCACTCTTTAAAGTTGCCAGCTCCGCTGTGATTGATTCTGTGGAGATTACCAACAGGGACACGGGAGGTGAGCGCGTGCTACCTTTAGGACTCTCCTCTGTAGCCTGGGGGGGGGCGGTGGCAGACATTTTAGCCATTTTTCGGGGGTTTGCAGCAGCTCCGCCTACTAGAGTCACGGGAAGGTGTGAAAGGCCTAAAACTGGCAGATTATTTGCGGAGATTCGGCTGATCCATCTAGTAAGAGTAACGGAGGTGAGTGCTGCTGGAGAGCACTGAGGCAGGTGGGTGTGGAGAGGCAGAGCAATCTGTAGGATATAGCTTAAGTTTTCAAAATGGAACCAAAGGTATCCATCACCTCTCTTGAGTTTGCTCTTGAATATTTTAACACATTCACATTGAAGTTTGTAAATTATTTCAACTTGTGTTATACAACCCAGTACTAAAAAATTAATGATAAAATTTCTGCTTTTATTTCTAGATCATTCTGTGGCCTTCATCCAGAGGGTTTCAGCTGACATACGAGAGCTGCATTCTGTGCGAAAGCAACATGGCTGTTCATTATCTGCCATTTATTTGAGATATAATCTGGTTGTGACAGGAACGTTATGTATAAAGGATTTGGCCAACCTGTGTGGAGGCAGCTCTCCCAGTCCGAAGCAGCACCGGTGGAACGATATAAACATGGCTGTTGTATCTATGAGGGATACATGTATCTTTACGGTGGTCGAAGGCAAAATGGGCTGAAGGATTTTTGGAGGTACAACATTGGTAAGATGCTGGGTTTTCATTTGATTTGATTCTCTAATTGTCTCTTGTTTGTGATGTGCCATGATTATCGCTGACTGCATCCAAATGAGAGCTAGCTGTTAACTCACTGGTCTTACACCAGCAACTCGAGGTGAATCTGGGAGTCTAGCAAATGCTGAAGTGGGTGGGTAGAGTGGTGTGAGATGAATGGGTTGATCAACAGGAAACAAGTAGAGCCAGTGGTGTGAAATATTAAGCTGTGTGGGATGTGACCAGTGGCAATTGAGCTAAAGGAAGGAGAATTTTAGGACAAGTGAACAAGGAGTTGCTCTCGAACAATCTACAGATTGGTTCAGAAGGATGGACTGCTGGTGGGTTACTTCTGCACTCATGGCTGTAAATTGAAATAGTGTGGCAGAGCCACTGAGGGACTCTGAACAACTGTACATAATTCCCTTTAACGATGTGTTAGCTACAGACTAAATCTGTACCATTGTATATACTGTTTGCATGTACAGTGCGCGGCCCCTTTAAGAGCGCAGGCAAACGCGATGAAGTCATGCCGCTAATCACGTGATCACCCAAACGCAGGAAAAATGTCATGACGCCATCCACGGGACCGCCCAGGCAGTCCTCGTGGAGCCTCCGACCTGTTAAGACCTGTATTCATAGTTCTCTTGCATCAATCTGTTTAAACTCGTTAGTTTGACATTAAAAACCTTTTTGATTGATTGCCTGCGTCGAACTCAATCTCTAGATAGGAATTTGACCATTCCTACAATAGGATGTTGGGCGAATATAGTGGAGGGGGAAAAACGTAGGGAGAGAAATATATGTATGTTTTAAGAAAAAGATAGAAAGTTTGATGCCAATTTAAACATCTTAATTTTGGAAGTCCACTTGACACTCTCTTGCTAAAGAGGTATTTATTGAAAAATGAATGTTCATTTACAAGTCAATGAGGTAAATAGTTTGGTCATTCTAAGCAGGGCCCCTAATGGTCCACAACTGTGGAATTTCTCCCATGCCATTTTCCCTCCTTGTTTTCTTCCTCCAAACAATTTTCTCTACTAAAGAAAGAAAGACTTGCATTTATGTAGCACCTTTCATGACCCCAGGACGACCCAAAGCACTTTACAGTCAATGAAGTGCTTTTTGAAGTGTAGTCACTGTTGTAATGTAGGAAACGCGGCAGCCAGTTTGCACACAGCAAGCTCCCACAAACAGTAATGTGATAATGACCAGATAATCTGTTTTAGTTGATTGAGGGATAAATATTGGCCAGCACACCGGGGATAACTCCCCCTGCTCCCTCAGCACTGCGCCGGAATGTTGGCTTCGATTTTTGTGCTCAAGTCTCTGGAGTGGGACTTGAACCTACCAACTGAGTCAGAGGTGAGAGTGCTACCAACTGAGCCCACAGCCGACACGGTAACCATTGGAACCAATACCTGTGCTAACACCAATTTTTTAAATCATCATTAGTATGCAGCTGCTCAGTCCCCAATTATTTCATAGCTTGCACATCTCACCTGCATCTGCAGTGTACAAGGTGGGAAATGCATGGAGATTATGTTGCCACATTGATCCCTGATCTTTAATCAATCGGTTTTTGCAGAAGCACTGTGCCCATTGAGAGTCAGTGGGGAGAAAAGCTTGCCCAGTTACCGAGTCGCTTATGTTGAGTGTGGAAGGTGTGTGAAATACACTGGGATTAAACAGCTGCAAATCAATAAGGATTAGAAGATTGATAACTGGTACTGTTCAGATTCGGAACGCGAGGTATTGGTCTACTGGTTTCTGGTTACCTACTTAACAGTTAACTGTCGCTGGATGGTTGTCAGGTGAGACAGCTCGATGTTGAGAGGCTGCGATTACTCGGGACTAGGGCTGGGCTAGGCACGGCTAACGGCTATTAAACCGTTCAAAATGCACAATTTTTCTAAACAAAAAGTGCTGGTTCAGCGTAAATTTATGCATTATTTTAAAAATATTTAACGTATTGAGATTTGAGTTGTCCTCAAACCCCTGGACAAATTTGTCACATACTCTAGATAGATTGCATGCTAGGGTCTTCATGGAGATCACTAATGAAGTTGGACAGGCTCCGGTGAGTATCTTTAGTGAATCCTTAGAAAGGGAGACTGTGTCTGAGGATTAGAGAAAAGGAAACGTGACACCACCTACAGAAAGGGGTTAAGGAGATGACCCAGAGAATTGCATTGTAGGGAAAGTACTGGAGGGCTACCTGAAGGAATGAACAATGAATCACCTGGAGAAATATACTGTAGAACTCTAGGAGGGAGCCAGCGTGGCTCTGAGGGGAAGATCAAGCTTGAACTTCTTGGAGTTCTTTAAAAGAACTTAGTAATCTGAAATTTAGCAAAGTCCAAACCCTGAAATCCAAGTCCAAGAAATTTGATTGTGCCTTTCAAGGAGATAACAAACTTTGTAGAAAGCAGAAATTCAGAATGTTACTTCTTTAGATTTCATCAAAGTGTTTAACACAAGCACGTGCACTCAACATCGTCACTTCGATCTGTCAAGAATCCTCTTGACAGATCGGACGCCTGCCCTGGAGAAGGGCCTCTGCGGGGGGGAGAGTTCCGCTTTCTGCAGAACCTCCGCCCACTGAAATCATTTAAAAATCTTACGCCTGGTAAAAGCTTGTGTAAGGCCTGCTTTTACCAGCATAAGAGTTTAAAAAAAAAAAAAAAAAAAAAATTCCACTCATTTATAATTTAAAAATACTTTTTAAAAAAAAGGTAAGTTTATTTTTAGCCCTGTAAAAAAAACTTTCATTTTTTTTCCAAAAAATTAATTTTTTGTTTAAAATATTTAATTTAATGTAATTTTAACTAATTTTAAAAATGTGATTTAAAAAAAAAAAAAAAAATTATTTAATGTTTTGATGTGTTTTTGGAGTGATCTCCATTCATATATTTGACAAGTCTAAGCTGTCAAAAGTATGAAGGGAGATTCTCTTCTTCCATTGGTTCCCCTTGGCCCACGTGATCCCAGGGATGCTTGTGAACCGCATGTGCCCCTGGGATACGTGGGCCCTGCGCATTTTGTCATGGAGAGGCCCAGGAACGGAAGTGGCCGGACCTCTGGAGCCCTCAGATAAGGGCGTAGATTTTTTTTCCAGATCGTAGGCCTCCGCACGCAGGAAGCCTCTGACCCGTATTTTCTGATCAATGTCATGTCGGACATTGGTCCACAAGGTTGGAAGGCATGGCATAGATTGAGTGGTTCTGGAATGCGCTCTACTCGGAGCTCCGACACAGCAAGAGAGTCCCAGGTGGGCAGAGGAAACGCTTCAAGGACACCCTCAAAGCCTCCTTGAAAAAGTGCAACATCCCCACCGACACCTAGGAATCCCTGGCCCAAGACCGCACAAAGTGGAGGAGAAGCATCCGGGAAGAGTCTCTTCGCCGGGAGCAAGCAGAAGCCAAGTGCAAACAGCGGAAGCACGTCAACCCAAGCACCCCACCCACCCGCTCCTTCAACCACCGTCTGCCCCACCTGTGACAGACTGTAGGTCCCGCATTGGACTCATCAGTCGCCTGCGAGCTCATTTTTAGTGTGGAAGCAAGTCATCCTCGGTTCCGAGGGACTGCCTAAGAAGAAGAAGAATGGATCAAAAATGACCTGAAGCAGAGGAAGCAAAGGGTGGTTATATGTGGAGCTGGATAGATTTGGAGGAGGTAACCAGTGAGGTGACTTGTGGATCAGTCTTGCCTGTTGATGTTTACTTGGTGTGGAGATGCCGGTGTTGGACTGGGGTGGACAAATGTAAGAAGTCACACAACACCAGGTTGTAGTCCAACAGTTTTATTTGAAATCACAAGCTTTCGGAGCGCTGCTCCTTCGTCAGGTGAAGGAGCAGCGCTCCGGATGTTTACTTGGAAGAGGGAACAGAAACAAAATTCTCCAAGTTTCCACTTTATACCAAACTGGGAGGCACTGCAAACAACCAGGCACAAGCTGAACAAATACAGAAGGACCTGAATGGATAGAGGAGCTGAACTGACGAGTGGTAAACGCCGTTTAATGTGGAGAAGGCCAAGTCATGAAAATAGGAAAAGATAATTAAAAGTAAGCAATACAAGCTAAATTATATTATTCTACAGGACACGATTTGACATTTCTGGTGGCTAAATCACGAAAGTCAACTGACGTGGAAATGGTAAAGGGACTAAATAAGATCTTGGACTATAGCCAGAGCAATAGAACACAAATCTCAGGCAGTGAATCTTAGTTTGTACAGAGCACTCGTCCAGTACTCTATGTAGTACTGTGTACAGTTCTGTTTGCCATATTATGAGAGCCACATTCAGGCACTGGAAGTGGTGCAATGAAGGGCAACTTTTTTAAAATTAGTTCCTAGGATGTGTGCGTTGCTGGCAAGGCCGGCATTTATTGCCCATCCCTAATTGCCCTCGAAGGTGGTGGTGTGCCGCCGCCTTGAACCGCTGCAGTCCGTGTGGTGAAGGTACTCCCAAAGTGCTGTTCGGGAGGGAGTTCCAGGATTTTGACCCAGCGACGATGAAGGATCGACAATATATTTCCAAGTGAGGATGGTGTGTGACTTGGAGGGGAACTTGGAGGTGGCGGTGTTCCCATGCGCCTGCTGCCCTTGTTCTGCTAGGTGGTAGAGGTTGTGGGTTTGGGAGGTGCTGTCGAAGAAGCCTTGGCGAGTTGCTGCAGTGCATCTTGTAGATGGTACACACTGCAGCCACGGTGCGCCAGTGGTGGTGGGAGTGAATGTTTAAAGTGGTGGATGGGGTGAGTTTCTTGAGTGTTGCTGGAGCTGCACTCATCCAGGCAATTGGAGAGTATTCCATCACACTCCTGACTTGTGCCTTGTAGATGGTGGAAAGGATTTGGGGAGTCAGGAGGTGAGTCACTCGCTGCAGAATACCCAGCCTCTGACCTGTTCTTGTAGCCTTAGAATTTATGTAGCTGGTCCAGTTAAGTTTCTGGTCAATGGTGACCCCAGGATGTTCATGGTGGGGGATTCGGCGATGGTAATGCTGTTGAATGTCATGGGGCAGTGGTTAGACTCTCTCTTATTGGAGATAGCCATTGCCTCGCACTTCTGTGGTATGAATGTTACTTGCCACGTATCAGCCCAAGCCTGAATGTTGTCCAGGTCTCGCTGCATGCGGGCATGGACTGCTTCATTATCTGAGGAGTTGCGAATGGAACTGAACACTGTGCAATCATCAATGAACTTCCCCACTTCTGACCCTAAGATGGAAGGTAGGTCATTGATGAAGCATCTGAAGATGGTTAGGCCTAGGACACTGCCCTGAGGAACTCCTGCAGCGATGTCCTGGGGCTTTGATGTTTGGCCTTCAACCACCACAACCATCTTCCTTTGTGCTAGGTATGACTCCAGCCAGTGGAGAGTTTTCCCCCGATTCCCATTGACTTAAATTTTACTAGGGCTCCTTGATGCCACACTCTGTCAAATGCTGCCTTGATGTCAAGGGCAGTCACCCTCACCTCACCTCTGGAATTCAGCTCTTTTGTCCATGTTTGTACCAAGGCTGTAATGAGGTTGGAGCCGAGTGGTCCTGCCGGAACCCAAACTGAACATCAGTGAACAGCTTATTGGTGAGTAAGTACTGCTTGATAGCACTGTCGATGACGCCTTCCACCACCTTGCTGATGATTGAGAGTAGACTGATGGGGTGGTAATTGGCTGGATTCAATTTGTCCTGCTTTTTGTTGACAGGACATACGTGGGCAGTTTTCCACATTGTCAGGTAGATGCCAGTGTTGTAGCTGTGCTGGAACAGCTTGGCTAGAGGCGCAGCTAGTTCTGGAGCACAAGTCTTCAGCATGACAGCCGGGATGTTGTCGGGGTCCACAGCCTTTGCTTTATCCAGTGCACTCAGCCATTTCTTGATGATATGTGGACTGAATGGAGTTGACTGAAGACTGGATTTTGTGATGGTGGGGACCTCAGGAGGAGGCCAAGATGGATCATCCACTCGGCACTTCTGGCAAATGCTTCAGCCTTGTCTTTTGCACTCACATGCTGGGCTCCGCCATCATTGAGAATGGGGATGTTTCTAGAGCCTCCTCCTCCTGTTAGTTGTTTAATTGTCCATCACCCTTCACGACTGGATGTGGCAGGTCTGCAGAGCTTTGATCTGATCCGTTGTTTGTAGGATCGCTCGGCTCTGTCTATAGCATGCTGCTTCTGCTGTTTAGCATGCATGTAGTCCTGTGTTGCAGCTTCCCCAGGTTGGCACCTCATTTTTTAGGTATACCTGTTGCTGCTCCTGGCATGCTCTTCTACACTCCTTATTGAACCAGGGTTGGTCCCCTGGCTTGATGGTAATGGTACAGTGAGGGATATGCTGGGCCATGATGTGGTGGAATAAATTCAACTGCTGCTGATGGCCCACAGCACCTCATGGATGCCCAGTTTTGAGCTGCTAGATCTGTTCTGAATCTATCCCATTTAGCACGATGGTGGTGCCACACAACACGATGGAGGGTGTCCTCAGTGTGAAGACGTGACTTCGTCTCCACAAGGACTGTGCGGTGTTCACTGCTACCAATACTGTCATGGACAGATGCATCTGTGACAAGTAGATTGGTGAGGATGAGGTCAAGTAGGTTTTTTCCCCCCCTTCTGCTGCAGGTCCAGTCTGGCAGCTATGTCCTTCAGGACTCGGCCAGCTCGGTCAGTAGTGGTGCTACCGAGCCACACTTGGTGATGGACATTGAAGTCCCCCACCCAGAGTACATTCTGTGCCCTTGCTACTCTCAGTGCTTCTTCCAAGTGGTGTTCAACATGGAGGAGTACTGATTCATCAGCTGAGGGAGGGCGGTAAGTGGTAATCAGCAGACGGTTTCCTTGCCCATACTTGACCTGGAAGCCATGAGACTTCATGGGGTCTAGAGTCAATGTTGAGGACTCCTCCCAACTGTATACCCCTGTGCCGCCTCCTCTGGTGGGTCTGTCCTGCCAGACATAATCAGGGTTGATGATGGAGGAGTCTGGGACGTTGGCTGATTTTGTGAGTATGACTGTCGGGCTGTTGCTTGACGAGTCTGTCGGACAGCTCTCCCAATTTTGGCACAAGTCCCCAGATGTTAGTGGGGAGGACTTTGCAGCGTCAACTGGGCTGGGTGTGCCTTTGTCGTGTCCGAAGCCATTGTCGAGGTCGATGCCGGGTGGTCAGTCCGGTTTTATTCTTATCATTGTTTTCCGTAGCGGTTTGCTACAACTGAGTGGCTTGTTTGGCCATTTCAGAGGGCAGTTAAGAGTCAACCACATTGCTGTGGTCTGGAGTCACATATAGGCCAGACCAGGTAAAGGACATTAGATGTTTTTTTTTATAACAATCCGGTAGTTTCAGGGTCACCATTACTGGTACTAGCTTTGTATTCCAGATTTATTTAATGAACTGAATTTAAATTCCACAGCTGTTGTGGGATTTGAATCTCTGGATCATTAGTCCAGGCTTCTGGATTACTAGTCCAGTAACATAACCACTATGCTACCGTATCCTTAAATTAGGTACCTGAGTGTGAGGAGAAGTTGCAGAGGCCGGTAATGTTTACAGTGGAGAAATGAAAGCTCAGGTGATCTTATTGAGGTGTTGAAGATCCAGAAATGCATAGCTGAGATAAGTATCTTATAGATTTTGCATCGTCACTGACTCTCAAACAAGAGGGAAGGTGAAAAGGCAGTTTAGATTCAACTACCTTACGCAGAGGATTTGCATGTGTGGAACGGACTGCCGAGGAATGCAGTTGGGGCGGATTGTATTGGCAAATTCAAGAGATTGTTGGATAAATAGCTGTTTAAAAAAATAGTGTGATGATATTTCTTGGACACTGTGACTGGCATTGTAGTGGCCTTTTCTGGTCCCCTACATTCCTGTGTTCCTATATTCTCATGCTGCAGAATTTGATTGCTGTGGAAGCTGGTCTTGTTGTTCTAGAAGGTCTGATTATAGGATATGTGCCGTGTTTTAATTTTTGGTGAGCATTCCGATGATGAAGCTCATGCCCTAAGAACACAAGAAATAGGAGCAGGAGTAGGCCATACGGCTCCTCGAGCCTGCTCCACCATTCAATAAGATCATGGCTGATCATCCACCTCAACTCCCCTTTCCCGCCCGATCTCCATATCCCTTGATTCCCCTAGAGTCCAAAAATCTATTGATCTCAGCCTTGAATGTACTCAGACTCGGCATTCACAGCCCTCTGGGGCAGAGAATGCCAAAGATTCACAACCCTCTGAGTGAAGAAATTCCTCCTCATCTCAATCTTACCCCTTATCCTGAGACTATGCCCCCTAGTTCTAGACACTCCAGCCAGGGGAAGCAACCTCTCCGCATCTACCCTGTCAATCCCCTTCAGAATCTTGTATGTTTCAATGAGATCACCTCTCATTCTTCTAAACTCCAGAGAGTATAGGCCCATTCTACACAATCTCTCCTCATAGGACAGCCCGCTCATCCCAGGAATCAATCTGGTGAACCTTTGTTGCACCCCTGCCAAAGCAAGTATATCCTTCCTTATATAAGGAGACCAAAACTGTGCACAGTACTCCAGGTGTGGTCTCACCGAGGCCCTGTACAATTGTAGCAAGACTTCCTTACTCATACTCCAACCCCTTTGCAATAAAGGCCAACATGACATTTGCTTTCCTTATTGCTTGCTGTACCTGCATGTTAACTTTCTGGAAATACTCAGCAGGTCAGGCAGCATCAGTGGAGAGAAACAGAGTTAACGTTTCAGGTCGGTGACCCTTCGTCAGAACTGGAAAAAGCTAGAGATGGAACAGGTCTTTAAGCAGGTGTAGGGGCAGGGAAAGGGGGGAGGGGAGGAAAGAACAAAAGGGAAGGTCTGTGATAGGATGGAAGGTAGGAAAGATTAAGAGAATGGTGCAAGGCAAAAGGAGATGGTAGTGGGACTTGCAGCACTCCACTCTCTCGGATCCAACCCGAACATTGCCATTAAACCTGCTGACAAGGGTGGTGCTGTTGTTGTTTGGCAAACCGACCTCTACCCAGTGGAGGCTGAACGTCAACTCTCCGACACCTCCTCCTACCTCCGCCTGGACCATGACCCCACTACCGAACATCAAGCCACCGTTTCCAAGACCGTCACTGACCACCTCTCCTCTGGAGATCTTCCCTCCACGGCCGCCAACCTCATAGTTCCCCAACCCCGCACAGCCCGCTTCTACCTCCTCCCCAAGATCCACAAACAGGACTGCCCTGGTAGACCCATCGTTTCAGCCTGTTCTTGCCCCATGGAACTTATCTCTTCCTATCTCAACTCTATTTTTTCCTCCCTTTGTCCAGTCTCTTCCTACCTACATCCGCGACTCTTCCAACGCCCTCCGCCACTTTAACAGTTTCCAGTTTCCTGGCCCCAACCGTCTCCTTTTCACTATGGAAGTCCAATCCCTCTACACCTCTATCCCCCACCAGGATGACCTGAGGGTGCTCCCCTTCTTCAAATGAACAGAGGCCCAACCAGTCTCCGTCCAGCACCACCACCCTCCTCCGCCTGGCTGAACTTGTTCTCACATTGAACAACTTCTCCTTTGACTCCACTCGCTTCCTCCAAATTAAAGGTGTTGCCATGGGAACCCGCATGTGTCCCAGCTATGCCTGCCTTTTCGTGGGATATGTGGAACACTCTTTGTTCCAGTCCTACTCAGGTCCCCTCCCTCACCTCTTTTTACGGTACATTGATGACCGTATCAGTGCCGTTTCCTGCTCTCGCCCTGAACTAGACAATTTAATTCACTTTGCTTCCAATTTCCACCCTTCCCTCACCTTCACATGATCCATCTCCGACTCTTCCCTTCCCTTCCTCGACTTCTCTGGGGATAGGCTATTGACAAACATTCACTACAGGCCCACTGACTCCCACAGCTACCTGGACTACAGTTCCTCCCACCCCGCTTCCTGTAAAGATTCTATTCCATTCTCCCAGTTTCTCCGTCTCTGCCGCGTCTGCTCTGACGATGCAACCTTCCATACTAGTGCTTCCAACATGTCTTCCTTTTTCCTCAACCGAGGATTCCCCTCTATTGTGGTTGACGCGGCCCTTGACCGTGTCCGTTCTATTTCCTGCACTTCTGCCCGCCCTCCCTCCCTGGAGCCACGATAGGGGGTTCCCCTTGTCCTCCCCTTTCACCCCACCAGCCTCCACATTCAACGGATCATCCTCTGCTATTTCCGCCACCTCCAGCGTGATCGCACCACCAAACACTTCTTCCCCTTGCCTCCCCTTTCAGCATTCCGAAGGGACTGCTCCCTCCGCGACACCCTAGTCCACTCCTCTATCACCCCTTCCCCTTCACCCGGCACCTTCCCGTGCAAGCGCAGGAGATGCAACACCTGCCCTTTTACTTCCACCCTTCCCACTGTCCAGGGCCCCAAACACCCCTGCCAGGTGAAATAGCGATTTACTTGTACTTCTTGCAATTTAGTATACTGTATTCGCTGCTCATGATGCGGTCTCCTCTACATCGGGGAGACCAAACGCAGATTGGGTGACCGCTTTGCAGAACACCTCCGTTCAGTCCGTAAGGGTGACCCCGAGCTTCCGGTCACCTGTCACTTTAATTCTTCGCTCCACTCCCACTCGGACCTCACCATCCTCGGCCTCTTACACTGTTCTAGCGAAGCTCAATGTAAGCTCGAGGAACAGCACCTCATCGTTCAATGAGGCACTTTACAGCCTCTGGACTCGAGTGTTCAACAATTTCAGACCATAAGCTCTGCCCCTATTTTTTTTCCATTTATTTTTTTCTCTCTCTCCCACATGACAGCTGTCGATCATTCTGCCAGCGCAATTTACACTTCATCTAGAGCCATCCTTTGTTTCTTAACTTGTCCCATTACCATCTCCTTTTGCCTTACACCATCTCTTAATCTCTCCTGCCTTCCATCCTATCACAGACCTTCCCTTTTGTTCTTTCCTCCCCTCCCCCCTTTCCCTGCCCCTACACTTGCTTAAAAACCTGTTCCATCTCCAGCTTTTTCCAGTTCTGACGAAGGGTCGATGACCTGAAACATGAACTCTGTTTCTCTCTCCACAGATGCTGCCTGACCTGCTGAGTATTTTCCAGCATTTTCTGTTTTTATTTCAGATTTCCAGTATCCGCAGTATTTTGCTTTTGTGCTAGCTTTCTGTGTTTCTTGCACGAGGACACCCAAATCTCTGAACACCAACATTTAAAAGTTTCTCACCATTTAAAAAATATTCTGTTTTTCTATTCTTCCTACCAAAGTGAATAACCTCACATTTCCCTACATTATACTCCATCTGCCACCTTACTGCCCACTCACTCAGTCTATCTATATCCCCTTGCAGACTCTGTTCTCCTCACAGCTTACTGTCCCACCTAACTTTGTATCGTCAGCAAACTTGAATACATTTCACTCAGTCCCTTCATCTAGGTCATTAATATAGATTGTAAATAGCTGAGGCCCCAACACTGATCCTTGTGGCACCCCACTAGTTACAGCCTGCCAACCTGAAAAAGACCCATTTATCCCTACTTTCTGTTTTCTGTCTGTTAACCAATCCTCTATCCATGCTACAGGTAGACTATCCTTTATCCGAACTACCGAAAACCTCTAAAAACCGAAAGTTTTTTCGTTCAGCGTAAGTCGTGCGCACGACATGACCAGAGTGGTGCACGACTTATGCTGAGCAGGGCAGAGGGTCACTGAGTTCCCTCCTGGGTAGGAGATTGCAGGCCGAGTCGGGCAGTGTGAAGGAGGTACCGGGAGAGTGAACCCAACAATACAGCGGCCCGTCCGACAGTCTTTTCTCCCCCCCCCCGACCCGAACTGCGGCCTGTCCGATATTCTTTTCTCCCCCCCCCCCCGACCTGAACCGCGGCCCGTCCGATATTCTTTTCTTCCCCCCCCCCCCCCCCCCCACCTGACCCCCGACCTGATTTGCGGGCCAGCTTAGTAGGAGTCAGCCGATATCCGGCTTTCCAGAGAAGCAGGAAGGGGAATGAGACACGGAACAGTCGCAAGAGGTAGCCTGAACTTTTAAAATTTATATTAAATACAAATTTCCCAGTCTTATAATAATACCTTCTGAAATCCGAAAACCGAAACTCAGCTGGTCCCAAGGCTTTCGGATAAGGGACAGTGTACCTGTACTATATTACCCTCAACCCCATGAGCCCTAATCTTGTGTAATAACCTTTTATGTAGCACCTTATCAAATGCCTTTTGGAAATCCAAATATACTACATCCACTGGTTCCCCTTTATCTACCCTGCTAGTTACACCCTCAAAAATAATACATTTGTCAAACACGATTTCCCTTTCATAAATCAATGTTGACTCTGCCTAATCATGTTATGATTTTCTAAGTGCCCTGATACCACTTCCTTAACAATGGATTCCAGCATTTTCCCGATGACTGATCTCAGGCTAACTGGTCTATACTCTTGTTTTCTCTCTCCCTCATTTCTTGAATAGCGGTGTTATATTTGCTACCTTCCAATCCACTGGGACCGTTATAGAATCTAGGGAATTTTGGAAGATCAAAACCAATGCATCCACTATCTCTTCAGCCACCTCTTTTAGAACCCAAGGATGTAGGTCATCAGGTCCAGGGGATTTGTCGGCTTTTAGTCCCATTAGTTTCTCTAGTACTTTTTCTCTACTTATATTAATTACGTTAAGTTCCTCACCCTCATTAGACCCTTGGTTCCCCACCATTTTTGGTATGCTTCTTGTGTCTTCTACTGTGAAGACAGATACAAAATATTTGTTTACAGCATTTCTGCCATTTCCTTATTCCCCATAATAATTTCTTCTGTCTTGGCCTCTAAGGGACCAACGTTTACTTTTGTTACTCTCTTCCTTTTTACATGTAGAAGCTCTTATAATCTGTTTTTATATTTCTTGCTAGTTTTCTCTCATTCTATTTTTTCCCTTTTTATCAATTTTTTGGTCATCTTTTGCTGGTTTCTGAAACTCTCCCAATCCTCAGGCTTACTACTATTCTTGCAACATTATAAGCTGCTTCTATCAATCTAATGTTATCCTTAACTTCTTTAGTTAGCCACGGATGGATCACGTTTCCCATAGAGGTTTTGTTTCTCAGTGGAATGTATTTTTGTTGAGAATTTTGAAATATTTCTTTAAATGCTAGCCATTGCTTATCTACTGCCATACCTTTTAATCTATTTTTCCAATCTACTTTAGCCAACTCGCCCCTCATACCTGGGATGGCAGGAATGACGTATGAAGAGAGATTAGGCTTATATTTGCTAGAGTTTAGAAGAATGAGAGGGGATCTCATTGAAACTTATAAAATTCTAACCGGACTAGACAGACTAGATGCAGGAAGGCTGTTCCCGATGGTGGGGGAGTCCAGAACCAGGGGTCACAGTCTAAGGATAAGGGGTAAACCATTTAGGACTGAGATGAGGAGGAATTTCTTCTCCCAGAGAGTGGTGAACCTGTGGAATTCTCTACCATAGACAGTTGAGGCCAATTCATTAAATATTTTCATGATCAGCCATGATCTCATTGCATGGCGGAGCAGGCTCGAGGGGCCGAATGGCCTACCCCTGCTCCTAGTTTCTATGTACAGGAAACTTTTTTTTATCCGGCACGGACGGGACCGACGTGGTGCCAGTTCATCAAAAATTCCGGATAACCGAAAGCTATAGTGAAAGATACGGAGCTGAGAGCTCCGTATAAAGCAACAAACCCTGTCGCTTAGCAACAGGTTCAGAACAATGGCCACAAGTTCCAAGCGTCTCTAGCTTAGCAACAGCTGCAGCCACACCCTTGCACAGCAACAGATCGAGGAAGGCAAGTAATAAAACTTACCTGAACCTACTCCTGAATTTTGCCGGTTAACCGAGATTTCCGGTTATTTAGGTGCCGGTAAATCGAAAGTTTCCTGTAATTGGCTTTATTTAAGTTTAAGACTCTAGTTTTGGACTTAGGCAAATCACTCTCACACTTAATGTGAAATTCTATCATATTATGATTACTCTGCCCCAGAGGATCCTTCACTATGAAATTGCTAATTAACCCTGTCTCATTACACAATACAAGATCTAAAATAGCCTGTTTCCTGGTTGGTTCCATGACATATTGTTCCAGGAAAGTGTCCTGAATGCATTGCATGAACTCGTCCTCCAGACTACCTTTGCCAATTTGATTTTTCCAGTCTATGTGAAGATTAAAGTCCCTCATGATTATTGCATTACCTTTGTTACAAGCTCCTACTATTTCTTGATTTAATATTCTGTCCAACGGTATAGCTTCTGTTAGCTACTCCCACCAGTGTTTTTTGACCCTTGTTATTCCTTATCCCCACCCATACTGATTCTACTTCCTGATCTTCTGAGCTGAGATCCTTTCTCACTGCTGTCCTTATGCCATTCTTTATTATCAGGGTTATCACCTCCGCTCCTTTTCCATTCTGCCTGTCTTTTCGAAACGTCAAGTACCATGGAACATTCAGTTCCCAACCATGGTCACCTTGCAACCACATCTCTGTAATGGCTATGAGATCAAACCCATTTATCTCTTTGTGCCACTAGTTTGTCTATCTTGTTACGAATGCCCCATGCATTCGGATAAAGAACCTTTAATTTAAATTCTTTACAATTATTCCCTGCTTTGACCTTATTCTCTGCTGCACTGCTACCGTTAAACTCTTTGTCCCTTCCTGTCACACTCTGCTTATTTTTACCCAAATCGCTACACTGCTCTATTGCCTTGACCTTTCTCTTTACCTCACCCCCCTCCCCGGCCTTACCAGATACAGTGGTGGCTATCGTATTTACTCTGTTTCCCTTTCCCCTTTTGACCTATCTAGGTTGCACACCACCCACCGCCAAGTGGCTGGATGACCTGTTGCTCCCAGGCCTCTACCAATGCCACTGGGAGCCACCCATCAGGAGGTATGCAGCTCCCAGGCACTAACTGTCAGTTCGTTCCCAAAATGCTGAGATTGGAAATTCAGCAGCGTACAGCATCCTAATGCTCCTCCAGTGCAATGTGCGGCTTATCATCTGATTGCTTAATCCTGCAAAGTAAACTTGGTCCTAAAACTTTTTTGTATTTGTAACTCTTCCCATTAAGACTATATGAAACACAACAACCTGTGCAATCACGATCACCCAGCTCTTTGTACAGTCGGAGTGCTGTCGCTAAATGTATAATGCCCTTCAACTACACACAATGCTGCCGGTAATTGAACATCATAAGTTCTTCAGATAAGACATTAAAGCAAAGTCCCATTTGCCTGTTCAGGTGCACGTTTAAGATTACATGACACTATTTGAAGAACAGGGCGTTCTCACCGTGTCCCAGCCACCGAAAAGCAGATTATCTAGTCCTTTATGGCAGCACGGTGGCATAGTGGTTAGCACTGTTGCCTCACAGCGCCAGGGACCCGGGTTCGAATCCGGCCTCGGGCGACTGTCTGTGTGGAGTTTGCACATTCTCCCCGTGTTTGCGTGGGTTTTCTCCGGGTGCTCCGGTTTCCTCCCACAGTCCAAAGATGTGCGGGTTAGGTTGATTGGCTATGATAAATTGACCCTTAGTGTTAGGGGGATTAAATTCGTGGGGTTACAGGGATAGGGTGGGATATGTGTTGGTGTAGGGGTTACGGTGATCGGGTGGGATATGTGTCGGTGCAGGCTCGATGGGCCGAAATGGCCTCTATCTGCATTGTGGGGTTTCTGTGATTTCTGTGATTTATTTCATTGCCTTCTGTGAAACATTGGCCCAGAAATTCAGGTCGGGGGCTTCCCGCGGGTGCAAGCCTCCGACCTGCACTTACCAAGCGCGCCGGCCGTTGAGCTGCGGGCCCACGTGGGATTCCGATCCTGGGCCTCCTCCAACTGCCGGCGCGCAGTGCTCGCGTATCCCAGGGGCGCAGTTAGTTCAAAGCGTCCCCTGGGATCACGTGGGCCATGGAGAGCCAATGGTAGCAGGGAATGCTCCATTCATAAATTTGACGGGAAGTGCTGTCAAACCTATAAATACTATAAGCCCCAAAACATAACTAAAACTTCAAATAATTTTTTTTTAAATCATATTTTTAAAAATAACTAAATTACATGAAATAACTATTTTAAACAATAATTTAAATTTTTTGAAAAAATTAATTACATTTTCTAACAGGGCTAAAAATAAACTTGCCTTCCTTTAAAGGATTTAAAAATAATAAACCTGTGGAAAAAATGTTTTAATTTTAATTAATTCACCACTTACCTTGTTAAAAGCGGGCCTTGCACCTGCTTTTTAAAAGTGTAACTTCTGGAGACTTGCCCTCCTGGAGAAACCTGCAAAAAAAAAAAAAAAAAACGTAAGTTCGATGCGCACGCGCTCCACTTGTCAACCCCTTCTTTCAAGGGAACGGAAGTCACAGAATCACAGAAACCCCACAGTGCAGACAGAGGCCATTTTGGCCCATCGAGCCTGCACCGACACATATCCCACCCGATCCTCGTAACCCCTACACCAACACATATCTCACCCTATCCCTGTAACCCCACGTATTTAATCTCCCTAACACTAAGGGTCAATTTATCACAGCCAATCAACCTAACCCGCACATCTTTGGACTGTGGGAGGAAACTGGAGCACCCGGAGGAAACCCACGCAAACACGGGGAGAATGTGCAAACTCCACACAGACAGTCACCCGAGGCCGGATTCGAACCCGGGTCTCTGGCGCTGTGAGGCAACAGTGCTAACCACTATGCCACCGTGCTGCCCTTTCGCACATGCGCAGTGCATGCACGAAACTGGCACTTTCATTGGGCCTACGCATGAGTACCCCGTGCGTACTCGCCCATGGGGACCCGAATTTCTGGGCCAATGTTGCTGCAGAATCGTTGCTGCACTTCGCTCAAGTAAAAAGGGTCACTGCACCTCAAAAAAATAATTCACTGCGTGAAGCCCTTTGCGATGCTTTTGAAGATGTGATAAGGTGGTATGTAAATGTAGTCATTTTTCCTGTCTGTGGACTTGCAAAGCTTTGACTGAATATATGAGACTATCGCTCCAAATCGGCTGAATTCCAATTTTAAAAAAACTATGGAGGGGAAAAATTGGTGCTCGCCAGCTAAGCAGTCGGTGTTGCCTGAAATGGCCGCAGCACTAACCGACCTAAATTGGTGTGGGGGGGCATGGAGGTAGGTGGCGCAGCGCTAACCGTGGGTGCAACGCTGTCCTGGTGGTATTGCACGAGGGATCCGGGACCAATTTGTAGTCCAGGTGCGGCATTGCAGCTTCCCCGAGCGTCTGTGTGCGAGGCTGTGAAGTGCACAATGCATTGTGGGCAGTGAGGAGCTCTGAAATTTAAAGGGGCCATGCACATTGAAGCAAGACAAAATAAAATGCACTGATTCAATACATTTTTCAGCCCTTTCTGTCTTTTTACAAATATTCAGTATTTACAAGAAGTTCCAAATGTGATTAACCGGCTCTTAAAGCTGAATTACCTTCCTAAACTGAACAGATGAGAAAACTGCCTCGGCACTAACACAAATGGCTCAGCAAGCCAGGGAAGGGGCACCCAGGGTCTCGCACGCAGGGGGTCAACTGCTAGGGGGCACTCCAGAAAGTACGATGTGGGAGTACATTACCAAGGCCGTCACTGCCAGCAGTGTCACCACCTAGCTCCAGTGCCCAAAGAAGCTTCAAGACCTCAGACCAGTGGTCAAAGTCAGTGAATGCATCTTCAAAAGCCGGCACCACTAGCCCCTCACATTGCTCAATGCAGGACCCCCAATCACTCACCTACCAACAATCTGCACCACTGATGAGGCACAACTACCATTCCTGGCATCACCTCACCCCCTTGGAGGAGACGGTGCAGGCCATTCTTGGCAGGGGCATGGTTGAGCCCTTGGCCAGCGGCGGGGCTGAAAGGATACAAGATGCGGGTATCCTTGTACGTTAACCCCCTTCTGGCATGCACCTCTAGGTTTCCCGCCCTCCCGTCAGCACAACTCCACTCTTGTGCCTTCCTCATTTCACACCCAAGAAATGCAGCCTGCCCAGCCAATGGGTCAACAAGAAGAGGCAGCCTGCCCAGCCAGTGGGACCGCAGGCGGATGATTCCATCCCAGATATCCCGGCCACAAAGTGGCTGTCTGGGATGCAACCTTTCATCTGATTCCTGCTCTTCTGTGTCCTGCTCTTCTGCGTCTTCCTCTTCCCTCTGCAAGCAGATGCTGTAAATGTAAAATGACAGCATAAGATGCTGCAAATACTCAGTTGGTCAGGCAGCATGTCGACCTGAGACGTGAACTCCACGGATGTAGCGTGACCTGCTGAGTATTCGCAGCATGTTGTCTTCTTAAAGGCCATCACTTACCATTCAAGCCCTTGCAAGCGTCCAGCAGCACTCCCAAAACATTTATATAAAAAAAAACTTTCCACATATATTGCAGCAAGCCACCACTTCAATAAAATCCAAAAAACCAAGGCCAAACCCTTCCATTCAAACTTACCTGATTGATGTGTGTGTCCCATAAACAGCTGCAGATAACGTCCCTGTCAGCCTGCTTGCACACCAGGTTAACCTGTCGTGCTTAGGACCCAGCACTGAATTGAGTGCTAGGATCGAAGTTCGCGTAGGCGACATTAAGTCGGCGTTGCACGCCGTCACTTTTTTTTACAGGGCGCTGCTGGTTTCCGGCAGCGCAGAGGGATCCACACATATGGCGGTCGCTGCGGGGACCGCCTCTAGCTGGCACAAGAGCGGCGGCCGCCATTTTTTCAACATTCGCTGCCGCTAACAGGTGGTGGTAAGTATATGAATCTCTCGCCCTATAACCCTTAAAAATATAAACCTTCCTTTTCTCTCTTTTTAATAAAAAGTAATGGATTTGCATTATTGATATGTGTCTGCTTTGTAAATAGAAAGATTTGCATTTATATAGCGCCTTTCACAACCACCGGACATCCCAAAGCGCTTTGCAGCCAATTAAGTACTTTTTGAAGTGTGGTCACTGTTGTAATGTAGGAAACGTGGCAACCAATTTGCGCACAGCAAGCTCCCACAAACAGCAATGTGATAATGACCAGATAATCTGTTTTTGTGATGTTGATTGAGGAATAAATATTGGCCAGGACACCGAGGATACCTCCCCATTTCTTCTTCGAAATAGCGCCATGGGATCTTTTGAATCCTGAGAGAGCAGACGGGGCCTCGGTTTAACATCTCATCCGAAAGACGGCACCTCCGACAGTGAGGCACTCCCTCAGCACTGCACTGGGGAGCGTCAGCCTCGATTGTTGTGCTCAAGTCTCAGGAGTGGGACTTGAAGCCTTGTTTTTGCTGGTGTGACAGGCAAATAACTTGTTTTGCAGAGCGTGAACTGAAAAATACATATTTTCAGCGCAAGAGACTGAAGCCATTGTTAAAATGCCCCAAAGTAGTGAGAGTGTTCAAGCATTTTCGAAGAGTGAAGCAGTTGAATAACTTCGTACAGATAGGAGTATTGAAGGATTTTGTTTTGATCGAGTCAGACAAAAGTAAATCTTTTCTTAATAACAGAAAATGCTGGAAAAACTCAGCAGGTCAGGCAACATCGTGGAGAGAAAATAGAGTCAACGTTTCGGGTGAACCCTTTGTCAAGAATTTTTTTTTCAGTTCACCCTCTGCAAAATAAGTTATTTGCCTGTCACACCAGCGAAAACAAGGCTTTCAATCCCTGTTCCTATTTGTGGCTTCAAGTCCCACTCCTGAGACTTGACAAAGGGTTTGACCCGAAACGTTAACTCTATTTTCTCTCCACGGATGTTGCCTGGCCTGTTGAGTTTTTCCAGCATTTTCTGTTGTTATTTTGGATTTCCAGCATCTGCAGTATTTTGCTATCGTAAATCTTTTCTTTATGGTTGCTGCCTCTTCTGATCAAATCAACACAGATGTCATGCACAAGGCAAGGATTTTCTCAACCCGAGTGTTGAGTCACCATAGTAACCCGGGACAGTTCAGGGAGTTGTTGTGCTATGCGATGCAACGCGTGATCACTCAAGGTAGCCAGATCTACCTTTGTGAGCCTCTCGTTGCAGCGTATTGGACAGATTTCAAAAGTTCGGCAGGATTGAGTAATTCATGGGGAAAATGATTAAGCTTTTTTAAGATTGCAGGTGCAGTGCCATTCGTTCCAAGTGCATATCAGCCCCGTCCCTGTAAAATGCAGTTCATGTTTGTCCTTCTTATCCAGCCTTTTAATAATAGTTACAGGGGCTTTCCAATGGCGGCCTGCGTTCCATCCGTGCCGGACTCTAGAGTGACACGAAGGAGGGGGTTTCCTTGCAGTGCATCCTCTTATTGTGTTTGGTTTTGGTCGATTGGTCTCTTTGTGTGCTTAGAGACTGATTGCAGCCTGGATTGTGTGGTTTCACTCTCCAAAAGATTCTGCTTCTCTTTCATCAGCGAAGACCGCAACAAGTTTTTATTTTACTTTACAGTGAGAAGGGCTAGTAACTCTCTACGAACCAGTCTGGGAGTTCTGGGACAGGGAGAAACACGATCTGCACAATGGTTGGGGAAGGTTTAGGGCTGGTGACCAAAAGGCATGGACAAGGAGGTAGACTTTGAGGAGGCTTTTGATGGAGGGGGCGGAGAGATTGCACATTAGAGGGCTTTAGGTGGAACTTTCCGGAGTCCGGGGCTGAGATGGCTGAAGGCTCTGTGGCTGCAGGTGGCGCAGAAGGGAGGGGAATACAAAGTGAACCAGAAATGAAAGAGCAGTAGATGTATATAACAACACGGTTGGGGGAAGGTTACAAATCTAGAAATGGGAAGAGCCATGGAGGGTTTGTAGATGAGGAAAAGGATTTTGAAATCGGTGTGCTGGGGGATAGGGAGACGATGAAGGTTAGCGAAGACAGGAGTGACAGGGAAGCGAGGATTAGTGCAGGGTAGGATGCATGTGGCAGAGTTTTAGATCAGTTGGACTTTTGGCAGAAGTCAGGAGGCCAGCCATTGTAATACAAGCATTCCCTAATGCAGTGGCTTACTAGTGATTGTTTTGTTTTTCATTCTTGCGATGTGGGCCTCTCTGGCAAGGCCGGCATTTATTGCCCATCTCAAGTTGCCCGGAGAGGTATGCTAGTGGGCCGCCATTTTGAACCACAACTCCATGTGTGGTATTCTTTGAATCAGCTTGTTAAGCCACTGTAGTTAACGGTCAAACCACGTTGGTGTGGGTCCAGTCAGATTTCCTTCCCCAAAGGACATTAGTGAACCAGTTGGGTTCAACACCTTCACGGTTCTTTTACTGATACCAGCTTTTTATTTCCACTCGTGTTCTCTGAATTATTAGTCCAGGCCTCTGGGTTACTAGTCCGGCAATATAACCACTACACTACCGTACCCTGTACCGGGAGAATGAAATCCATCGTCATGGTGATGTGAGAAGTAACAGATTATTAAAATGCAGGTACCTAAAATACTAGTGTTCCTTCTATTCGATTTTAATTTTTTCATTGGCTAATTCCTTTGATTCGATCACAATCCTGTCATTTTTTTAAATGGCTCTGTGAGATGGATAAGACCTGGAAATAGTCTGCAACTGTCCCAGTATATTTTTGCCGGTCGCAATTCTTATACAGTCCATACTATGAAGTTATTTAACAAGTTACATGGTTAAGGTAATTGTTAGACACAAGATAATCCTCTGCTTATTTGTTACCACTTTCAATCCCCTCTTTCATGCATTGGCCCATTTGTGACCTTAAATCAACCTCCCTTGCTCGCCATAGACTTGACACCTGTAAACCATCAACACCATAACTAGAGTCTAACCAATCCTGTTATCCCTAATATGGATGCATTGTAACACCAGTTGCCACCTTTGTATTTTTCAGCTCAGAATGAATGGGAAGAGTTGGACTGTACAGCAGGAACTGCACCGGAAGAATTGGAGGAGCCCTCGCTGGTAGCCCATGAAGTAAGAACCGAGTGGATGCGATCCAATGCCTTTGTTGAAAGTGGAGCAATTTTTAGATCAGATTGGATATTCTCGTTGTGGGTTATCAAAGTTTTAAGTGGCTAGTTTTGAAGTACGTTGAATCTGTTTTAAAATAATTTTTTGCCTCTGGCGTAGCAGCTGGGAGTGGCAGAATGTGGTTTTGTACCCATCATTCCTCAGGCAGTGAGACAGCATTCTCATCTACGATGGCAAGAGGAAGTAATGACTGAAAGCACAGATACTTCCTCAGAGAGAGAGAGAGAGGCATCTAGTCAGCTATCGAAGAGCATTGCCAGAGGTCTACAGCAAATGGGCTGCCCTGACTGCACTGGGATGGTTGACAGGAGGAATTTCTCTCTCGTTGATTAATAGCAGAGTTAGCTAATGTTTAGAGTTCTCGTCTTTATTATCATGAATCTCAAAATGATCAGGTTATTGCACAATATATGTTGTCGATGAGAAGTACTCTTTGATACCAAGAATCTAAATTCATCTTGATACTCTGAACCAGAAGGAACTTCTAGTATAAACCTTTATAAATCACTGGTTAGGCCTCAGTTAAGGTATTGTGTCCAGTTCTGGGCACCACATTTTATGAAGGATGTCAAGGCCTTAGAGAGGGTGCAGAGGAGATTTACTAGAATGGTGCCAGGGATGAGGGACTTCAGTTATGTGGAGAGACTGGAGAAGTTGGGGTTGTTCTCAGCAAAGAAGGTTAAGAGGAGATTTAATAGAGGTGTTCAAAATGATGAGGGGTTTTGGTAAAGTAGATCGGGAGAGACTGTTTCCACTGGCAGGAGGGTCGGTAACCAGGGGTCACTGATTTGAGATAATTGGTAAAAAAAATCCAGGCAGGTAATTAGGAGAAATTTTGTTAAGCAGCGAGTTGTCGTGATCTAGAATGCACCGCCTAAAAGGGTGGCGGAAGCAGATTCAGTCGTAACTTTCAAAAGGGAATTGGATATATAACAACTTGTATTTATATAGCGCCTTTAATGTAGTAAAACGTCCCAAGGCACTTCACAGGAGTATTTTAAGACAAAAAATTTGACACCGAGCCACATAAGGAGAAATTAGGGCAGGTGACCAAAAGCTTGGTCAAAGAGGTAGGTTTTAAGGAGCGTCTTAAAGGAGGAAAGAGAGGAGGAGAGGTTTAGGCAGGGAATTCCAGAGCTCGGGGCCTAGGAAACAAAAGGCACGGCCACCAATGGTTGAGCGATTATAATCAGGGATGCTCAAGAGGGCAGAATTAGAGGAGCGCAGGTACCTCGGGGGTTTGTGGGGCTGAAGGAGATTACAGAGATAGGGAGGGGCGAGGCCATGGAGGGATTTGAAAACAAGGTTGAGAATTTTGAAATCGAGGCGTTGCTTAACCGGGAGCAAATGTAGGTCAGTGAGCACAGGGGTGATGAGCAAACAGGACTTGGTGCGAGTTGGGACACGAGTTTTGGATGACCTCAAGTTTACATAGGGTAGAATGTGGGAGGCCGGCCAGGAGTGTGTTGGAAAAGTCAAGTCTAGAGGTAACAAAGGCATGGATATACTTGAAAAGGAGAAATTTGCAGGGCTTTGGGGAAAGAGCAGGGGAGTGGGACTAATGGGAAAGTTCTTCCAAAGAGCCGGCACAGACGCGATGGGCAGAGCGGCCTCCTGTGCTGTCTGATTCTATGACAAGCCTCACTCTTCTGACCAGATTACATAACTGTGGCAAGAATTGCCTGTGTTCTTAAAATGTTAAGACAGTAAAGTTAACTGAGAATTTCTTTCAAAATTTATTTCAAAATGTAGTTTTCAATTTTTCTGTGTCTTTTTTTTGGAAGGGAATGATCTATGTGTTTGGTGGCATGATGGACTCTGCTTATACCCAGGGGAAAACACCTCTCTGGATCTATGATATTGGTAAGAGAAATGTGTTGCTAAGGCGGCTAGTTTGGTACACGTCCGCTCAGTTTTTGTATTCAACTTCCTATACACAGGACTGGCAGAGTAAAATGTTACTTGAAGACATAACCAATTGGAGGCAGCAAAGTGCCAGCTGGGAGGCAAAACGTTTTGGTGAGACCGCGGGCGGGGCGGGCGGGGGGGGCGGCGGGGGGGGCGGGGCGGGCGGGGGGGGTGGGCGTGGGGGGGGGGTTGGGGGTGGGGGGGGGGGGGGGAGAATGTCGGCATGAGGGAAGGCATAAAATGGCTCCATCTTCCACCAGCAATTCACCCAAAGTTTCTCTGAGCGCAATTCTTTAGTCTAGGCTGAATTTAAAGAGAGTTCCGGAAGTTTTTTAAAAATTCATTGTTGGAATGTGGCCGTCGCTGGCGAGGCCAGCATTTATTGCCCATCCCTAATTGCCCTTGAGAAGGTGGTGGTGAGCCGCCTTCCTGAACCGCTGCAGTCCGTGTGGTGAAGGTACTCCCACAGTGCTGTTAGGGAGGGAGTTCCAGGATTTTGACCCAGCAACGATGAAAGAACAGCCGATATATTTCCAAGTCAATAGCTAATCAATCAATCTAGGCTAATGCTGTGCACATCCTGCCCCATCGGCATGGGGACTTGCAGTTTTAAATTTATTAGTAATGGGGAAACTTTACTCTAGTAGCATTGCTTTCTCCCTTTTTAATTGGCCAGGAGCCAAGTAAAATGCCAGCTTCAAACTTAATTTACCATTCATATGTTCCCTTGGCTTTTATTTTTCCGGCTTAAGTTACAGAGCTTTCCACTGCAAAAGTAAACGATGAATGAGTGAAGTCATTATTGATTGCAGTTAAAATGTCATCACTTCCATTGCTATTAAAATAAAAGCGGGATTCAAGTAGACTAGGGGTTAGATGACATCATTGCCACAATATAGTTACTTCATGAGCGCGCTCAAATGGTAATTACTGCCAGACATGTCCTGGCAAGTTTGTGTCTCTTAAATTTTGGGGAAAAAATAAGTGATTAATTCATTGCTACATAACTACTGTAGTACTTTTACCAAAAAAAATGGGAGGGGCACAGTTTAAGGCATTTAGTATTAGCATCGAGTCACTCCAGTTCAGACATTACTTTAGCAGCAATGCTAGATCTGGTAGTGGAAATCTGGAACACTCTCCCCTGAAAAAAGCTGTTGAGGCTTGGGGTCAATTGAAAATTTCAAAACTGATTGATTGATTTTTTGTTCGGCAAGGGTATTAAGTGTTGCAGAAGCAAGGCGGGTAGATGGAGTTAAGATACAGATCAGCCGTGATCTAATTGAATGGTGGAACAGGCTCGAAGGGCTGAATGGCCTACTCCTCGGTAAACCAAGTTGGATTTTTAGGACATTCCAGCAGCTTACACGGTCATTTCATCTGGTGCTAGCCTACAGTTTGCCAAGATGGCAATTAAACTCATGGCCTCGAAGTTCTAGTCCACTGCCCTAAACACCAGGCTACCGTACCCACCTGTGGGGAGTGTTTATACCAATATGTAGAAGGTAAAACATTTTTGTTTCATTAGGGTTACCAGCTTCATGGATTCTTGCAGTGCACGACTAGCTTTAAGTAATAAAATTATATTCAGCAAGTACCACATAAACTACATTGGGCGATTTAAAAAAAATGAGACAGAATACAGTTCCAGTAAACTCTTGTTTAAATGGCACTTTAATCATCCGGAGTACTTTAATAACCGGCAAAATAGATATATCTCGATACAAAACAACACCTCAATAACCGGTAATCTTGCCGATTCTACCATACATTTAACGGAATATTCTGTAGGTGAGTACCCAATTATACAGTACATTTCTTGATTTTTAATTTTTGTTTGTTAAAAATTGCCTTCAAATCAAATCAAATCAACTTTATTGTCATTGTTAGTGCACAAGTGCAGTACAACGAAATGTAGGCTTGCGGCTCCCGAGAGTGTACATTTAGATTAAGACATTTAAACATTCAACATACATTTGGCTTGTAATACATTAACATAAACATAACCATAATAAAGTGCATTGGCAGATGTGCAGGCTTTAGAGTTTATTTGTGGAGTTCAGTAGGATGACAGCCCTGGGAAAGAAGCTGTTCCTAAATCTGGTCGTACGGGTGCGAATGCATCTGTAGCGTCTCCCAGATGGCAGGAGGGCGAACAGACTGTGGCTGGGGTGGGTAGGGTCTTTGATGATGGACCGTGACCTCCGTAAACAGCGTTTCTGGTATATGTGCTCTATGGTCGGTAGCCGGGTGCCGGTAATGCGTTGGGCAGTTTTGACTACCCGCTGCAGGGCTTTCCGGTCATAGTAGCTGCAGCTGCCATACCATACTGTGATACAGTTTGTCAGGATGCTCTCTATTGTGCAGCGGTAAAAGTTAGAGAGGATCAGGGGTGACCGGTTACATCCCTTCAGCCTCCTTAGGAAATCTAGGCGCTGCTGGGCCTTCTTCACCAGAGAGGAGGTAGGTAGACCTCTCTGTTATCCAGAATTTTTCATCAACCGGCACCATCCCGGTCCCGTAGGTGCCGGACAAGAAAGTTTACTGTACATAGCAACATAGAAGTGTTCAAATTATGAGGGGTTTTGATGGGAAAAGCTCTTCATGTAGTCAGTGAATCAGTAACTGAGGGGCATGAATTTAAGAAAGAACCAGAAAATTAACAGCACGGCAGGAGGCCATTAGGCCCACTGTGTTTGTGCCAGAGCAATCCAAAGCTAATTCCGCGCCCCTGCTCTGTCTCCAGAGTACTACATCTCCCTCTGCTTCAAATGCCGATCTACTCTTTCCTTAAAGGATGCACTGCTGTCTGCGTCAACTACTGTCTGTGACAAAACATTCTGTGCTCTAATAGCGCAAAGAAATTTCTCCGAACCTCCCTCCTCACTCTCTTAGTGATGATTTTAAATTAATGACCCCTCGTAACTAACTCCCCACCCACAGGGAAATGTATTACTCTGTTCACCCGATCAAAATCCTTCATAATTTTAAAAAACCTCTATTAAATCTCCTAATCACCAAAAGACACAACAGAGAGATTAGGAGATCTTCTTTTATTATGCGGAGGGTTGTGAGGACATGGACTGCCCTATCCGAAACAGAACCCTTGATAGCTTTTAAAAGGCAATTGGATAATTTGAAAAAAAACTAAATATTAAAAGTATACAAGGAAAGAGCCAGGATATAGGGCTAAGTGGATAGCTCTTTAAGATAGCTAGCGAAACGGGCCGAATGGCCTCCATCTGTGCTGTAAAATTCTCTGATTGTACCTGCTAGTTCCTTAACATTGAAATTTAGCCACTCAGGGGGGAATTCTGTGCTTACAGTGCAGCCAGCTCCTCTGTTCCTGATTTCAGGGCAGCGTGCAGCTGCCGGTATAACTCCAGGCCAACTGAGCGTCACAATATGCAGATGAGACTGCTAGTTGCAGTGTAATTTCAGCCTAAATCCCATCCTTCGAATACTCATACTGCATTAGTGTGCTTTCCGGTTCACTTTCTAGCCATTGCTATGTCGCTGAATGAGACTTCCAAATTATGGGCACATGGTCTGCTGTAGTGCTGCATCCACTAACCTGATTGGAAATCTCTTCATTTTGGACCTTTATAGATGTCAGCGAAGAGTTTCAATTGGCCCTTCCCTCAGTCACAGCTAGATTCAAAGGCCGGGTTTCACAAGTGGCGATAATTATTTACAGGAAACTTTGGTTTATCCGGAGGTTGTATGTCCGGAAACCTCGATCTAACGGCAGAAATCAGCAGCCGTTTTGTTAGGTTTTTTTTCTTCTAGCATTTTTTTTAAACAGTCAGTCTCTGGAAAGCCTCTCTGAAGCTGTTGCTAAGCTACAGAGACGCTTCCAAGGTACGGGCCGACTGTTTACAAGTTGTTGCTAAGCAACAGTGTTTGTTGTCAGATATGGAGATGAAAACCTCCGTATCCTTCAACATTAGTGCTGGTCTATCCGGAAGTTTTCATAGATCGGCAGCAGCTCGGTGCCGGATATCGCGAAGTTTCCTGTAGCTCGGTTTATCACCCAATTCTGCTCATATGAACATAAGAAATAAGAGCAGGAGTAGACCATTCGGCCCGAGTCTGCTCCGCCATTCAGTAAGATCATGGCTGATCTTGGACCTGAATTCCACTTTCCCGCTCGATCCCCATATCCCTTGATTCCCCCAGAGTCCAAAAATCTATCGATCTCCGCCTTGAATATACTCAACGACTCCGCATCCACAGCCCTCTGGGGTAGAGAATTCCAAAGATTCACAACCCTCTGAGTGAAGAAATTCCTCCTCATCTCAGTCTTAAATGGCCGACCCCTTTATCCTGAGACTGTGACCCCTGGTTCTAGACTCTCCAGCCAGGGAAAACTGCCTTTTAACATTTACCCTGTCAATCCCCCTCAGAATCTTGTATGTTTCAATGTCTCATTATCAATCATTAAAAAAAAAATCAATTAGTATCTTGTTATCCATTTACCCAAAGCAAATTCTCACCATTTTGAAAAGCATAAATATCTTATTCCCATCAAAACCAATAGGACCCAATTGGTGGGTCATAGTCATTATCTTCATGTGGCTGGATTAAAAGGCTGAGCAGCAACTTCGGGTTCTTCGTAGATTAACTCAGAAGAAATCTTCCGATGTGTGAACATGCTATAACATTTTAATTTAGAACGCACGTTCTTGGTAACCCAAGCATTAAAAAACAAACTTACTAAGGTATTAATTCAAAATTAATGTTACGGAGTTGCTAGATTGCAAGATGAGAAACTGGACTAAACCACTGAACTGCCCTGCACACTGGAGCTCTCCCCCCAAACCCCCTCTCCCTCGCGAAATCTCTTCCCACATTCAAAAGCTTCCTCAAAACCTAGGGTTGCGAAGGGGTGGAAAGTTTCCGGTAAATTTCCGGAAAGTTTAGTTTGGGAATTTTGCCCAAAAAAGCACATGCTAGCATAATATTGTTTTTTTTGTATTTCTTTCATTTTTTTTTTCCCACAGGTCCTCTCTTAAAATTACTAACGGAGATGGAATCTTAATTATTAAGGAATATTTTAATCAATATATGTTTATCTTCTTACTTGGCTTATTTTATTTTAGATGAGTTTTTTTGTGGGGGTTCAATAAAGTTCAAAATTATAACCTAAATAAAGTTTTGAACGCCTGTTTTTATTTGTATGGAACAGTATGTCTATTTTGATGACAAAGTTAATATAAGGGTCAGAGACAAAAACCATCAGTGTGCAAAAAAACTCTCAATTCCCCAAAAATCCCATGGAAAGTTTCCTCTTTTAAAAATTCCTGGAATTTTGCAACCATATCAAAACCTACCTCTTGGGCTGTGCTTCCCCTAACTTCTCTCCCTCTTCTTCCTGTGGTGACCTGGTGCCCTCCCCCACCCCCTGGTAAAGCACATTGGGGCATTGCATTAAGTGCATGTTGTTGTAGACAGCAACCTGGATCATAGAATCGTAGAAATCTACAGCACAGAAGGAGGCCATTCGGCCCGTCGTGTCTGTGCCGACCGAAAAAGAGCTCTCCAGCCTAATTCCACTTTCCAGCTCTTGGTCCGTAGCCCTGTAGGTTACGGCGCTTCAGGCGCATATCCAAGTACTTTTTAAATATGAAGAGGGTTTCTGCCTCTACCACCCTTTCAGGCAGTGAGTTCCAGACCCCCACCACCCTCTGGGTAAAAAAGTTCTGCTCAACTCCCCTCTAATCCTTCTACCAATTACTTTAAATCTATGCCCCACCTGGTTATTGATCTCCCTGCTAAGGGAAATAGGTCCTTCCTATCCACTCTATCCAGGCCCCTCATAACTTTATACTCCTCAATTAAGTCTCCCCTCGGCCTCCTCTGTTCTGTGCGTCATGCGTGAAAGCGTAGCTACAAAATACACAGTGTCTATTATGCTGTGAATTCTGAAAGGTCTGTTTTGAAAGTTTAAAGGAACGCATAGCCTATTGCACAACTGGATCATGGAAAGAAATATTTTCTTTCTGTTGGGCATGGTTCAAATGTGGATAAACAAAGAGAGAATTCTTCTGGATTTGTAATCAAGTGCTGTTCTTCTGCGGTAACTGCAAAAGGAATAAGGTTGCAAGCCAAGAGTCAGTAATACATTAGCCACAGTATAACCTTGTTGTCTTTTTCTGAGAGTAACCTACTTGAGGTGTTGCAGTTATTGAAATAATTGTCGAAATGTGCTTAATCGTACAAATCTATGAATTCCTAAGCCGCACTCCCGATTAAAGCAGAAATTTCCAGTAGAAACCACTATTTTGTTTTATTTGCTTTGTAAGAAAATGTGAAAATAGAAACAAAAAGCAGATATGAGATCTGATGCATTGGGGGAATGCCGCAAGCTTGTAATTGGGAGTCATTTGAATCCTAAGAATTTGGGGACTTTTGTGGGGGTTTTTAATGGTGTTTTCTTTTGGCCACTTTTAACCAAATTCACAATGAAAGACTTCATTTTGTGAGGAATAAACGGAGTTAACTACCCTCTTGTGGTTCATGCAAGTAGTTGCATGTGATGTCGGAGTTAAACAAAGGCTTTATTTTTAATAGGTGCAGTGAGATGGACGAGGTGGCAGAAGACATTTTCTGATGAGGCCATGGTAAGAAACTCTTCTCATTCTGTGTGAGGGAGGGTGCAGATGTTTACATTTGCCTTTCGGATGAGACGTTAGACCGAGGCCCCATCTGCCCCCTCGGGTGGATGTAAAAGATTGCCAAGGCACTACAGGAAACTCTTTATTATCCGGCACCAACGGGACCGGCGTGGTGCCGGTTTATCAAAAAGTCCGGATTACACAGAGGTATAGTAAAAGGTACGAGAGCTCCTTACCCAGCAACAAATCCAGGCTTCCCTGTTGCTCAGCAACATGTGCAGGAACTCCGGCCACAGACCAAGCGTCCCTGTTGCTTAGCAACAAGTGCACGAACCCCAATTACACAGCCACAGATCCAGGAACGGCCACTAATATGAAGTAAAACTTACCTGAACCTACTCCTGAATTTTGCCGGTTAACAGAGATTTCCGGTTATTTAGGTGCCGGTAAATTGAGAGTTTCCTGTATTTTGAAGAAGAGCAGGGGAGTTATCCCCGGTGTCCTGGGCAATATTTATCCCCCAATCAACATTATTAAAACAGGTTACCAGGTCATTATCGCATTGCTGTTTGTGGGAGCTTGCTGTGCGCAAATTGGCTGCCGCGTTTCCTACATTTCAACGGTGACTACACTTCAAAAGTACTTCATTGGCTATAAAGCACCTGTGGTCGTGAATGGCGCTATATAAATGCAAGTCTTTTTTTCTTTTACATGCAGCCATACCTTGCAGCCATGATATCGCACTCCAATTATTGAATCATAGAATGTCACAGCACATTAATACAGTAGCTCATTTGGCCAATCAGCACTGGTGTCTTTCTCCGCACGAATCACAGTCTAATCCCATTCTCCTGCTCGCTTCCTATAACTTTCAATATTGCTCTTTTTCAAGCATCTAATTCCCCTTTTAAAAGTATTTATGGACTGTGCTGCAACAGTGGTTTGTGAAGAGAATTCTGCATTCTAACCGCCCTCTGTGAACATGATTGTTTTCCAACCTTTCCTTTAATTCTTTTTGTGACTATCGTAAATGTGCGCCCTCCTGTTACTACCTCACCAACGAATGGAAGCAATCTGTCCCTATTCACCTTATCATAACCTATATAATCTTGAAGACCTCTATTGGGTCACTCCTCAACTTTCTCAGGTCAAGTCAAAAAGGCTCTAACTTCGCAAGTCTCCAATATTGGCCCAGTAATTCGGGTCCCAACACGTGAGTAAGCACCGTGTACTCACGCATGGGCCTGATGGAGGTGCCGGTTTTCAGCATGCACAGCGCATGCGTGGAAAACCGGCATTTCCTTTCCTCTGAACCAAGGGGTTCAGAGGTGGAACGCGTGCGCGCAGGAGTCTGCGCGTGCGCGCTGAAATTCCTTTTTTTTTTACAGGGTTGCCCGTGCGGTAAGGCCTCCAGTTTTTACGCGAGAAAAAAGCAGACGTAAGTACTTAGTTTTAAAAGGTAAGTGGTCTATTAATTAAAGTTAGAAATTTTTTTCCACAGGTTTATTATTTTTAAAGACTTTACAGTAAGGTAAGTATTTTTAGACCCGATTTTTTTAAAAAAAATTATTTTTTTCAATAATTTGAATAATTGTTTAAATTAGTTTTCTACAGTTACTAATAGTTCATTTAATTAGTGGGATGTTTTTTAACTTTTATTTGAAGTTTAAGTACTGTTTTGGGCGCCCGGAGTTTTCATGAGTTTGACAGTTCTTACTATCAAACTCATGAATGAACTTTTGCAACCTCTGATTGGTTGCCCAGTGCTCACGTGATCCCAGCCGGCTCATCGAACTAACTATGCCGCTGGATCACGCAAGCACAGCGCGCCGGGAGCTGAACCGGGCCACTGACAGGAAATCCACGCAGGGCCAGGCTTCAACTGTCGGCGCGCTATGTAAGTGTAGGTGGGGGGCTTGCACCCGCGGGAAGCCCCCGACACCAATTTCTGGGCCAATAGCTTTAACCTTCCATCCCTGATAACATCTACCTTTCCCATTGATTTTATAAAAGCTGCAACTGCGGCCTAACAGGTCTTGTACAAGTTGACATTACCTCCTTTGCGTTTGTATTCTATGCCTCTAGATGCTAAACCAAGGATTCTGCTTTTAATGGCTGTATCTACTTATGCTGCCACCTTTAATGTTTCTGCATACCAAGTCCCCTCTGTACTTCCATTTAAAATTGTACCATTTAGGGTATACTTCCTTCAACAGATTCTTACTTCCCAAATATATTTTGCTACACTGAACTGCATCATGGTTAACTGCACCTATCTGCCCATCCTACAAGCCTATCTCTATCCTCCTGTGGCCTTTCATAGTCCTCATCACAATTTGCCACGTCCTGCAATTTGGTGTCGTCATCACATTTTGGTACTGTTCCCTGAACTCTTAAGTCAAGCTCACTGATGTATATGATAATAACAGTGGCCTTAATGCAGAGCTCGATAGAAAACCACTCGCCATATCTTTCCAATCTGAGAAACTTCCTTTCACCCCTACCCGCTGCTTTCTGCCTTCCAACCATCTCTTTGTTCGTGTGATACATTTTTATTATTGCCATAAGTTTCTTATCTGATACCTTATCAAATGCCTTCTGGAAATCCATATATCCACACCCACTGTATTTCCTTTATTCTCTATCCTCTCTGTTATTTCTTCAGAACATTGTACAATGTTAGTCAAGCTTAGCCTGCCCGTTAAAAATCCTTGCTGACTGGAACTGCAAAAGTTAGGTTTCTCCCAAGTGACCCCAACTAAAAGAAAACTAACTGGTTTATAATTTCTTGGCTTGTCCCTCTCCCTGTCTCCTTTTTAGAAGAAGGGTATCGCCGTGCGATAAAACACTCTCCACTTGCCTGAATGGGTGCAGCTGCAACAACACCTCCCTGTCCTTCTAAACTATTTTATCCCCAACATCCCGCCCCCTTTTGTCTCCAGAGTCCTTGACCATGTAGTGTCAGCTGTGGCTCAGTGGGTAGCACCCTCGCCTCCGAGTCAGGAGGTTGTGGGTTCAAGTCCCACTCCAGAGACTTGAGCACAAAAATCTAGGCTGGCGCTCCAGTGCAGTGCTGAGGGAGTGCTGCACTGTTGGAGGTGCTGTCTTTCAGATGAGACGTTAAACCGAGGCCCCGTCTGCTCTCAAAGATCCCATGGCACTATTTCGAAGAAGAGCAGGGGAGTCCTGGTCAATAGTTATTCCTCAATCAACATCACTAAAAACCGATTATCTGGTCATTATAACATTGTTGTTTGTGGGAGCTTGTTGTGCGCAAATTGGCTGCCACGTTTCCTACATTACAACACTTCAAAAAAGTACTTCATTGGCACTTTGGGACGTCCGCTGGTCATGAAAGGCACTATATAAATGCAAGTCTTTGTTCCCCAGATCTGTGCCCATCTCTTTCTTAACTCCCTGTTTGAATCTCACCAATCAGGCTTCTGGCCCTCCCACAGCATTGAAACGGCCCTAACCAAAGTCGAGAACAACCTGCTGTGTGCCTGTGACCATGGTGCATTATCCTTCTTCGCTCTCTCTGCAGCTTTGACCCAGTGAACTGCGCCAGCCTCCTACAACGCTCTCCTCCTTTGTCCAGCTTGGCGGGACTGCCCTCTCTTGGTTCACTCTTACCCAATCAGAGCCGGAGAATCTCTACCAGTGGCTTCTCTTTCCATCCCACACCTTCACCGTGGGCGTCTCCCACGGATCCCTGGTCCTCTTCTCTTCCTCATCTACATGCTGCCCTTTGACAACATCATCCCCACACATGAGGTCATCTTCCACATGCATGTTGACGATTCCCAGCTTGACCTCTCTACCATCTTTCCTCACCCCGCCACTGCCTCTGTGCTTGTCTGACATCCGGTTTTGGATAAGCTGTAATTTCCTCCAGCTAAATATTGGAAAGACCAGAGCCATAATCACCAGCCCCTCCACCACAAACTCGGCACTCTCTTTCCATCCCCCCCCCCCCCCGCCACCCCCCTCATTCCAACCCCCTCCTCAGCCATTGTCTCGGGCTTAACCAGACCATTTGCAAAACTAAAGCAAAGACAGAGATTATAGGAGGAGTGACCCCGAGCTGAGCTTCCAACCCATAACCTCTCCATCACAAGAATCATCTGCTTCTGCCATCTTAACATTGCCCGCCTCTGCCTCCATATCAACCCATCTGCCACTGAAAGCCTCATCCATGTCGTTGTCAGCTCTAGACTGGACTATTCCAATGCTGTCGTGGCCAGCCTTCCAGCTTCCACTAACTCCTGCTCATACAAAACTCTGCTGCCTGTATCCCAAACCCCACCTGCCCATTACCCCTGTACTTGCTGACACCCCATTGGCTGTTGGTCCCCCATCACCTCAAATTCAAAGGTCTCATCCTCAAAATCCCTTTCTCCGCAAGAACCACACAGTCTGATCCCATTCTCCTGCTCACTTCACATAACCTTCAATATTTTCCTTTTTTTTTTTACACAACTTTTGTCTTGCTTAACCTTTTTTCAATTCTCTCCCAGCAGTAAAATCAATACTAACAGATTTTAATAGGTCACAAGTTGGCTTTACATCTGCAATCATTCCTGTGCGTGCACAGTGCAAACAAATTACTGCTGCTCTCGAGAGGCCCAGGATAATTTGCTGCTGGGAATACTAACACCAGTTCATGACGTGAAGGTTTAAAAGCAAAGAGTTGGGATGGTGGCGGCTAGCCTGATAGGCTGGTGGATACAGATTCAATAGTAGCCTTCAAAAGGAAGTTGAATACTGTAAATACTTGGAGAAAACATTGCAGGGATATGGGGAAAGAGCCGGAGAGCGGGACTACCTGGATTGTTCTTCGAAAGAACTGGTCTCCTTCTGTACTGTGCTATTCTATGATTCTATGGCTACACGACCAGTGCTGATTGCCTTTAAGCACAATTTTTGTATGACTGCTGAATGGCTGAGAAATATCAAGCCTCCAACAAACCATGCCACTTTCAGAGAAAAGAAAGACTTGCATTTATATAGCGCCTTTCACGACCACCAGACGTCTCAAAGCACTTTACAGTCAATTAAGTACGATTTAAAGTGGAGTCACTGCTGTAATGTAGGAAATGCGGCAGCCAATTTGCACACAGCAAGCTCCCACAAACAACAATGTGATAATGACCAGATAATCTGTTTTTGTTATGTTGGTTGAGGGATAAATATTGGCCAGGACACCAGGAGGGTTAACTCCCCTGCTCCTCTTCGAAATAGTGCCACGGGACCTTTTACGTCCACCTGAGAGAGCAGACGGGGCCTCGGTTTAACGTCTCATCCGAAAGACGGCACCTCCGACAGTGCAGCACTCCCTCAGCACTGCGCTGGAGACGTAACTAGTTTACCCAGAGTCACGCTCGTGTGCCTCGCACAGCAGCTATGGCAGAGGCCCGGGCGTAAGATTATTGGTTGCCTGCCTTTTCTACCGGATTACGGTGCACGGCACAGAGTGACTGAAGAGAGAGGAAATACAATTAACAACGATCACCTTTTTGTTTCTTCAGAAACAGGCACCCAAGAATAGGAAGGGGCACACTGCTGTGGTGTTTGAGGCTCAGATGTACATCTATGGAGGTTATGTCGATATAAAGGGCCCCTCACAGGAGTTCTGGAGTTTTAGCTTTGGTGAGTAATAATAGCAGCCATACCCTCACATTATATCAACAGTATTTTTTATATTAAAGTACAGGAAACTCTCGATTTACCGTCACCTAAATAACCGGAAATCTCTGTTAACCGGCAAAATTCAGGAGTAGGTTCAGATAAGTTTTACTTCATATTAGTGGCCGTTCCTGGATCTGTGGCTGTGTAACTGGGGCTCCTACACTTGTTGCTAAGCAACAGGGATGCTTGGTCTGTAGCCGGGGTTCCTGCAGCTGTTGCTAAGCAACAGGGAAGCCTGGATTTGTTGCTGTGTACGGAGCTCTCGTACCTTTTAACCTATACCTCTCTGTAATCCGGACTTTTTGATAAACCGGCACCACGCCGGTCCCGGATAATGAAGAGTTTCCTGTAGCACTTTCAAAACATTGAGCATAAAGAGTCAGTACTGTCCATCCCAAGACCCGGGGAATGTAGGCCGCTGTTCTCCATGGTGCTGTTTGATCAGTTCTCTGTTGGGCTTTGAGGGGTTGTCTTCTGTCCCATCGTGGGTCTTGAATAAGAGCATTTCTTTTTCCCAGTGGCAACTTTTTGTCCACGAATAAAACTGACAACATTTATTGGCCCGGAATGTTGCGGTGGGTAAGAACAGCGCGTCCTAACGGGGAAATCCTGAAGTTGCGGTCAGTCATTTGCTGCTCCGACACTGGCTGCGCTGTGATTTCCCCCCCCTCCCCCACCCCCAAAAGCCAGCAGTCAGTGAAACTGACAAACGTCGGCTTTTCCACGCTAATGTCGCTGTTAAATACCCCATTAAAAGTTAGACCCTTTTGGATTAGGTGAAATTGGGGTTTTAACAGCGTATCGACTGCTAAACAAACGTTATGGCCATGAAAAACTCACTTTAATTTTGTGGAGTGTCGCATTTAACCATTTTGATAAAATTAAAATTTTTAAGAAACTTTAAAAAGAATTATATTTTTTTAAAAGTTTGTTCATCTTTATTTCAGGTTTACCTTTTTCCCCATGTGAGAGCCCCACTCGTTGTTTTGCTCTCTAACATTTTTAAAAAGTTAGAATAAAAAAGGAGCTTCTTCACTTCCTGTGTCCCTGTCTGTCAGAATTCTGCATCGTGATTGGCTGCTTCGACAGCATGTTGACGTCACAGCTGCTCGCGTTAGGGATTCCCCATTAACTTGCACTGATCTCAAACGTCTCGCCACAGAGATCGCGAGATCCTTGTGGGAAGCTTAGTTTGGAGCCCGCGGCGAACGCCTTTGCTTCGCCGCTGACCGCAAATCACGGGCCATTGTGATTGTCATGATTTTTATTTTCTCTCCTGAAGGCATTGATTTCTTCCTGTATGCACAGGACCGTGGACACTGGTTGCCATCCAGTACCCAGCCCAAGTCGCCATTCTTCACATAGAGCCTTGAAGGTCGTTTGACCAGTGAGGGGGCGCATCAGAGCCTCACTCAACGCCCAGCCACGTGCACATTCAGCGAGTTGGATTGCTGCAAAAACAATCCACAAGCAGGAAGTCTGCTCAATGCAGGGACACCAAGTCCAATTGTCAGCACCCCTGGTTCAGCCACAGCTGAGATCAGCGCGCTCTCGGCACACAAGAGGGACTTGAACCTTCCTGATCTGCGTGGCTCAGCTCCTCACTGGATGAGCTCACTGAGCCAGGAGGTGACCATCTGACTGACGGTGCAGAGCGAAAGGCAGCAATTTGTGAAGCTCGCCTGAAACATTTTACTGGTGGCGAGGGAAAGTGAAAAGCAGCCAGTGTCCCCGTTAGTACGATAGCAAAATACTGCGGATGCTGGAAATACTCAGCAGGCCAGGCAACATCCGTGGAGGGAGAAACAGAGTTAACGTTTCGGGTCGAAACCCTTCTTTAGAACTGAGGAAAAAAAGCAGGAAATAAAACAGATGAAAAAGCAAGTTGGGGGCTGGGAAATGGGGGAGGGGATGAAAGAACAAGTCTGTGAGAAGTGAAGAGACATTAAGAGATATTCAAGGCGAGACGAGATGGTAATAGGACAGATTAAGAAATAAAAGATGGCTCTAGATGAAGTGTGAAATGCGCTGGCAGAGTGAGAGACAGCTGCCATGTGGGAGAGAGTTAGTACCTTGGGTTTCCGCCGGTGCTGACAAAAGGGCCAGTTACACATTAGCCTTCTGGACTGGCCAGGTTCACGCAGTATAGGCAGCACCGTGCACGTGCAAAGCCTCGCGTCACGCAACTCTCGTGCTCTTGCAGCCAAACGCCGCAGCTGTAATGATGGTTTCAGCTCGAGGTTTTTATTTTAGGATGTCGCACGTTCAGCTCCTCCGCTCATTTTCCCCAGTTGGAGTCTGATTATTTTTTGTGCGTGCGTTGTGCCAGCTGCAAATTACACTGCAGCTGGCACAACCGGAAGCCACCATTTGGCCGCCGCCCTCTGCTTAGTTGGCACGATGGATCAGTAGCACGTATGATAGCAGCGTCGAAAATATAAATCTGAAGCGCTAAATGAAACCATGCCAGGGCAGGGGGGGGGGGGGCACAGCTTCGAACTGACTCAAAAAGGAAATATAAGCACTAACTTCACAGCAGGAGTGACCAACACATGGAATACACTTCAGGTGGAGGCAAACATAGAAACATAGAAGATAGGAGCAGGAGTCGGCCATTCGGCCCCTCGAGCCTGCTCCGCCATTCAATGAGATCATGGCTGATCATCCAAATTCAGTACCCTGTCCCTGCCTTCTCCCCATATCCCTTGATCCCTTTAGCTCTAAGAAATATATCTAACTCCTTCTTGAATATATTTAAAGACTTGGCCTCAACCGCCTTGTGTGGTAGAGAATTCCACAGGTTCACCACTCTCTGGGTGAAGAAATTCCTCCTCATTTCTGTCCTAAATGGCTTACCCCTTATCCTTAGACTGTGACCCCTGGTTCTGGACTCTCCGACCATCGGGAACATCCTTCCTGCATCTAGTTTGTCCAGACCTGTCAGAATTTTATAAGTTTCGATGAGATCCCCTCTCATTCTTCTAAACTCCAGCGAGTATAAGCCCAATCGACCCAATCTCTCCTCATACGTCATTCCTGCCATCCCAGGGATCAGCCTTGTGAATCTTCGCTGAACTCCTTCCATGGCAAGAACATCCTTCCTCAGATAAGGCGACCAAAACTGCACACAGTACTCAAGATGTGGTCTCACCAAGGCCCTGTACAACTGCAGCAGGACATCCTTGCTCCTGTACTCGAACCCTTTCGCTATGAAGGCCAACATACCATTTGCCTTCTTCACCTCCTGCTGCACCTGCATGCTTACCTTCAGCAACTGGTGCACAAGGACACTCAGGCCTCGTTGCAATTCCCCTTCTCCCAATCTATTGCCATTCAGATAATCTGCCTTTCTGTTTTTGACACCAAAGTGGATAACCTCGCATTTATCCATGTTACATTGCATCTGCCACGCTTCTGCCCAATCACCCAACCTGTCCAAATCATCCTGGAAATACCGTGGAATCAGTTAAGGAACAGCTGGAGGCAGCAAGCTCTCGCTAGAGAGAACGAGCTGGGCTGGCCAAAGAACGTCCCTCCTCTATGCTTACCTTGTGAATTTGGGACGGTGCAGGGGGCGGGGGGGATGCTACCCTCCATTGCTAATGTCAGATCGCAACAGATCTCGGTGTTCCTCTGATACGGAAAGGTAAGCATATCCAAAGCGGTGCATTTCGCCACTCCTGCTGCCATCATTGTCCTAAGGCCAAACGTAGTGGCAGCGATGGCGATCCTGGAGTGGCCAACCTCGACTGATCTAATGACCAGCAAGAAAAACGCACACACACGGGTTTGGAAAGAGAGTGGGAGATGATATATTTTCAAAATAAACTAACTTTGAAATTTTATATCACCACGTCAATGTTACCAAAATATTTTTTTTCCCCCCCAACAGATGCCCAGGATTGGTGCCCGGTGTTGACCTCTTGTGGTGATGTGGGCCCCGGGTCTCGGTACAGTCACTCTGCAGCTGTCTACAGGAGTGGAATGTACTTGTTTGGGGGACTGGTTGGACTCGTAGAACAGAACGACTTTTGGAAGTGGGATTTCAACAGTAGCATATGGTCTAGGATCAAAGCACGGTAAATAGGGATTTCAACAGTAGCGCATGATCTCTGGTTAATGCATGGTAATTGAAATAATTCATTCTAAAGATAGTTTGTGAAATAAATCCACATCTTAAAATTGTTTATTATCCCTATCTCTGTAACCCTCCTCTAGCCCTACAACCCTCCGAGATATCTGTGCCCCTCCAATTCTGGCCTCTTGCGCATCCCCGATTTTAATCGCTCCAAGGCCCTAAGCTCTGGATTTCCTCCCTAAACCTCTCCGCCTCTCTACACCTCTCCTCCTTTAAGATGCTCCCTAAAACCTATCTCTTTAACCAAGCTTTTGGTCACCTACCCTAATACCTCCTTATGTGACACGGTGTCAAATTTTGTTAGATAATCGCTCCTGTGAAGCGCCTGTTTTACTACGTTAAAGGCGCTATATAAATGCAAGTTGTTGTTACTGCTGTTGTTGTTTGCCGAGCTCTCTAAATTAGATGCCTAAGCTAGATTCCTAGCGAGAAAATCTGAATATTTTGATATCGGTAAAAACCATTGTCTGAAAAGCCTACGCTTTTTTGACAGATTCAACACCACCTGCCTGCCTTCTCACTATGTCCTTCAATTGCTTTTTTCCCAGAAATATATCTAGTTACCAAACTCATTTATACTGTCTGCTTCACTGGCCTTGCTCAACCAGCCTGTGGCCCTTTTCACAGAAGTCACAGAAACCCCACAGTGCAGATAGAGGCCATTTCGGCCCATCGAGCCTGCACCGACACATATCCCACCCAATCCCCGTAACCCCTACACCAACACATATCCCACCCTATCCTTGTAACCCCACGTATTTAATCCCCCTAACACTAAGGGTCAATTTATCATAGCCAATCAACCTAACCCGCACATCTTTGGACTGTGGGAGGAAACCGGAGCACCCGGAGAAAACCCACGCAAACACGGGGAGAATGTGCAAACTCCACACAGACAGTCGCCCGAGGCCGGATTCGAACCCGGGTCTCTGGCGCTGTGAGGCAACAGTGCTAACCACTATGCCACCGTGCTGCCGAAGTTCTGCCTGACTACCTTTCCTGCCTCCAGATCCACACTTTATAACCTGTCTCCCATCTTATTTGAACCCTTTACCAGAGTGCAAAAACTTGCTTGGCTTAACTTTGCCAAACCCTTCATATCCCTGAACACTTTGATTGGACGTTCTGTCTTTTGCACAGAACACAAGTCCAGCGTCTTTAACTTTTCTTCATCATTTAACTTGCACTGCCACAACATACAGGAAACTTTCGATTTACCGGCACCTAAATAACCGGAAATCTCGGTTAACCGGCAAAATTCAGGAGTAGTTTCAGGTAAGTTTTACTTCATATTGTACTTGCCTTCCTGCATCTTTTGCTGTGCAAGGGTGTGGCTGCAGCTGTTGCTAAGCTACAGAGACGCTTGCAACTTGTGGCCATTGTTCTGAACCTGTTGCTAAGCAACAGGGTTTGTTGCTTTATACGGAGCTCTCAGCTCTCCCCATCTTTTACTATAGCGTTCGGTTATCCAGAATTTTTGATGAACCAGCACCACGTCGGTGCCGGATAAAAAAAGAGTTTCCTATACAAGCATTAATCTGTGTCACCCTGGCAGTCATATCTCAGAATTTTCTCCTTCCTCCTCTCACTATCCCACATGTTATTCTCCAGCTGTGAGGACAGTAGGTGAGCTGCAGAGGTGGCCCAGGCTTGATGCCATCTGATTTCTTTCATGGAGCTTGTTCCTGTCTCCTCAGGGGGAGGTGCCTGGCCTCTGGTCTGGACCTGCCTCTCAGAGAGCTGCAGCCCAATACATGGGTGAATGGCAGACAGCACCCTGCATCCTACGCTCCCACAGAGAGTGCGCCGAATGAGAACTTTGATCCACGATAGATTCGCAAATGCTTGAAAGTATATTAATGCAGATCATGGTTGTGTTTGAGAACTTGCTGTTGAATAAGCTCATTAGTTCTTTATGTCTCACAGTTCTGGGCCTCACCAGTTAGTGGGTCACTCTGCTGTCGTATACCAGGACAGCATGTTAATCTTTGGAGGAGGAAGGGACCATAACAACTCCGACAACAGCCTGTGGAAATTTCAATTAACGGGGCAGACCTGGGAGAGATTAAGCCCAGCAACAGACACAAGCCCACCGTCAAAGATCTACCACTGCACATTAGGAGTTGGTCCCAGCTTCCAGGAGAAACATGCTGACAACTTCCCTTGCACAACGCCAGCTCCAAGCTTCATCTGTCACGACAGTGACATCAGTCTGCACAACTGCTGCAACGGACAGCCCATCGGTGCCCTGAAGGGTGCCTGCTGTTTGAATTTTTCCGCACAGGCGCCAGGACACAGCAGCTCATCGCCAGTAAAGCCCGGAGGCAAGAATGCAAATTCAAACAACATTGAGATGATAACTTTTAGCATACAGTCTTCTGAAAGCAGCGATAACCTCCAAAGCTCGAGACTGCCTGCTCCCAGTGCGCCTGAGGAGCAATGGCGGTGTGAAAATGGACGCCATCTTCCAGTCCAGCCGGAGGAGCTACCTCCTGCGGATGACAGCACCGAGGAGCACAGCGACAGCGGTGTCTTGAGAGAATCCAGGACAGAGGGCCCTGACCAAGCTGATGCGGCACCCCACTTGAGGGACAGTCTTCCAGAGGTTCTGCTGATAGTAGGTGGTAAACCGTTATCTGAGCATGGCTGCATTTCACTGTGGCAGATGAAGCTGTGTGAAATGTTTTTAAAGTGCTAGTTTAACAGGGAAGAAGGCAAAAAAAAAACAATACCTTGCAAAACTTCACGCAACGTGCGATAAACAGTTTAGATCAAAGGATAATACAGGAAACTTTGTGCTATCTGGAGGTGAGCTATCCAGCAATCTGGAGCCACCGGCAAAAATCAGCAGCCGTTTTTTTATTCTTTTTGTTTGTTTTTTTTGCTTTGTTTGAACAGTCAAGCTGTGCAAGGTCTGTAGCTATAGCAACAGCTTCAGCTACAGAGCTTGCAGGCCACACCCGAGTGTTTAGAAGCTGTTGCTAAGCAACAGTGTTTGTTGTCAAATACGGAGATAAGAATCTCCGTATCTCTCAACATTAACTCTGGAGAGTACGGCAGTTTTGAGGCAACGGCAGCAGCTCGGTCCCGTGGGTGCCGGATAGCACATAGTTTCCTGTAGTGTTTTTGTCGGCATGCTTAGCCACAGAGAGGTCTAACATTTCTAAAAGTTTTATTTGTACTTTTTGCTATTGTGCTAATATGCTAATTCAGAACAAACATTTTCTAAAGAGCTTTTATATTTTTATAGACTTTATATAGAGTGTCACCTTTGTAAGCTAATATCTGCAGACAGATAAGTTGTACATATTTTTATAGTTTTCTTTGTCAGAACAGTTCCTAGCAGTGGACCCTGTATCTGATAACTGTAATTCCTGTGGATTGCACAATCCAAATTAGTTGTCCCCAACATAAAGGAAAACTAACTTCTCTGGTAGTTTTGATGCTGCCATCAAGACTTGCTGCAGAATTAGGTTAGCTGTGCCTAATTTAAAACGTTTGGGGAGAGAACTGCCAAAAGTCTCTCATGGAATATGCGGATAGGCTCTTTGGCATTCCAGATAGCACTGGGAATAGTCAGATGGGCTCCTTGACATTCCAAATAGCACTGGGAATAGTCAGATGGGCTCCTTGACATTCCAAATAGCACTGGGAATAGTCAGATGGGCTCCTTGGCATTCCAGATAGCACTGGGAATAGTCAGATGGGCTCCTTGGCATTCCAGATAGCACTGGGAATAGTCAGATGGTTTCCTTGACATTCCAGACAGCACTGGGAATAGTCAGATGGGCTCCTTGGCATTCCAGATAGCACTGGGAATAGTCAGATGGGCTCCTTGGCATTCCAGATAGCACTGGGAAGTCAGATGGTTTCCCTGGCATTCCAGATAGCACTGGGAATAGTCAGATGGTATCCTTGACATTCCAAATAGCACTGGGAATAGTCAGATGGGCTCCTTGACATTCCAGACAGCACTGGGAATCGTCAGATGGTATCCCTGGCATTCCAGACAGCACTGGGCATAGTCGGATGGGGTCCTTGACATTCCAGATAGCACTGGGCATAGTCGGATGGGGTCCTTGACATTCCAGACAGCACTGGGAATAGTCAGATCGGCTCCTTGGCATTCCAGATAGCACTGGGAATAGTCAGATGGGCTTCTTGGCATTCTAGAAAGCACTGGGAATAGTCACAACAGAAAATACTGGAAACACTCAGCAGGTCAGGCAGCATCCGTGGAGAGAAAAACAGAATTAACGCTTCAGGTCAACGACCCTTCGTCAGAACAGTATTTTGCTATTGTACTGGGAATAGTCAGATGGGTTCCTGGACATTCCCGATAGCACTGGGAATGGCCAGGGTGGGGGGGCTCCTCTATTCTATCTTGGTAATTTTTACATATGCTATTCTTAATTGAGTTTTGGCAGGACTAGTAAGCAATGGCCCTCATTTTCTCTCCTCCCTCCTCAAAAGATGTAATTTTCTGACGTTGCAACTTTCAATTACAAATGGCAACTACTATGTTCTGATCCCAGCCCGGAGTCCTTAGCCTGTATTCCCAGTATATTTCAGATAATTGGGCACGCTGCAGAGGGGTGGGGTGGCAGGGGAATCGGCCAGGGTTCCCCCATTATTGATTGCTGTCTAGCAGGAAAGCACCATGCATGGGCTGCAGATCAGGACAGGCTCGGGCTCCTCCTCCAGTCAAATAGCCGCCCAACACTGTCCCAGCCTCGGACTTGGAGGGCGCCCACTTGGGCTAGCTACAGCAGGGCAACTGCCGCCTGTGGGCCTGTCTCCCCAATAACGGCCAGTGCTTTCAGGGGAAGGAAAAAGGAGCCACAGTCGGCAACAATGCTTTTGAACAAGAGAATGGTTGGATGGAATCATTGTATATTAGGTGGCACAACAGGAGGGTGTATTCAGAGGCAGTAAGTACCGGCGTGGTGACTGGTGAGCGCAGTAAAACTCGAGATTGTACTGGGGTCTAACCAATGTTCCCTGTAAACTGCGCTTTGTTCTGCGCGACCTGTTTCTTTCAGTGCGCGGTCCCTTTAAATTTCTGCGCCTGTGCGGTGTTTCCAGTGTGAGCGGCCTGTGCGGGACCCCTGCACATTACTGCGTGGCCGCGCACGCTCGCAGCTTGAGGGGAGCAGTGGGTCTAACTAGAGTCCGGGATACAGGCTGCAACCTGATGCACGCTGCAAACACCTTGGCGTGTTCCTTTGTCGTTCACGCAACTGAAATCCTTGTCGTACTTAACCTTATTTTGAAGTGGATCAAATAAATGGTCCTTCACCTGTCGGGTCAGGCTTCCTGAACACACACAAGGTAGTGTTTTCCTTTCAAATTGGCAGCACTATTTTGTGTGTGGAGCCATCATATTATGTACAGCTTGATGCTTTGGATTTCAGAGGAAGCCCTGCAGAACCCAGTAGGTGCAGCTGCACATGCATTAAATTTGCTCAGTGCCTGGAGGGGGAAGGATGTCAGACATGGTAGATACAGGATGATGTTTGCTGGATTCCATGGAATAATGGAGGCACCAGTAGACACCGCACTACCTGAGCAATAACCTGGAGTGAGATTTGGCTCCTCTGTTTTCATGTCAAACGCTGATACAGCCATTGGCATAATAAATTGTATAATAAGGGGCCAGAAAGGAATGCTCTGGGAAAAACCCATTATCGAGCCCTACTCTGCAGCATTCATTTAATTCTTTCACTCACTCAATCTCCCAACTGAATACTTACTAACCCATTCCCCTAGGTCAAAGGGAAAGGAGGCCAGAGTCCAGTTGCCGTGGTAACTCGGCCATTAAACCCTGGAGAATGCACTTTGTAGCTGGCGGGGAGAAATAAAATAAAACCCGAGTTATCGTGGAATCTGCTTTAAAAGGTGACACAAAAATCTGGTTAACCCATTGCTACCTGGACGGAGCTCAAATGACAGAGAAAACATAGAAAAAAGATTAAAATATAAATATACTGGAAATACAGGTCCACTCAGCATCTGAGAGAAAAACAGGGTTCCCCCCCCACCTGCGATCCTTGTCGGATGTTGATCATCAGAACGCCGGGTACACAGGATCATTTGCTATTCTCCTACGAGAATACTTATAGTTAGATAATAGAAGATGATAAATGGATGGCAATGAGTTACACAGGCCGATGCATCTCAGGGAGCATCGGTTTATAGAAATAATTTATAGCCTGTAGGCTGCTTTTCGTAATCTTTTAAACCATGTATCCTTTGTGCCTGCTTATAAAATAAGTATATTCGTTTTGGGTTTTTTTTTGTTTGAAAGCTTTAATGGTGCCGCTGGATGTGCAGTGGTTGGGCTGTTTGGCAGCATTACGCCCGAGATCAGTGTCTTTGGGAGCGTGGCCCCTTCACCTTGGTGGGCTTTGGAGGATAAAGCTGCGATGGGGGTCGCAGAGAAGGAAAATGCAGGCAATAAAAGTGAAAAGAGGAGCAAGTCGCTCGCCAGAGAAATCTATTTTAAATCGATTGGCAGCTTTAAGAGAGAGAGAGAGAGCGAGAGAGGTGGATCAATATCTGTTGAGCAGGGAGAGAGCGCTATTTTACCAGCGCTGCTGGACTTTCTTTCAAGGAAGGCAGGAACCTAGTGTTCCTTCTTAACGTGAAGGTTCAACAGGTTGCGGGGGGTTGAGTCCATGATGCAACAATCGTACATGGACTTTAGAGCAGGCTTGAATGGGGCAAATGGCCTTTCCCCACGTCCAGACTTTGCTGTTAAATAGAGTGGGGTGGACTGACGATCGCTGCACTTTGGAGAGGGACAAGTCGGGAAAGGCAGTGAGCACTCGAGGTTGGGGTGCGTGCGGTACAACTGGAAAATTTGTTTCCCGCAGTGGGCACTTGAGCCTATAAACCACTGTTGCAAACCCCGCACGCACGACATAAAATGCAATCGAAAAATTCTGAAGCCAAACCGAGCTTAAATTACCTTAAACTCGTTGCCTGGCATTTAAAAATGTATGGTTCATTTTTCAAAGTATTTTTAAACATCCAATAAGAAAATACCGCAGATGCTGGAAATCTGAAATAAAAACAGAAAATGCTGGAGATACTCAGCGGGTCAGGCAGCATCTGTGAAGAGAGAAACAGAGTTAACGTTTCAGGTCGATGATCTTTCGTCAGAACTGGAAAAAAGCAGGAAATGGAACAGATTTTTAAGCAAGTGTAGGAGCTGGGAAGGGGGATGAAAAAACAAAAGGGAAGGTCTGTGATAGGATAGAAGGCAGGAGAGGTCAAGAGACATTGAGAGATATTCAAGGCAAAAGGAGATGGTAATGGGACAGGTTAAGAAACAAAGGATGGCTCGAGATGAAGTGTAAATTGCGCTGGCAGAGTGAAAGACAGCTAACATGTGGGGGAGAATAACAGAAAACACAAACCAAGAAACGTTTTTGCATAAAGCCCTTTGAATGCTATAGAGACAGTGAAGTTAAAAATAAAGTGATAGTGGCTTAGGAGTGGACGATAAACAGCATCAGAACGCAATTAATGCTACAATCGGGTGTTAAATCGCACACGTGCCATTTACTTATGGTCCTTTTATTCTGAAAATCCGTGTTACTTTCAGTCCACCAGAATCCTGCAACAGATCACGTGCTGCACACGACTGTAGTTCGAGCAATAGTGGCAGCGATTGACCGCACCCCATCCCCCCACCAGAAGTGACTCGAACGCAATTGTAGCCCCCCCACCATTGCAGCAGCAACACAGCCAGTAAAAATCCGAAATAACAACAGAAAATGCTGGAAAAACATCTGTGGAGAGAAAATAGTCAACGCTTCGGGTGAACCCTTTTTCAAAACCCTTTGTCTTGACAAGGGGTTCACCCGAAACGTTGACACTATTTTCTGTCCACGGATGTTGCTTGGCCTGCTGAGTTTTTCCAGCATTTTCTGTTGTTATTTCGGATTTCCAGCATCTGCAGTATTTTGCTACAGTAAAAATGCAACATTGGTGCGCTGGACAGTGCTCCTGAATGTGGAGACCAGCCCAGCCGCCAGTACATGAACTCCACCACCACCTCCTCGCCACATCGCAATAATCCCGTATCGCAATCGGGAGACCTTGGCGCTCGTGTGATTCCGCGATGGATGGATGTGGCAGGATCGGAAGGGGCAGCGAGAGCTAGAATGGTCTTCCGCAGTAAAGCAGACTATATTGTATGAACTATTGCAGTTTACTGTAAAAAGGTAACTGAATTGCGTGCACACCTCTCCTGCTTGCCGACCTGCTCCAAACCCCCATAATGAAAAAGGGCCCTGAACTCACCCACACCCTTCTGCGGGTGGGCTGACTTGCTGCCCCCAGTCTTGCTGCAGCCCCTGACCTGCATCGACTGCCTGGTCTCCTCCCCTAATGGGGGACTGTAAGCGTTTATCGTTCAAGTGCCTCTCGTTAAACTTGTACTCCCATTTAAAATCAAAATATTGTTGCTGTTGCAATTTTTCCAAAAAACACAAATATGCATCAATCACTGAATAAATTGTCGCAGAAATGGAACAGACCTGCCGCAGCAATTGGCCTCGAAAGTGTCACTGAATGCTAGGAGCCCTAATCACAACCAGTAAATCAGTACGATAGCAAAATACTGCGGATGCTGGAAATCCGAAACAACAGAAAACGCTGGGAAAACTCAGCAGGCCAGGCAACATCCGTGGAGAGAGAAATAGAGTCAACGTTTCGGGTCGAAACCCTTCTACAGAACTGAGAGAAAAGGCAGGAAATGAAACAAAAGGCAGTTTGGGGGCTGGGAAATGGGGGAGGGGATGAAAGAAGAGACATTAAGAGATATTCAAGGTGAGACGAGATGGTAATAGGACAGGTAAAGAAACAGACGATGGCTCTCGATGAAGTGTGAAATGCGCTGGCAGAGTGAGAGACAGTTGCCATGTGGGAGAGAGAAAAAAAAAGGAAAAGGCACAAACCAAAATGTGGATAAAAAATATAAAAATATTATAGGGGCCGAGGTTATGATCTGAAATAGTTGAACTCGATATTGAGTCCGGAAGGCTGTAAAGTGCCTAATCGGAAGATGAGGTGCTGTTCCTCGAGTAAATCAGTAGTTTTCAAACCTTCCTGTGGGGGTGAGGAACACCCCCCCCCCCCCCCCCCCCCCGCCCGCCCCGTGTTGCCGTACTCCTGTCCTAGCTTCCAAAAGACGCCACTGTTTTCCTTTGAGTAGCTGACGCTGTCGTTGTGGGAAAATAGTTCTCGTTAGTGGACAGCAACAGAAATAATGCAAGAACTGCAGGAAAGAATCTGATGATTTCTGTACCGGAAGTTGACGACTTTGGGGATTTCCTGGTATCTTTTGGTGAACCCCTCGAGACCGGGCCCCGTTGTTTAAAAACTCCTCTGCTGTAAAGGCCTTCGCTTTAGTAACTGCAATATTTGTCCAGAATGTTCACACTATTTCTATTAATTATTCCAACAGAAATCGCCTTAGCATGTAAAAATAAACGAGGCAAATGTAGAGGAATAGTTTGGTTTCCGAAAAAGTCTGGTGAATTGAGCACCCAATATCACTCAATGAAGTAAACTGTGGATCCTATTTCATACAATATGTTGGTTCAGGAATATAACTCGAGGGGAGGGAGGCAGCTTTTGGCTTTGTTGGGGATTCCCCTCACTCTTAAGTGTTCTGAAGCGGCTTCTAGTTACAAAGGATATGTTCTGATGGCACCACTTTGATCTCGCCATTAAACCTTTTGTCAGTCCAAGGTGTAGCTCTTTGCTCTGGGTTACTGACGAGCTGCATCCCGGTTCATAGGATGACCGAGGGGTCATTTTGGGCGATGGGCGATATCGGATCAGCCGCTCTTTACACAAAATGGGAATGGTAATCGGGAGAGGGGTATAATGTTTGGCTGATCCGATAGCGCGCGTTTTACACTATTGTTCAAAGTCAAATTACCCCCCTCCCCATGAATTTTCTGTGTGATGAATTTCAGACTATTCCTTCCATTAGGAGGTGAGAAAGGGAGAAGAGGAGGCTGAGCCCATTCCGTACAAGCTGATTAGGAACAGGAGTAGGCAATTCACCCCCTCGAGCCCGGTCTGCCATTCAATTTGATCTGTATCTTAACTCCATCTTACCCGCCTTGGTTCCAAAACCCTTAATACCCTTGATTATAGAAAGACTTTCGGATGAGATGTTAAACCGAGGCCCCGTCTCCTCTCTCAGGTGGACGTAAAAGATCCCGTGGCACTATTTCGAAGGAGAGCAGGAGAGTTATCCCCAGTGCCCTGGCCAATATTTATCCCTCAATCAACATCTCTTTTAAAAAAAAAAAACAACAGATTATCTGGTCATTATCACATTGCTGTTTGTGGGAGCTTGCTGTGCGCAAATTGGCTGCCACGTTTCCGACATTACAACAGTGACTACACTTCAAAAAGTACTTCATTGGTTGTAAAGTGCTTTGGGACGTCCTGAGGTTGTGAAAGGTGCTATATAAATGCAAGTCTTTCTTAATACCCTTGATTATAGGGAGGAACTGAGTGAATTAGTTGCCTGCCCACATCCCTGGTCTTGGAAGGTCAGTGTGGAAGGGGCAACAAAGGAAAAGGAGAACTTTAGTCACTAAATTTACTAAAATGGATATACTTCAAATTCTTAAATGTTGTTCAGCTGATGCTGTGATACGATATTACTGGTGATTGTGACCTTGTGTACGAACATATGAAAATGACAGGAAGGACAAGACCAGCTCGTTCACAAAGCCTGCTCCACACTCATGAAGGCTGGAAAATCATGACCAGATACTTCCTATCCTACCCGCCCCGCCCCCACCCCGCCCCCACCCCACTTCGGCAGCCATGTCATCGCCTGGGAGAGGCAAAAAAAAAAAGAGAAAAACCCCAGGAACAATAGGGGAAAAAAATGCACTGGAAAATTCCTCTCCGACCCCCTCGGGCGATCGAATCCAGTCTGGGAGATCACACGGACCGATTGTGATCTACAAAACCACTTCTGTATGATGCGTTCTCGGCCCCAGTCAGGAACCGGTCCAGCTCCCCCTTGAAGGCAGAGTCTCAGCACCCACCACACCAGCCGACATTCAGAGGCTCACTACTTTCTGGGGGAAAAGCAAGTGTCCAACATCCAGTCTATTCCGAATCTTGTGCAGTTGAAACACAAGCCCCCTGGTCATCACCAGTCTGTCAAACTATCGATGGACATGCAATCCTGCCCTTTCGTTATTTTATAAACCTCTATTAGCTCTAAATTAAGTAGAGCCCAGGCTCCTTACGCCTATCTGAGTAACTAAGGTTCTTTAAGCTAGGAATCATTCTCGTAGCTCTCCTCTGAGCCTTGTCCAAGGCCACTATTATCACCCACCATGTGTGTTACAGGCGATCATAATATAGGATTTGGTTATTACTGGGGTTAGTGATGTAGGTTCGGGGGTATTACTGCTGAATGTGACGGGCCTGGTGATAGTATCTTAGAACCTAGGATATTATTGGTGGAATTGATAGAGGGACACGGGTTATTACTGCTGATAGTAGCGTAGAGCCTGGGGTATAAGAACATAAGAAATAGGAGCGGGAATAGGCCACTTGGCCCCTCGAGCCTGCTCCATCTGCCATTCAATAAGATCTTGGGCTCAAAGCCACTTCCCTCCCCACTCCCCATAACCCTTCACTCCCTTATCTTGTAAAAATCTGTCTATCTCCACCTTAAATGTATTTAATGACCCAGCCTCCACGGCTCTCTGGGGCAGAGAATTCCATAGATTTACGACCCTCTTGAGAGAAGAAATTCCTCCTCATCTCAGTTCCGACCCTTTATTCTAAAACTGTGCCCCCGAGTTCTAGATTTCCCCACAAGGGGAAACAGCCTCTCTGCATCTACCTTGTCGAGGCCCCTCAGTATCTTATGTTTCAGTTGCCCTATTTATAATCAGAGTTACAATATTTACAACCATGTTCTAACAGTATAATGCAATAAAGCTTGTTTGCTGTATCACCATTTCATGCAATCCAAGTGTCACTGTTACCTGTCCGCAGTAACGTTCATTCCAGTCACACAGGCACGGAGAAAAGACGTCAGATCAGCAAGGGTGGCAAGTCATAGAATCATACATCACTGAAGGAGGCCATTCAGCCCTTCGTGCCTGAAAGAGCTATCCAATTAATCCCACTCAATACAAAAAGAAAATACTGCAGATGCTGGAAATCTGAAATAAAAACAGAAAATGCTGGAGAAAATCAGGTCAGGCCAGGCAGCATCTGTGAAGAGAGAAACCGAGTTTAACGTTTCAGGTCGCTGACCTTTCGTCAGAAGCGTTAACTCTGTTTCTCTCTTCACAGATGCTGCCTGACCTGCTGAGTTTCTCCAGCATTTTCTGTTTTTAGTCCCACTTAATGTTCCCTGCGTTCTGCGTGGCCTGTTTCTTTCCGTGCACGATCCCTTGTAAATACCGTGCGCAGGCGCGGAAATTTAAACGGAGCAGCCATCGAGCGGCACCTTTCCCATTACTGCGCGGCGGCGCAGCTTAGAGGGAACGTTGGTCCCGCTCCTCTGCCCTTTCCCCAGAGCCTTGAACATTTTTCCTTTTTAAGGGGCCCCTTTTGAAAGTTCCTGTTGAATCTGCTTCCACCACCCTTGCAGGCAATGCATTCCAGATCACACCCTTGCCAGCTGCATCTAAGACTCGGCACAGTGTCGCACCAGTCATACTGTGCTAACGCCGTGTAGTTTTATAAAATTTGTGACCTGGATTTACTGAACAGGTTGCCATGTACTGGAGTTGATCCACTGCTGCATGATTTACATAAACGAGGGTTCGGAAGGTTACGCCTACACTGTTACAAATGTTGTCATGTGGAATAATGGCTCTCCTTTTGGCATGCCAGCTGTAAATGCAGATTTGATGAAAAGCTGTATCTCCTAACAATCGAGTGACGCACGATCCGCGAGACTCGATTATACAAGTTATTAACGCCTCCTAGGCGCTGAATTCTGAAGCAGCGTGTAGGAGGCTTTTTTTATTTTTTATTTCAGCACACGCATCAGTGTTTGGCATTAACAGGGCCTTACAATTCCTGGCGATGCCACTGGGAATCCCGGAGGTGAAGCCTATTCCCAGAATCGGTTAAATCGGGGTTCGCTGGGAGGAGAGGAAATTTGGACCAATAAAGCTCACTGTGAAAGCTTGTTTAGAAAGGGGATTTTTAGACCAGTTATCAGCAGAACCTTAAACAGTATGTTTTATAATCAAGTGTTCTAGTGCAGGACTGATGCATAAGTGCAATATAAAGAAAGCCAACAGAAAATGTACTGGTTATTTATCATGCACAATTACACTCGTTCAATTAATGTGTTTTATCAAGTGTTGCTCACTTTCCGTTTATTGTTGAAGTAATCCTTCTCCACAACATTAATTAATTTTACAGAAGTGTTTGCCTAGGTGCTCGTTAAACCCATTGCTCTGTAACTTGGTGTCGAGTTGTGTGCCCGCATTTAAGTGGTGGCATGTCCATTGCCGAATGCCAAATATTGGCTGCATTGGACTGTTGTCCAAGGGTTGACCAGGGTTTGACTCTCTGGAAATTATACAACAAATATGTGTGCGTGCACTTTTTTTTAAAGAAGTGTACAATGAAAATGTTTACCAAATGTAATAGCTCAGAAAACAAAATAAACATGTTAGTAAAAGCACTTGTTGCAGGCAGATGTGTGGTCGGTGAGCTTTGGAACATTCTCGCAAGAAGCACTGGGTTCACTCATCTGTCCCCAAGTTGCGAGGTTTACGGTAGAACCGAATAATATGCTGTTTGTATTTCATTCCTTTGTTCGGTGATTCTACTTTACTCTCTTGCAAAATGTTTAGAATTACCAACCATGCACCTTAAAGCGTATATTTGCAAATAAAGCTGATGTTTACAATTAAATCTGCTTTGGGTCGCTTTCTTCAAAAGATTCAAAAATTATTTTTTTTAATCTCTGGGGGGCGTTCCTTTTGGAGCCCATTCCCGCAGCAATCTGCAAGTTAACGTGACTGCAAGATTTTGTTCAGCTGCACAGTGAACTTCAAGCACAAACATGCTAAAAATAGAGCAGAGAGGGAGTTAAGTCCCTGCAGGGTTTAATCTCCTCTGCGTATGTACAATTTGTTATTGCATTGGCTAAAGCGTTCACCTCGACTTCAAGTCCCCAAAATTTAAATGAATGAATGACCATACACACACACACACTGCATAAATTCAACCCCTATTCATGTATCTCTAGATGCACGCACCTGGCCTTGAGCTAAAATGGGTGCTGCCTGATGCCCGGTCCAGCAGCGCCTCGATTTTAAAATTCTCATCCTAGTGTTCAAATCCCTCCTGGCCTCGCTCCTCCCTCCCTCTAACTTCCTCCAGCCCTACAACCCTCCGCGAACTCTGCGATCACCCAACCCTGGCCTCCTGTACATCCCCCCCACCCCCACTTCCTTGGCCACACCATTGCTGGCGGTGCCTTCAGCCATCTCGGCCCTAAGCTCTGGAATTCGCTCTGCGCCTGTCCACTGCTCCTCCTTTAACACGCTCATTAAAACCTACTCTGTGGCCAAGCTTGTGGTCACCTGTCCTAATGTCTCCTTTAGCTCGGTCTCCAGTTTTGTCTGATTATGCTCCTGTGAACCTCCTTGGGACATTTTACTACGTTAAAGGCGCTATTTAAATGCAAGTTGTTGCCTGTTCGAGCAGACCGGATAGCGATAATTCAACTCTTGCACCATGAGGCCTTCGCAAGATAATTACATATAAGGTCATTTGGCCCGTCTTAGCTCATCAATCAGAAAAGCCCTAAAATCCTCCCCCAATCAGATATCAAATTGGTTCTTAAATATTTCTGTTCCTGTCTGCATGATTCTATCCAGAAGGCCATTCCATGTGTTGATCACTGTGTGAAAAAGAAGCTCCTGTTACCAGTCTTGAGTTTGCCTTTTACTAGTTTGAATCGGAGTTCCCCTGGTCCTACTGTCACTGCACCTCTTAGTGCTTTGTTCAATTATTCAAGCTATTTATTATTCTTTGCCTAAAGAAATTCCTTCTGGCAACTGAACCAATAGGGCTGTTGTGACACACCTGCTTCAGTGACCTGCCCATAATGAATTGAGAAAACCAAATACTGTATAGATTTGTTTTTTTTCTTCCTTCCCTCGTGTTTGGATGGTAGAGATGGAAGATAATTTACTGCTTTAGATTGGCACCTACGAATGCAAGATTCGCAAAATCTGAACATTGTCCTATAAGGGTCTATTGGCAGAAGAGGCCTTAATTTTAAAGACTGTTTTAAAAGAAGCCCAGAAAAAGGGGCACACAAAATGGCCGCCAGACCCCGTGACCAGCTTTTTGGGACACTTTAAAATGGTTCCTGCAGTCCCCAGACAGCCTTTGTGGATTCAGCCCACAGTAAGTTCTGGAAGGCCGTTTCGGAGATAACAAAACCAGACAGAACCACATACATATGGATTGGATGCAGATCCAGTCAGATTGGCCTGTAGATAAAGGCCATCTAAATGTTTACCCAGACAAAGGGAAACAGTTTCAAATTCATAGGGGGAACATCAAGAACTATTAAAGACATCAAGAGGACATTAAAAACAATACAGGGTCATTCCAGACCAGAGATAGCCGTTACCGGCCATCCCAAAGTAGTTTAAAACATAATAACTACCCCGCTGTGCTACAAGCCCGCCAAAAATTGAACAAAGACTAACCTTGATCTAGGCAGGAGATAAAGCCTCTTTTGAGAAGTATAATTGGGGACCCGGAATAGCTATCGGTACGCTTTTGGCCTGGCCCAGCTTTTCGTAGTCGTTGGAGAACGACGAGCCTTCAGGTAGCCTTGGGAAGGCTTGACATCGGAGAAGGTGGTTCGAAGAAGAAGACGAGGCCCGGGGTAGTCATCGGGAGATCATCGACAAAAACCCCGGGCCGTTGACGAGAGGAAGAGACGAAATGCCCTACCGATCGGGTAGCCAGTGTCGAGCGCAGGAACACGGAAAAATCAAGGCGGTGGCCACCATCGCCGTCTGCAGGAGCACCAAGAAGACAGCCTGTGGGCGAAATGATGGACGGCGAGTCCTGCTGACTTAAAGTGGTCGAGACGCCATCAGCCTGGACAGCCCGCTGACCACGTGGAGACAGGACGCCTGAGAGGATCAAAATGCAGACTTCAAAACCTCTATGTTTCTAACTGGGATCGGTAAGCATGTTTATGGCCCCTCATAATCTGATCTAGGCTTAGGGGGTGGGCATTTAAGGGGTAATTAATTATGAGTTGTTGTCCCTCGATATTCCGTGTGTTTCCCCATTTCGTGATGACTTTTGTAAAGTATAATATGCCTGTATATATCTTAGCTAGGACTGTGTTATGATTTGTTTTTTCCTCCCATGTACCTTATTGGCTTGCAGTTTGATATTTTTCCTTCATGCAATAAAATGTCATCTCGTTTTCATTAAACCTGGTCTATAGAGTATTCTCTGCATTGTAGTTCCTGCCTCAAAGTCCACTGTATACAACCTAAGGGGCGAGTGGGTCGAACCACTCAAGGTTTTACTGTGCAAGAGAGAGAGAGGCCAATGAGAGAAACCTCTGCGATCTAGGAAAACCCCTTACACGAATGAATTGGATGTTGCTGCCCTTTAGGAACTAAGCATATTGAATAGCTTTCAGTATCTCCATCCTCCCAGCCTTACACTTTGGGTCCCCTTAAGCCGTTATTTAAATAAGGGTATCTTCAACTGAATAAGTAGGGTTTTAAATTATACGGAAAGCACTCAATGCAGAAACAGGAAAAGGCCATTCCACCATTCGACCCTGTTCTGCTATTCAGTTCGATCACGGCTGATTACCTCAACTCCATTTCCCTTGATACCCTTACCTGACAAAGATCTAGCGATCTCAGTCTAAAAAATTTCAATGGACCCAGCATCCGCTGCCTTTGAGAGGAGCGAGTTCCAGAGTTCCACAACCCTTTGTGGAAAAAGTGCTTCCTGATTTCACTCCTAAATGGCTTGGTCTAATTTTAAGATTTATACCCCCTTGTTCTGGATGCCAATACTAGAGGAAATAGTTCCTCTATCTATTTTAAAGACCTGGATTCGATTAGATAAGGAAGTGTCAAAGAAAGTAATGCAAGTGCTGAGGAATAGAATACTTTGGATACTAGGGGATAGATTTTGACTTTGTGTGAGAGTGTAAAATGGGTGATAGCGAGTCAGCAGCCCATTTTACATCTCCCGATTTTTATTTCCGTTTTACACTATTACGCAGTCAGGAAAAACCCTCGTGAGCAGTAACACAAACCAGAAGTATACAAAAACCCCATCTACACCGCCCCAACAATGTGCCTCAGTACATTCTCCTGCACCAGTGTGCCATTTTCTATCCTTGTAACTTCCTGTTCTAAAGTGCTGGAGAGGCTACTACCCTACAGACTAGCCCCATCAGCGAGCCAACCATCCCTAAGGAGCAAGCGGGCTTCCGGCGCGGCCATAACTGCTGGGACCAAGTGGTAGCTTTAACAACGCCCATCGAAGCATCGTCATAAACCAATGGGCCTAATTAGAAACTGACAATGTGCTCCATGAAAAATCAGCCAAAGTTCTTGGAATTCATCATCATAGAAACTGGATTGGATTTATTCCGTCAGTGTAAATCAGTGACCCCGAAACCTGTCTATTGTTCTGGTTTCAATTCAACTTCATTCTGACTTTAGTAAAATGGCCTAAGCCATTTCACAGGAGCGTTATCAGACAGAATTTGACACCGAGCCACAGAAGGACACACATCAGGAGAGGTGACCAAAAGCTTGGTCAAAGAGGTAGGTTTTAAGGAGCATCTTAAAGGAGGAGAGATAGAAAGGCACAATATTGCCCCTAAGCTGCGCAGCCGCCCGCCAATCGGAAGGTCCCGTACAGGCCGCTCCCCGGCTGCAAGTTACCGCACGTGCACGGCTATGCAGCAAATTTAAAGGGACTGTGCACTTCGACCGCAAATTAGAGGGAACATTGGAGAGGCTTAGGGAGGGAATTCCAGAGCCAAGGGCCTAGGCAGCTGAAGGTAGAGCTGCCAATGGCGGAGCAATAATTGCATGAGGGCAGAATTGGAGGAACGCAGAATTCTCAGTGTTGTAGGGCTGAAGGAGGTTACAGAGATGGGGGGGGGGGGGGCGAAGACAGAGGGATTTGAAAACAAGTGAGAGAATTTTAAAGTCAAGCCGTTGCTGGATTGGAAGCCACTGTAGGTCAGCGAGCACAGGGCTGATGCATCAACGGGACGTGAAGCACACGGGCAGCAGAGTCTCGGATGAGCTCAAGTTTGCTGGAGGTCAAAAGTTTACAAAAGTCTTTAAGGGCGCTTAAAATAAAACGACGGCAGATGTGGTACAAACAACAGGAACTTCCTGCCAATTGCATCCAAGTAAATTTTTATTGTACCAGGAGAAAAATAAAAACTACACCGTATAAATGTACAAAAGAGTAAGTAAACTACAAACCACATACTTTCTTTAAACCAACATACAGTACATAGAAATACAGAAATCAGTGCTGTGCCTCTAATACTGGTCTATACATAAACTACTCATTGTGAAGACGCTGTGAAACGTGCATTTTTAATCAAAAATAAATTACAGTTCGAGGACTAGTGAAAATTGCACTTGTACATGAAGTTCTAGAGCTATAAATTAACAAGACAAATAACATTTGAAGGACAGTAGTTCTATCTTGTACACAAGCTGATAAATATGCTTGTATACTTTATTCTATTTTTCTCCCCTCTCTTGAGGGCACTGACACAGGAGAACCATCCAGTACCTCAAACTAAGTGGCAATCCTTCATGGCTCAGCCTAGATGGTGTGGGTTGGCAGCCTATTCAACTGCAGTGGGCAGCACACCCTATCATATCCCAACTCACATCCATGTATTTTTCAATCACCTAGGGTCCAGGCAGTGGATAAGGATCGGGATCCCTGGCTGATCATTTCTCCCTCGTTAGCCCAGGGTAGTGTACAAAAGTCCAGGCTGTTTGTTTCTCATAGAATCTTACAGCACAGGAGGCGGCCATTTGGCCCATCGTGCCTGTGCCGGCTCTTTGCCAGAGCTGTCCAATTAATCCCACTCCCCCCGCTCGTTCACTTTCAAGTATTGATCCCAATTCCCTTTTGAAAGTTACTATTGAATCTGCTTCCTTACAGGCAGTGCATTCCAGGCCATAACAACTCGCTGCGTTAAACAAAAAAATTCTCTTCATCTCCCCCCTGGAATTTTGTAGGATTCCTAAATGGCAACCCCAGCAGAGATCAACTAACTCAGCACAGACTGAGGGTGGGGCTAAATCTGGGCCCTTCCTTGACTACATGGGTCAATAGCCTGCTGGGTGCATGCAGCTTTCTTTCGATAAGCCAGCTCCATTGTTACCCTTCCCGCCCAGCCTGGTTTTTTTACAAGTCACGGTTACTTTCAAATCTAATTCTCATCTGACTACTTTTTCTCCTTCGTTTCATACTGTCCATTATTCCAAAAACAGAGAAGGTTAAGGGGAGATTTAATGGAGGCGTTCATAATTTTGAGCGGTTTTCATTGAGTAAATAAGTAGAAACGGTTTCCTCTGGCGGGAGGGTTGGTAACCATAGGACTCTGATTTAAGATAATTCGCAAAAGAACCAGTGGGGAGATGAAGAGAATTTTTTTTACGCAGCGAGTTAGGATCTGGAATACATTGCCTGAAAGGGCGGTGAAAGCAGATTTAATAGGAACTTTCAAAAGGGAAATGGCTAAAATACTTTAAAAGGAAAAGTGAAAGAGCAAGGGAGCGGGGCTAATTGGAAAAGCTCTTTTACAGGCACAGTGGGCCGAATGGCCTGCTTCTGTGCTATAAGATTCTATGAAAAACAAAGAGACTGGACCTTTGGCTCACTCTTGTGGGCGAGGTGAATTTATGAACTGGTGCTGGGGAATTGATCCCATGGGATGCTTTAGAAATGGCAGAGGCCCCTTCCGTCTTTTGAGGAGTTATTCTGCGATTGTGCTGATGCGGCACATTGACTGTAGGTTACCCAGGCCTTCCATTAATTACAGGAAGACCCAGAAGCATGTGACTGACACCAGTAATTATGAAATTATTAATAGTTCAGATGCCCCGTACCAGATATTAGTGTGACTGACTGGATTTAAGTTTGCACACAGTTTGGGCCATAGGAGCAGGAGTAGGCCGCTCAGCCCCTCGAGCCTGTTCCACCATTCAATTAGACCATTGCTGATCTGTACCTCAACCCCATTTACCCGCCTTTGTTCCAAATCCCTTGCTACCCTTACCTAACAAAGATCGAGCAATCTTGGTCTTCAAATTTTCAATTGTTCCCCCCCCCCGCCAACCCCCCAGCAGCCCCAGTATTTTTTTGGGGGTGGTGAGGGGAGTTCCAGATTTCCACTATCCTTTGTGTGAAGAAGTGCTTCCTGATTTCACTCCTGAATAGCTGAGCTCTAATTTTATTATGTTCTCTTGCTCTGGATTCCCCCACCCGAGGAAACAGATTCTCTTTACCTACCCTATCGAATCCTTTCGTCACTTTAAACCCCTTGATTAGAGCGCCCCCTAATCTTCTGTACTCAAGGGGTGACAAGCTACGTTCCTGCAACTCTGCATAATTTAACCTTTTTAAGCCCCGGTTTCATTCTGGTGAACCTGCGCTGCACCCACTGCGAGGCCAATAGATCTGGGGCAGAGTTGTACCCAGAACTGAACGCGGTGCTCCATGCAAACAAGCATAAAAAGCTCATGGAGCACCACTGAAGCTCCAAGTGTTGGCTGTGGCTAAGAGTGCTGGAAAATGCAGCGTTCGTTGCCCCAGTTCGGGGCGTTGTTCATGCACTCGCTTGAAACCAATAACTTCCTGGGCACAACCTCGGCCGAGTGGATCGGAGTTATACTGCCAGCTGAGTCACTCTTGGAGGAAGGAAACTGAAGCTTGACCCAGGCGTGCTCCGCTCAGCAGTACGGAACGGAAGGAATTTTGGGCGCAGCAGGTCCACCCTTGAAATGATGCAAGGCTACCTCCCCGAGGAACCATTACATCACTTGCCTCACGTAATACAAGTAACCTAACACTCGAGTTACATGACACAAATTATGTTATGAAACTAAAATTATACATCAGCCTGACTGCGCAGTATGACCAGCTTTATGGACTCTACGCATACTTTTCACAGGAATGTCAAGTTGTCTTTAACCAGTGTGTTTAATGAAGACAAGCATAGAAGGAAGAGACATGTTCTTTTGTGCTTCCTACATCCTCGATTCCCAGTAGAAAGCGCAAAGAAGAAACTGATATGAAACTATACAAGTACATTAAGAAGAGAATGACCATCAGTCTCTCCATTTTAATCATAGTAGCTGCCAGGTCTCATTACAAATTGTGACCGCAATATTCAATCCGTTTCCCCATCCTCCTCAGTGTGACCAAGAGATACATTTTTCAGAACTTCAATTAACTGAACTTATTCTCTTATGACTAGATAAACTAACACTACACCATAAAAAAATGATGTATTTTTTCATTACACCAGGATACAAAAGGGAGAGTTGTGCTGATTAAGATTTTTGTTTAAGAATGTCTACACCATCAGGGTGAGCAGGTTAAAGCCTCTACGGCTCAATTCTATAACGAACAAGGAAAAAAAAAGCACCAAAGAAATACTTGTATTTATACAGCGGATCATTGAAACATTTCATAGTGGAATTACTCTTTGGAGCGCGGTGGTTGTTGTGTAGGCAAGACACCAATGTCCTACAAACAGCAATGAGATGAATGACCATTTCATCTGGTGGCTGTGGATTGAGGGAGGAATGTTGGCCAAGACACGGGGAGAATTGGCTGCTTTTCAAGGGGTGCCATGGGATCACCCGGACAAGCAGACAGGATCTCAGTTTATCACAGAAATCACAGAATCACAGAAACCCCACAGTGCAGATAGAGGCCATTTCGGCCCATCGAGCCTGCACCGAGACATATCCCACCCGATCCCCGTAACCCCACGTATTTAATCCCCCTAACACTAAGGGTCAATTTATCATAGCCAATCAACCTAACCCGCACATCTTTGGACTGTGGGAGGAAACCGGAGCACCCGGAGGAAACCCACGCAAACACGGGGAGAATGTGCAAACTCCACACAGTCGCCCGAGGCCGGATTCGAACCCGGGTCCCTGGCGCTGTGAGGCAACAGTGCTAACCACTATGCCACCGTGGGGTGGGATCCCATCCCAAAGGGCAGCAACTTGAGCAACGCAATACTGCAGCGGGAGTCCTGGTGTAGAGGCTGAACACATGTCCTTCTGTAGAGGCTGAACACATGTCCTTCTGACCCAGTGAGAGGAACAGAGCTAAGCTGCCGTGCTTGAGGGACGATGAGCGGATAACAAACGCAGGTCCTGCAGCAGTGGGGGGGGTTTGTGATGTGGGCTGGAGAGCTACACTGGTTGTAGTCAACCATCGGTAGAAGGAGCAACAAAGAGTAGCTCTCAGGAGGAGATGAAGCTGGGTAGGAATGGGGGCAACAGAGGGACAATGTGAACAACACCTCCCCACCACAAATATTGAAAGTGTGCAATGCAACAATAGCAATCAGTAGCTGGACATTTTTTTTTTTGGGGGTGGTGGGGGAGAGAGAAAATATGACGAGCAATTACCATGCAGCAGATTTGATCATCCTATGATTAAAAAAAGACTAATCGCAGCACCAGCGAGTCAAGGTGCTAATTACCACGGAGACATCTTCCCTCCCGAAGAAAGGGAGGTAAACGATATAGGGCCAGTCATGGCAAGCACAGGAGTTGTATTAATATTCACTACTTTTATGAAGAACTTTAAAGAGTGCACTGATCCATTACCAGTTTATACACACTCCCTTGATCTCAGTAAAGTCGCACAAAAGATTCTCAACGGTTGTACCTAAGGGGGGGGGGGGGCAGTTGGAGAAGACAGTGTGAAAGCTGCACAACAGGTCACGATCGTGTGGAATAGTAGCTGCACATTTAGTTTACTCAGTGGGAGTTTTTACTCACCGCGCTCCTCTGCTAAGTGTTCAAATGCAACTTGCTGCCGAGTTAAAAGTCACCCGGCTTGGAGCAGTAACATTTTATACCACGGGGAGGTGGTGGAAACAGAACGTGATGAGGGGGGGTCTTCCTCTGGATAGATACTGGAAATGTAGCTCACAAGATAAATGGAGCGGACATCGCTCCCACTTAAAGCACCCACACGTCCCCACAGAATGAATTCTGCCCGCCATAAATGGGAGAGCAGGGGTGAAGCCCTTGCCCCACAGCGAGAGTGCGCTGGCCAGATAGGAGAAGGCATGGGGAACTGCTCACTCTAGGCTACCCACACACAGCTCTAAGAATCCAATTATGGAGCAGCATCAGGTGGAATGCATGCTGCAGGGTGTTTGGGGAAGGAGTTGGGGTGTGGGGGGGGTGCGAGAGGGAGAGGGGGGCCTGGAAGAAACAAAGATGTAAATGGAGAGGAGAATGCAAGGGATTTAAAAAAACCTTTAGTTGGGGGAAAAAAAAGTTACAATATTACAAACATTACTGGTTGAAAGTTACATGGTCTCGGAGTTTTTCTTCCCACCCCCCCTCCACCTCTTCACAAGCCGTGTTGTCCTTTTCCCCCTCCATGTTCCTGACATCTGATGAAGGATGCTGGGTGAAGCCATCTGCCTCTTTCAGACGCGGATCGGTCTGCTGTGCCGTCCCAGGATTTTCCATACATTTACTGGTTCTAAACACTCTGCGCTGGTGAGGGAATAATTCAATTCTATTCTTTCGATAAGCTCAAGTCCTCTTCCGCTTTGAAAGGGCCCCTCCCGAGGACCTCAAATCGGAAAGTTATTAAAACCGTTGCCAGAGCATGAGGAGACTTCAGGAGAATCAGTGTAATTCAGGATCCGTGATGGTGCTATCCTCCCTCTCCATTCCCCAGATATGTATGTATGTATGTATGTATTATATATATATATAAATATATATATATATAATATATACACACACACACATATGTATAGAGAGATGCCTTAGAATTTAACAACAATCTGAGAAGTTACTTCTCAAAAGTGATACGCGCAATATATGCAAGGGCTGATCCTGCAATCCGATGCTCCAGCGGGAAGCCGCGCTCAATGGGAGAGCATGGGTCAGAGAATGATGTTGTAACCCTCTCTCCGACCTGCAGACACAGCTCCCTGTTCGCAGCCAGTGATTACCCCTTTAGTGTCACTCAAGCTTCTGACAGCAGTTCATTTTTTTTTTTTAAGCATCAGTAGTCAACACACACCTTTCACCGCGCCGGCAAACGGCGGCATATATTTTTGAGATGAAATTATTGTGGTTGTTCCAGTTTTTGAATGCCGCCTGTTTCTCCAGTAGTTTTAAGCCATCAGCAGCTTGGAGGAATTCACATTCTCTTTAATTAGGAACCAAAAGCCTTTTTTGTTCCAGTTTGTTGCGGGTGCGAATAGCAAGATTCCACCAGGAGGGCGTCCCACTTCAGCCAACGTCCCATGCGTTTGAAAGGGGGGAAAAAGTGTGGAGCTGGGATTTTGTACAAAAAGGTTGTCAATGTTGCTGGGTTACTCCACGTGGAATATCGCTCATCTTACAGTCTGAAGGCCACCTTTGACTGTCGTGTTCATTTCTTAAACAGCTAAAAGGCAAGCCCTGTAGTTCTCACAGCTCTGTTGTCAGCAGCCCCTTGGGCCTCGTAGTCTTCTCCACATCCTTCGTGATAATGCTGCAGGAGGTAAACAGCATCCATCACAACACATTAACAACTGACACAACATCTTCAACAGTGAACGTTCCCAAGGTGCTTTATGGAGAGGAGAGCACTGTACATGAGTTGGGAGGGGTTGGAGGGGCGGGGGGAGGGGGGTTAGCGTTAGGGGAGGTGTCTGAAGCTCTTGGTTGAGGAGGTGGATTCTGAGGTGGTTTTTCAAAGAGACATTGCAAGGCACGTTAGGTTAGGACACAACTGGAGGATTGCGCCCAGTTCAGGTCACCACACTTTAGGAAGGATGTGAAGGCCCTTGAGAGGGTGCAGAGGAGATTTACCAGAATGGTTCTGGGGATGGGGGATCTTAGCTAAAAGGACAGGTTGGAGAAGCTGGATTTGTTTTCATTAGAGCAAAGGAGGTTGAGGGGGTGACTTGATAGAGGTGTACAAGATTATGACGGATTTGGATAGGCTAGACGGGGAAAGGCTGTTCCCACTAGTTGATGGTACAAGGACTAGGGGACACAGATTTAAGGTTTTGGGCAAGAGATACAGGGGGGGGATGTGAGGAAAAACTTTTTTACGACCTGGAACTCGCTGCCGCCGGAAGTGGTGGAAGCGGAGACACTCAATGTTTTCAAGGGGAGACTGGATAGGCACTTGAGGGAAATAAACTTGCAGGGCTACGGGGATAGAGCGGGGGAATGGGACTGACTGGATTGCTCTACAGAGAGCCAGCATGGACTCGATGGACCGAATGGCCTCCTTCTGTGCCGTTATGACTATGACTATGGCAGAGGAACTTGGGGAGGTGGAGGGAATTCCAGAATTTTGGGCTGGACAGCTGAAGGATCTGCCATGAATGCTGGGGGTGGGGGGGGGGGGGGGGGGGGGGATGTTAACCACAGTAGATACGAGTCAGAAGAGCTGGCTAGGCAGTAAATCTAGGAGATTACAGAGGTCGGTGACACAAGGTCACAAAGGGATTTGAAGATGCAAACTTTAAAATTAATATATTGGGATATGGGGAAAGCACTGACAGTTGGCTAGAATGGTGGGGATGCGTGGAATTTAATACAAGATCGAACTGGGTGACAGAGGATGTGTTCATCAATAACTTTCAAATTCTCCGATAACAAATTAACTCAAACTAGTCAATCTCTCATGACACTGCACACCGGAAATTGGAGAATATGGCACCTCTCTTAACTGTCTCTGCTGCCTTCATCTTACTGTTTCGCTCTCTGCATCTCTCCCGACTCTTTTTGCTACTCTTGTTCACGTTCTGCCCCCCTCTCTTTCTTATCCGCTGGGCGGATGGTATGGCGTGGTGCAGCTGGGAATGCAGCCAATGACTGCAGCCTGCATTTGGGGTGAGGGATGTGGGGTAAACGTGGCCCTGATCGGCTCCCGCCCCATTTGCCAATCACTCGTGCTTCCACCCATGCCCATTGCTTCCCCTCGCCAGCACCAATTTTCCTCCCTACCACCCCCACTTGCTTCATAACCCCTACCCTTTTCACTCTGAACTGCCTGCTCAATCCCTGTACCCTTCCATTTCCCCTTGCTTCACCGTTACTCACGGCGAGGTAATTAGCCGGCTTCTAAATTCAACTGATTAAAAAAAAAATTTTTACATTTAAAAAAAGACATACACTCTCTCACTCAGCTTAATACACTTTTTAAAGTTAATGGAACACAAAGTCTACAACAGGTGCATCAGCGGAGCACACAGAAAATTTGTTTAAACCTTTATTTTGAACATTAGAGATTTCAGTCACAAAAAAAAATGATGGATGAAAACATTTTTGGCGATTTGTTCAAATCTGGTGGCCGAACTGCACGATCACGAGATCCTTTACGACCACTATAAAATAGCAGCTCTTGTGTGTCACACAGAGTGAGCGACACCTTTAACATTGAATATTCCTATCACAGCACCACCTACAAGAGTAACAGGTACTTCGTTTTCAATGAATAGTGCCACCCCACGTACCAAATTTATTATATAATAGATATACGACCACTTTGTTCTGGTGATCCAGTTCCCATTTGCCACTAAATACAAGGCTTGGTTTAAAGCATATTCAGTTATCCTACAGTGGCGGATGTTATTAGGCGAGACTTTACCTGGTTGGAAATGTCGACTCCAAGGAGACGGTAGTGGAAAGAGTGCAGGCTCAGCAACTGGCTTTGTTACTTTTACGGCAGAAGAGACATCACGATTGAAAATTCCATTAGCAACGACCCCACCCTATATGGACACCAACATTTTTGTAAAAAAAAAACACAAGACAGCAGAAGAAATAGCTGAACATTTCCTCCGTGAAGCTCGGCTGACGTTTTACGTTCAGCAGAAATTTCGGTTGACCAGCAATGCCTCAGCAGGAGAGCTGGGATCGTACGGGATAGAAGGAACAGCAATGATCAATTCTAGGTATGGCACTGAGCTCTTTAAAGGTGATGCTGCAGTGAAGTTGGCACTGATGGCTGTCACGTCTGCTGGCGGGAGACAAGGCCCACCAGAATAAATCATCTGAGTGGCTCAGATCAGAGACATGAAATAGCAGGTCTATAACAGGCTAGTTGAGGACGAGCACAAAAGGGTGATATGGAACTGAAAAAGACTACATAGAGTCATAACGGCACAGAAGGAGGTGATTCGGCCCATCGAGTCCGTGCCGGCTCTCTGTGGAGCAATCCAGTCAGTCCCATTCCCCCGCTCTATCCCCGTAGCCCTGCAAGTTTATTTCCCTCAAGTGCCTATCCAGTCTCCCCTTGAAAACATTGAGTGTCTCCGCTTCCACCACTTCCGTCAGCAGCGAGTTCCAGGTCCTCACCACTCGCTGCGTAAAATAGTTTTTCCCTCACGTCCCCCCTGTATCTCTTGCCCAAAACCTTAAATCTGTGTCCCCTAGTCCTTAGAGTCATAGAGTTATACAGCACAGAAAGAGACCCTTCGGCCCATCGTGTCCGCGCCAGCCATCAAGCCCTGTCTATTCTAATCCCATTTTCCAGCACTTGGTCCGTAGCCTTGTATGCTATGGCGTTTCAAGCGCTCATCTAAATGCTTCTTGAATGTTGTGAGGGTTCCTGCCTCTACCACCCTTTCAGGCAGTGAGTTCCAGATTCCAACCACCCTCTGGGTGAAAAAGTTTTTCCTCAAATCCCCTCTAAACCTCCTGCCCCTTACCTTGAAACTATGTCCCCTGGTTATTGACCCCTCTACTAAGGGGAAAAGTTCCTTTCTATCTACCCTATCTATGCCCCTCATAATTTTGTACACCTCAATCAGGTCCCCCCTCAGCCTTCTCTGCTCTAAGGAAAACAACCCCAGCCTGTCCAGTCTCTCTTCATAGCTGAAGCGCTCCAGCCCAGGTAACATCCTGGTGAATCTCCTCTGCACCCTCTCCAATGCAATCACATCCTTCCTATAGTGTGGCGACCAGAACTGCACACAGTATTCCAGCTGTGGCCAAACTAATGTTTGGTACAGCTCCATCATAACCTCCCTGCTCTTATATTCTATGCCTCGGCCAATGAAGGCAAGTATCCCATATGCCTTCTTAACCACCTTATCTACCCTGTCCTGCTGCCTTCAGGGATCTATGTACATGCACACCAAGGTCCCGCTGATCCTCTGTCCTTCCTAGGGTCCTACCATTCATTGTATATTCCCTTGCCTTGTTAGTCCTTCCAAAATGCATCACCTCACACTTTTCAGGGTTAAATTCCATTTGCCACTGTTCTGCCCGTCTGACCAACCCGTCTATATCGTCCTGTGGCCGGAGACCTCCCTCCTCGCTATTTACCACTCCACCAATTTTTGTGTCATCTGCGAACTTACTGATCATACCTCCTACATTCATAAACAAATCATTAATGTACACTACAAACAGCAAGGGACCCAGCACCGATCCCTGCGGTACACCACTGGACACAGACTTCCAGTCAGAAAAACAACCTTCGACCATCACCCTCTGCCTCCTGCCACTAAGCCAATTTTGGATCCAATGTGCCAAATTGCCCTGGATCCCATGGGCTCTTACCTTCTTGACCAGTCTCCCATGTGGGACTTTGTCAAAAGCCTTACTGAAGTCCATGTAGACTACATCAACTGCACTACCCTCATCCACACACTTAGTCACCCCCATTCAAAATTCAATCAAATTGGTTAGACATGATCTCCCCCTGACAAATCAATGCTGACTATCCTTGATTAATCCTTGTCTCTCCAAGTGGAGACTAATTCTGTCCCTCAGAATTTTTTCCAATAATTTCCCTACCACTGATGTTAGGCTCACTGGCCTGTAATTCCTTGGTTTATCCCTACTACCCTTCTTGAATAATGGTACTACGTTAGCGGTCCTCCAGTCCCGCCCCTGTGGCCAGAGAGGTTCTGAAAATTTGTGTCAGAGCCCCTGCAATCTCCTCCCATGCCTCACACAGCAGCCTGGGATACATCTAGTCTGGGCCTGGGGATTTATCCAGTTTTAAGCCCGCTAAAACCGCTAGTACCTCCTCCCTCTCACTGCTAATTTGTTCAAGTATATCACAATCCCCCTGCCTGATTTCTATGCCTACATCGTCCTTCTCCATAGTGAACACAGATGCAAAATATTCATTAAAACCTCACCTACATCTTCTGGCTCTACACACAGATTGCCACTTTGGTCCCTAATGGACCCTATTCTTTCCCTGGTTATCCTCTTGCCCTTAATATACTTATAAAACACCTTGGGATTTTCCTTTATTTTGCCTGCCAGTGTTTTTCATGCCCCCTCTTCGCTCTTCTAATTTCTTTAAGTACCCCCCTGCACTTTCTAGGGCTTCCATTGTTTTTAGTCCTTTGTATCTGCCAAAAGCCTCCCTTTTTTTTCCTAATCCATTCTTGTATAACCCTGGACATCCAGGTTTCCCCGGACTTGTTGGTCCCACCCTTGACCTTTACGGGAACATGTTGGCGCTGTACTCTCTATTTCCTTTCTGAATGACTCCCCACTGCTCGGATGTGGATTTTCTACAAGTAGCTGATCCCAGTCCACTTTGGCCAGATCCTGCCTTATCATATTAAAATCGGCCTTGCCCCAATTTAGAACCTTTATTTCCAGTCCATCTTTGTCCTTTTCCATGACTACCTTAAATCTCACCGAATTATGGTCACTGTCACCAAAATGCTCTCCTACTGACACTTCTACCACTTGCCCGCTACATTCCCTAGAATTAGGTCCAGTACCGCCCCCTCTCTTGTAGGACTTTCTACATGCTGGCTCAAGAAGCTCTCCTGGATGCACTTTAAGAATTCCTTGTACCATCAACTAATGGGAACAGCCTTTCCAAACCCGTCATAATCTTGTACACCTCTATCAAATCACCTCGCAACCTCCTTTGCTCTAATGAAAACAAATCCAGCTTCTCCAACCTGTCCTTGTAGCTAAGATCCCCCATCCCCGGAACCATTCTGGTAAATTTCCCCTGCACCCTCTCTAGGGCCTTCACATCCTTCCTAAAGTCTGGTGACCAGAACTGGACACAATACTCCAGTTGTGGGCTAACCAGCGCTTTATAAAGGTTCAGCATAACTTCTCTACTTTTGTACTCAATACATAAGCCAATAAGGTGTAGAAAAGTACAATATTAGTGGGCCCTTTGAAATCTGCTCTGGAATGTGTTGCTTGGCAACGCATGTCGCTAAACTATAGGTTGTCTTGAAGTGAAACTTTGGACTCTCTCATCCCTTTGACTCTTCTCATTAATAGATAATTAAACAGATCCTCCAACGCCAAGGAAAGCAGAAAACGAGTGAGCTCCTGCAGACTGTGGTTTGTCGACGCGCGTCAGTGGGGTCAAATTACAGCTTCCCACGGCACCGACGAGACTCATTTACAAACAGAACGGTTTTCCACCTACCAGCGGGGTGGGGTCGGTGAAGTCGATCAGATTCTCGCTCAGTGCTGATAACAGGTTGTCTAGATCCTCAGCAACGTTCTGTAAACACAGCAAAGAGGCTTCATGTTCTGGGGCTGAGAAATGATAAAGCAGTGCAACTGGGGCTCCAGCGCACCGTGCCGCGGTGGGGGGGGGGGGGGTTCGCTAGTCGCAGCACCGCAACACTGGGAAGGCAAGGAGGGGAAGCCAATTACTTACCGCAATTGGTGATGGCTAAAAATTACAGGGGGGAAAGCTGCCCCAGCCCCGACTTGCTCTAGAATGTGTAGCAGAGGACTAGGAGCATTATTGGCACACAGGGACCTGGAAATAACTTGCGACAAAGGTAAAGGGTTAAGTTAGACTGAAAGAAGCGGATAGCTGACACATTGCCTGACTTTACCCCCAGCTCACATCCAGCATCACCGAAAGCCTTCATCAATCTCCAACTCCATCCTCACCGGCCTCCACCCCACAAACCCCATTGGCAACAACCTCTCTCACACCCGATCCTGCTCACCCACATCATCCCAGTCGCTGCTATCCTCCCTCCCCCCCCCACTGCCTAACCATCCCCATCACCTCCCCCCCCAGTACATCTTGTCCAATTATCAAATCAATCCGTGGTCACACACCGCCCCACCTCTACAACCCTCTCCAGTTTGCACGAGGAATTTTTTGAGGATGTAACTGGTAGAATAGATAAGGGAGAACCAGTGGATGTGGTGTATTTGGACTTTCAGAAGGCTTTCGATAAGGTCCCGCAGAAGAGATTAGCATGTAAAGTTAAAGCACATGGGATTAGGGGCAAGGTACTGACTTGGATAGAGAACTGGCTGGCAGACAGGAAGCAAAGAGTTGGAATAAACGGGTCTTTTTTCGAGTGGCAGGCAGTGACTAGTGGGGTACCGCAGGATCGGTGCGAGGACCCCAGCTATTCACAATATATATTAATGATCTAGACGAGGGAACTAGATGTAATATCTCCAAGTTTGCAGACGACACAAAGCTGGGTGGGCGTGTGTGCTGTGAGGAGGATGCCGAGAAACTCCAGTATGATTTGGACAGGTTGGGTGATCGGGCAGATGCAGTATAATGTGGATAAATGTGAGGTTATCCACTTTGGTGGCAAAAACAGGAAGGCAGATTATTATCTGAACGGCAATAGATTGGGAGAAGGGGAAGTGCAACGAGACCTGGGTGTCCTTGTGCACCAGTCGTTGAAGGTAAGCATGCAGGTGCAGCAGGCGGTTAAGAAGGCAAATAGTATGTTGGCCTTCGTAGTGAGAGGATTCGAGTACAGGAACAAGGATGTCTTGCTGCAGTTGTACGGGGCCTTGGTGAGACCACACCTTGAGTAGTGTGTGCAGTTTTGGTCGCCTTATCTGAGGAAGGATGTTCTTGCCATGGAGGGAGTGCAGCGACGATTCACCAGACTGATACCTGGGATGGCAGGAATGACGTATGAGGAGAGATTGGGTCGATTGGGCTTATACTCGCTGGAGTTTAGATGAGAGGGGATCTCATTGAAAGTTATAAAATTCTAACAGGACTAGACACAGGAAGGATGTTCCCGATGGCGGGGGAGTCCAGAACCAGGGGTCACAGTCTAAAGATAAGGGGTAAGCCATTTAGGACTGAGATGAGGAGGAATTTCTTCACCCAGAGAGTGGTGAACCTGTGGAATTCTCTACCACAGAAGGCAGTTGAGGCCAATTCATTAAATATATTCAAGAAGGAGTTGGATATATTTCTTAAGGCTAAAAGGATCAAGGGATATGGGGAGAAGGCAGGGACAGGGTACTGAGTTTGGATGATCAGCCATGATCTCGTTGAATGGCGGAGCAGGCTCGAGGGGCCGAATGGCCGACTCCTGCTCCTATCTTCTATGTTTCTATGTAAAGCTTCACCAGCCCAGGTGACGTCACCCGAAAATTCACTTCATTCATAAAAAAAATCCTCAAACTCTTTAAAGAGAGCGGCGAGATTCCAGAAATGGGAATCCCACGGGATAAACCGAATGATCCTTTCGAACGCTTTCTAAGAAATTCGCAGCCAGCTTGTTTTGGGTGGCCAGCATTACGTTTAGGGTGGCTAGAAAACAGGATAAGGTGTGCAATAAACAACAGAAAATGCTCAGCATCTGTGGGGAGAGAAACAGAGTTAACGATTCAGGTCGATGGCCTTTCCTCAGATAAGGCGTGTGTTTGTTGTGTGTTAGTACATTGCCGAGTGTTTCCCTGCTGCACTCCGGAGGCTAATTCATGCCAATACGGACAGCACTTTGTAAAGTGTCAGGTACCAATATTGGCAAATAAAAGGCGAGGGTTGATCGATATTCAGAAACTCTGCTTGGTGGCATATTTGAAGTATGTAAAACAAAAGTATTAGCTGTGCTTTTAATAAGATGGCAACGTTTAATTTGGTGTGATTGTTCCAGTAATGATTGATTATGTTCACCTATGTACTATATGTTTTAAATACAATGCTTCAAAGAGCAGGCTAGCGCCAGTTGAGACCCCCGATGGTGATGTGCAGTTGGAGGGTTTAACACTGGCGCATTGACGACTTGTTGCAAGGCCGTTCAGGGGTGAGGTCAGGAAGTACTTCTTCACAGGGTAGTGGAAATCTGGAACTCTTCCCCCCAAAAAAAAGATTGTTGAGGCTGGGGGTGGCTGGGTGGTGGGGGGGGGGGGGGGGGGGGGGGCGGGGGGGGGGGGGGGGTCAATTGAAACTTTGAAAACTGAGATTGATACTGTGCACTGTTCTGGTCTCCATATTGTAAAAAGGATATAGAGGCACTGGGGATGGTGCAAAAAAAAAAATTTTACAAAGATGGCACCAGAACTGATGATGTACTTATCAGGAAAGGCTGAACAGGCTGGGGCTCTCTTCTCTAGAAAAGAAAAGGCTAATGGGCGACCTAATAGAGGTCTTTAACCTATGAAACCCCCTTCATAATTTGAGAGGTAGAGAAGATGACCAAAATTAGGGGTCATAAATATAAGATAGTCGCTGAGAAATCCAATAGGGATTTCAGGAAGAACTCCCTACCACAAGGAGTAGATGAGGCAAATAGATGCATTTAAGGTGAGGCTAGGTAAGCACAAGGGAGAAAGGAATGGAAGGGTATGCCAATAGGGTGAGATGAAGTAAGGTGGGAGGAGGCTCGTGTGGAGCATAAACACCGTCATAGACCAGTTGGGCCGAATGACCTGTTTCTGTGCTGTAAATTCTTGTAATATGTTTGTAAAACATCTCTTCAACAACGTCTTTGTTTCCCCCGCCACTTCTCCTAATCCGATCAGACCCCCCCCCCTGCTCCATCAAGCACCTTGAAATATTTCACTACATTAAAGGTGCCATTTTGGCTCAAGTTAGCGGTGCTGGATTTTGGCTCTTGACCGTAGGGATGGACGAGCTTTGTATCTGCATCCAAAGCCTGGAATAAGCCAGTCATATTACCAGAACGAACCAGCATTCTACACGTTAAAACAACTCATCAAACCAAAGCACGGCAAGAATAAATTACGGTACAGGAACAGAACCAGTTGAGCCCTTTAGGATCTGACAGAGATGCAACCGCCAAAAGTGAACTGTGGAGTTATTAATGGCCTCTGACTCGGCATGGGTGAGTTAATTCTGAACTCCCCCACACCACTTGTGGTGACTGTAAAGTCTGTGGGTTGTGCAGTTAATAAATACACAGACTTCAGAAGTAACAAACAAACAGGTCTTTACTGTTCGAAGGTCCGGGCGAATCTGCCCCAGCAATCCTGCTACAACACTTATATACTGGTGTGGTCACTATCGGTATTACAGTATACAGAAGCCAAACAAATAGTGCCACACCTAAAGTAGTTCCCTTTGATGAACAGAATGGTTACATTCAATAGTTCCCTTAAAGATAGACGGGTACATACACTACAGTGACAGTGTAAACACTCCAACTGCACAGCAGTGAACCGCCTCACAGCATCATTACACCCAACGTGTGCGGCAACACCAACTCTTCATTGCCTTTATTTTAACGACCATTTGTTAACGCGCAACATATCATTTTATCGCAGCTTGGTGGCACCGAGCTAAAACTTCAGTTGTTTTAAAACGGTAAAGTCAAGGCAACGTGTATGATGACATCACCGAAACATCTCGTGGCACTTCGCACGCAAGGAATTACTTTCTTTCGAGACTGACTGTTACGGCAGCCAAACCCCCAGATAACAATAGCCAGAGCTGGGCTGGGGCGTCAGTGCGTCTCAGAGTTAACGTCTGTGTGACATCAAAAGCTAATTACAGAGCAATTAACAAGCCCTTTAAACGATCAGAATTACAGATTGTATGCGTCAAAAATACCAAGGGCGGAACCGTATATATTTAAAATCATTAAGTGTCACACCGAAATAGCAAACAAGTGACTCCAGATTGTCCAAATTACGTCGTTGCTCTTTATGCAGCGTCGTCTAGTGCATTAAATTTACAAGAAATAATTAACGAGTAACTGCGTTCAATCACGTGGGTTGTGATGGGCTGGAGAACAGGATGAGATTGAAAGGCTTTGCTCAGTGAGAACTGAAATCGTATTTTCAGGGGTCACATTTCAGAAATTAATGCTGGCTGTTTGAAAAAGAAGCATTTCAGGGTATTAGTACACAGTGGGAACAGAATGGGGTGCCCAATCTAAATAAAACACCAGTTCGGCCGCAGCTGGAGTACTGCGTCCAATTCTGGGCACCACACTTTAGGAAGGGCGTGAAGACTTGAGAGGATACAGAAGAGATTTACGAGAATGGTTCCAGGGATGAGGGATTACAGTTACCTGGATAGACTGGAGAAGCTGGGGTTGTTCTCCTTAGAGCAGAGAAGGCTAAGAGGAGGTTTGATAGCGGTGTTTCAAATCATGAAGGGTTTAGACAGAGTAAATAAAGAGAAACTGTTTCCAATGGCTGAAGGGTCGATATCCAGAGGGCACAGATTTAAGGTGATTGGCAAAAGAACCAGAGGCGACATGAGGAAAAACATTTTTACACAGCGAGCGGTTAGGATTGGAAATGCACTGCCTGGTAGGGTGGTGGGGGCAGGTTCAATAGTAGCCTTCAAAAGGGAACTGGATAAACACTTGGAGAAAAAAATTGCAGGGCTATGGGGAAAGAGCGGGGGAGTGGGACTAACTGGATCGCTCTTCGAAAGAGCCGGCGCAGACTCGATGGGCTGAATGGCCTCCTTCTGTGCTGTACTATTCTATGGTTCTATATCCCCAACAACTCAATTCCGTTGCATCTAGATTTCTTTGAATGTTGAGGGGTTTTTTTTGTACCGCATTTGCCTCATTGGTGAGTAAACCTGGATCCAAGATCTGTTAGTGTGAGCCACTTGCCATATATGGAGATTAATTTGGATTTAAACTTTAAGTGCGACCCGAAGGCGCCACGTGGCCCACAACAAGCTTGGACACTGGCGAAGCAGAACAAGGAGTTTTAACACAGCCTAAGATTTGGAGCGGCTGGAGAGGGGGGGGGTGGTGTCTGGGAACTTGGTGATTTTTAAAAATTTTATTTAAGGAATTCAATAGGTGGAGGCGGTTCATGAGGTTCTGTGAGGAAAGAAGGAAAGGCTCCATATCATCGTGTAATTATTGGGCCGCTGCCTTTAGGGATGATGCAGTGAATATCTTTGCCAGGTAGAACTGTCAGACAACAGAAGAAAAACTGATGCCTGGAGACCAAAAACAAAACATAGTCTTAATCCGAACACTTGGCAGAATGACTTGCGCGGATGAGTTACAGGAAAAAAACTAGAAATTTTAAGTAAACTCTTGATCACTGTCCCTTTTTGAAATCCTTTTTCTGGCTCTTGGTCACTTGGCCAGCCCTGCCCCGATTCTATTTAAGGTGGCTGCGACTCTGATCTCCTGGACAGAATGGCATTGCACGGAGTGCCGCCTCGAATTGGTTTTGGAATAGGACACAATTGCCTTGAACACGGAGTAAGCAGAGATGGTTGGAGAGTGAGAAAACTTGTGAAAACTACAGGCGTCCGTCCCCCCACCCCACCCCCGTCAGGTGAGCAATACACCAAGGAATGTGTCAGGCCAACTCGATGGTAGGCCTTCAAGTTGAAGGTACAGGTTTAATTCTCAGAGTTTAATGGCCAGTCAAATGACAACGTGGGGAGAGCTCGAGGCACGACGAGCAAACTCAGATTTGGCCTGGATTCAAAAGGGAGGCTCTCGCTTATCCCCAACACCATCACACAGAAACATAGAAGATAGGAGCAGGAGTAGGCCATTCGGCCCCTCGAGCCTGCTCCGCCATTCAATGCGATCATGGCTGATCATCCACATTCAGTAACCTGTCCCTGCCTCCTCCCCATACCCCTTGATCCCTTTAGTCTTAAGAAATATATCCAACTCTTTCTTGAATACATTTAATGAATTGGCCTCAACTGCCTTCTGTGGAAGAGAATTCCACAGGCTTACCACTCTCTGGGTGAAGAAATTCCTCCTCATCTCTGTCCTAAATGGTTTACCCCTTATCCTTAGACTGTGACCCCCCTGGTTCTGGACTCCCCGACCATCGGGAACATCCTTCCTGCATCTAGTCCTGTTAGAATTTTATAAGTTTCAATGAGATCCCCTCTCATTCTTCTAAACTCCAGCGAGTACAAGCCCAATCGACCCAATCTCTCCTCATACGTCATTCCTGCCAACCCTCTCGCTATGAAGGCCAACATACCATTTGCCTTCTTAACCGCCTGCTGCACCTGCATGCTTACCTTCAGCGACTGGTGCACAAGGACGCCTAGGTCTCGTTGCACTTATCCTTCTCCCAATCTATTGCCATTCAGATAATAATCTGCCTTCTTGTTTTTGACACCAAAGTGGATAACCTCGCATTTATCCACGTTATATTGCATCTGCCACGCTTCTGCCCAATTACCCAACCTGTCCAAATCATACTGGAGTTTCTCGGCATCCTCCTCACAGCACACACGCCCACCCAGCTTTGTGTCATCTGCAAACTTGGAGATATTACATCTAGTCCCCTCGTCCAGATCACCTATATATATAAATCGGTCGATCTGTCTGTCTGTCCGTCTGTCTGTCATCGCGTGTGTGTCTGTCGGGGTCCGTCCGTCTGTCTGTCATCTCGTGTGCGTCTGTCGGGCTATGCGCTCGAAAGTTACAGGGCGTACCTACGTGCGCGTTACCTCCAAAGAAAGCTTACGCTTCCGAGACGGTTTTAAGCGTATTTACGTTTCGGCCAGGCTAAAATCGCGCCCGCGGTATCCCAAAAACCTTCAACATTCCGCTCATTAGCATCTCATTATCCGCTCATTAGCGACAGAGTGACCTCAAGGTGGACCAATTGTACGGCGGCTTGCTGCCGCATGCGGCCGGGCCCTCCTACGGTCGAGTGACGGGACGATTGACCAATCCTACGCTTTGGTGACCTGACGGTCGACCAATCGGTGCGTGTGTGGGCGGGCCTTATTGTTCTGAACCGAGGTGAGTAGCCGCCATCTTGCTTCCATTCTTTTTCCTGCTTTCTGCGTCTTTCTTTTCAAATATACATTTCCAGCAAAATAAAATTCAATTTATTAAATTCTTTTAAAATAAATCACTCATTTGTAAATATTTTATCTAACCTGAACATTCTTTTTCCTACCTTTGCCCGTTTTTTTTCTTAGGCCTGAAAGCCTGGGCCTTTCTTGCCCAGCCAGGCCCGAGCTAGGTAACTGGGCTGCTGCTAAGCTCCTCACCCGCCACCTCCCCCCCGCCCCCCCGGTGTCACGTTACCCGGGGCAACGGCGTCACGTTACCCGGGGCAACGGCGTCAGCCACGAGGGTCAGGGTGCGCGCGCAGCAGGAACAGGTGAGACTCTGTTCCGCGCTCGGCTCGGGCGGGGGGGGGGGGCGGGGCTCTCGAGAGTGCGGATCTCGGCCTTGGTGAGCGGGAAGGGTTACCCCGGCAACGGGAGTGCGGGCCGGCTGGGGCTTGGAGAGCGGGGCTCTCGGGAGTGCGGGGCGGGCTCGAAGAGCGGGGCTCTCGGGAGTGCGGGGCGGGGCGGCAGGGTTACCCCAGCAACCGGGCGTGGCCTTGGCCGTCTCTCAGCCTCAAGCCCTCCCTTCCTCCCCCCCCGCCCTCCCTTCCCTCCCCCCCGCCCTCCCTTCCCTCTTCCCCCCCCGCCCCCGCCCTCCCCCTTCCCCCCTCCCTCCCTTGCCCCCCACCCCCTCCCTTCCCCCCCGCCCTCCCTTGCCCCCCGCCCCCTCTCCCTTCCCCCCCGCCCTCCCTTGCCCCCCGCCCCCTCTCCCTTCCCCCCCGCCCTCCCTTGCCCCCCGCCCCCTCTCCCTTCCCCCCCCGCCCTCCCCCCCGCCCTCTCTCTTCCCCCCAGTCGCTCTCTCTCTTCCCCCCCAGTCGCTCTCTCTCTTCCCCCCCAGTCGCTCTCTCTCTTCCCCCCCCAGTCGCTCTCTCTCTTCCCCCCCAGTCGCTCTCTCTCTTCCCCCCCAGTCGCTCTCTCTCTTCCCCCCCAGTCGCTCTCTCTCTTCCCCCCCAGTCGCTCTCTCTCTTCCCCCCCAGTCGCTCTCTCTCTTCCCCCCCCAGTCGCTCTCTCTCTTCCCCCCCAGTCGCTCTCTCTCTTCCCCCCCAGTCGCTCTCTCTCTTCCCCCCCAGTCGCTCTCTCTCTTCCCCCCCAGTCGCTCTCTCTCTTCCCCCCCCAGTCGCTCTCTCTCTTCCCCCCCAGTCGCTCTCTCTCTTCCCCCCCAGTCGCTCTCTCTCTTCCCCCCCCAGTCGCTCTCTCTCTTCCCCCCCCAGTCGCTCTCTCTCTTCCCCCCCAGTCGCTCTCTCTCTTCCCCCCCAGTCGCTCTCTCTCTTCCCCCCCAGTCGCTCTCTCTCTTCCCCCCCAGTCGCTCTCTCTCTTCCCCCCCAGTCGCTCTCTCTCTTCCCCCCCAGTCGCGCTCTCCCCCCCTCCCCCCAGTCGCTCTCTCTCTCTTCCAACAACAACATGCCCTCGAAAAAGCCTCGGCACCGCCGGGCACTTCAGCTGGTTAATATATATTGTGAATAGCTGGGGTCCAAGGACCGATCCCTGCGGTACCCCACTAGTCACTGCTTGCCACTCGGAAAAAGAGCCGTTTATGCCAACTCTTTGCTTTCTGTCTGTCAACCAGGTCTCTATCCAAGTCAATACCATGCCCCCAATCCCATGTGCCTTAACTTTACATGTTAATCTCTTATGTGGGACCTTATCAAAAGCCTTTTGAAAGTCCAAATACACCACATCCACCGGTTCTCCCTTATCTATTTTACCAGTTACATCCTCAAAAAATTCCAGTAGGTTAGTCAAGCATGATTTACCTTTTGTAAATCCATGTTGACTTTGTCCGATCCGGTCACAGTTTTCCAAGTGCTCTGCTACGTCAAGGTTGGTTGATCGGAGGTAGGAACTGCTAGGATTTCACTGGTATGGCTTAGTGAGCCAACTCCCAATAACATGGAAAGATAGCTCGCAATAAAGAGAAACAAAATGGTTCCCCTTTCCATTTTAACAGGATCGAGCTCATTGGTGATGCTCCATCGGTTAACATAAGAAATCGGAGCAGGAATAGATCACTTGGCCCCTCGAGCCTGCTCCGCCATTCAATAAGATCGTGGCTGATCTTGGGCTCAAAGCCACTTCCCTGTTCGCTCCCCATAACCCTTCACTCCCTTATCTTGCAAAAATCTGTCTATCTCCACCTTAAATGTATTTAATGACCCAGCCTCCACGGCTTTCTGGGGCAGAGAATTCCACAGATACACGACCTTCAGAGAAGAAATTCCTCCTCACCTCAGTTCTAAATGGGCGACCCTTTATTCTGAAACTATGCCCCCGAGTTCTAGATTTCCCCACGGGGGGAAACATCCTCTGCATCTACCCTGTCGAGCCCCCTCAGTATCTTATATGTTTCAATAAGATCACCTCTCATTCTTCTAAATTCCAATGAGTATAGGCTCAACCTTTCCTCATAAGTCAACCCCCTCATCTCTGGAATTAACCGAGTGAATCGTCTCTGAACTGCCTCCAATGCAAGGATATCCTTCCTACACACTCACTGTCCAGGCTGGTGCACGATGAGCAACTAGGTGAGGCACTCAAAGGCATCGAGCAACCACGCAACTGTACCCGAGCTGGAATTAGCACCTTCAGGAGAGAAAGAGGGAGAAACTGGTGAATAAATTAGGAAAAGAAATAAAAGTCACTCGGGGCGTTCAGCTGATGGCTTATCGTTATTATTTCCGCCTCCGTAGCATCACCTGTCTTCGCCTCTGCCCCAACTCATCTGCTGCTAAAACCCTCATCCATGCTTTTATTACCTCCGGCTCCCTCAAACAATAGCTGAATTTTTAATGCTTCAAAGAAACCGCAGAGCAGCCAGCGTTCTCTTGACAGTTCAGCGAGTTTATTTAGTGAGCGGCAGAGTCATACGCACCAGGAGAGTCCCAGGTCTGATTTCAGTCTGTACTTATCCGCTCCATCACCAAACCGCTTACACCGCCCGCTCCACCCCTCCCTCTGCTCCATCACCAAGACTGCCCCTCGCTCAGCTCCTCCGCTGCCGAAACCCCCAGCCATACTTTTATTGCCTCCAGGCGCGACTATTTCAATGCACTCCTGGCCGGCCACCTCATCTTGCACTCATCCAAAACTCTGCCGCCCGCATCGAGTCCCGTTGACCCATCACCCTCCCCCGTGCTCGCTGACCCACACTGGCTCCCGGTCCGGCAATGCCTCGATTTTAAAATTCTCATCCTTGCTTTCAAAACCCTCCATGGCCTCGCCCTTCACTATCTCTGTAACCTCTTCCAGCCCTACAACCCTCCGAGATCTCCGCGCTCCTCCAATTTTGGCCCCTTGCACTTCCCCGATTTAAACGCTCCACCATTGGTGGCCATGCCTTCAGCTGCCTAGACCCCCAAGCTCTGGAATTCCCTCCCTAAACCTCTCCGCCTCTCTCTCCTCCTTTAAGACCCTCCTTAAAACCTCTCTCTTTATATCTCCTTATTTGGCTTGGTGTCAAATTTTGTTTGATAATACTTCTGTGAAGCGCCTTGGGATGTTTTACTATGTTAAATGCGCTCTATAAAGGTAAGTTGTTGTTCCCAGGTCAGGCTGTCGGAGGCGCAGCAGAACACTGGATTTCACATCCAAGTTTTATCCTCAGCACAGTATATCCCAAAAAGTATTTAAAGTTCAATATCAACATGAAAAAACAGACACAGTCAGCTCACAAATTTACACGAGGCTGCTTTTGATTTGAAATATGTAATTTCAAAACAATACCAGCAGAGGGAGCCCCTTCACCACAGAACAGTCAGTGGCAAATCCAACTAACGGCCAACAAAATAACTTTTAATTAAACTTTAACTGATTTCCAAGTGTGTTTGAAGTTAGAGTTTCGTACAGAGGCTTAAAACTAGTTTCTGTACCTCGGGTTAGGGAGGGGATTCCTGTCCCTGATCACGCTCCAGGAACGTCTGAGTTTAATCAGAGGACATCATTTTCTTTGAACGCTTTTGTCTATATTAGTTGTAAGTATATTGCAGATGGGAGCAAAGAAAGGCTGTTTGACTGGGCGGGGCAGTTGGAGGCGAGTGGTAACGCAATGAAACCTCCAGTAATACGGCCAACCAGAGGTGGCAGCCCTCGTACTAGAAGGCACCAGGCATCTGTAGAACCCTACCCCAGCAGGATCCAACACATCAAATGTTATCATCGCAGTGGGCTTGTTATGACAGACGCACAAGGCTGCCTAGCCCAAGAAAAAGGAGTCGTTTGTTTTTCCAGGAGACTCTACTGCCCCCTTGTGGCAAAACGGATCAGGAACGAGCAGCAGGGGGTGTCAACCCCACACCTAACTGGGTAGGTAGCTCCTCCGTATCTTGATGACTGGGAGGATTTGTGTCCTGTTGCCTGTAAGTGAGATCAATATAAATCTCTGGAGAATCGTGGCTTTGGGGAAAAGAAGACAGCAGGATGTTTTATATCTTAATAAAGATATCCATTTTTCCCCCCCCCAATAAAACGCAGTGTGATAGTCGGCCTCTGTTCAGTCAATGACACCTGGGGGGGGAAGTGGACAAGTTGGACAACATCCTGTGACAAACCCCAGTAAATTCTACACTTACCGTGCGTTAACGGGATTTACTGCTCCAGAGCCACAATTTTGCACACACAGTCCTGGAGGCCGTGACCGTGTTAGTTTGTGAGCGTTACTGAACCATCGTTCCAGCAGCACTCGGTATGTTCAGGCTCTCCCTTCACATGGGCGGAGGAGGAGGAGATGGAGGGAAAACTGGCCAGTTGGCTATTGTGATATGCAAGTGAAAGGTCCCTATTCAGGTCAATGATCCCTGCCCCAAACGCAGACAAAGACTGTACTCTTTGAAGTAGGTCATCGGGGCCTAGCGGTAAAGCCAGCGGAAAATACCCCACCCACAGGGAGCTAGAGGGCTGGAGTCACGAGTACTCTTGCACTCATCAAAAACACTAGGGCAAACTGCCACTGGAAAATGCAGCCTCTAATAATTGAGGGGGTCTTACCCAACGGCCCGCCTCCACCATTGGCTCTCGAGGGGTGCGGTCTATAAAGAGGGCCAGGTCGGCATGTACAGGAACGGTCGCTCCAAACTCACCCGGAGACACGCAAAAGGAGGCTCTAATTCAGCGGAACGCGCAGCGAGAGTTGGCCAACATGAAAATGCACTTCAGATCTACAAGACGATGGAGGGAGAGGATGCCTGGGTCAAGCTCCTCCAGTGGGTTCACGTGCCACCTGGTGTGGTGCTGGGAGATAGATACACAGCAGAAGGCCCCAGGGTCGATGCTAAGCTCTTGCTCCGGATTAGCTCATTTTCAGCTGAAGTGCACTGAAGCACAAGTGCCCCCGGGTTAAAGAGGAAAAGAACGGCAGCCAGGGATTTCACTCTTAATCACCCTCCAGCGACTCCTGGTGCATGTGTGGGGGAACATCACGAGGATTTAAATAAGGGCAATTACGAGGGCATGAAAGCAGAGCTAGCTAAAGTGAACTGGCAAATTGGGTTAAGGGACAGGTCAATAGAGTGGCAGTGACAGACATTTAAGGGGATATTTCAGAATACACAGAATATATACATTCCAACAAGAAAAATTCCAAGGGGAGGACCCACCATCCGTGGTTAACTAAAAAAGTTAAAGATAGTATCAAACTTAAAGAAAAAGCATATAATTGTGCAAAGATGGGTGGCAGGTCAGAAGATTGGATAGAATATAAAAAACAGCAAAGAATGACTAAGAGCTCGAATTTCCAAGCCCCGAGGAAGTGGGTTTGGAGGCAGGAGTGGTGGAAAAATTGCAGAATCGGGGGGGGGGGGGGGGGGGGGGGGGCAGGAACCCATCCCGCCCCCAACCCGCCTCCGTGCCAATGTCCCAGGTGGCGGGTATCCGACCTGTGCTGGGAACCGCCTCCCCGAGGCGGGAAGGGGATTAGTGCCAATTAACTGCCTGTTAACAGGTAGTTAACAGGCAGTTTTTTGCCTAAACTCTATTTTCAGCCCTGAAGTGTGGGCTTCCCGACAGCTCCAAACCACGCCAAGTTAGCGAGGCGGACTGTCGGTCTGAAGGGGTTGGAGGGGTCGAGATGTCCGTTGTGCAGGTGAGTGATGGGTGCATGTGTGCAGAGGTTAAGTGTGTGAGGTAAGTGTAAAGTGTTTTAATAAGTTTTACTTACCTTTACTTTCTCCTGCAGGCTTCCTCCCTTCAGGCCTCGGGAGTCCCTCAGCTCACTGGCACAGAAAGCAGAATGGCCGCTGAACTGTCAAACGCTGCAGCATTCTGCTTTCTGGTCTGGAGAGATCTCTAACTGAGTCTGAGTAGAAGGACTCAAGTTAGAAGACAGATTGTCAGTGTTTGAAGCTTCACAGAGCTGTCAAACGCTGATTTTTCATCTGTCAAAAGCTCTTGACAGATGAAATGTCAATCGCTGACGTCACCAGTAACCAGGTGTCCCTTAACTGGCCTGCTGAGCCCGCTGGGCGGGGTTAACAAGGTCAATCAAGGGAAAATAGCGTGGGTTGGCTACAAGTCGATGGAGGCGGGACTTCAACCCAAAAAGTGAGAGTCCCGCCTCCAAAAGCTCCCCATTGACAAAATCCAGTCCTAAAAGATTAATGAGAGAAAAATTAGAATATGAGAGAAAGCTGGCTAGAAATATAAAAACAGATAGTAAGAGTTTCTATAGATATTTAAAAAAGGAAAAAAAAGAGTTAACAAAGTGAGCGTTGGTCCTATAGAAAGTGAGTCTGGGGAATTAATAATGGAAAATAAGGAGATGGCAGTTGAATTGAACAGGTATTTTGCATCGGTCTTCACTATAGAGGATACAAGTAACATCCCAGAAATAGCTGTAAATCAGGAAATGGAAGGGAGGGAGGAACTCAAGAAAATTATAATCACCAGGGAAGTGGTACTGAGCAAATTGTTGGAGCTGCGGGCTGATGAGTCCCCGGGTCCTGATGGACTTCATCCTAGGGTCTTAAAAGGAGTGGCTAGTGAGATAGTTGATGTGTTGGTTTTAATTTTCCAAAATTCCCTAGATTCGGGGAAGGTTCCATCAAATTGGAAAATAGCGAATGTAACGCCTTTATTCAAAAAGGGAGGGAAACAGAAAGCAGGAAACTACAGGCCAGTTAGCTTAACATCTGTCATAGGGAAGATGTTAGAAGCTATTATTAAAGACGTTATAGCAGGGCACTTGGAAAAGTTCAAGGTAATCAGGCAGAGTCAACATGGTTTTGTGAAAGGGAAATCATGTTTAACCAATTTATTGGAGTTCTTTGAGGAAGTAACATGTGCTGTGGATAAAGGGGAACTGGTGGATGTACTGTACTTAGATTTCCATAAGGCATTTGATAAGGTGCCACATCAAACGTTATTGTGGAAAATAAAAGCTCATGGTGTAGGGGGTAACATATTGGCATGGATGGATAGAAGATTGGTTAGCTGACAGGAAACACAGAGTAGGCATAAATGGGGCATTTTCTGGTTGGCAAAATGCAATGAGTGGTGTGTCACAGGGATCAGTGCTGGGGCCTCAACTTTTTACAATTTATATAAATTACTTGGATGAAGGGACTGAAGGTATGGTTGCTAAATTTGCTGATGACACAAAGATAGGTAGGAAAGTAAATTGTGAAGAGGACATAAGGAGACTACAAAGGGATATAGATAGGCTAAATGAGTGGGCAAAGATCTGGCAAATGGAGTATAATGTGGGAAAATGTGAAATTGTCCATTTTGGCAGGAAGAATAAAAAAGCATATTATCTAAATGGTGAGAGATTGCAGAGCTCTGAGATGCAGAGGGATCTGTGTGTCCTAGTGCATGAATCGCAAAAGGTTAGTATGCAGGTACAGCAAGTAATTAGGAAAGCTAATAGAATGTTATTGTTTATTGCGAGGGGAATTGGATACAAAAGTAGGGAGGTTATGCTTCAGTTATACAGGGCATTGGTGAGACCACATCTGGAGCACTGTGTACAGTATTGGTCTCCTTATTTAAAGAAGGATGTAAATGCGTTGGAAGCAGTTCAGAGAAGGTTTCCTAGACTAATAACTGGAATGGGCGGGTTGTCTTATGAGGAAAGGTTGGACAGGCTAGGCTTGTATCCGCTGGAGTTTAGAAGAGTAAGAGGTGAATTGATTGAAACATACAAGATCCTAAGGGGTCTGGACAGGGTGGATGTGGAGAGGATGTTTCCTCTTATAGAACATAAGAACTAGGAGCAGGAGTAGGCCAATCGGCCCCTCGAGCCTGCTCCGCCATTCAATAAGATCATGGCTGATCTGATCCTAACCTCAAATCTACTATCACTCTACATCCCTCCCGAACCCATGTGATCTCCTGGGAGAGGCGAAAAACCAGATAAAAAACCCAATGGCCAATTTGGGAGAAAAAAATCTGTGAAATTCCTCTCCGACCCATCTAGGCGATCAAAACTCGTCCAGGAGATCACTCTGTCCCTATATTTTCTACAGTACTTACCTTCTGTAAAAGGTGATCTCCACCCCAGCCAGGAACAGGAATAAAACCATCTCCTGAAATCTAACACAGAATTAGAACACAAGAAGTAGGAGCAGAACCAGGCTACACGGCCCCTGGGCCCGCTCCACTACCCACAGGGCCATGACCGATCCGAACCTAGACTCATGTCCAATTTCCTGCCCGCTCCCCGTAACCCCTAATTCCCTTTACTTCTAAGAAACTGTCTATTTCGGTTTTAAATTTATTTATTTAATAATGTAGCTTCCACAGCTTTCTGGAGCAGCAAATTCCACAGACCTACTACCCTCTGAATGAAGAAGTTTCTCCTCATCTCAGTTTTGAAAGAACAGCCCCTTATTCTAAGATTATGCCCCCTAGTTCTAGTTTTGCACATCATTAAGAACATAAGAAATAGGAGCAGGAGTAGGCCAATCGGCCCCTCGAGCCTGCTCTGCCATTCAATAAGATCATGGCTGATCTGATCCTAACCGCCAATCTACTATCACAGAACCATCTCCTGAATCTAACAGAATTAGACACACGAAATAGGAGCAGGATCAGGCTACACGGCCCCTGGGCCCGCTCCGCTACCCACAGGGCCATGACCGATCCGAACCTAGACTCATGTCCAAATTCCTGCCTGCTCCCCGTAACCCTTAATTCCCTTTACTTCTAGGAAACTGTCTATTTCTGTTTTAAATTTATGTAATGATGTAGCTTCTACAGCTTTTTGGGGCAGCATATTCCACGGACCTACCACCCTCTGAGTGAAGTAGTTCCTCCTCATCTCAGTTTTGAAAGAGCAGCCCCTTATTCTAAGACTATCACAGGAATCACAGGAACCCCACAGTGCAGATAGAGGCCATTTCGGCCCATCGAGCCTGCACCGACACATATCCCACCCTATCCCCGTAACCCCACGTATTTAATCCCCCTAACACTAAGGGTCAATTTATCATAGCCAATCAACCTAACCAGCACATCTTTGGACTATGTCCCCTAGTTCAAGTTTCACCCATCATCGGGAACATCCTCCCCGCATCCACCCGATCAAGCACCTTCACAATCTTATATGTTTCAATAAGATCGCCTCTCATTCTTCTGAACTCCAATGAGTAGAGTCCCAATCTACTCAACCTCTCCTCATATGTCCACCCCCTCATCCCCGGGATTAACCGAGTGAACCTTCTTTGTACTGACTCGAGAGCAAGTATGTCTTTTCTTAAGTATGGACACCAAAACTGTATGCAGTATTCCAGGTGCGGTCTCACCAATACCTTGTACAACTGCAACAATACCTCCCTGTTTTTATATTCTATCCCCCTAGCAATAAAAGCCAACATTCCATTGGCCTTCTTGATCACTTGCTGCACCTGCATACTAACTTTTTGAGTTTCGTGCACCAGGACCCCCAGATCCCTTTGTACTACAGAACTTTCCAGTTTCTTGCCATTAAGATAATAACTTGCTCTATGATTTTTCCTGCCAAAGTGCATAACCTCACACTTTCCAGTATTGTATTCCATCTGCCAAATCTCTGCCCACTTACTTAGCCTGTCTATGTCCCTTTGCAGGACTTTTATGTCCTCCTCACTCACTACTTTCCTTCCCATCTTTGTATCATCTGCAAACTTTGATATGTTACACTTGGTCCCCTCCTCCAAATCATTAATATAGATTGTAAAGAGTTGGGGACCCAGCACTGACCCCTGCGGAACACCACTAGTTACTGATTGCCAGTCTGAGAACGAACCATTTATCCCAACTCTCTGCTTTCTGTTAGATAGCCAATCCTCCACCCATGCCAGAATATTACCCCCAATCCCATGATTTTTTATCTTGAGCAATAATCTTTTGTGTGGCACCTTGTCAAATGCCTTTTGGAAGTCTAAATACACTACGTCCACTGGTTCCCCTTTATCCACCCTATATGTTACTTCCTCAAAGAACTCCAGCAAATTTGTCAAACATGACTTCCCCTTCATAAAACCATGCTGACTTTGTCCTATTAAATTATGTTTATCCAAATGTCCCATTCCTGTCTCCTTAATAATGGACTCTAAAATTTTACCAACCACAGATGTTAGGCTAACAGGTCTATAGTTTCCAGCCTTCTGCCTACTACCCTTTTTAAATAAGGGTGTTACATTAGCAGTTTTCCAATCTGCCGGGACCTTTGCTGAGTCCAGGGAGTTTTGGAAAATTACCAATGCATCCATAATCCCTACCGCCACTTCCCTCAAGACCCTAGGATGTAAGCCATCAGGTCCAGGGGATTTATCTGCCTTGAGTCCCATTATTTTACCAAGTACCACTTCCTTAGTGATTTTAATCGTATTTAGCTCCTCCCCCCCCTAGAGCCCCCTGTTTGTCCAGTGTTGGGATATTCTTAGTGTCCTCTACCGTAAAGACTGATACAAAATAATTATCAGCGTTTTTGCCATCTCCATGTTTCCCACCATTAATTTCCCGGTCTCATCCTCTAAGGGACCAACATTTACTTTAGCCACTCTTTCTTTTTATAGAACTATAGAAACTTTTGCTATCTGTTTTTATATTTTTTGCTAATTTACTTTCATCATCTATCTTCCCTTTCTTAATCAATCTTTTAGTTACTTTTTGCTGTCTTTTAAAGACTTCCCAATCTTCTATCCTCCCACTAGATTTGGCTACCTTATATGCCCTTGTTTTTAGTCGGATACTATCCTTAATTACTTTACTTAGCCACGGATGGCTAGCTTTTTTCCTCAGTGGAATATATATTTTTTGGAAGTTGTAAAATAATTCCTTAAATGTACACCACTGATCATGTACCGTCTTACCCTTTAATCTATTTTCCCAGTCCACTCTACTCAATTCCGCTCTCATACCTTCATAGTCTCCTTTATTCAAGCTCAGCGCGCTTGTTTGAGATCCAACCTTCTCACCCTCTAATTGAATATGGAATTCAACCATGTTATGGTCACTCATTCCAAGGGGATCCTTTACTAGGACATTTTTAATGATTCCTGTCTCATTACACAGGACCAAATCTAAGGTTGCTTGCCCCCTAGTCAGTTCAGTTACATACTGCTCAAGAAACCCATCCCTAATACACTCAATGAACTCATCCTCAAGGCTGCCCTGCCCAATTTGATTTGTCCAGTTAATATGATAGTTAAAATCCCCCATAATTATAGCTGTTCCCTTATTACAAGCCTCAACTATTTCCTGATTAATACTCCGTCCAACAGAGTTGCAACTGTTCGGAGGTCTATAGACTATACCCACTAGTGTTTTTTTCCCCTTATTATTCCGTATCTCCACCCAAACTGTTTCACTATCCTGATCCTTTGACCCAATATCATTTCTCTGTAGTACAGTGATTCCTTCCTTTATTAACATAGCCACCCCACCTCCCCTTCCTTCCTGTCCTTCCTGATTGTTAAATAACCTAGTATATTTAATTCCCAGTCATGGTCACCCTGCAGCCATGTTTCTGTAATGGCCACAAGATCATACCCATATGCAGTTATTTGTGCCATTAACTCGTCCATTTTGTTACGAATGCTACGTGCATTCAGATAAAGAACTTTCAAATATGTTTTGTGACACTTAGTTCCTGCTTTTTCCCCTTTTACTACTTTACCTTGTGGGAGAATCTAGAACTAGGGGGTCACTGTTTAAAAATAAGGGGTCACCCATTTAAGACAGAGATGAGGAGAAATTTTTTCTCAGAGGGTCGTGAGTCTTTGGAACTCTCTTCCTCAGAGGGCGGTGGAAGCAGAGTCTTTGAATATTTTTAAGGCAGAGGTAGATAGATTCTCGATAAGGGGGTGAAAGGTTATCGGGGGTAGGTGGGAATGTGGAGTAATCGGATCAGCCACGATCTTATTGAATGGCGGAGCAGGCTCGAGGGGCCGAGTGGCCGACTCCTGCTCCTAATTCATATGTTCGTAGGGCAGGGCTGGGCTCAGCAGGGATTGCCCCACAGTTGAATAGCTATCACCTACAGTTTGGGCTCACTTATGTAGAACGGCCACTGCGGCTGAAGTATCAGCGATAGCGCAGCATGAGGCAAAAAGAAAAAAAAGAGCAAATGCTGGAAACTGAATATAAAAACAGGAAATGTTGGGAATACGGAGCAGGCCGCTCAGCATCCAACGCTCGACGAAGGTCCTCTACCTGAAATATTAGCCGATTGTACTCCCAGAGTCATGGAACAAGATTGGAAAAAGTAGAGTCGATCGGGAAGAAAATATTTTCCAGGGCTTGCGTCCTTGGAACTATTTCAAGAGCAGTGAGAACAGTTGCTCGTTAACCAATCTGATGAGGACTCGTGCGGTCTGCACATCACAGAAACTCCACAGTGCAGATAGAGGCCATTTCGGCCCATCGAGCCTGCACCGACACATATCCCACCCGATCCCCGTAACCCCTGCACCAACACATATCCCACCCTATCCCCGTAACCCCACGTATTTAATCCCCCTAACACTAAGGGTCAATTTATCATAGCCAATCAACCTAACCCGCACATCTTTGGACATGTTCCAATTGAAAGGTGGTCGTATTATTGACAAGATTCTGTCATTTCCTGTCTCAAGGTGGCTCGTTGTAGTGCACAGTTAAAATGGGATGGTTCAGCCTTTACTAATCTTAGACTTGTGGTGCCTCCACAGTGGCCATTCTTCATAAGTGAGCCTGAACAGCAAGCACAGAGTGAAGAATATGCGCTGTATGCAAATACCTGCCAATGGAGGACCTGGGCACATTATCCAGGTTGTGACATTGGAACTGTTTAACATTGTCCAAGGTCTTTCAGATGAGATACCTGCCTGTTCAGGTGGGCGCAAAAGATCCTTTTTTTCCAACCAAAGTGTAGGGAGATCTCTCAGTGCCCCGACCGACATTCATCCCTCAACCAATACCATCAAAACCGAGTATTTTGGCCATTATCGCATTGCTGTTTGTGGGACCTTGCTGTGTGCAAACCGGCCACCACATTTGCCTACATAACAACAGTGACTACACTTCAAAAGGGCTGAACTGGTCGTGAAGAGCTTTGGGGTGTCCCGAGGAGGTGAGAAGTGCAAAGTCGAAATGTAAGTTCTTACCTTTAGAGCTGGAAGGTTACTGGGTGTTTCAGTGGGAGCTGAAGTCGAGGAAATCATTGGAACGTCACAGTTTGGTCCCGTCTCCTTCTCATTTACATCATCACTATAAAGAACCAAAAGAATGGAGTGAGGAGATGTAATTCTGTAAAAGCCATCTCTTGTAGTACGCTCTATGGAGTCACGAAACCTAAATGATTGACCTTTCTCCCTGGAAAAAGTCTACGTATCGGACGAGCATTTGGATTAAGTCAGGCTTCAAAGTTGAACCTCTTTTCCCACCATCCCAGCCCCCACCCCCCCACTACCCCCTCCCCCGTCCAACTGAAATTCAGTTTATCCAAATGAAGATTGAAAATCTGGATGGGAATATAAGGTAGAGCCTTCCTGGACCACAACATAACAGATACTCTCCTCACAAGTAGACGGAGAGTGGTTGTACACAGCCAGCCTCCCGTTACATTAGTCAGGAAGGAGAAATAAAACCGCAAGGTGAGCAGAGCTTTTAGACACGTTAACTTTGTTCAAACCCACAAAAGATAAAAAAGGGAACATAATTACACAGTTAAGGAAACAGGAACGGCTGCCACTGTCTGGTTTTGCCCGGCAGGAAACCCACAGGATCGGGTGGAATGCCGGTATTACACTCCACCTGATATTACTCTCAAGTGACTTTAAAACCGGGCGGGGTGGAAAAAACCAGGGTTGCACCCAATCCCGTCAGTTTCCCGACGAGTGGGTCAAGTTAAAATTGCTCCCTAAAAATTACAATTTTTTTTTTAGAACCCCATGTTTTCTGGAATACTGTGTGCAGTTCTGGTCGCCACACTATAGGAAGGATGTGATTGCATTGGAGAGGGTGCAGAGGAGATTCACCAGGATGTTATCTGGGCTGGAGCGCTTCAGCTATGAAGAGAGACTGGACAGGCTGGGGTTGTTTTCCTTAGAGCAGAGAAGGCTGAGGGGGGACCTGATTGAGGTGTACAAAATTATGAGGGGCATAGATAGGGTAGATAGAAAGGAACTTTTCCCCTTAGTAGAGGGGTCAATAACCAAGGGGCATAGTTTCAAGGTAAAGGGCAGGAGGTTTAGAGGGGATTTGAGGAAAAACTTTTTCACCCAGAGGGTGGTTGGAATCTGGAACTCACTGCCTGAAAGGGTGGTAGAGGCAGGAACCCTCACAACATTCAAGAAGCATTTAGATGAGCACTTGAAACGCCATAGCATACAAGGCTACGGACCAAGTGCTGGAAAATGGGAATAGAACAGACAGGGCTTGATGGCCGGCATGGACACGAAGGGCCGAAGGGCCTCTTTCTGTGCTGTATAACTCTATGACTATGACTCTATGTATCTGGAGACATTAGTCCTCACGATTCTTCTTTTCAATTAATTTTTAAATCGCTGGCAAAGCAGACACCAGGACCAAGCCATCATGGTCCCAACGCCCATTATGATTCCTGCTCTGTCCTGGATTATTCATAAGATTTCACTAGTTTTAATCGGATGGTACCCAGCAAGACTTCTAGTTAATTTGAAATAAAAAAACTAGCGGATTTGCTATGAAGTTGCTCATGGTGTCAGATTATCTGTCGTTTTATAAGGACAGGGCATTGCGTATTATTCTGCTGCTAAGGTGTAAGTGCGACGCTGTAAGGCCACAAGTTCTAATTGCTGCTCAGTAAACACAGGGAGAGGTCAGAGTTTAACTGCAGATCAGAAGGTGCTCATTGATTTCGGGCTTGCAGCTGAGGATTGGTTTTCTATCCGGCTTTTTTTTTTGGAGTATTTTTCTTTGCCTCTGTAACAAAATGTGACGTCAGGTTTGTGAGACACGTGGTAGATTTTTATTTTGTGGATCTAATTCAAAAGAAACTGCAAGTACATCAGAAGTCAGGGAGGTGCCAGGTCCATCGGCAGGGGACAAGAGAAAGGACGTAGATCAGAACTCATCGGATTATCACATTCGCGTTCTGACCAATTGTCTACGCTCAACATGCTCGAGTGGAGCATAAACGCCGGCGGAGACCAGTTGGGCCGAATGGCCTGTTTCTGTGCGATAAGGTCTACCTAACCTATTCAATCTACATACGTTAACTTCTCTGTTCATGCTGATGGAGCTTCTGGTTAGTTCCAGCATGCTGTGTCGGATGAGAGAGTCCGGCATTCAGCTCTTACTTCTCATCTCTACTTAATTGTCAGTTCCTTCCCTGTTCCATTTCTGTTTACTTACGTCCCTTGCTAATCTCTTTTTTAAGCAAACTTCCTCTGTTTACAAACAATGAAATGGTGTAAATTATATTGAGCTATGTCATCTGAATACAGGAAACTCTCTCTTTACCGGCACCTAAATAACCAGAAATCTCTCTTAACCGGCAAAATTCAGGAGTAGGTCCAGGTAAGTTTTACTTCATATTAGTGGCCGTTCCTGGATCTGTGGCCGTGTAACCGGGGTTCCTGGATCTGTGACCGTGTAACCGGGGGTCCTGGATCTGTGGCCGTGTAACCGGGGTTCCTGGATCAGTGGCCGTGTAACCGGGGTTCCTGGATCTGTGGCCGTGTAACCGGGGGTCCTGGATCTGTGGCCGTGTAACCGGGGTTCCTGGATCTGTGGCCGTGTAACTGGTGTTCCTGGATCTGTGGCCGTGTAACCGGGGTTCCTGGATCTGTGGCCGTGTAACTGGGATTCCTGCACCTGTTGCCATGCAACAGGGACGCCTGGATCTGTGGCTGTGTACGGGGCTCTCGTACCTTTTACTGTACCTCTCTGTAATCCGGACTTTTTGATCAACGGGCACCACGCCGGTCCCGTTGGTGCCGGATAAAAAAAAAAAAGTTTCCTGTATTTGAATGCAACACCATTGTGCAGAAAGCAATATATAGCTCTTTTTCTCTCCCCCACACATGAAACAATTTGCTCTACACTTTTATTCACGAGTCCAGTGTCATAACAGTAAAGTCTATCCTAAGGTATGGCTGAGTATGGGAAGGGGGGGCGGGTGGGGGAAAGAGAAGGTCACCGCGGTCTTTCTAGGGTCAACAGCAAAATACTGCGGGTGTTGGAAATCTGAAAGAACAGAAAATGATGGAACCACACAGCCAGGCCAGGCAGCATCCGCGGAGAGAGAAACAACTTGACCCTTTCTAGGGTCAAGTTGGCTACAAGGTGACACACCTGGCAATGGAGGTTCAGAACCAAGGCAACCCTCTGAGACCGACTCGGTAATCTGCTACCCGAACCAGGCAGTGATTCTTCCCAAATAAAAACAGAAAATGCTGGAAATGCTCAGCAGGTCAGGCAGCATCTGTTGAGAGAGAGAGAAAGAGTGTTAACGTTTCAGGTCGATGACACTTCGTCAGAACACGTTCTGACGAAAGGTCATCGACCTGAAACAATCTTAACTCTGTTTCTCTCTCCACAGATGTTGCCTGACCAGCATTTTTGGTTTTTATTTCAGATTTCCAGCATCCGCAGTATTTTGCTTTTGTATTAGTGATTCTTCCCAATTGGCTCCTGCAATTCAAAGCCCGAATGCAGGAAGCTGGCCTGTGCTGTACGGTCTACAGTTTGAGAGTTCACCAGCATCTCTGCACACAGGTTGGGGGGCAGGGGTCCCTAACTCTCTGCCAACCTGCTTGTAAGCACTCTGAAAGTGGGCAATTGGGGTGTGTCCCATCACCGGGGGGTGAGGGTGGGGGAGGAGAGAGAGAGAGAGAGAGAGAGAGAGAACACTCCATATCGAGCAATAGGAAACACCTCTTGGGTGAGTTCCTCAGTCGCTTGGTTTGGAGAGTTTTCAACATGGCGATGGGTTTCCAAGTCTGTCAGATAGCTGGCTGGGACAAAGTAACACTTAGCAATGCAATAACCAGACAGGAAGGCGATCGGGTAGAATCAAGTCAATACAAGAAAACCCATCAGGACATCCAGGAAGAGAGGGGGAAGGCCACTGAAATGGATTGAGTTTCATTTCTGAAGAGAAAAGGCATCGAGGGATAATGGTGAGGCAGCCAGCAGATAGGGCTGATGCTTCAAAGGAGAGGAGCTTGTTTGGGCCTCATGGCCATCTCTTATATAGAAGCTTGGTTCTGATGAGAAATAATTGCAGGAAGATTGGGGATAATAGAACATGTTTTGGAGACAAAATATAAAAACAATAAAGGAAGTTGCAATCATGGATTTTGCCACCATTTCACACCAGATCGGATTTGGAAAAGAGTTACAGGAAACTCTCGTTTAAACGGCACCTAAATATCCAGAATTCTCTATTAACCGGCAAAATTCATACTCCGAAAACAACACCTCAATAATCGGCAATGTTGCCGAGTCTGAGTCTCCCGCGGTGGCCGAGTTAGTCAGTGGGGGTAGTTCTCCAAACTGCCACTACTCGGCTTCTTGGCGCTATCGGAAGTCGGAACACCTCAATACCCCTGTAACAGGAGTCTGACTCTCCCGCGCTGCCGGTAGTCTCTCCTGATCCACCATTTTACAGGGGTACTGTGTGTCTCCCACGCTGCTGGTAGTCATTGCATTGCATGACCCTCAACTGGCAGTATTGTACTTAATCAAGCATCTTCCACCATCCATTTAACACAACATTCTGTAGGTGAGTACCCAATTACTGTATACTGCACATTTCTTGATTTTTTTTAATTTTTCTTTTGTTAAAAATACCCTCTCCATCATCCGGAATTTTTGATCAACCAGCAACACGCCGGTCCCGTCGGTGCCGGATACCAAAGAGTTTCCTGTATATTTAAATGTTGGGGGGTTCTTAAAGCAAATTGTAATCATACAAGTTTTTAAAACCGAGAAGAAAAGGTGGTTAATATGCTAATGGACTTGGCGTTGACATCGTGTCACATTGACTGTGCTGTAGCCTGTCCCACGGCTTGTAATCTTCGCCTCCTCCAAAGTCAAGGCGAGATCATAACTTTAGTCCCATTGCTCATTCTCTGTATTCCCAATCTCACGACATCCCATGAACATTCACTCCCTGACAAATGGATGAATCAAACGCTCTTCCTCTCAAACCAAGTGGTTTAATAAAGATTCTCTCCCCATTCCTCATCATGTTAAATACATTCGGATTTCCCCTCCCCCGCATTTAAAAAAAAAGAAAACTAATCCCACCTTGAGCAACACTACAGTGTTATCAGCTGAATAGGTCTGGCCATCATGTGGGGGAAAAAAATGATCTTTTCAAAAAGCATGACAAAGAAATAGCCAGAAAAAATATATACCCCAGTATGGTAGAGATTGCCTGTAGTTAAATAATCCTGGCAGGGTCATGACCTAGATTTAGCTTTCCTCTTAATCAAATCCAGCAGCTTGTCTGGAAAGTGGCTCACAGCAACAAGGAAGTCAGGCAAAGGCAATACAACACTTGCTCAAATGTTAATTTAGTGAGAGGAACTACATTCGGGATTGCTTCCTAGGTTTCACGACTAGCGTTTTCTCCAGTTCATTACTTGGTGATCATATTTGGTCCAGAGATTGCCCATCTGTAAAATGATGACTGGGCAGAACCACGTTCCTTCTGCACAGAGGTTTCTTTTCCTTGTCAACCGCAACTGCAATCCCGCGAGTGTTATATCCCGAAAGTACTTACGAGGGGAAGAGGGCGCAGGCTGGCATGGTTTTCAGTGGGCCCCTGGCACCTTGCCGCTCGGGGATGTTACTCGTCAAAAAACTGGTGTCTGCGGCTCCTAACCCCCTGTTTAAAATATGAAAGATAGCATGATCATAATGTACTACACACACATCAGAAGTACACATGGAAGAGTCTACGGACTGTCACAATATCGACCGTCGAGAGTGGAGTTAACTACTACCCACCACCCCTGTGCTCGCTGACCTACATTGTCCTCCAGTCCGGCAACGCCTCAATTTTAAAATTCTCATCCTTGTTTTCAGATCCCTCCATAGACTTGCCCCTCCCTATCTCTGTAACCCTCCTCCAGCCATACAACCCTCCCAGATCAAAGGGTGGTGGAGGCAGACACAATCCCACTTTTCCAAAAGGGAATTGGATAAGTACCTGAAGGAAAATAATTTGCAGGGCAATGGGGAAAGGGCGGGGGGAGTGGGACTAGCTGAAGTGCTCGTGCAGAAAGCCGGCACGAGCTCGACGGGCCGAATGGCCTCTTTCCGTGCTGTACCCATTGTATGATTCTATGATCCAATTCTGGCCTCGAGCATCCACGATTATAATCACTCCACCATTGCTGGCCATGCCTTCAGCTGCCAAGGCCCTGAAATTCCCTCCCTAAACCTCTCCGCCTCTCTACCTCTCTTTGCTCCTTTAAAACGCTCCTTAAAACCTACCTCTGACCAAGCTGACCGGCCCTAATATCTCACGTGGCTCGGTGTCAAGTTTTGTTTGATAATCGCTCCTGTGATGCGCCTTGGGATGTTTTACTACATTAAAGGTGAATTTTAAATGCAAGTTGTTGTTGTTTTTAAGTGGCTGCTGATGAACAGTGCAAGTACTGCAGTGGCCATTAGTGACAGAAAGCAGGCACGGCCGCACCGCGACAGTAATGTACTTATATCGTCACTTAAAGGTCTCAACTGACAAAAAAAGTGATATTTGCTGTAAGCCTGTACCTCAGACCAATGCGGGACTCACCTCCTTTCCTGAATGTCAGGACACTTTACTGAGGTTCCATGGACACCCTTCAGCAGCTCACCTCAATAGCCTAGACAATGAGTATCGACAGGTCATTGAACCGGGGGAGGCATCGCATTTGGGCCTAATCCAGACACATTACTGGCAGTCTAACAAAAGGGTCTTCGACCTGAAACGTTAACTCTGTTTCTCTCTCCACGGATGCTGCCTGGCCTGCTGAGTTTTTCCAGCGTTTTCTGTTGTTATTTCAGATTTCCAACATCCGCAGTATTTTGCCATTACACTACTGGCAGTGATTGTTTGATAGTGACCAGGAACAGGAACTCTAGCTGACTGTCCCTTCCCTATCCCCGAGGCACTGAGGGCAATTGCAGCTCCCTCAGCGACACTAAAAAAGACTGGAACCTGGAGTCTTCCTGATCTATATGGTTCAGCTGATCACCGAGCCACTGGAAGATGACTATATATTAAGTCAAAAATCGTCACATTACAACTTTCAGTAACAGTTCAAATTGAAACTTCCTCAAACTTTATTTGAAGACGTACTAATTGGATGCACTTTTGTTACTGAACAACAAACACAATTACAGAAAGAAAGACAGACTTGCAATTACATAGCACCTTTCACAACCACCGGACATCTCAAAGCGCTTTACAGCCAATGAAGTACTTTTTAATTTTAAGTGTAGTCACTGTTGTATTGTAGGAATTGTTGTAATTATACTTTAGTGTTTTGTTGTATGGAATAAGAGGGGACTAAAGCCCCAAATCTCTATAATTTCTAACAGAGGGGAGAATGGGCAGTGGAAGCTCGATTCAAGGCCACTCATGGATCACCTAGTGGCCATCTCAGGAACTGCACAGGTAAGGAAAGCACTTACATTTCTGACAGCATCTCAACATGTCCTCAGACATCCCAAAGTGCTTCACGGTCAATGAATTACTTCTGACGTTTAGCCGCTGTTATGTTGGCAGACAATTTGTGCCCAAGATCCCACAAAACAGCAAATGTGATGAATGACCACACCTCCTGACTCCCCAAAGCCTTTCCACCATCTACAAGGCACAAGTCAGGCGTGTGAGGGAATACTCTCCACTTGCCTGGATGAGAGCAGCTCCAACAACACAAGAAGCTCGACACCATCCAGGACAATGCAGCCCGCTTGATTGGCACCCCATCCACCACCTTAAACATTCACTCCCTCCACCACCGGCGTACCGTGGCTGCAGTGTGTATCATCTACAAGATGCACTGCAGCAACTCGCCAAGGCTTCTTCGGCAGCACCTCCCAAACCCGCAAGCTCTTCCACCTAGAAGGACAAGGGCAGCAGACGCATGGGAACACCACCACCTCCAAGTTCCCCTCCAAGTCACACACCATACTGACTTAGATGTATATCGCCGATCCTTCATCGTCGCTGGGTCAAAATCCTGGAACTCCCTCCCTAACAGCACTGTGGGAGTACCTTCAACACACGGACTGCAGCGGTTCAAGAAGGCGGCCCTTCTCAAGGGCAATTAGGGATGGGCAATAAATGCTGGCTTTGCAGCGACGCCCACATCCCATAAAAACGAATTTAAAAAAAAGACCTGTTCACTTGTTTTTGCTGGCATTGGTTGAGGGAGGAATGTTGGCCAAGAGCCTGGGAGAACTCCTTGCTAGAGTTGTGCAATGGGATCTTTTACATCAGGTAGGTATGGCCTCGGTTTAATGTCTCAGCTGAAAGACAGCCTTTCTGACAATGCAGATTCCCTCAATGCTACACTGGAGCTTAGATTATGTGCTCAAGTTCCAGAGTGGGGCTCGAACCCCCAATCTTCTAACTCAAGAGGCGAGAGTACCACCAATTGAGCCAAACTGACATGCAAAGAAAAAAAACCATTAAGCCTGCCAAGCGGACCCAGTCATTTAGGCCCATATTCACACCATTTTTATCTGCACCGTGCTACGAACTAACAGGACTAAAATTGAATGGGACAACAGCAACAAAATAGAGAGAAGTCAAAAAAAACAATTAGGAAGGCAAAGAGGAATTATGAAATTAAATTATCAAGGAACATAAAACAAAATAGTAAAATATTTTACAGGCACATCAATAAAAAAAGGAAGGTTGGGATGGGAATAGGGCCATTAAGGGATAGACAGGATAATACCACAGGTAACAATAAAGAGATGGCAGAAATATTAAATAATTATTTTGCTTCGGTATTTACCAGGGAGATAGAACAGGTGGACATGCCATTGGATGATGAGATGAGTAATGAGATAAGTGCATTTAAAATAAAAAGAGGGGATATATTAAATAAACTAATCAAACTCAGAGGATAAAACCCCTGGTCCGGATGGATTGCATCTATGCATTTTAAAAGAATCTAGGAAAGAGATAGCAGAGGCATTACTACACATATTTAATAATTCTTTAGAAAAAGGTGTAGTGCCAGAGAACTGGTGGATAGCTAACGTAATACCTAAATTCAAGAAGGGGCATAGAACATGTCCAGGGAATTATAGACCAGTCAGCTTAACATCGGTGGTAGGAAAAATAATGGAATCCCTACTAAAAGGAGAAAATAGAAGAACATCTAGAAACCAAAAATATAAATAGTCAGCATGGATTTCAAAAGGGAAAGTCTTGCTTGACCCACCTCATTGAATTTTTTGAAGAGGTAACAGAGAGAGTAGACAATTGTAATGCAGCAGATATAATTTATCTAGATTTTCAAAAGGCCTTCGATAAGGTACCCCATAATAGACTGATGAACAAGGTCAGGGAATGCGGAGTCAGGGGACAAGTAGCAGAATGGATTGCTGGCTGGCTTCAAGACAAAGCAGAGAGTGGGAGTAAAGGGGAGCTATTCCCAGTGGCAGAAGGTGGGTAGTGGTGTTCCACAAGGATCAGTGCTGGGACCACTGCCGTTCACAATTTATATATTAACTATTTAGACTTTGGAATTAAACACAATTTCTAAATTTGCGGACGACACCAAATTGGAGGGGATAGTCAATTGCAACAAATTGCAGGAGGACATCAATAAACTTGCAGAATGGGCATATAGTTGGCAAATGAAGATCAACACAGATAAATGTGAGGTATTACATTTTGGTAGGAAGAATAGGGAGGTCACTTATCACTTGGAGGGTGCGAGTCTGGGTGGGGTAGAGGAACAAAGGGATCTCGGAGTACAAATACACAAATCACTAAACGTTGCGACACAGGTTAGTAAAAAAAGCAAACCAAGCACTAGGGTTTATTTCTAGAGAGATAGAATTGAAAAGTAGGGAAGTTATGCTAAACCTGTATCGAACCTTGGTTAGACCACACTCTGAGTACTGCGTACAGTTCTGGTCGCCATATTATAAAAAGGATATAGAGGCACTGGAGAGGGTGCAGAGAAGATTTACCAGGATGATACCAGAAATGCGAGGGTATACATATCAGGAAAGGATGAACAGGCTGGGTTTCTTTTCTCTTTAAAAAAAAGGCGGAGGGGTGACCCAATAGAGGTCTTTAAAATTATGAAGGTTTTGATAGAGTGGATAGAGAGAGGGGGTTTCCACTTGTGGGGAGGAGCACAACTAGAGGCCATCAATATAAAATAGTCACCAAGAAATCCAATAGGGAATTCAGAAGAAACTTCTTTACCCATGGAGTGGTGAGAATGTGGAACTCGCTACCACAGGGAGTGGTTGAGGTGAATAGTATAGATGCATTTAAGGGGAGGCTGGACAAGCACGAGGGAGAAGGGAATCGAGGGTTATGCTGATAGATTTAGATGAGGAAAGATGGGAGGAGGCTCGAATGGCCTGTTTCTGTGCCGTATAGCCCATGTAATCCTATGCAACGGGAGATGTCCTGTAGGACTATGTAATAATTCAGTGTTTCAAGCCTGGTATGGTGTGGTATAGGGGCACCTAAAGGAGGGGAAAATATACTGAGCCATAGGCCGTAGCTCCCTGATGGCCAGCAGGCTAAGTGCCCTATAGAACATGAAGCCATACAATCCAGGCGTTCCCAGGTTTGATCCCTGGCCAGTGTTGAGGTAGCTGATCTTAGCATCAGCGGCAGTAAGTGTTACTATTGGCGTCAGTACCACTGGGTTAGGGAGAGGGATAACAAAATCAACCAATGCTCCCATTAAGATCACTGTCCAGGAGCCCCTGCTGGAATGTGTGTGCGCGCGCGCGCGCGCAAGCGTCTGTGCGTGTGCAAGTGAATGTGCGCGTGCGAGCATATGTGCGCATGCGTGAGCAAGTGTGCGCGTGCGAATCTTCGCGTGCATGGGAGCGAGACTGTGCGTGAGTGAGCGCGAGTCTGCGTGCGAGCAAGAGTGCGTGTGCGCGAGCGAGCGCAAGAGTGTGTGTGCGTATGTGCGAGCGAGTGTGTGCGAGAGTGCACGAGCGAGTGTGTATGCGCATGTGAGTGAGCAAGAGTGTGCATGCATGCATATAACATTTGGTGAGGGCAAGTTTGCATTTGGTGGTCATGCACTCTGCAGTCAAGTAACCTGCTAACAGTCACTGTCTAGGGTTGTACATGAAGAACGGCCCTTGTGAGTGAGGTATTGGAGGGCTGCCAGTGTCTGTGGAAATGTACTTGGGGTAGAGTCAACACCTTCAGGAGAGGGAGGGAGAACATTTTTAAAAATTTTTTTAATGACATACGGGCCAAAAGGAAAATTATGCAGTGAAAGTCATGTTCTGCACCTCACCTAAATGCTGTGTCGAACATGTTAGAGTTTTTGTCGTTTGGTCTGGATTCATCTCTAGGCACCTGGAGAAGGAAAATGCAAAACTCATATCAATCAATAATCTGAACGATAGCCAACACCGTGTCACATTATTGGCAGGGACAGATGAAGTGCACAGCATTCAAACCCATCTGTACTTCTATTCATACCTTGTTAGAGTCATAGTCATACAGCACAGAAAGAGGCCTTCAGCCCATCGTGTCCATGCCGGCCATCAAACCCTGTCTATTCTAATCCCATTTTCCAGCACTTGGTCCGTAGCCTTGTATGCTATGGCGTTTCAAGTGCTCATCTAAATGCTTCTTGAATGTTGTGAGGGTTCCTGCCTCCACCATCTATTAAACTTACTTAAAGCTATATTCCTGTAATCAATGAAAAATATCACTGAGATTCATCTGATTTTGAGATAAAATTTGGGGAAACTATTTTAAAAAGAGGCCATTTACAGCAGCACTTAATTTGTTTCAATCAAAAGTTCCCAGGACAGCAACTCAGTCCTGATTTACACGACCTGTATATAATTTACTACAGCACATCGAACTCCTTCACATGTATTGCGAAGGGTCACCGATTGACTGGACTGTGCATACACAGGACATACAATGCAAGCCTGTTAAATTTACCAGTATTCCCATTTTCAAATCTTAGAAATTCGGATTATGATTTTCTCTGAAGTTACTTATTGTGTTACAGATTCCAACAGTTGGGAATGCAGTCGCAAGCACTGGCACCCCAGCTGTGACTAGCATAGAGCAGGGATTGGGGCCATCCTGGCCACTAACTGGGCAGCCCACCCATCCATTGAGCCAGCGGGCTGCTAGCAGTGTTCTTTTAAAAAGAAAGACTTGTGTTTTATATAGCACCTTCCACAACCTCAGGACATCCCAAACAGCCAATGAACGTCTTGTTTTTTTGAAGTATAGTCACTGTTGTAACGTACGAAACCCAGCAGGCAATTTGCACACAGCAAGGTTCCAGAAACAGCAATGTGATAATGACCAGATAAATCTGTTTTTAGTGATGTTGATTGAGGGATAAATGTGGGCCTTACACTGAAAAGAACTCCCCTGCTCTTCTTTGAATAATGCCAGAGGATCTTTTACATCCACCTGAGGGGGCAGACAACAATGCAGCACTCCCTCAGTACTGCACTGGAGTGTCAGCCTAGATTATGTCTCTGGAGTGGGACTTGAACCCACAACCTTCTGACTCAAAGGCAAGAGTGCTACCACTGAGCCACAGCTGACACCTGTACCCAATTCCCAAACATCCTCACTAGTTGAGATCAATTCATATCCATGTGAGGCCCACACCATATTTAAAAGTCTTTCAAAATGCTCAGTTCCATTTTTTCATGGAAATCATGAACATCGATAACGTCAGACAGTCATTTTGTAAAAACTACAGAAAGAAGGACTACAATCCCTCTACTGTCAGCCTATTGGTGGAATAAGTGCTGCTATGTAAGCTTTAAGAAAAAGGTCTTAGATTTTTCTAATTTTCTCCACACTTTTAAACTTCCCAGTTATTTAGATAAAAAGCCTTGTAAAGGCTTTACCTTCACGGTCGCCTCCACCTGTGCTTTTAAAGTGTTGCTTTTCACATCCTCGGGAAGCACCGGGCAAGTGACATCAGCTGGGTTCTTCAGGCCCTTGTCCAATAGCTTCACGATTTCATCCTGGCACAAACGGTGACATTTTAAAATCAAGAAGCCCTTCCGCACACGCGCACTCTGCCTGAACTCCAATACTACTTAGGTCACCAGTATTGGAGACATCCTCAATTTCCTAAGGAGGCTGAAGGGATGTAACCTGTCACCCCTGATCCTCTCTAACTTTTACCGCTGCACTAGAGAGAGCATCCTGACAAACTGTATCACAGTATGGTATGGCAGCTGTAGCTACTATAACCGGAAAGCCCTGCAGCGGGTAGTCAAAACTGCCCAACGCATTACCGGCACCCGGCTACCGACCATAGAGCACATATACCAGAAACGCTGTCTACGGAGGTCACGGTCCATCATCAAAGACCCCACCCACCCCAGCCACAGTCTGTTCGCCCTCCTGCCATCTGGGAGACGCTACAGATGCATTCGCACCCGTACGACCAGATTTAGGAACAGCTTCTTTCCCAGGGCTGTCATCCTACTGAACTCCACAAATAAACTCTAAAGCCTGCACATCTGCCAATGCACTTTATTATGGTTATGTTTATGTTAATGTATTACAAGCCAAATGTATGTTGAATGTTTAAATGTCTTAATCCAAATGTACGCTCTCGAGCCACAAGCCTACATTTCGTTGTACTGCACTTGTGCACTAACAATGACAATAAAAGTTGATTTGATTTGATTTGATTTGAAATGCACCCCACTCTCCATTTAATGGATGCGAAATTTCAAGGAGTAGGATGTTAGCACTCAACCTCATTGTCCCACCTGGGATTGAGAAACAGTTCAAGCTACTCATTTATGCAAACAGCAGAGAAAACACTTTGGGGAGCGTAACAGTGGAACTGTAGGATAGACATACAAATCTGGAGTTTTCCCCCCAATTACCATTGGGTGGGGATCAGGGAGTTTTAATCAAAACCTTCCTTAAATGGGTGAAGTGGAGACCATGTTAAAGTAAATGCTATATGTTCCATGGAAGGAGTCGACTTGATAAGTTAAATGGCCTTTTCCTGTTTGAGGTTTTGTTATGTTCTTATGCAACACTTTGCAAGGGCTGTAAAGTGTCTGAAATTGTTTGCATTCAATGTCTGAAATCCAATTTAGAGTTTTAACAATTTGTTTTAATGAGCAACAGGAGTTGTACCATCACCAGTACCAATACACTGGGCAACGACACCATTTGGTATTGTGGAGGGGGGGACAGGGAGAGTTCATTTGACACAGGTAACCCATTCAAAACAATGGTTAAAACCCACACTAATCTCATTCTTACCTGGTTATTGACGTTGATGTTGAAGTTTACGTTGGGCCTGGTCCCGGGCACGGGCACAGGACTGCTCTCGATCTGGAGCTGTTTCAGTCTCACGACTACTTCCTCCAGTGCTGAATCACGAAGAGAAGCAAAGGAATCAGTTCACGAGCGGTTAGACAAATGCGATCCATGCTCATGTTTGGGAGCTTCCATTGAAATCAAGACTCATCCAACAGGTTAAATGCAGCCCCCCCACTGTCCAAGGGCCTCTAGCAACAATTTGTTGTGTTCATCAGTTACATTTTTATTATTTTTCATAACTGAGTGTAGGAGAATTGATTATTCTCAGGGAAAAGTGTATACTGTTCACTCATATGTTTCACGCAAGTAATCCAGCTGATAATCTAAAGCTGGGCCTTGCCTTGATGGAGTGCTGCTTAGTTCACTCTCCAAAAACAGAGGAGCATGCACATGGTGGTACGTGTAATATCTGCATAGCCGGTGTATGGAGCAAGGTACTCTGTTACAATCCCTGGATCACGCGTCTGTCTGTCTACATAGTGGACAGAAAAAGGAGCACTCCAGATCATTGAGGATGCAAGAGCGATTGGGTGATGCTGAGCCCAAGCAAATATCTAGAACATCCTGAAAACTGTGATCAACAACTTGCATTTATATAGCACCTTTAACGTAGTAAAAACATCGCATCACTGGAGCGTTATCAGACAAAATTTGACACCGAGCCACATAGAGATATTAGGACAAGTGACCCAATGTTTGGTCAGAGGTGGGCTTTAAGGAGCGTCTTAAAGGTGGAGGAGAGAGAGGCGGAGGGGTTTAGGGAGGGAATTCCAGAGCTTAGGGCCCAGGCAGCTGAAGGCACGGCCGCCAATGGTAGAGTGATGAAAATTGGGGATGCGCAAGAGGCCAGAATTGGAGGAGCGCAGAGGGTTGTAGGGCTGGAAGAGGTTACAGAGATAGGGAGGGGGCAAGGCCACGGAAGGATCTGAACACGAAAATCAGTAACACCGTTTTAAGGAACGCTTCTGTACTCAGGACATTCAGGCAAAGTTTAATTATATAGACAAATAACTCGAGTCTTTTGTTTAAATTACAAAACTGAGTTGAAGCTCTAAGGCCTATAAGTACAGGGTACCCGCCATAGAAAGGAAGGCAAAATAAACCAAGTAGTGTCAATAACATCTGCATTTCAACGTTTGCCTAGAGACTGCAGGGAGGTACAGAGTTCCACAGTGCTGAGGGGTCTTGAGAAGATTGAGCTAGTTTCACAGAAGGTCTTCAAAAACAGTTCTACGAAGAGACCATTACTTGTTACTAGCTGGGCACAGATGCTCTTTGATAATGAAACAGTTTTTTCCCCCCCCCCCATAAACTTTACACCTTCAACTATAGCTTGTGTATACAACACTTACTGTAGTTCAAAAGTGATTCATTGTGTGATGTGCTTTGAGTGATTTTGAGGTGATAAAGAATTCTTTAAACACAAGTATTATTTAACATATTGCGCACCTCAAATTAAAGACCACAACAGTGTCCTATCATCACATTGGCAAAGCAATCGTTCCACATAAAGCAGCCCGCCTCTTACCAGCTGAATCCAGTTTTTCACATGCACGCTCATTTGTCCCAGCTGAGGTCAAACTTTGAACCGACTCATCTGAAATTCCTGGCGCTGTCATGGTAACAGCCACTCCTGCGACCTCATCCACACAAGTCTCCAGCAGCTCTGTAGCATCTAATAAGTCTGCGATCTGCATGCTGCGAATGACAAGAAAATCAACACCACCATTTTAAGCAACGCTCCAGTACTCCAAGCATTCAGGCAAAGTTTCATTATTTTGAGTTAACACCCACGTGCACGTAAGCCGCAGGAGAAGAAAGCCTTCTACTGACCAATGCCATCAATTTTCAGCCAGCCTCATTCAAGTGCAATTGCTTTCTTTAACCCTTTGAGTACTGAATGGCACTTTCTAAATTTCAACATGCGCACAAGTATTTTATTGTACAAGCTTCGGGAAGACAGGCTTCCTCCTAGCTCATTCCTGTTCTAAAACTAGCTCTTAAAGGCAACAAGTCAAGTCAATCATTTTCTGAAGAGGTCATCAACCTGAAACGTTAACTCTTTCTCTCTTCAGCGTTTCCAGTATTTTCAGATTTCCAGCATCCGCAGTACTTTGGGTTTTTGTCAATCATTTTGCGTAGGTTACAATTTGTGGCAGAAATGCCCTCACAGTGCTCAAAGGGTTATCAACAATTAAAGGGACACTGCCTTCAAGAGATTGTCGTAAACAGTTACCTTGGGGGGGTTGAGAGTCAGGAGAGCCTTGCTGCATTATCTTTATGTGCAAATAATGCAGCAAAACGCCTTCCGACACCAATCTGATCGTGTTGTGCGATTGGCAGACCGTTACTTCCTCACAGTTCTTCACGAAGACTGTGTGTGCCCCTTTAAATATCGAATCAAAAATCTGTTCGCTGATTTGGTTGCAGTTCAATCATTGATGCTCCCGGTATATTAGTGGTAATTGGGGGCGGGGGGGAAAGAGGGGAAACAATAATCAAACCATCATGGCCAATGATTTGGGTTTGCAAGGAACAAAGGCACCAAAATCACAGAACGCAACCTCCAAGCCACCGACAACAGCTCCCGGAATCCCGTATAACAACAGAATTTGAGTCACCACAAACCGCTGCGCCCCAACAGCCGCTCAATTCACCAGCTAAAAAAAAAATCATGCGATTGAAGCTATTTTCAGCACGAGCCCAAGACAGCCACAAGTGGATGCACCGTCACCGAATAGTCTCACTGCTGATGCAGCTGTCTCAGACTTTATCAGTCGCAGCATAGGCGCGGTCTGATGGCAGCAAGCATTCAACGGTAAAGTGTACCTTCACCCGAGGCCACACAGCCACACCAGGAGCCAACGTTTAACCACATCGGACGGGTCAGAGTACTCTACGCCTTAGATCGATTTCTGCGCCGTTATGTGAGCAACCTTACCGGTTTCCGTTAAAACAGACGGTGGATCAGATTGTCAGCAACCTTTAAAACATTTCTGAAAACGAGACGTTAATAAATTTCTATGTTTTCCCCGCACGGGATCCAAACATTGTGATGTAAGAAAACTACTAGGCACTTTGTCTAAACGTTAAAAAAAGCTTTAATCAACTGTTTTACAACATGGAGGTCTAGTTGTGTCCTTCACTAGTTCCGGTTAAGAATGTCCTGCGCCAGCTGGGCCCGTGCCCAAGTATTTATACTCTCCCTGGACAGCGCCACCCACAGGCCGCTCAGTATTATTTCATAAGTCTTTCTTTCATGAATGACTGATTCATGTCACATTGCAAACACTTTTTTTTTAAACACCAGGTGACACAATGCATGAATCCAGCAGCACACTGTGCCAGAGTAGTAGGGCACAGCTTCCTGCCCACCTGGCAGGGAGTTCGTATTTCAGCAGCGGTGTCAAGGGAAGCATCGAGGCAAGAGCTATTGCAGGAAGAGAATGAAATAAACCGGTGAAGGCTGCACCCTACCAGGCTCAATATGTAAGTGTACCGCTTGGTGTCATACAGAAGCACACAAACTGAAAGGTCCCAGGCTTAATATCCAGTCGGTGTGGAGTTCGCAGATCTTAGTTGGGTAGTCTTGGCAGTACAAACATTGGTGCCAGTTTCCCAGGCAGGGGGGTGGGGCAGGATTGGGGCTTGGTTCCGACACCCAGTATGGTTGAACAGACTGAAGACAGTCAGTACCCAGGCTCACACATGAAGGGCGGCTGTTTGAATGAGGTACCAGAGGACAGTTGGGGCCTATGCAACCATAAGGGGTCGCCCATTTGAGACGGAGATGGAGGAGGAATTTCTTCACTCAGAGGGTTGCGAATCTTTGGAATTCTCTGCCCCAGAGGGCTGTGAATGCGGAGACTGTGAGTATATTCAAGGCTGGGATACACAGATTGCTGGACTTTAGGGGACTAAAGGGATAAGGAGATCAGACAGGAAAGTGGAGTTGAGGTCGAAGTTCAGCCATGACATTATTGAATGGCGGAGCAGGCTCGAGGGGCCGTAGGGCCTACTCCTGCTCCTAATTCTTATGTTCTTAGTCCACCTTCAGGAGATTGGGGTAGAGAAATGAAAGAACACCATCCCTTCAATTGGAAACACTCAATTGGTTTGCTTATCCATACAAACACTGGATAAAAAAGAAAACTACATTTGAAGCACCAACTGTATTTTCACAAGATTTTCAGCAGGTCAGACTGCAATTGGTCCCATTTAAAAAAAAAATTATTTGATTTGATTTTCTCAGTCTTCTTTAGGCCCCTCCCCTCCTGGTTACACACACCCTTCCTCAACTGAAATGGCCAGTAGGCAAACTGTTCCCAGACCTCCGCTTAGCCTGCTCTTCAACAGGCCGCTAGTACAAGGAAGCATAGCTTGGCGCAGGGTGACTTGACCTCCAATTGGGTGACCGTTTTGCGGAACACTTCCGTTCAGTCCGTAAGGATGACCCCAAGCTTCCGGTCGCCTGTCATTTTAATCACCGCCCCATTCCCACTCAGACCTCACCGTACTCGGGCTCTTGCATTGTTCCACGGAAGCTCACCATAAACTCGAGCAACAGCACCTCATCTTCCGATTAGGCACTTTACAGACTCAATATCGAGTTCAACAATTTCAGATCATTACCTCGGCCCCTATCACATTTTTACTTATTTTTTATCCCCACCTTTGTTTTGCCCTTTCCCCCCCCCGCCCCCTTTTTTTTCCTCTCTCCCACATGGCAGCTGTCTCCCATTCTGCCAACACGTTTCACACCTAATCTAGAGCAGTCTTTTGTCTCCACTAGTCCTATCACCATCTCGTCTCGTTTTGAATACCTCTTAATGTCTCTTCACTTCTCTTTTGCTCTCTCCCAGCCTGGCCTCTCAATCTATTTCATTTCCTGTGCCTTTCCAGTCTTGACAAAGGGTTTGACTCGAAACGTTAACTCTATTTTCTCTCCACGGATGTTGCCTGGCCTGCTGAGTTTTTCCAGCTTTTTCTGTTGTTACCTCCAATTTTTAATCCTGGTGTCTCTATGGAGATCACATGGCCCCAGCTCATCAACCTTCCCCTGCTGCTTAGCTTTTTAACACTTTTTTTTTAAACAACACATCACTAGTGCTCAGTTTTTTGAATACACAGAATAGAAGTGCTAACTGGGGGTGGTTTGGAGTCCGTCACCTTCAGCACGGTTTTCGCACACCATCTGCACGCTTCCATTATGCCAATGAGGCACGTTCCAAAGACTCTCGCACTTGAGAGTAAGTACAGTAATAGCAAATTAGCTCAAACTGAAGTGGTGCAAGCATCAACACAAAGTATTTCTCACACCTCGGACCTTCCCATTACAGCAAGGGTGTTCAAAATGTGACCCTGGCAATCCAGCCCTCAAATCCCAGGCAACTCAGTCCCGTCATTTCGTACCGCTCACTTGTCATGTTTCAATGTTGTGGCTCTAGACGTTCTGAATGGCCTGTTCGCAATGTTCTGTGCCTGAGTGATGGATAATTACAAACACCAAGAATTGTATTTGTTAAATTAATGAGAACATGGATCTAAACTTTAAATCTACTCTTCCTCGCCCCTTCCCCCCCCCCCCCCACACCCTCCAACACCTCGTTGCGCCCGTCTTTTGGGCACAAAACAGGGTTAAGTCCAATTTCACAGGGTCAAAGGTGCTGGAGATACACCCAATGCCATTTTGGCTTGGGCGACATTCAGGCGTCCCCAGCAGCCGCCTTAAACAAACGTTAGGCCCCTTGCATATACTGTACTAACAAGAGGCCCAACGTATATTCATCTGCACAGAGCGTGCGCTGGGTATGTCTCGGTCATGTTTTTGGGGTTCTTCAGTAGCCTAACCAGGGACTGCTGGAAGGCACCAGCAGACAGGCAAGTTTGAGCTTCTTAACTTACCTCGACGTGGAGCCAGGAGGAGGAGGAGCAGGAGTGCACCTCCTAACTCCACAGTACTACTGCGGGCAGCTGCCGGCCTGTGCTCGCCGCCCCCCTCCCCCAGGTCCTACTGCCCAAATTGGTCCTCTACGAACCGGCAAGATGCCTCGGTACGGTTGATTGCCAGAAACAAGCTGATGAGGCCAGAGGCCCAATTTCACCCGAGCCTCAGCTTCCAGCACGCGCTCCATTGCCTACTTCAGGCCCCCAAAACAGGCCTAAACTAATTTCTATCCCAGAAAGTATGGACACCGCTACACTAAAGTACAATGAGCTTTCTTCAGCTAAACATTATCAAGATTAAAATCTTCCTGTTCGGCCCCCATTCCCCTGTGAAGTGCCTCAAGACATTCTAACCCCCCCATGCAAAGTCCCTTGGGACATTTTGCCAAGTTAAAGGAGTTATATCATTGAAGGTTTTTGTTGTGGCATAAAATAGTAATATTCCATATTAGTTAAACAGGGGTGATCACTCGGTGCAGTTATTCAATACACTATCCAAAATATGAGTTATGTAAATACTACTCTACACAATCCACTGGGTGATTTACTTGGAAAACTAACCTTCAATCAAAGTAGGGAAAAATAAATAGCTTTTCTCCTTCCATTTTATCCAGCACTACCAAATCCCTGCTTGGGGAACCCAGAGTGGAAACATCAATAAGCAGACACTCAAGGTAAAGTGTTATCGGGGACCTTACTGCCATAGTTCTGCCTCTTAGCAGTCACTTTAACCCATTTTCCATTAATTTTTAAAATAGCTTTTGTGATTATCAATGCTCGAGAGCAGAAATCATATGATAGAAAGCACATGAATAAAGCCTTCAATACTCGGAGATTGCTACAGATTTAGTACCAGAAGGCAACATTTTTTAACTGCATCTTTATAGATAATTTTTTTTAAACCTCTAAATATAACTACATTTTAAACAGGACAAGATTTGCTACTATTCTTTTAAACTGTCAACAGTCTCATGGCCACAGGGTTTGGTAAAGATTGTCAAGGATGGATGATCCTGTTGGAAAAAGGATATTCTAACCTCGCTGCAACAAAGACAGAAACTGTGCACAATCGATGATCAGCGCCGGAAAGGGAAAAGGCTGGCTGACTTTTCGGATGGGGCCCTTTCAGAACTGGCCCGAGCAGCTGGTAGTGGGTGGGTGGAGGAAGACTGTACGAAAATGTCACAGAGGCAATGGTCCCTTCAGAAAGCAGGGAGGGGGATGGGAATGCACCAGTCCTGAAAAAAGGCATCAAGGGGTATGGGGAAACATAGAAACGTAGAAGATAGGAGCAGGAGTAGGCCATTCGGCCCCTCGAGCCTGTTCAGCCATTTAATGAGATCATGGCTGATCATCTAAATTCAGTACCCTGTCCCTGCTTTCTCCCCATATCCCTTGATCCCTTTAGCCTTAAGAAATATATCTAACTCCTTCTTGAATATATTTAATGAATTGGCCTCCACTGCCTTCTGTGGTAGAGAATTCCACAGGTTCACCATTCTCTGGGTGAAGAAATTCCTCCTCATCTCAGTCCTAAATGGCTTACCCCTTATCCTTAGACTGTGACCCCTGGTTCTGGACTCCCTGGCCATCGGGAACATCCTTCCTGCATCTAGTCTGTCTAGTCCTGTTAGAATTTTATAAGTTTCAATGAGATCCCCTCTCATTCTTCTAAACTCCAGTGAATATAAGCCTAATCGACCCAATCTCTCTTCATACGTCATTCCTGCAATCCCAGGTATCAGTCTGGTGAATCTTCGCTGCACTCCCTCCATGGCAAGAACATCCTTCCTCAGATAAGGCGACCAAAACTGCACACGATACTCAAGGTGTGGTCTCACCAAGGCCCTGTACAACTGCAGCAAGACATCCTTGTTCTTGTACTCGAATCCTCTCGCTATGAAGGCCAACATACCATTTGCCTTCTTAACCGCCTGCAGCGACTGGTGCACAAGGACACCCAGGTCTCGTTGCACTTCCCCTTTTCCCAATCTATTGCCGTTCAGATAATAATCTGTCTTCCTGTTTTTGCCACTGAAGTGGATAACCTCGCATTTATAGAGAGCGGCAATATGGTATTGAGGTAGTGGATCAGCCATGATCATATTGAATGGCGGAGCAGGCTTGAAGGGCCTACTCCTGCTCCTATTTTTCTATGTTTCTGATGAAGGATCACAGCCAAAGTGTTAACCTGCCCTTTGTCTTTCAGATGCTGACCAGCTTGCTGTGGTTTGTTTCAAAAGTCCAACGTTTGTAGGGTATTTTTCCAGCTAGCTCCACTATTTTCTCTGAGGTTGCGGCTGATCATTCGTCACACAAACATGGGGCATGTGTTTATTAGGGAACTAGTCGCGCTTGCAAACCTTGCAGCTCAACAGGCCCTTGGCGGCCTTGGAAGTACATTGCTCCAAAAGGTGAGAAACTGAGGATCCATCAACGGTCAGCAGTGCGATGATGCATCTGTCCACAAGGCGAGATGGTTCTTAGGTGTTGCAGGGTCTGTTCAGCCTCAGATATATATATACACACAGGAAACTCTCTCTTAACCGGCAAAATTCAGGAGTAGGTTCAGGTAAGTTTTACTTTATATTAGTGGCCGTGTAACCAGCATTCTTGGATCTGTGGCCGTGTAACCGGGGCTCCTGCACCTGTGGCCGTGCAACAGGGACTCCTGGATCTGCGGCCATGTAACCGGGGTTCCTGCACCTGTGGCCATGTACGGGGCTCTCGTACCTTGGTAAGTATACCTCTCTGTAATCCGGACTTTTTGATCAGCCGGCACCACGCTGGTCCCGTCGGTGCCGGATAAAAGAGAGTTTCCTGTAATCACAAATCACTGCTGCCCAGGTCCTCCTGACTATTTATAAAAGTTCTAGTTTGGCTGGAACAGCACAACACTTAACGCATAAAATGAGTGGAAAAATGAAAGAACAGCCAGAATTATTTGAAACGCTTTCAACTGGGGGACTGGGAAAAATAAAAATGTTAATCTTTTTTCACAAGAATATCTGTTCAAACCCTTTTTAAAATAAAATTCAGTGAACAGAAAGGGAACCTTGGCCGCAATGGTGAAAGCACCAAATTCTAACCGCAAGAAGACGCCCGTCAAACAGCTTCTTAATGTAATGTTGATATTGGGAGATTGTACCAGTGGGGTTTTGCGTGGTTTCTCTGCAGGCGCGCCACTGAACTGATTAATATGAACGGACTGCAAAGTCCTAGAGCATTTTTAACAGATGGATGACCCGAATACATATTTTAAGCAGAGGAAAATTGCTGCACTTTACAGTCATATACTTCCCCAAAAATAGCTCACTCGCACAATCTTATGATAGATATTTGGGTCTGGTTTTTCAATCAGTCGGAGGGAGTGGGATGCGTATACAAGGGCCTCTCACCTCCTGGTACAGCAAAGGAAGGGCGGGGGGGGGGGGGGGGGGGCTTTTCCTGCATATATTCAATGAAATGAAATTCCTTGAAAAAAATCTCTGAAAAATGTATTCAATTACAGACGCAATAACTCAAAAGGCACACAAACCACTGTTTCTCTGTGCGCCCTATTTATAGCATACACAGCACTGAAACTGCATAGTATCCTACAAACAAATGAGTAGTATTATCAGAATCCATTCATTCCCTGTGCTTCCCCCTACAGCGGTTGATCTTTGCTGACTCTATAGAAGGTGGCAGGCCACCATCACCTTGTCCAAGTGGCCATTCTTCGTGTGTGACCTTGGACTGTGTGTGTCAGAGACAATTCAATCGCTGTTTGGAGGGGGTGGAATAGTATTATTGGTAAACCCAATCTTGTCCTCACTTGATGTCCATGTTGTAATCTCCTACATCAGGGAGCCTCAACCGGCGGTCCGCGAGAAGGTTCCAAGGGGTCCGCCAGAGAATGGCCGGTTTCTCAGGGCGGGGCCTATCTGGTGAAGTCCGCGGCTGGGTCGTGCCCTTGGTCGGGTTGAGGGACCCGACCGATCGCAGGGGAGGTTGCAGTCGGACGGGGACAGAGCAGCTCAGCGGCCTACGGGACGGCGTCGGGTAGATGCAGGCTGGGTCTGCGGGTGGGGGGTGGAAAACAGTGCAGGCTTGGCGGGGGTGCGAGGGTCCCTGGCTGCCCCGGGGAAGCTAACTGGCTTCATTGGGCTGGGCGTTGGTGACCTAGTCCGGGTCCCAGGCCCCGGCTTGGTAATCCCCTGAAACCGTTACCGGGAGGCTCCGCTCGGCAGCGCAACCACTCCTTGGCCTGTCCAAAGGTGCCGGGCCCAGAACCTTCCGTTGTCATTAAAGCCCAGTAACTGAATGCGTGACTGGAACTCAAAACCGACACCCCCGCCTCACCCACTGTGGGACAACTGCCAAGACACCCCCGCCTCACTCACTGTGGGACAGCTGCCACGACACTCCCGCCTCGCCCACTGTGGGACAACCGCCACGACACTCCCGCCTCGCCCACTGTGGGACAACCGCCACGACACTCCCGCCTCGCCCACTGTGGGACAACCGCCACGACACTCCCGCCTCGCCCACTGTGGGACAACCGCCACGACACTCCTGCCTCGCCCACTGTGGGACAACTGCCACGACACTCCCGCCTCGCCCACTGTGGGACAACTGCCACGACACTCCCGCCTCGCCCACTGTGGGACAACTGCCACGACACTCCCGCCTCGCCCACTGTGGGACAACTGCCACGACACTCCCGCCTCGCCCACTGTGGGACAACTGCCACGACACTCCCGCCTCGCCCACTGTGGGACAACTGCCACGACACTCCCGCCTCGCCCACTGTGGGACAACTGCCACGACACTCCCGCCTCGCCCACTGTGGGACAACTGCCACGACACCCCCGCCTCACCCACTGTGGGACAACTGCCACCACCCCCGCCTCGCCCACTGTGGGACAACTGCCACGACACCCCCGCCTCGCCCACTGTGGGACAACTGCCACCACCCCCGCCTCGCCCACTGTGGGACAACTGCCACGACACCCCCGCCTCGCCCACTGTGGGACAACTGCCACGACACCCCCGCCTCGCCCACTGTGGGACAACTGCCACCACCCCCGCCTTGCCCACTGTGGGACAACTGCCACGACACCCCCGCCTCGCCCACTGTGGGACAACTGCCACCACCCCCCACCCAACCCCCACAATTTTTATGCAGAAAAAATATTTGTCTCGTGTTAAAGGGGGTCCATGAAATTTTTATAACAGGAGGGAGGGGGGCCTCAGAAGCAAAAAGGTTGGGAACCCCTGTCCTACATTACAACAGTCCACTACACTTCAAAAGTACTTCATTGGCTGTAAAGCGCTTTGGGAGGACTGGAGTTTGTGAAAGGCGCTGTATAAATTAGAGTCTTTTTGTACACGACTGTCCAGCAGAGTTCACTGGGCACCAGTCGTGAAAGGGCTCTTGCTGCTTGATTAGTTGAATGCACAAGTAACTGCTTGTGAAGCAGAGTCAATCGTGACATTTAAAGAGGGAATTAGATAAACGCTTGCAGATAAACTATTAAACAGTATAGTTACAAAAAAAGCAGGGTGAGGGAATTAAAGTAAATAGCTCGGATATGGAACTACCACCAGCATAGGCTTGACGGGGGGGGGGGGGGGGGGGGGGCTACACAACCTCTTCCTGTGCTCTCAGCAGGGAGGACGGGCTCCGCTCTACAATGGTTTCTCTCGGGGGAAGATAGCCTGCATCATTTATCATTACTGAAACAGCTCCGAGGTGCGGGTGTGTGAATATACGGAATCTCTTAAACGGGTGTCACTTGTACTGTTAATTCTCAACGTGCTGCCTTTCCGTCAGAGCTTTCAAATAGAAGTTGCCTCGTGTTTACTTGTGTGATACCATCTATATACGCAGAGATCACCGCCCATACTGTACGAGAGCCGAGATTAGGAGCCACTTCACTTCTAGGAATGCCCATCTTGAAGAAGTTCTGCTCTTCGCTCCAACGGGATTTCCGTTTGTCTCTTTCACCTTGTTCATCTGCATTGCTTTCTGGTTCCCTTCCATCCCATCACAGACCTTCTTTCCTCCCCTCCTCTCCCTGCCCCGACACTTGCTTACATCTCCAACATTTCCCAGTTCTGATGCAGGGTCATCGGCCCGAAAATTTAACTCCGTTTCTCTCTCTATAGATGCTGCCTGACCTGACCTGCTCTGTTGAGTATTTCCAGCATTTTCTGTTGAGATTAAGAGCATGTTGTTCCTCGGCCACATATACAAGTGTAGGATGCACCAGTAAAGCTATGGGCTGGTGGGAGAGGCTAGATGCAAGTCAAGAAGGAAGCTCTATTTGCTGTCCCTCCTTGCATAGAATGTGGAACTAGATTATTACACCTTATTATAGAGCCAACAATCTGGAGAATGCTGCATACTGGAAAGACTTGCATTTACATCGGCCCAGAAATTCCGTTCGCAGTCCTCCCCCGCGGGCAGAGGGCTACGATCTGGAAAAATCTCCGCCTAGACCGGAGGGCTCCTGGGAGGCGCAGAGTTCCGTTGCTGGGCCTCTCCAAACTCCCAGTGCGCAGGGCCCACGTATCCCAGAGGCGCAGGCGGTTCGCAGCGTCCCTGGGATCACGTGGGCCATGGGGAGCCAATCACAGAAGGGAATCTCCCTTCATACACTTGACAGGAAGACCTGTCAAATATATGAATGGAGATCACCCCCAAAAACATAGTAAAACTTTAAATACATTTTTTTTTAAATCACATTTTTAAAATAACTTTAAATTACATAAATTAAGTATTTTAAACAAACATTTTATTTTTTGAAAAAAAAATTAAAGTTTTTAACAGGGCTAAAAATAATACTTTCTTTAAAGTATTTTTAAATGATAATCAGCGGAAACATTTAAAAAAAATTTTTTTTTTTTTTTTTTTTACTTTGTTCAACTCTTATCCTGGTAAAAGCAGACCCTGTGCCTACTTTTACCAGGCACAAGAATTGTAAGTGTTTTCTGCAGGCGGAGGGTCTCCGAAAAACGGAACACTCCCCCCGCAGAGGCCCTGCTCCAGGGCAGCCAGAGGATCTGTCAAGAGTTTTCTTGACAGATCGGAAATGCCGGTTTCCAGCGCATGCCTAAAACCGGCATTTCCCTTGGCCCTACGGGCGAGTACACAGCGCGTACCCACCCGTAGGGAACGGAATTTCTGCCTCAATATGTCTTTCATGACCTCAGCACGTCCCAAAGAGCTTTACAGCCAATGAAACACTCAAGTGTAGTCACTGCTGTAATGTAGGAATAAGGTTAGGAACATCACTGCTGAAAACTCAGCTGAAATAACAATTAAAGTTGGGGATAAACAGGGAACCTTTCTCACCCAAAAACGAACACATCTGTGGAAAAATGCTACCAGAGAAGGGTGTTGAAGCAGAAATTGTAAGTGTGTTCGAGCGACAAGTAGATTCGTTTCTGGCGAGAGGAGACTGAGTGACCGAGTGAGAAGGGCTGGGTTCAGATCAGTCAAACAGCAACAGGCTTGAGGTATCGAATGGGCTTTTCCTACAAAATTCGAGTGCACTAATGCAGGGGTGTCTAACCTGCGGCCCAAGTGCAACGGGCAGCTCCAAGTCACTGGCAATCCGACACCCAAAGCCCAGACAACTCGGCTCAATCTTCAATTAACGTCTCTTATTTGTTGGTTCGTGCTGGTTGAAATTTTCAGGCCCTGGGGTTTTGGGAAGGTGGCTTTTAGTGCTGTTGCCTCATGGAGGGATAAGTCTTAAACCAGAACTGTTCGAATCAGTATTCTTGAAATAAATACAAATTATTGGTAAAAGGCTGTCCAAAAAAAGCTTAAATTCCCCGGCTCTAAAGATATTTTTCAGATGAAGAAACACAGTACAGTAACTGAATATGGTTGTAAAACACACTTTATAGATGTGAAACAATCCCATCAACACTGATATGACTCGATATTAGAAACAGAATGAAACAAGGGAAAACAGTATTGATTTATAATTCCAAAAACCTTGAAAAAGACGTCAATAAGAGCAAAACGGGATCAATAACGACATTTGAGCTGTAATTATTAGGCACAGTTAATATGATCCTGGATTATATGGCACTCCAATATGTGCATCACCCAACTCCTGTATAAATACACCACGGCAACATTTTTCTTCGCCCTCCGAACCCCTCAATTCCCATTGACAAAGATAAAAAGCACCGTCACAGCCAATATTGTATCGCTGCACAAAGGGCTTCGGGTCCAAATGAACAGGGAGGTGGCGAGCAGCCAGCCTCTCATTCGAAGCGGGCAGTCCTGTGGATACCGCTGCACACGAGATGCAGCCTCACCATTCGACATCCCTTAAAGTCAATCAAACAAAGCCTCCGATGGCAAAAATAAAAATAGCAGCATTCCTGCTCTGGTTTACCGTTTCACTGAAAAAAAGTGTTAAAGTCGCAATCCCCTGCATTCAAGCGTCAAAAACATTTCTTTTAAAGAAAATAAAAATACTCGAGACATTCTAATGACAATTCCTGACATGGGGTGGGGGGGGGGGGGGGGGGGGGTGAGAAAAAGGGGCACATACACACTGCCAAATGTTGGGCTGCCAAATTACAAATTTAACAAATAATGTATACAGTTAAAGGGACATCAACTCAGGAATAATATGGAGCCATTGATCATTTTATTACTTTGCCCTCTGCATATCTCATCTGCTCAACAACCAGAGATAGGACACGTTCAATTCCCCCCCCCCCCCCGCCCCCCAATTAGTAATCTCGATGCAAGTGTGAACATTTAGGATAAAGAAACCCTGATCGTTTTTGTTTCTTCAAAAAAAAAAGCTGTTATTGGGGAGTCTAGCCCTGGGGGCACAAGGTGCAAAAAGGGAGGGAACGTGAAGACGTTTGGTCGCTGGATACAATTCATTTCGGAGGGAAGTTATTCTCAAAACCAAGTCCTAGGTTCAGGGGGAGGGGAGGGGCATTATTAATGGACATTTTATTCCGACAAAGCCAGTTACTTCCCGATCACCTGGTTTGAAAGTAAATTGACAAGAAAAATGCACGCAGCATTCTTTTAGATAGTACATCACCGAGAGATTTCAGCGAACATCACTCTTCCCCACCTCACCCCCATTCAAGGCACCTTGCATATTACTGAACAGTCAGCAGCTCCTCTCCCCCCAGCTTGCAGTCATCGCATACTTATCACTGAGGAGAGACAACTCAAAGCGTCCTTTCCTTGAGCTGAGATTACAAAGGCGGACAATTGTTTTTTACTGCACTGCCGCATTCTTCAGGTTATGCTCATAGACAAACTCAGTGTAGTTTCTGTCCGCGGCCTGCGAGTTCCATGCACGTCCAGCGCGTTGGGAGTCATCAGCACAGGGGAGCCTGGACCATGGGGCAGAGTTAGTGGTTAGCAATGGGCAGACTTGGATGAAAATGAGAACACAACCAGGCAGGAAGAAGCACGAGAGAGGTGTGGTGGGAAGGATGCAAGAGAAAGGAAAGATTTAAAGCAGCGAGGTCTCCTTTACCAGCTTCAAAGACCATTACTGGAGCATGGACTTTCATTTGAAATTTCTCAATGCAAAGGTCATACAGCAAATGCTTAACGAATTGACATTCTGTACACTTCAAATGGCAAATATTATAAAATAGAGAAGCAAAATACTGCGGATGCTGGAAATCTGAAATAAAGGCAGAAGATGCTGGAAATACTCAGCAGGTCAGGCAGCACCTGTGGAGAGAGAAACAGAGTTAACGTTTCAGGTCGGTGACCCTTCGTTCTGACAAAAGGTCATCAACCTGAAACGTTAACTCTGTTTCTCTCTCCACAGATGCTGCTTGACCTGCTGAGTGTTTCCAGCATTTTCTGTGATTATAAAATAGAACATGTCCTTGAAGACTATTTTTAAAAGGACTGTTTTAGTAGGTCTGGAATTCACTCCCTAAACCTCTGCACCTCTCCCTCCTCCAAACCTACTACTTTGACCAAGTTTTCGGTCACCTGTCCTAATGTCTCCTTCTTTGGCTCGGTGTCAATTTTTTTCTCTGAAGCGCCTCGGGCTGTTTTATGACGTTAATGGTGCGATATAAATGCTAGTTGCTGTGGTTATATTGTGTACAGGTAGACTATCCTTTATCCGAACTTCCGAAAACCGAAAACCTCTGAAACCGAAAGTTTTTTCGTTCAGCGTAAGTCGTGCGCACGACATGACCCGAGTGGCGCAAAACATGACAGGAGTGGTCCGCCGGGGCCCAGAACAAGAATTCCTGCAGATTGTCGACACGCCGGCCTTGGCTCTCGATGTTAAGTGTGACCGAGGGAGCTCTGCCTTTCCCTGTGAGCAGGGCAGAGGGTCACAGAGTTCCCTCCTGGGTAGGAGATTGCAGGCCGAGCCGGGCAGTGTGAAGGAGGTACCGGGAGAGTGAACCCAACAATACAGCGGCCCATCCGATAGCTGCAGCGGCCCGTCCGATATTCTTTCTTTCCCCCCACCCCCCGGACCTGACTTGTGGGCCAGCTTAGCATAGGAGTCAGCCGATATCCAGCTTTCCCACAACTGGCGGCGGCAGTCGAGCCCCAGACCCCCACTAAGGAATTCAGAGAAGCAGGAAGGGGAATGAGACACGGAACAGTCGCAAGAGGTAGCCTGAACTTTTAAAATTTATATTAAATATAAATACTAATTACCAAATTAATTTAATGTTCAGAGTTTCCCAGTCTGAAATAATACCTTCTGAAATCCAAAAATTTCTGAAAACCGAAACACAGCTGGTCCCAAGGTTTTCGGATAAGGGATAGTCAACCTGTATATCATTTTCATTTTTAGTTTACTCATGGCACTATTTAACTCCATCACGGCAGCCCAACTCCTGCAGAAGGGCCCAACTCCTTAACATTCATATTCAAATCTCAGGCCTTCCCCATCACTAACTCAGAGTTTGACAACCTCATGTTTCAGCCACTAGATGGAAGTGCTGCATCCAAGCAAAGTGTCGTAAACTTTATTCTATCTTCGGCCACTGTGGGCGGGGTGAAGGGGAGGAGACGACAAGGAAATGTATGCAGACCAGCACACTGCAACAGCACCTCTTGCTGGCTGACCATGGTGTAATGTTGCTGGCGGTTATGTGGCTCAGTGGGTAGCACCCTCGCCCGAGTCAGTAGGTCGTGGGTTCAAGTCTCACTCTAGAGACTTGAGCACAAAAATCTAGGCTGACACTCCAGTGCAGTACTGAGGGAGTGCTGCACTGTTGGAGGTGCCGTCTTTTGGATGAGACGCTAAACCGAGGCTCCGTCTGCTCGCTCAGGTGGACGTAAAAGATCCCATGGCACTATTTCAAAGAAAAGCAGGGGTGTTATCCCCAGTGTCCTGGCCAATATTTATCCCTCAATCAACATCACTAAAAACAGATTATCTGGTCATTATCACATTGCTGTTTGTGGGAGTTTGCTGTGCGCAAATTGGCTGCCGTGTTTCCTGCATTACCACAGTGACTACACTTCAAAAAAGTACTTCATGTGGCTGTGAAGCACTTTGGGAGTCCGGTGGTCGTGAAAGGCGCTGTATAAATGCAAGCCTTTTATTTTATTTTTATTTTTATTTTTTTTTAAGGCCAGAGAGGCCTCGTCCCAAAAGAAAGTCAACGTGGACAAACTATTTGTTCAACTGAATCTGATTATTTGCCTGGAAATTCCCCCCAAAAATTAAATTGGATCATGCACAGCAGATTTGACTCAATGAGCACAGTCAAACAGATTTCAGGTGTTTTTACATTATTGAAGAGCCACTGACTCAGTGGTAGCACTCTCACAGAAATGCAAGATGAAACCTGGTGATGTTACTATAGTACCAGCTTATTTGATAGTCCAGGAAGAACACTTCAAATGACCTGAGAGACATATGAGCTAGCACATCAGTATTCTTTTTGGCCAATATTTATCCCTCAATCAACATCACAAACAGATTACAGGAAACTTTGTGCTATCCGGAGGTGAGCTATCCGGCAATCTGGAGCCACCGGCAAAAATCAGCAGCTGTTTTTTATTCTTTTCTTGTTTGTTTTTTTTGAACAGTCAAGCTGTGCAAGGTCTGTAGCTATAGCAACAGCTTCAGCTACAGAGCTTTAGGGCCACACCCGAGTGTTTAGAAGCTGTTGCTAAGCAACAGTGTTTGTTGTCAAATATGGAGATATAAGAATCTCCGTATCTCTCAACAATAACTCTGGAGAGTACGGAAGTTTTGAGGCAACGGCAGCAGCTCGGTCCCGTGGGTGCCGGATAGCACAAAGTTTCCTGTATTTGGTCATCATCACATTACTGTTTGTGGGAGCTTGCTGTGCGCAAATTGGCTGCCGTGTTTCCTACATTACAACAGTGACGACACTCCAAAAATACTTCACTGACTGCAAAGCGCTTTGGGATGTCCTGAAAGGCACTATAGAAATGTAAGTGTTTCTTTTTTTCCAAATCAGGTTTCCAGCATCTGCAGTTTTTTGTTGTTCATGTCCCATTAGTCTGTGTATGTCTTGGGATCTGCAGAACTTTGTCAAGTATAAATAAACTATATGGACAGCAGAATGATGCATTGTGTACACTCCACACGGCTATAATGCAAGAGATATCAATGCTTTAAAAAATGAGTATGTGGAAGAAAATATAAAGATCAAGTGCAGGATTATTGAAGGACAGTGATGACAGTCTAAAATGAACAATGCATAGTGGACAGTGTGAGACACACATAACATTCAGAGAGCTCAGGATGATAACCAGGCATAATTATACGATTTTCCTTACAATCACTTAGGAGGAAAGCTCATCTCACTTGACTTTAAAAAGCTACGGCTCCAACTCTGCCAGTCAGTCTTCAGTGTTGCCAAGGAGCAAAAAGGCCATTTTGTCTTCATGCAGTTATTAATTCAGAGCAGAGCAGCGTCGACATGCAATGTTAGCAACAGGGCTTCATCACCTGCTTGAAAGCATCTCACTCACTCCTTCCAAATACATCTCTGAGCAGAGGAAGCACTTCCTTATAACGGGATACAATCTCCACGGAAGAGATAAAAGGAATTGACCTGGGAATGTTTATTTTATTTTAATAAATCACTGGGCTTGCCAATAACTCTTACTAAATACAAGTATTTGCGATGGCCATCGTCAGTAGAAGGTTCAGGATAATATTAGCCAATTGGTTAAATACTACCTACTCAATAATCAATAGCAGCGAGAGAGCTAAGGGGACATAGAATACTATCACTGGGATTAGAAGTCATCATAAGCCACTAGAATAAAGGTTCAACTGTGTTTGAACATCTCAACTCCCAAGATGGAATTACTGTCCCTTTTTTAAATTCTCTACAATAGTGACGGCATGCATTAGTTGCAGAGATATTAATATCCGTTTGGTTTACATGGGGGTAGTAAGACAGTATAGAGACTTTTAAAAAGTAGAATATTTCTGGTTTCATTTTGTTTGAGGGAAGAGGAGTGGTAGGAATATAAACTAGGCATTGCCTTGTTAACCGGACTGATGGTTTAGGATGGGGAGACATGATTGAGACAGGTGTACCATTATCTGTGGAGAGAGTGCACTTGATGGTCTGAATGGCCTTTTCTCATTCGAAGCCACGTCATACCCTTACTGCAGTTAGCTTCTGAGTGGGAGAGTGCCGCTTTCGACAGTCTCGGAGAGGAATCAGTGGGTGTTCGATGTTCCTGAAATCACTTCCTGTGATTTGGTAGCTCGGTCAATGGCAGTGGAAAGTGGAGTGTTGGACCATGTATCACAATCACAAGGATTACATGACAGAGTTTGCAGTACAAACAGCTTTCTGCCAGATTCCTGAGGAATGGGGCCATGGACCTGTCACCTGTGCAGGACAACTGGTCAGAGTTTGAAGCATGGGTTGCAAGGCTGGATTAATATTTTGTGGTTTTGCTCGATCACCCCAATCGAAGACAGATTTCAGAGCTTTATCCTTCTGGAGCTTTGCCTGTATTTGATTACGAGATCGAGTGGGTTGGGTCAAATGCACGAATGGACAAGTTGTACATGGCAATTGGAGGGAATGAACTTGATGGACCTCCCGTTTGTAGTTTACCATGGCCTCTTAAAAGTTTAATTCTATTCCAGTCAAACCATGAATCCAGTCAACAGGGGCAGTGTCTTTAGGTATGAATCGTCTTCACAAGTTAAACCTGCATTTTCCTCCTCTATCACTGCTTGTAATTTTTCTAAAATCCAAACTATGAAGGATAGACTTCAATTTGCTCTCAACCACATATTTTACTGATAAAGTTGAAATGTTTTCATAACAGTGGCCCAACCAAAAAGTCACCAGAACCGCTCACAGCAAACTGGTATCACACTGCAATAAAACCTACAGCAATTCTACCAAATCACTGGCTGCAAACTGTCCCAAGTCACTCTTCCCCATCCTCTTAGTATCGTAGAATCTTGCAGCACAGGAGGCGGCCATTTGGCCCATCACGCCTGTGCCGGCTCTTAGTCCCCCACCCCCCCACAGTTTCTCCCCCCCATAACCCTGCAAATTAGTCCTCTTCAGGTACATAAAAGTAGTACATAAGTACTTCTCAAAAGTTTCTTCGCTTTCTGCTGATCAGGTGCTTGGTTTCATTCTTTTTTAAATCTACGAGTCAAGCTGAATTCTTACAGAACGTGCCGGAAGGTTCTTGGAGATTTAAGAGGGAGGGAGGTGAAATATGCAGCATTGAATCCTGGTGCAAGGCAGCCAATCAAGTGGGCTCGTTGACTGGACCAAGGAGGTGAAGTTGCCATTATTGGCACAGCAGATATTTCAAGTTTATGTAATAACTTAAAATGCTATTCAAACCCAAGTTTGGGGGGGGGGGGGGGTTCAAGCATGTTACATGGGTCCTGTCAGAATGATTCTGATGCTCGGGTTAAGCAGTTATAAACACACACTCGCGAAAAATTGAGGTTTATATAATTATAAAGTTAAATACAAGGAGGCAGGGAATTGCGTACAGCTAAAACAGAGCCCGAATTCTCTCAGCTCTTCCTATTCAAACTAGAACACAGGTCATGTGTGCGTGTCAGATTGATTCCTGGAATGAGGGGGTTGTCCTATGAGGAGAGATGGAGTGTAATGGGCCTATATTCTCTGGAGTTTAGAAGAATTAGAGGTGATCTCATTGAAAGGTATAAAATTCTTACAGGGCTCGACAGGGTAGATGCAGAGAGGCTGTTTCCCCTGGCTGGGGAGTCTAGAACCAGGGGTCAGAGTCTCAGAATTAAGCAGTCGGCCATTTAGGACTGAGATGCAAAGAATTTTCTTCAGAGTGAAGAGTGTCTTTGGAATTCTCTTCCCCAGAGGGCTGTGGATGCTTAGTCATTGAGCATATTCAAGACTAAGAGCGATAGATTCTCGGGCACTAAGGGAATGAAGGGATATGGGGATAAGGCGGGAAAGTGGAGCTGATGTAAAAGTTCGGCCATGATCTTACTGAATGGCTGATTAGGCTCGAGGGGCCGTATGGCCTACTGCTGCTCCTAATTCTTATCGACTTGAGAGAGAAATCTCACACGACGTCACATACAGCCAGGAAAGTTAAAATCAGAGGATTTGCAAAAAGAGTGAGCGTTTTCTCTCTCTCTCTCATCATGAGCAGAAAGTAAAGCATGCAGAAAATGATCCGTCAAGGGAACCAGCAGATGATTCATTCGATTATGGCCAGCCCCATCCCCAAGTCACAGCCAGATCACACCCCCCAGCAGTCAGAACAAAGAGGAAAAACCATCACCCACCACTGGAAGGGGCAACCGCGTTCAACGGTCCCGCACTACATCAAGCACTGGAGTTCCGCCACCTTGAGCACACGGAATCCAGAGACTGAACAGATCAGAGACGAGACAAAAATTCAAAAGAAGCCAGTTGATTCAATCATTTTGATCTGGAGCTGCAGACAGCAGTAAACAGAGCAGCACGCAAACAAACAGAAATGAAGGCCTTCAGCGCTTCGAGTGGCTGCCGGGCACAGAACACCGTTAGCAGAGCCCACTTGGAACACTTACTTTTTAAAAACTGCTCAACTGGTACCACGGCCAGACCTGTGCAGCAAACGGGACTAGGAAACCGAAAGGCTGTGGGGGGCAGTGGAACCTCATTATCGCCAACTCACGGACATTAACACGGTCGCTCTCATCAGGGGGCTCATCTTTCCCAGATGTGAGCTCTTCCATTGACATTAGTGGAGCTTCCACACAAGCGGAGTTTGTAACGTTGAGGCTCCACGTTAACTGGTGCTTGTTTTTGGTCACACCTCCAAATCGTTGGGTCAGGGTCCATCTTCTTTACACCTCTGTGAAAGTGCCACGAGGGTTTTTCTCTTAATGCTTAAGAATGCATATAAATGCACGGTTATTGTTGTTACCGTTAATAATTAAATCAAGAGCAGAGTTACGCTACCCATCTGAATTTTACGCAGGTCGAACTTCCAGGCTGGCCCTGCAAAGGAGGACTTTTCCGGTCTTAGGTCCTGGTGGTAGGGGACAATTTCTGATTCAGCCCATATCTGCGTTTGGACAGGTCTGGTACATGTTACCCAAAAAGAGTTTCCTTTGTAAAACAAAGACCTCACCTCACTGTGGCATATTTCATCCAAACATTACTATTATGTTTGGTCACAAAAAGTTCAAGTACAATAAAGACAACTTTAGGAAGTGGAGTTCATTTTCCATTAAAAGGCATAACATCCAATTTGAAAAGCACAATTTCTCTGTAGCCGAGACTGCAGAGTGCTCAGGTTTACAATTACCACAGTTTGAATTGTTCCAAAATATGCAATTTTCATGAAAAATGGTTCCCAAAAAACACTACACTTCTGGAAAGGTTCATTTTTTGAAATTTAAATACAAGTTAAACGTGCAGGGATCTTGGAAATCCACCGGCATCGCCATAAAACAAATTTGTGGCTTGCACGCCAGATATTCCAGCTAACAAAGCCCCATTAATAATGTTTCAGGCCAATGAAAAGGTAGATAAAGGCCTTTGAGGGAATAAATAGCGGAAGCAGCTCTACAGACCACCGCACTCGCTGTTTGGGTTAACTCTCAGCCAACAGGGGAAGACATTCACCAAGATGGAATATCATATTTGACTTTTTGAATTTCCAATATGCCACAAGCATTTATTTAAAGACAGGAATCTTCGACTCTAAAGCATTCAGCAAGTTTGTACTGTGCCAGCGTAGTTAGAATTGTTCCGACGATTTCACAATCATGCGTTGACGTTATTTTGGTTATTGAATGTTAAAGGTCATCATTCCTTACCTCCTCTTCTCGGATTGGTTGGGGCCTGGGCTTCGGGGGAGATTCTCTATTTCAATTGGTACAGGGGCACTGGGTAATGACGCCACGACAGGGACAACAGACCTCATCATCGCGGGCTTGAGAGAGACAGGAAATAAACAGTTGTGTGAAGGGAGGTTGCACTTTGCTGACCACATACAATAGATGATCAAACTGCAGACACTTACATGTTGGATACGAAAATAGTACAATTCACCCCATCCGATGTTATCTGTTCAAAGTTCAACCTTTTCCACAGATTTCGTCTAAGTTATGCTTACATTTATAGTGTCCCACCACATTGCGACATCACAAAATGCTTCAACAATTCACTTTTTTTTTTATAAAGAGAAAGAACTTTTGCTTTTTGTAGGCAAACATGGCAGTCATTCTGCACCATCAGCGACCAAGACAAAGCAATGAGATAAACGCTAAATCGATCTGCTGCGTGGGGATATTGTTTGAGGGTCATTTTCAGGGCAAAGGCGGGAAAATGAAGTTGGGGGTGCAGAGCAGCCACGATCTAATTGAATACCGGCGCAGGCCCGATGTCACTGTGTCACTGCCAAGGAAGGACAACACAGGGTAGCTGTGTCGAAACCGCACTGCTGGTTGTTCCAGCGAATTGAGCTCTCCGGCCCCCTAATCGTCAGAATAAAATAGTAGATCCAGTGTCAAGCAGCGTCAGCAGTGGTCATTTAGCTTTGCCCGTGAGTGGAATCGGAGCTATGAACTTAATAGCAACTTTCAAGAGGGAATTGGATATATACTTGAAAAGAAAAATAGATTGCACTGCTATGGGGAAAGAGTTGGGGGAGTGGGAGTAATTGGACAGCATTTTCCAAGAGCCGGCACAGGCACATTGGGCCGAATGGCCTCCTTCTGCACTGTATGATTTTTATGAACGAAGTGTGATTGTCACTTATACGGAATACCAAAACTGAGAGTCACATTTTCGTCAATTAAGCATAACCAGACACAGAGCTGCTCTGCATCTCTTTAGGTTTCCACTATCGATCGCTTCAGGGCATTCAAGAAAGCATTTAAATTCCACCCCCACTGGGATACAGTTGTTGTCAGGACCAACAAGAAGACAGGCCTGGAGAAGGCGGACCACGGGTGGACCAAGGGGCCAGACACACTGTACACAGAACGATAAAGGGCACATACCTGGAAAGCGGGTTTCTGGCTTGCCATGTTAATGTGAGAACTGGTTTAAAAAAAAAAAAGAAAAAGTTAATGATCTCAATTTTAAAAAAACAAGTGGCGAAATAATATTTTAATTTTGACTTAAGCTTCTTAGAATATTCTGCACCAAAACTGGCTGTTTTTTTTTTTGAAGCGATTCTAATTGCCTAACACCAAACATTTCACTAAATTAAGGCAACAGAAACTATGACTAATGCAGTCTTCACAAATGATGCCCAGTAATGCAAGGACAGCTTACAATGGCAATACCATACAGGCAAGGGTAGCCTTTGCCTTGTGGGGCATCCCTTGAAAAGATTCGGTTTGGGGCCCCTATATTTTACTAGACAAAGATGCCAAATCCTGCTTCCTGGATCCGCTAGGGGCCTCGAGTGGCTCGGAGCCCCATGACATTGCACTGGCTGCACGGTCCTACCACCACCAATGTTCCCGCTAAGCTACGAGCGTGCACGGCCGCGCAGTAATCTGCAAGGTCCCGCGCAGGCCGCTCACAAGCTTTTACGCTGAAATTTAAAGGGACCGCGCATTGAAAGAAACAGGCTGCGCAGAACATCGCGCAGCCCACAGGGAACATTGACCACCCCTGCATACAGGGCCGCCGTGCCCCCCTCCCCTCCCTGTCCTAGTTTGAAAGACTAAAAATAAATCTTTGAAAGTTTACAGTATTTTTAAAAATTTGCCACTTGTGATCACTGCTGGTGAGAAGTGCCTGTGTACAGACATCAAGTGAAGAAAGGATCAGCCTTTGGGATATCCGTACCGTCCTCCCTGGATAAACAGCCTGCCGACACTCACTATTCAGCTTCACATGTGGCTAATGGTAAAGGTCAGGCATTACTTGAGGAACGGCAACCCAAGAGGAGCAAGGCCCTTCGGGAGAGAGGGGGCAGTGGGGAGATATCCTGATCTACATATAGATAGATAGATAGATACTCCGACTTTGTATTGCTTACTTACAAAGTTAATGGTCACAAGGAGACGGAGTGGTGGCAAGGTTGGAAGTCTGCCCCAGAGAGGACCTCACTCCAAGCACAAGGCTTTAGGAGAGGCCGTTCGCTGGAGGTTAAGCTCCTCTCGGAGCTGCACATCCAGACAGCGTCCCGCGGTTCACATCCCCATCAATCTGTGTTCAGTCAGCTCGGGAAGGGAGTCCATTAAAGAGCGCGGCTAGACCCTGCACTCCCTGTAACGGCATGCTGTGCTGCACTGAGCAGGAGGAACAACCACAACATTACTGATAAATGAGAACAAATTGCCTTCACCAGGGAGAGAGGTTTACACTCCTCCACAGGCAAGCTAGAACAAAGTTGCATTTTAAAAGGGCCACAGTTGTCTAGATAAAGGGTGGTGCATGAAGCCTTGCCAGAGCTTCAAATAGACGCAATGCCTTGGTTTGGTGGCACCATAGCATTATGAGTAACATTAATCCTCCTTTTTAAACATCATGTACTTTATAGGGTCTGCTGCAATTTCAATCAGGCCCCAGTGAGCACCCTATGGGCAGGAGGAGAGCAGAGCTGGATTGAGAATACAAGGAGGAGAAGGCGGCCCCTTTAAGTCACGAAGAGTTTAATGAGAAATACAAGGAGTGGAAACCAACAGTCCCATGTGACACGTTACGTAGAACACTTTGAAATAATATGAACTCACAGGCAGTCAAGTGAAGTCCTTTCCCTCAAACAATAGCTGAATTTTTAATGCTTCAAAAGAAACCGCGGAGCAGCCAGCGTTCTCTTGACAGTTCAGCGAGTTTATTTAGTGAGCGGCAGAGTCATACGCACCAGGAGAGTCCCAGGTCTGATTTCAGTCTGTACTTAGCCGCTCCATCACCAAGACCGCTTACACCGCCCGCTCCGCCCCTGCCTCAGCTCATCCGCTGCTGAAACCCTCATCCATGCCTTTGTTACCTGTTAACTATTCCAACGCACTCCTGGCTGGCCCATCTTCCACCCGACATAAATTCCAGCTCATCCAAAACTCTGCTGCCAATTTCCGAGCTCGCATCAAGTCCCGTTCACCCATCACCCCCTGTGCTCGCTGACCTACATTAGTTTCCGGTCCGGCAACGCCTCGATTTCAAAATTCTCATCCTTGTTTTCAAATCCCTCCATGGCCTCGCTCCTCCCTTATCTCTGTAATCTCCTTCAGCCCCACAACCCTCCGGGGTCCTCTGCGCTCCTCCAATTCTGGCCTCTTGCGCATCCCCGATTTTAATCGCTCCACCACCGTGTGGGAGCACCTTCACCACATGGACTGCAGCGGTTCAAGGCGGCGGCTCACCACCACCATCTTCTCAAGAGCAACTAAGGACGGGCAATAAATGCTGCCCTTGCCAGCGACGCCCACATCCCATGAACGAATGAAAAAAAACATTTTGACATCAGCTGCCTAGGCCCTAAGCTCTGGAATTCCCACCCTAAGTCTCTCCACCTCTACCTCTCTCTCCTCCTTTGAGACGCTCCTTAAAACCTACCTCTTTGACCAAGCTTTTGGCCAACTGTCCTACTATCTCCTTATATGGCTCGGTGTCAAATTTTGTTTGATAATCGCTCCTGTGAAGAGTCTTGGGATGTTTTACTACAATAAAGGCTCAATATAAATGCAACTTGTTCTTGAGCTAGTGGAACCAAGTAAGAGCACTACAATTGGCTTTGGTGGCCCGGGTTAAAAATGAAAAACTTAGCATTCACAACCCGTGCTATAAGTGCCAACGTGTGCGTATTATGTATGTGTGCATTGTCAGATCATCACAGAATCAGCCTCCGGTGTGATGCACCCCCCCCACCACCCGAGTTGAATAGCTCATCAACACTCATTGTTGAGGCCCACACATATGTAATGAACACCTCCACATATATATATATATATATGTATAAGCTATACTCAAAATGACTTGCAGGCTCGCCACATGGTCTGTATAAGCAATCAACTAAACCTTCTCAATAGATTCTACCACGTCAATGGATCTCAGTTGTCCATTAGTTTGAATTCAGTAAAGCATTCACCTACCCTGCTTCCAAGTTTCTGTTGAAAGGATTGGCTGTAAAAAATACCAGAATAGGAGCAGTCAGAAGCATTCTTGGAGACGGCACTGTTTAACAGCTAATGTTAGTGTAGCGGGATAATATTTACAGCAATCCAAAATCAGGTTTATGGGGGGAGAAAATGTTATTACACAGTTGCACATGGGGAGCTCCATTCAGTTCAAGGCAGAGCCCACAGAATTTAAGCATTGCTAATAATGTCGAAAAAAGCCTTAAAAGAAATAACCCTCACAAAAACACACATCCAATTTACATTAGGGGCTATCTGCCAGCGATTTCCTCAACCCACCATTCAGCAAGTGTCCAAGGCCTCCCTGAAGTATATATAACCTCCACATATTGGTGTAAGTAAATAAAATAAATCTGAAATAAAAAGCTAGCATCAGTAATGGTGACCATGAAACTATCGGATTAACGTGAAAACCCATCTGGTTCACTAATGTCCTTTAGGGAAGGAAATCTGCCGTCCTTACGCGGTCTGGCCTATATGTGACTCCAGACCCACAGCAATGTGGTTGACTCTTAACTGCCCTCTGAAATGGCCTAGCCAGTCACTCAGTTGTAACAAACCGCTACAAGAAACACAGCACACGAACTGCAGCAGTTCAAGGCGGCGGCTCACCACCACCTTCTCAAGGGCAACTAGGGATGGGCAATAAACGCTGGTCTTTGCCAGCGACGCCCACATCCCACGAACGAATAAAGAAAAAAGGTCAGCGACAGTTTTACTGTCTGCCAATACCTCATCTTGCAACACTAGAATAGTTAAACATTAACCTCCCCTTCACACACACAATGAATTATGAAATCTTCAGATCACTACACCTTCACTGTGTAAATGCGGTTATTCACACTCTCTTTTGGGGGACCCCCACGCAAATGTTGACACACTCACAGGGATCCCCCCTGCCCCAACTTGCAAAAGACAGCATCAGCGATGTAAAGGAAAGCAGTGCTGTCATTACAGAAAACGTGTTTTACTGGTGTACAGCGACAGAAAGCATGTGCTGCAAATGAAGAAATGTGGAGACCTGGAATGCACTGCCTGAAAGGGTGGTGGAAGCAAATACAAGAATAATTTTCAAAAGGAGAAATTGGCAGGGCTATGGGGAAAAAAAAGCAAGGGAGTGGGGCTAATTGGACAGCTCTTTCAAAGAGCTGGCACAGGCATGATGGGCGGAATGGCCTCCTTCTAGATTCTATGGAACGAAAAACAGAAATCTGACGACTGATTCGCAGATCCCCGCTCCTCTGGGACCTCCTAGTCAGAAATCTTGTGTCACCTTGTACTAAATGTAGGTACTGCATGATATTAATCAGGGCCAGAGTGATCTCCTGCACTTGTTTCGATCGCCTAAGGGAGTTAGAGGGAGGAACTTCCCAGAATTTTTCCCCCCCCCAAATCGGCCTGGTTTTATTTTTTAAATCCGCTTTTTCGTCTCTCCCAGATCACAACATGGCTTTCGAATGGGATGGAGCGAGTGTGTACAAAATCAGAGATGTTTACAGCACAGGAGGACGACATTCGGCCCATCGTGTCCACGCCAGCCGAAAAAGAGCTCTCCAGCCTAATCCCACTTTCCAGCTCTTGATCCGTAGCTCAAGGTTACGGCACTTTTTGAATGTGATGAGGGTCTCTGTCTCTACCACCCTTTCAGGCAGTGGGTTCCAGACCCCCACCACCCTCTGGGTGAAAAAAATTCTCCTCAACTCCCCTCTAATCCTTCTACCAAAGACTTTAAAGACATGCCCCCTGGTTATTGACCTCTCTGCTAAGGGAAATAGGTCCTTCCTATCCACTCTATCTCAGCCCCTCAATTTTATAAACCTCAATTAAGTCTCCCCTCAGCCTCCTCTGTTCCAAAGAAAACAACCCCAGCCTAGCCAATCTTTCCTTATAGCTAAAATTCTCTAGTCCTGGCAACATCCTCGTGAATCTCCTCTATACCATCTCTAGTGCAATCACATCTTTCCTGTAATGTGGTTCTGCTCCTACTTCTTGTGTTCTAATTCTGTGTTAGATTTCAGGAGATGGTTTTATTCCTGTTCCTGGCTGGGGTGGAGATCGCCTTTACAGAAGGTAAGTACTGTAGAAAATATAGGGACAGAGTGATCGCCTGGAAGAGTTTCGATCGCCTAGATGGGTCGGAGAGGAATTTCCCAGATTTTTTCTCCCAAATTGGCCATTGGGTTTTTTAATCTGGTTTTTCGCCTCTCCCGGGAGATCACATGGGTTCAGGTGGGATGGAGAGTGACAGAAGATTTGGAGGTTAGGATCAGATCAGCCATGATCTTATTGAATGGTGCAGCAGGCTCGAGGGGCCGATTGGCCTACTCCTGCTCCTATTTCTTATGTTCTTATGACTGCGCGCAGTACTCTAGCTGTAGCCCAACTAGTGTTTTATACAGGTCAAGCATAACCTCCCTGCTCTTGTATTCTATGCCTTGGCTAATAAAGGAATTTATCCTGTATGCCTTCTTAACCACCTTATCTACCTGTTCTGCTACCTTCAAGGATCTGTGGACATGCACTCCAAGGTCCCTCTGTTCTTCTACAAGGCAGCGCAGTTGTGTGGGACAGGCTAGTTGGACCGGAGGGTCTTTTCCTGTCCATCATTGTTGATATGTAAGAAGTGAAGTGCAGTATGCGTGCATTTTGGAGCTGTGTGGCCACAGCCTATGCTGGCTTTAACACAAGGGGAACATGCCCCATTCGCTAGCTGAATTCAGTGATAGATAATAACTAGAACTCATTTCCAGGTTGTTCTACATTCAGCTGAGTACATCACTGGGCAGGTCATTACCTCGATGCTGCGTCGACCTTCTGGAATAGCGTCTGCTGGGCCGGCGCTCAAAGGATGCTTGCCGTCGCGGTTTACTGGTTTTGGTGGTCTGGTATTCCGTTCTGCCACTAGAAATCAACCACTTCAGAAATTAACTCCTATCTTGCCATGGGTGAGGCAGAGATACATATAACACTTCTGACAACTGTGAGGGATGGGGAGGGAAAGGCGGGGGTGTTGTGGTTCGGTAGCAGCACTTCAGTTCATCCAGCAAGAAGCGGAGCCACACAGCGCAGGAAGATCCCACGCTCTGTGCGGTTAGTCGGCCTGTAGTAAGTGCCTCCCCAACCCCTTGCATTAGGGAGAGAGTAATCGGACAAGATTCCTGCTCCTCTCTTGCTTGGAGTGTGCATGTGTGGACGCCAAGTGAGGACTGGATCAGGATCAGCTTCGGTCTCCCACCCTTTCACCCCACGGGTGAATGACCCATTCAAATACCCAAAGAAGGGTCACTTGGGTGAAGCACTCGAGGGTGATCAGTGCCCATGAAACCGTACTCCAACAATGAGTCAAAACCTGCGGGCAAAGATAGAGGAGGAGGAGAAAGGGGGGGGGGGGGGGGGGGAAATAACTGGCAAAGAAAAGAGTCAAGAAAAGGATTCACTGTTTGGTAAGAAAAGTAGAGAAGTTTTTAAAATATTAATAAAAACATTGCATAGACATCCTGTCACGACAGAACTGAATGCTGTTACATTTCAGCACTTTTCTTAAAGGGATTAAGCTTCATTTCAAGAAGACACATTTAACCCAGGTGAATTTTAAAGTTAGCAGTGAATCCAAATTAAACAGTACGATACAACACAAGACAGCTCCATACAGAGTGGATTAGAATCTAATGCAACAATTATACACAGTTGGTATAAAGCAGTGTGAACAGACAGCACTCGCATTGCCCATCATATTCTGGCCATACATACAGTTTGCTGTGCTCACTCAACTGTCATTCTTACATCAAGGTCGAATCCACAACACAGAAACAGGCCATTCGGCCCAACTGGTCTGTGCCGGCCTTTATGCTCCACGCGAGCCTCCTCCCACCCCATTTCATCTAAGCCCATCAGCATACCCTTCTATTCCTTTCTCCCTCATGTGCTTATCTAACTTCCCTTTATATGCATCTATATGCTATGTGCCTCGACTACTCGCTGTGGTAGCGAGCTCCATATTCACACCACTCTTTGGGTAAAGAAGTTTCTCCTGAATTCCCTATTGGATTTATTAGCGACAATCTTATATTCACGACTCCATTATAAAAAATCTTGTTAATAAAATTGATGTGCTATCAATTACTCAAAAGACTGAGGTTAAGCGAGTAACTAACAGGCTTTTATTAACAAGAGAATGAAGGTGTGCCTCGAGTGGTCGACCAGTCCAGAATACAGAGGGACTGTGGAGCAGTCACCTTTATACCTGGACTCGTGGGAGGAGTCAGCCGAGGCATGTACAGACATGTACACAGTGGAATACAAACGGTGGTTTACCACAATGCATCTATATGCTATGCGCCTCGACTACTCGCTGTGGTAGCGAGCTCCATATTCACACCACTCTTTGGGTAAAGGAGTTTCTCCTGAATTCCCTATTGGATTTATTAGCGACAATCTTATATTCATGACCTCTAGTTTTGGTCGCCATCACAAGTGGAAACATTGCCTCCACGTCTACCCTATCAAGCCATTTTATTATCTTAAAGCCCTCCGTCAGGTCACCCCTCAGTCTTTGAGAGAGAAAAGAGCCGCAGTTTATTCAGTCTTTCCTGATGGTTATAACCTCTCAGTTCTGGTATCATTTTAATTCGACCAATTTTCCATTGCTCTAGTTTTCACTGATTGTTGTCTCATCAGGGAACTGATGAAATAAAAAAGTACCCATCCTTTTACCTCCCCATCGAGACTCTTGTTGACCATTTGGTTGATCAATGGGCCACGTGAATGAAGGGAGCCCGATACATGACACAAAATGGTGACGTGGTGTGAGCATGGCAGCACTGCGGGGTCCTCTTTCCATCAGTACCAGGAAACAAACGCTTCGTCCCGACACAATGCCTGCAGTCTAAAATGTACCTTCACAGTGTTCGTTCACCAACCTTGCATTCAGGCTCAACCTATTTAAAAGGATGCTTTAAACATAGTAACCAGCACTGCTCCCAATATTTGGGGATCCTGGAGAGAATAAAGCGGGATTTCAGTTTCAAGTCACGTAAACAGAAGATGCTCATTTGATGTTGATGGGACAGACAGCTGGTCATTATAGATGGCTTGTTAAGCAGCTTCCTGTAAAGGCACTCGAAGTGTTGGGTATAGAAACACAGAAGATAGGAGTAGGCCATTCGGCCCCTCGAGCCTGCTTCGCCATTTAATGAGATCATGGCTGATCATCCAAATTCAGTACCCTGTCCCTGCCTGCTCCCCATATCCCTTGATCCCTTTAGCCTTAAGAAATATATCTAACTCCTTCTTGAATATATTTAATGAATTGGCCTCAACTGCCCTGTGTGGCAGAGAATTCCACAGGTTCACCACTCTCTGGGTGAAGAAATTCCTCCTCATCTCTGTCCTAAATGGCTTACCCCTTATGACTGTGACCCCTGGTTCTGGACTCCCCCGCCATCGGGAACATCCTTCCTGCATCTAGTCTGTCTAGTCCTATTAGAATTTTATAAGTTTCAATGAGATCCCCTCTCATTCTTCTAAACTCCAGCGAGTATAAGCCCAATCAACCAATCTCTCCTCATAGGTCATTCCTGCCATCCCAGGTATCAGTCTGGTGAATCTTCGCTGCACTCCCTCCATGGCAAGAACATCCTTCCTCAGATAAGGCGACCAAAACTGCACACAATACTCAAGGCGTGGTCTCACCAAGGCCCTGTACAACTGCAGCAACACATCCTTGTTCCTGTACTCGAACCCTCTCGCTAGGAAGGCCAACATACCATTTGCCTTCTTAACCGCCTGCTGCACCTGCATGCTTACCTTCAGCGACTGGTGCACAAGGACACCCAGGTCTCGTTGCACTTCCCCTTCTCCCAATCTATTGCCGTTCAGATAATAATCTGCCTTCCTGTTTTTGCCACCAAAGTGGATAACCTCGCATTTATCCACATCATACTGCATCTGCCATGCATCTGCCCAATCACCGAACCTGTCCAAATCATACTGGAGTTTCTCGGCATCCTCCTCACAGCACACACGCCCACCCAGCTTTGTGTCATCTGCAAACTTGGAGATATTACATCTAGTTCCCTCGTCTAGATCATTAATATATATTGTGAATAGCTGGGGTCCTAGCACCGATCCCTGCGGTTCCCCACTAGTCACTGCCTGCCACTCGGAAAAAGACCCGTTTATTCCAACTCTTTGCTTCCTGTCTGCCAACTAGTTCTCTATCCAAGTCAATACCTTGCCCCCAATCCCATGTGCCTTAACTTTACACGCTAATCTCTTATGCGGGACCTTATCGAAAGCCTTCTGAAAGTCCAAATACACCACATCCACTGGTTCTCCTTTATCTATTCTACCAGTTACATCCTCAAAAAATTCCAGTAGATTAGTGTGGTATATGTGTGTGTGTTGGGGTGGCACAGGACAGTGACTGAGGAATGCATTACAGATTCAACATAGATGGACAGGACAAAGCTCATAAAACAGGAATAAAGCAGGCCCTCACTATAAGCAGCCCGCTATTTTGTGAGTGCTATCGACTTTCAATGATAACTATACTTGGTGATGAGTCACTGGCATTATAAGGTGCAGTCATCCGCTTAATTTGAGCTCCAGTCTGTGCAGAACTTAATCCTACATCCATAAAGAATGCCCAGTTCAGGGCATGTCTATGTCCAAACTGCAGCCATCTACGGTCATTCACCATGACACAGAGGGCCAAACTGTACCTACTGACCAAGAACACGTGGTGATGTCTCCTAGCAATTAAGAGATTTTCATTTCAAATTGCAAAATGGATTCACCAGGATGATACCAGAACTCAAAAATTATAACCATCAGGAAAGACTGAACAGACTGGGGCTCTGTTCTCTTAAAAAAAGAGGCTGAAGAATGACCTGAAAGAGGCTTTAAAATTATGACGAGGTCCAATAGGGTAGATGTAGAGAAGATGTTCCCACTTGTGGGAGAGCTCAAAACTAGGGGCCATAAATATAAGATAGTCATTAATAAATCCAATAGGGAATTCAGGAGAAACCCCTTTACCCAGAGAGTGATTAGAATGTGAAACTTGCTACCCCAAAGAGTGGTTGAGGCGAATAGCACAGATACATTTAAGGGGAAGCTAGATAAGTACATGGGGGAGAAAGGAATAGAAGGATGATGCTGATAGGCTTAGATGAAGTAAGGTGGGAGGAGGCTCGTGTGGAGCATAAACACCAGTATAGACCAGATGGTATTTGTGTCGTAAATACGAAGTAACATGTACTATGTAAACTGACAATTTGTTTTATACTTCTGGGAATTAAAAAAACTCATCTTCACGATTGCATTGATTAGTGTTCAAAAATATACACACTCAATTAAACAGCCCATCACATCCCTCTATTATTAAAGATTTTAAGGGTCAGGCCCCTGTCTACATGATCTTTCTTGAAATTCATGCTTCCTTAACGAGTCCCCCATTGATGCACCAATTCGACCAGCTCTTCACCCCACCTGCCACCCACCTTCAAAGATTCTTCCGCCATCCTGCAAACCACCCATGACATTTTAGCAGGGACTTTAAACAGATCCCGCAGTTTCAGACCACTTTACCTGTATCTGAACCGGGAGCCCATCCGCACAAAGGCTAGCTGGTTCGAATTCTTTTGGACAGGTCCCCTCAGTCGGAAAAAGGCGTGGTGTTCCACGGCACATTTCCAGAGGTGCTTGCAAGCCTTCGGGTGGTCTAGCCGAAATACAAAGGTGTGTTCTTGTTCTTTACCCTGGTGGAACAAGTAATGTTCAAGTCATTCATTTGGCACTCACACCTAGTTTTGTGTCGTTCCCTATTGTAACCAATTCCACGTGTGCCCTCTCTCAGCATATAAGGCAGGGGAGCAATCAGAAACAGGATTTTTAGTATAGTAACTACCCCAACACTTCCCCAGTGTCTCAGTGGAAAAAATATACTGCCTTGTGTGGTACTGAGCTATGCAGTTCAAGATTCACTCATTCTAGGATTACCTATGAAGAATGGCCAAGTATTGCGAGGTAGCGTAAAGTGACCAGAGGATTTGATAGCGCGTCCAGATAAGGATATTTGTGATTCTTTCTGATGCAAACCGCCCTGTTGTGAGTTTGTAGCATTTGTTTGTAGAGATTCTATTTGTAATTTAACCTCTCGCAGTGACAGTGCCGCAAATTCCAACATTGAACTACAGCAGAATAGTAAAGTAGGGAGAGCGCTTTCAAAATGGGTTGCTCGCTGACCTTTCCTGCTTTCACAGTGTTACTTAAAAAAAAACCTCCCTGACATTAGGATTAACGCATGATCACAGCTCCATTCCAACACCCCCGAGGAGGCCTGACATTTCGGATCAGCCCGAGACTCCCCCTCCCTAACTCTTGTTCCACTCACGTCAGCAAGCAGCACAGGAAATGGAGACTGGCATCCTTGATCGGAATACAAGAGTGGATATTAATTCCACAACCCAGTACCACCCGAGCCCACCCCGACATCCTAATTCTCCTTTACTTGACATTATTTATTTTTCTCAAATCCTCGGGAGATTAGCAACTACCAGTTTTGTTGCAGTTTCCTTTTCCCTCCAGATACTTAAGTCACCAACAATCAATCCTGGCACTTCACTCCCGACAAGAGACCATTGCCTCTTTTAAAGGGAGAGTAGATAAAAACATTTTGAAGCAGAGGAAGATACATGGCTATGAGGAAAAAGGAATGCAGTGGGATTAGTTTTGACTCACTCTGGCCAGCACAGACACGATGCCCCCCTGTGCCCCCGCCCCCTGCCTTCGGCGCTGTGAACTTCAATGATTCATGGCTAGGACTGTCCCAGTCTAATAAATAATTATTACGAGAAGCAAGCAAACTGAGGCAAATAAAAAATAGTTTGAAAGTCCTCGTCTTTTCACAGCCTGATGGAGAGGGCTTTTATACATCACCCAGCATTCCTCATCTCTCTCCAGCTTTTTAGCCGATTAGGGGTTCCTCTTTTTGCCAGCGCTTGGCATATTTGACCAGTGATATGGGCTGTTAGTTAGAAAGAAATGCAAGACTTCCATTTATATAGTGGCCCAGAAACTCGGGTCCCCACGGATGAGTACGCGTTGGGTACTCATGCGTAGGCCCAACGAAAGTGCCGGTTTCGTGCATGCACTGCGCCATGCGCGGGAAACCGGAACTTCCGTTCCCTTAAAGGGGTTCACAGGTCGAACGCGTGCGCCGGAGAGGCAGCGCATGTGCCTGGAACTTCCGTTTTTTTTGCAGGTTTCTCCGGGAGGGTAAGTCTCCAGGAGTTACACTTTTAAAAAGCAGTCGCAAGGCCTGCTTTTAACAAGGTAAGTTATGAATTAAGTAAAATTAAAACATTTTTTCCACAGGTTTATTATTTTTAAATACTTTAAAGAAAGGTAAGTTTATTTTTAGCCCTGTTAGAAACTGTAATTAATTTTTTCAAAAATTTAAATTATTGTTTAAAATCATGTCATTTATAGTTATTTTAAAAATGTGATTAAAAAAAAAATTATATGAAGTTTTTGTTATGTTTTGGGGCTGATTTGTATTTATAGTTCTGACAGCTCTTCCTGTCAAATTTATGAATGGGCATTCCCTGCTACCATTGGCTCTCCATGGCCCACGTGATCCCAGGGCACACTTCAAACTAACTGCGCCCCTGGGATACGCAAGCACTGCGTGCCGGCAGTTGGAGGAGGCCCAGGATCAGAATCCCATGCGGGCCCACAGCATAACGGCCGGCGCGCTAGTTAGTGCAGGTCGAGGGCTTGCACCCGCGGGAAGCCTCCGACCTGAATTTCTGGGCCAGTGTCTTTCACAACCTCAGGCCATCCCAAAGTGCTTTATATCCAATTAACCAGCTACAAGATGCACTGCAGCAACTCGCCAAGGCTCCTTCAGCAGCACCTCCCAAACCCACGACCTCTTCCACCTAGAAGGACAAGGGCAGCAGGCGCATGGGAACACCGCCACCTCCAAGTCACGCACCGTCCTGACATGGAAGTATATCGCCGTTCCTTCATCGTCGCTGGGTCAAAATCCTGGAACTCCCTCCTTAACAGCACTGTGGGAGTACCTTCACCACACGGACTGCAGCGGTTCAAGGCGGCTCACCCCCACCTTCTCAAAGGCAATTAGGGATGGGCAATAAATGCTGGCCTTGCCAGCGACGCCCACATCCCATGAACAATTTTTTTTTTAAAGTACTTATTGAAGTATATTCACTGTTTTAATGTAGGAAACACAGTAGCCAATTTGCACACAGCAAGGTCCTGTGATAATCACCAGGTAATGTGTTTTAGTGATGTTGATTGAGGGATAAATATTGGCCAAGACACCAGGGATAACTCCCCTGCGCTTCTTCAGAATAGTGCCATGGGATCTTTTACGTCCACCTGAGAGGGCAGACATTTTAACATCTCATTCGAAAGATGGCACCTCCGACAGTGCAGCACTCCACTGGAGTGTCAGCCTAGATTTTTGTACTACAAGTCTCTGGAGCGGGACTTGAACCCGCAACCTTCTGACTCAGAGGTGACAGTGCTACCAACTGAACCAAGACCAACACTTGTCTTTCTCCCCTTCCTCAGTCAGTCCTATAAAGAGGCTCACCTAATTTCCCTTTCTCAGTTCAGACAGTCGCAACCCCGTCTTTCCTCTTTACAGACACTCGCATACGTGCTCTAATTCCAGCATGTCCCCCTTTTGTTTCAGGTTTCCAGCATTTATATTGCTTCTTTTCCTCAAAGGTTTTAAATATTGTTTTTGAAGGGGGGGGGGGGGGGGCGTGGCGGGTAGGCCATTCGGCCCAACTGCTCTATGCTGGTGTTTATGCTCCACACAAGCCTCCTCCCACCCCTATCTGCATTTCCTGCTATTCCTTCCTCCCTCAAGTACTTAGCTAGCTTCCCCTTAAATGCACCTATGATTGTTCCTCCTCCTGTTCTACACTCACACCCCCCAATTTCGTCAACAAAAGTCATCACTAACAGCTTACCAATTGAATCCTATAACATTCTTAATTTAGGTAAGAGGTACGTACAGATTCAATTTAAAGTGCGGCCTGAGCTTAAATACCTCACTGGTACATCCACTGAAGGTTCGGTGGCTAAAATAGATCTCCTGGTGTGACACCAAGCCATCTGAAGTCATACAGATTGAGGAGGTTTCAGATCAATGCCTGGTCTGGTCTGATGAGATTTACCTCAGTCTCTCGGCCACAAAAGGTGAAAGTGTAAAACTGGATCGCTGTCCAGGGACTCGTGACAGAAAGTGCAGACGTGGATGTTGGTGGAAGACAAGCTCAGCCTCAATCGTCATATCCTCATGGTGAAATAGCCAGTCTACACTTATGGTGTAGGCTGGATAGGCCTCAAGGGTAAGGTACAGACTCCGGCACAGACACAATGGGCCAAATGGCCTCCTTCTGTGCCATAAATTTCTATGATTCTGTAAGGTACTGGAATACTGCCAGCAACCATGGACCTATATCTCAGCACGGTGGCATAGTGGCTAGCACTGTTGCCTCACAGCGCCAGGGACCCGGGTTCGAATCCGGCCTCGGGTGACTGTCTGTGTGGAGTTTGCACATTCTCCCCGTGTTTGCGTGGGTTTCCTCCGGGTGCTCCGGTTTCCTCCCACAGTCCAAAGATGTGCGGGTTAGGTTGATTGGCTATGATAAATTGACCCTTAGTGTTAGGGGATTAAATACGTGGGGTTACGGGGTTACTGGGATAGGGCTTGGGTGGAATGGCTGTCGGTGTAGGGACCGGGTGCTAGGGTTTGGATGATCAGCCATGATCTCGTTGAATGGCGGAGCAGGCTCGAAGGGCCGAATGGCCTACTCCTGCTCCTAGTTTCTATGTTTCTATCTCCAACACAAGTCACAACCTTCAGGAAAGGGGGGGGGAACAATGATGTCAACACAAGCTCTAAACCCAATAAGGCACCTGATAAGAGAGTTTAGAGACACAATATTAGTCCGTTAAACTGCCAGGCAAGAAACCACTGTGATCTTGCGCAGCATTACTGTCACCACGTTCGAATGCTCATCTTGTAGCACCGCACGGAAGGTCACCACAGCGCTGCTTTGGACAGTTTCCAAGAACCATGTGGGCAAATGCCAGACCTCCAATGGTCATGGCATCTTTCAAATCTGGCTCACGCAGCTGTCCAGGTGGAAGCACAGCCCGATAACCAAGAATAAACAAGCCAGGGCCGCAACAGCACTGCATTGCTGGGATCAGGGCCCTCTAGTAACGCGATCAGAAAAGCTTCATCAATTATGTGAACCTTCACATAGCAGCAGCTTTCAGATAAAGTTACAAGAAGACTTACGAGATAATCTTTGGAATAAGATACGATTTGCTTAGGTCGAAGTGAACTACCTGCACATCAAAAAGAACCTGCAGCATTTTGCAAAAAGCACAGCCGCTTCCAAACCCTTACACATCAACATGGACATCAAACAAAAGTAAAGCTAACCTATTGGGTTTGAAGGGGAGGGTTTTCTATCAATGCAACAGTTGGGGAAACATTCAACTGAACAGCCAAGCTTCCTTGACTTCTAAAAGCACAGTTTTGGATGGTAGTTCACAGCAACAAATTCAATTGTATTTGTCTCGCTCAATTCTCTTTGGTCCTACCACACACTGGGGAGAGATGCCTCATCCAGCAGCATGACTGGGGGCCGATACTTCAGCAGGTCACTGTGGAGAGGTTCCAGAGATGGCCTTCTTTGCATCTACAGTAAAGATTCCTCCACATCTTAAATTGCATACTTTTAATCAGATTTCTGAACAGTGACCATGTTTTTCCCAAACAACAACAACTTGCCTTTAATGTAGTAAAACGTTCCAGGGCACTTCACAGGAGCGTTATCAAATAAATTTTGACACCAAACCACATAAGGAAATATTATAACAGGTGGCCAATAGTTTGGTTGAAGAGGTAGGCTTTAAGGAGCATCTTAAAAGGAAGAGAGATAGAGAGCCAGAGAGTTTTAGGGAGGGAATTCCAGAGCCGAGGGCCTAGGCAGCTGAAGACACAGCCACCAATGCTGAAGCGGGGATGTGCAAGAGGCCAGAATTGAAGGAGCGCAGAGACCTCAGGGTTGTAGGAGGTTAGAGAGATAGGGAGGGGCGAGGCCATGGAGGGAATTGAAAACAAGGATGAGAATTTGCTGGACCAAAAGCCAAAGTGGGTCAGTGAGCACAAGGGTGATGGGTGAATGGGCCTTGGTGCGAGTTAGGATACGGGCAGCAGAGTTTTCATGAGCTCAAGTTTACGAAGGGTGCAAGATGGGACTGGGCCAGGAGAGCGTTGGAATTGTCGAGTCTAGAGGCAGGGAGATTTTCTAAACATATGTTTGCTTTTTGTATCAATCTATTTTTCTTTCCTTGCAGATTTTCTCCCCTCCCCTCCTGAAGGCATCAATTCTTTGTTGGGCTACAATTACATGGGCCTGTACCTCAAACGTTTAATGCTTCAAAGCCTGAAGTTTCTATTACTGGCCTAATTACAGTTATCAGGTACCAGATGATCACATATTTCATGTTCATTTTTTTGCCTGAAGGCACCAGCTTGGTTGGGTTATGCTTGCCGAGTACCTCACCCAAGTGCACAGAGTGGCATTAAATAGAGTGCACTTAAACAGTGTTTTATTTTGGAAAGAGTGGGAATTCGGAGAACATAAGAAATAGGAGCAGGAGTAGGCCAATCGGCCCCTCGAGCCTGCTCCACCATTCAATAAGATCATGGCTGATCTGATCCTAACCTCAAATCTATTATCACTCTACATCCCACCCGAACCCATGTGATCTCCTGGGAGAGGCAAAAAACCAGATAAAAACCCAATGGCCAATTTGGGAGAAAAAAATCTGGGAAATTCCTCTCCGACCCATCTAGGCGATCGAAACTCATCCAAGAGATCACTCTGTCCCTATATTTTCCACAGTACTTACCTTCTGTAAAAGGTGATCTCCACCCCAGCCAGGAACAGGAATAGAACCATCTCCTGAAATCTAACACAGAATTAGAACACAAGAAGTAGGAGCAGAACCAGGCTACACGGCCCCTGGGCCCGCTCCGCTACCCACAGGGCCATGACCGTTCCGAACATAGACTCATGTCCAATTTCCTGCCCGCTCCCCGTAACCCCTAATTCCCTTTACTTATAGGAAACTGTCTATTTCTGTTTTAAATTGATTTAATGATGTAGCTTCCACAGGCAGCAAATTCCACAGACCTACTACCCTCTGAGTGAAGAAGTTTCTCCTCATCTCAGTTTTAAAAGAGCAGCCCCTTATTCTAAGATTATGCCCCCTAGTTCTAGTTTCACCCATCATTGGGAACATCCTCCCCACATCCACCCGATCAAGCCCCTTCACAATCTTATATGTTTCAATAAGATCGCCTCTCATTCTTCTGAACTCCAATGAGTAGAGTCCCAATCTACTCAACCTCTCCTCATATGTCCACCCCCTCATCCCCGGGAAGGAGTTGCTGCTTTTTGCCTACACTACTTGTAGTGCTTTGTGTTACAGGTAGATATTTAATTTCATTACCCATAACTTAATCTAGATCAAGTAAGTAGTCAAGAAACTAAACTGTAAACTAAGTTATTTAAATACAAATTTAATTAAATAAAACAAGGTCATATAGGGATGGCAGTGCAGGTGGTGGCCGCAACTGCAGCATGTGGGAGTTTGTGGAGAGCACTGTGATCCCGGGCAACCAGGTTTGCAGCAAGTGCCTGCATCTTGAGGAACTTCAGCTCTGAGTTTTTGAGCAGGAGTCTGAGGTGTAGACATTGCGGGGCATCAGGGATGGGGAGAGTTACCTGGACACTTTGATCCAGGAGGCAGTCACATCCCCCTTAGGTTAGGTAGTGGTACAGGTCCGGTTAATGGTCAGGGACAGGAGGGTGTGATTGCAACTCAGGCAGGTAAGGAGACTCCAGGTGCAGTGCTGGAGGAGCCTCAGCCTTTGTCCTTATCCAACAGGTATGAGGTTCTTGCTGCCTGTGTGGATGAGGGAAAAGCCTGCAAGATGGATGAGCAAGCTGACCATGGCACCATGGTGCAGGAGGCTATTCAAGTGGGGGGAGTGAAAGGGAATGTAGTTGTGGTAGGGGACAGTATAGTCAGGGGGATAGATACTGTTCTCTGCAGCCGTAACCGAGAGTTCTGACGGTTGTGTTGCCTGCCCAGTGCCAGGGTTAAAGACATCTCCTTGCGGCCGGAGAAGAACTTGGAGTGGGAAGGGGAGGACCCAGTTCTCATGGTCCATGTAGGAATTAACGACATAGGTAGAACTAGGAATGAGGGCCTGCTGAAAGAGTGAGAGGAGTTGGGGACCAAATTAAAATGCAGACCCTCAAAGGTGATAATCTTTGGATTGTTACTTGAGCCACGTGCCAATTGGCATAAGGATAAGCAGATTAAAAAGTTAAATGCATGGCTCAGAGTGGTGTGGGAGGCAGGGGTTTTGCTTCATGGGACACTGGCACCAGTACTGGGGAAAGAAGGAAGCTGTTCCGTCGGGACGGGTTCCACTTCAACCGGGCTGGAACCAGTGTCCTGGCGAATTGAATAACTAGGGCAGTAGACAGGGCTTTAAACTAATGAAGAGGGGATGGGAGGATTCAGGAAAAAGTAAATTTAAAAGCAACAAGAGAAATGTCAAGGCTCTAGAGCAGAGCAGAGCGGACATTTGGGTAAAAATAAGCAGAGTGGGTCAGGAAGGGACAGAGAGAGTAACAAAGGTAATAATAGGGCATCAGTGACTAAGGTGACATCAGGGAAAAACAGAAAAAAGTCAAATCTAAAGGCACTATATCTGAATGTGCGAAGCATTCGCAACAAAATAGATGAATTAGTGGCACAGATAGAAAATAGGTTCGATCTAACAGCCATTACGGAGACGTGGTTGCAATGTGGCCAAGGTTGGGAACTAAATGTTCCAGAATACTTAACTTTTAGAAGAGATAGGCAAAATGGAAGAGGAGGGGTAGCCCTGATAATAAAGGATGGGGTAAAAACAGTAGAGAGAAAGGATCTTAGCTCCAAAATCAAGAAGTGGAATCAGTTTGGGTGGAGCTAAGAAACAGCAAGGGGCAGAAAACATTGGTGGGAGTTGTTTATAGGCCCCCAAACAGTAGTTGTAATGTAGGGCAGAGTATAAATAAGGAAATTAGAGGCGCATGTAACAAGAGTAATACAGTACTCATGGGGGACTTTAATCTACATATAGACTGGGCAAACCAAATTTGCAGTAATAGTGCGGAGGACGAATTCATGGAATGTATACAAGATAGTTTCCTAGATCAGTATGTTGGGGAACCAACTAGGGAACAGGCTATTTTAGATCTAGTATTGTGCAATGAGAAAGGGTTAATTAATAACCTTGCAGTAAAGGGGCCTATAGGGAAGAGTGACCATAATATGATAGAATTTTATATTAAGTTCAAAATTGATGTATTTAAATCCGAAACTAGAGTCTTAAATCTAAGCAAAGCAAACTACGTAGGTATGAGGGGGCAAGTTGGCTAAGGTAGATTGGAAAACTACATTAAAAGGTATGACGGTAGACAAGCAATGGCTGGCATTTAAAGAATTAATACATAATTTACAACAAATATACATTCCTTTAAAGTAGAAAAACCCCACAGGAAAAGTGATCCAACCGTGACTAACAAGAGAAGTTAAAGATAGTATTAGATCAAAGGAAAAGGCTGATAATGTTGCCAAAAAGAGCAGTAAGCCTGAGGATTGGGTGAATTTTAGAATTCAGCAAAGGAGGACCAAGAAATTGATAAAGAAAGGGAAAATAGAATGAGAGTAAACTAGCAGCAGACTATAAAAGCTTCTATAGGTATGTAAAAAAGGAAAAGATTAGCAAAAGTAAATATGGGTCCCTTACAGGCTAAGACAGGAGAAATTAAACAATTACTTTGTGTCTGTCTTCACAGAAGACGACGCAAAAAAAGGCCTGGAAATAGTGGCGAACTAAGGGTCAAGCGAGAATGAGGAACTGAAAGAAATTAGTATTAGTAAAAAAAATAATACTGGAGACTGAAAGCCAATAACTCCCCTGGACCTGATGGCCTACATCCTAGGGTTTTGAAAGAGCTGGCTATAGAGATAGTGGATGCATTGGTTGTCATCTTCCAAAATTCCATAGATTCTAGAACGGTTCCCACAGATTGGAAGGTAGCAAATGCAACCCCACTATTTAAGAGAGGGAGAGAGAAAATGGGGAACTACAGACCAGTTAGCCTGACATCAGTAGTAGGGAAAATGCAAGAACCTATTACAGGAAACTTTCGTTTAACCGGAGGTTAAATGTCCGGAAAGCTCTATCTAGCGGCAAAATTCAGGAGCCGTTTCCTATAAGTTTTTTTACTTCTCGTTGCTTTTTTTTTTCCAGTCAGGCTCTGCAAGGTCTAGCTGAAGCTGTTGCTTAGCTACAGAGACACTTTTAAGCTGCGGCCGACTGTTTTGAAGCTGTTGCTAAGCAACAGGGTTTGTTGATTCACACGGAGCTCAGAAGCTCCGTATGTTTTAACATTAGCGCTGGTTTCTACGGCAGTTTTGATGGGACGGCACCAGCTCGGTCCCGTCGGTGCCGGATTCCAGAAAGTTTCCTGTATTAAGGATGTGGTAAAAGAGCACTTATAAAATAATAATAGGATTGGGCAGAGTCAACAGAGATTTATGAAAGGGAAATCGTGTTTGATGAATCTGTTGAGAGTTTTTTGAGGTTGTAACTAGCAGAATAGATATAGGGGAACCAGTGGATGTGGTGTATTTGGATTTTTAAGAAGACATTAGATAAGGTGCCACACAAGAGGTTATTAAACAAAATTAGTGCTCATTGGGGGTAATAGCATGGACTGAGGGTTGGTTAACGGACAGAAAACAGAGTAAGAATAAACGGGTCATTTTCGGGTTGGCAGGCTGTAACTAGTGGGGTACCGCAAGGATCAGTGCTTGGGCCTCAGCTATTCACAATCTATGTCAATGATTTGGATGAGGGGACCAAATGTAATATTATCCAAGTTTGCTGATGATACAAAGCTGGGTGGGAATGTAAGTTGTGAGGAGGATGCAAGGAGGCTTCAAGGGGATATAGACAGGCTAAGTGAGTGGGCAAGAACATGGCAAATGGAATATAATGCGACGAAATATGAAGTTATCCACTCTGGTCAGAAAAATAGAAAAGCAGAGTATTTTTTAAATGGTGAGAGATTGGGAAATGTTAGTGTTCAGACAGACCTGGGTGTCCTTGTACATGAATCACTAAGTTAATATGCAGGTACAGCAAGCAATTAGGAAAGCAAATGGTATGTTGGCCTTTATTACAAGAGGATTTGAGTATAAGAGTAAAGACGTCTTACTGCAATTATATAGGGCCCTGGTGAGACCACACCTGGAGTATTGTGTACAGTTTTGATCTCCTTACCTCAGGAAGGATATACCTGCCATAGAGGGAGTGCAACGAAGGTTCACCAGACTGGTTCCTGGGATGGGGGAATTGTCCTATGCGGAGAGATTGAGTAGACGAGGCCTATATTCTCTGGAGTTTAGAAGAATGAGAGGTGATCTCATTGAAACATACAAAATTCTTACAGGGCTTGACAGGGTAGATGCAGGGAGGATGTTTCCCCTGGCTGGGGAGTCTAGAACACAGGGTCACAGTCTCAGAATAAGGGGCAGGCCATTTAGGACTGCGATGAGGAGAAATTTCTTCACTCAGAGGGTGGTGAATCTTTGGAATTCTCTACCCCAGAGGGCTGTGGAGGCTCAGTCATTGAGTATATTCAAGACAGAGATCGATAGATTTTTGGATATTAAGGGAATCAAGGGATTTGGGGATAGGGCTGGAAAGTGGAGACGAGGAAGAAGATCAGCCATGATCTTATTGAATGGGGGAGCAGGCTCGAGGGGCAGTATGGCTTACTCCTGCTCCTATTTCTTAAGTTCTTATGTTCGACAGCCGTTTCACCAACGAGCACACCACAGGCAGGCATCAGCTCGCCCTGACGAGATGCTAAGTAGCATATTCACCTGCAACAGTTCTACAAGTTCACTCAAAGCAGACTGTGCAACCTTTCATTAAAAACCAGAACATACACAGAGTTATAATTTTCAAGTTCCATCACCTGGGTAGTAACCGGGTGGCGTGCCCTTTAGAGAGAGCGATTTCAAAAGTGTTAACACTATGGAAGTTTTACAAGCAGTCATTTGCTTCCTTGGAGTGTAAACTCACTGATTCTACCATCTCAGGTGGACATAAAGGATCCTATGGCACGATTTCAAAGAGCAAGGGCGTTCTCTTCAGTGTCCTGACCAATACTTAGCTCTCAACCAAGATCACTGAAACAGTTTCTCTGGTCATTATCACACTGCTGTTTCGGGACCTTGCTGTGTGCAAACTGGCTGCTGCGTTTCCTACATTCTCACAGTGACGACACTTTTAAAACAAAAAAGTACTTCATTGGCTGTAAAGCACTTTGGGACATCCTGAGGTCATGAAAGGCGCTACAGAAATGCAAGTCTTTCTTTCCCCAGCAGGGAGCCATTTTCAAATGGGAGCGCAGGTCGGACATAGGGCTACAACACTATTTTGCAAATTCTCCAATCGCTTCTTCCTTCAAGCCTAGCTTCCACCAGGAGTGACTATCAGTAAGCGGAGGAGATGTAGCACCTGCCCCTATACCTCCCCCCTTCCCACTGTCCAGGGCCCCAAACACCCCTTCCAGGTGAAACAGCGATTTACTTGTACTTCTCGCAATCTAGTATACTGTATTCGCTGCTCACGATGCGGTCTCCTCTACATTGGGGAGACCAAACGCAGATTGGGTGACCGCTTTGCAGAACACCTCCGTTCAGTCCGTAAGGGTGACCCCGAGCTTCCGGTCGCCTGTCATTTTAATTCACCGCTCCATTCCCACTCGGACCTCACCGTCCTTGGCCTCTTGTATTGTTCCATGGAAGCTCAACGTAAACTCGAGGAACAGCACCTCATCTTCTGATTAGGCACTCTGCAGCCTTCCGGACTCAATATCGAGTTCAACAATTTCAGATCATAAGCTCGGCCCCCATTTCATTTTTTCTTGTAATTTTTCCACTCCTTTTCCCCCCCCCCCCCTTTCCTTTTGTTTCTCTCTCACACCTGGCAGCTATCTCTTGCCCTGCCAGTACACTTTACACCTAATCTCAGCCTATTACTATCTCATCTAGCTTCTAATCTCTTTTACTTCTTTTGTTTCTTTTATTCTTTTGTCCGATCGCAGCCCTGCCTTCGATCTAGTTTCTTTTCTTTCCAGTTTTGAAGAAGGGTTCGACCCGAAACGTCAACTCAAATTTCTCTCCACGGATGTTGCCTGACCTGCTGAGTTTTTCCAGCATTTTCTGTTGTTATTTCGGATTTCCAACATCTGCAGTATTTTGCTATAGTAACTTTCCATCATAGTTCTAAAACTACATGCAGTTATATGATGCTGGAAAGTTGAAAGACTACACAACAGCAGGAATTAAAAGCACATTCAAATATTATAGAAACCTTTTGGAGAATGTGATTACCATTTTGTTGGCTCCTACCATGAACACAGCGAAGCATTCTTCAACTATTACTGAATGCACAGAAAGTGTGCACACGCAATGCACAACAGATTATTCCTTAGCATTATTGAAATCTGCAACCTGGGAAGGGGCAGTCACATCATCAGGATGCTTTTAGACAGGTGAGGATACTGACCCCAACCAACATGACTATTTGCAGGCAAAACCTCCCCATTCCTTGACCAACTTAATCACAGGAAACAAGAACAAACTGCTTTAATCCTTAAACTCGCCTCGCTCCCAGAGAAAGAAGACTTGCATTTATATAGCGCCTTTCACGACCACTGGACGTCTCAAAGCGCTTTACCGCCAATGAAGTACTTTTGAAGAAGTGGAGTCACTGTTGTAATGTAGGAAATCACAAATGTAGAGAAGGCACAATCTTGCCAAAAAGCCTTAAGGCATCAAAGTGTTCCTTCACAAGCACCCAGTCCATGTAATCAAAATGCTAAAAGGCTTCATCAAATACATTCGAGGTCTCCCATGGCATTGCTCATGGTAGGCCAGAGAATACGTTGGGTTATAAGGATAGTAGCACTGTACCTTGTACCATGCAATGCATTATCTTGCTGCTGAAACGCAGCTGGTTGTGAATTAACCTATAATTTTAAGGACACAAGGATGTAGATTTTCCACTTTTGGCACAGTTTAGACCCACATAGTGTTTAGAGAGATTCAAATAGAAGTGTGCTGATTGCAACCAGGTGCAAATTGTGACAGGTGTACGGAGCACAAGTCTTTCTTTCATTCCCACATCTTAAATGTTGTCTTGGAGTCCATTATCCAGCTTTCTTTGGGGATAGAAGCCTCTGTTCTCAGATTTGTCAAAGCAATATAAAAATAGGGAGGTATTGCTTCAGTTGTACAAGGTATTGGTGAGACCGCACCTGGAATACTGCGTACAGTTTTGGTGTCCATACTTAAGAAAGGACATACTTGCTCTCGAGTCAGTACAAAGAAGGTTCACTCGGTTAATCCCGGGGATGAGGGGATGGACATATGAGGAGAGGTTGAGTAGATTGGGACTCTACTCATTGGAGTTCAGAAGAATGAGAGGCGATCTTATTGAAACATATAAGATTGTGAAGGGGTTGGATCGGGTGGATGCAGGGAAGATGTTCCCGATGATGGGTGAAACTAGAACTAGGGGGCATAGTCTTAGAATAAGGGGCTGCTCTTTCAAAACTGAGATGAGGAGGAACTACTTCACTCAGAGGGTGGTAGGTCCATGGAATATGCTGCCCCAAAAAACTGTAGAAGCTACATCATTACATAAATTTAAAACCGAAATAGACAGTTTCCTAGAAGTAAAGGGAATTAAGGGTTACGGGGAGCGGGCAGGAATTTGGACGAGTCTAGGTTCGGATCGGTCATGGCCCTGTGGTTAGCGGAGCGGGCCCAGGGGCCGTGTAGCCTGATCCTGCTCCTATTTCGTGTGTCTAATTCTGTTAGATTCAGGAGATGGTTCTGTGATAGTGGATTGGCAGTTAGGATCAGATCAGCCATGATCTTATTGAATGGCGGAGCAGACTCGAGGGGCCGATTGGCCTACTCCTGCTCCTATTTCTTATGTTCTTATGTAAGGGATGTTCATCTCTGTCTGCAAATGCCAGTGTATGGGTACCAGCAGATGGGCATCTCCCACATAGCCTTAACTGAATGGTCCTCTTCTTCCAAACGCCTCGGATGGAAGGCGGACACCAGTAATGACGCAGGGGCAAAAAATAAATAACTTGCAACAATTGGCACAGAGACTCAAAGAGAATGCAGAGACCAGCTTCACCTCCGGCCTGCATTACGGACAGGTTGTGATGCAAGCTTGTCCAAGACTGATGGAGACTATTACAGCTACCAAAACTCTGCCTTACCTGCTCATCATCTTCCACTACCACAAGAGTTAGTTTGCTTTTCTTAAATTCCAGTTTGATGATTTTGGGCCTGAATACAATAAAGAAAAAATATGGAACCTTTAAATTTGAGAAAGCACAAACAATACCAAAATATTGAGAGACGCGGGATATTCCCTCTTTCCAGATTCAAAACACAAATGTTTTTGTCACATTAATTTTGTATGATACCTACTTTTATCACTGTTATGGCAGCCTGTGGCCCAGTGGCTATTTCCAAGTGCAATATTAACCAAACCACTATACACCATACAAAACTGATGGGCCAGAATGAGATGCAGGTGTAACACAATCGCAGGGTTCAGATGACATTTGCAGACCGCTTAAACATCAGTCCTTCACTTCTGAATATCAACTGAACATCTCAATTGCATTCCAACACTCTAACCAAATGGTTACCTTATTGGTAAACATAACCTCCAGAGCAATTGTCTTCTTTGACCTGCAGATTGTCAATATATGGGTACATGGATCATTCTTCTTAAAAAGGCAGACATTACTGTTAATGGCACCTTCAGCTTACGTGTATTATAAAAGGATGAAGAAGGAGCCAACTGACCAGAAGAAGAGTCCAATCTTTGTTTCTCCTTCAAATACCAGCACTCCTGTTGGGGTCAGGCCCAGGCTGTACTCATTTCCATCTCTTCCCTAATTATCCAAATAGAAACAAAAATCTTGGTGAAGAAAAAAAGTCTTTACCCTCTTGTACACACAATCGAAAATACTGTACAATAAATTCAAGCCAAAATAAACTAGATTTCAGCTTCAGGGATTATGAGACCCAAGAATGATTCAGATCCATTCTGAACTATATAAATATAATAAAAGTGTAAGGAAGAAAAGATCTGCCACCCCAAAAAATATCACTGAAGCACCTGCTCGCCAAAAGGGTGGGCACCAGGACTGGCAGGATCAGAGAAGGGAAAATGGGCCCGATCCCGAACACCACCCTGGGACCCCTGCGGGAGAACCCATATTTGTGGATGGCGGGTGAAGACAGGACCAAGCTCGGCTGCGATGACCTCTTGCAGTCGAATGACTTGCGGACACACGCTGCCCGAGCTCAGACATGAACAGCAGTCACCTGGGTGATGTACCAGAGGGGATGAGCTCTTGGAACTGTAAACGAGCAACCAGCTCTAGGGCCCGAAATCCCGAGAGCACCATTGCGCTATTGGAACTGAGGCAGGAGCATCTAACCATCCCAGAGATAGAAGATTAAACACAAGAGATTTAGGGCAGAGGGCAGAAAAAACTTTCTCCCGACATGGAGGGCGGTGAGGCTTTGGAATGCATTACCAGAGTTAGTGACTGAAGCAGAGACCACACCAATATTTAAGAATAGGTTACATAGGTGGTTGAAGGAAAGAGGCACTGAAGGGGGATAAAGGGATATTGGAACAGAGCAGGCACTTGGGATTAGGACTACAACAATGTGCATTTATATAGCACCTTTAATGCAGTAAAACATCCCAGGGCGCTTCACAGGAGGGTTAGGATACAAAATTTGACACCGAGCCACACAAGGAGATTAGGACAGGTGACCATAAAGCTTGATCAAAGAGGTAGGTTTTAAGGAGCGTCTTAAAGGAAGAAAGAGAGGTAGCGAGGCGGAGAGGTTTAGGGAGGGAATTCCAGAGCTTAGGGCCTAAGCAAGAGAAGGCAGGGCCAGCAATGGTGGAGCGATTAAAAATCGGGCACTGCTGCTCATGTGAAGGATAAACACCAACATGGACTGGCTGGCCTAAAAATCCTGTTTCTTTGTTGCAATTTCTATTTAATTCAACCAACCGGAGAGTATTTATGCAAACAGGTTTTGGCCAAATCGAAAAAGAAATATTCTATTCCCCTGCTCTCACCTTGACAAACATAACATTTCACAATTCTTTTCCCCCCAATAGTAAAAATCTTACGAAAACAAACTCATTCACAACTAATACAAAAGGCAAAATACTGCAGATGCTGGAAATCTGAAATATAAAACAGAAAATGCTGGAAATGCATCTGACAGAAGGTCACTGACCTGAAACGTTAACAGTTCCTCTCTCCAGATATGCTGCCTGACCTGCTGAGTATTTCCAACATTTTCTCTTTATATATCTCATTCACAACTAATATAATTTAAGCCCTAGAAAACAGGGAATATGCTCTGCCCATGACAGCGACACCAGTAAACATTGCAAATTCACTCCAATCCTTACTTTGACCATGTGCATGTCCACTCCATACATCTCCAGCCACTTGGCTTTGTTGAGATAGTTAATTTCTGCTTGAGATGGCGTTTGTCCCCTACAAAGGGAAAAGATTGAGTGAAATTCTCCTGCTCGCCATCGTAGGAAGGGGCTTTAAAGGGATAATTACTAGTCTTAGCCCCTTTAGGGCTACCCCAGATCAGGCGTATTCCCCAGACATTCACTTTCAACTCAAGTTTGAGGTAGCCGAATCCTAAAGACGCTTAATTGGGTCTAAAGGTCCAGACTATCTCTCCCTAAAGGAAAGGGACAACCTGAAGATGTTACCATCCTCCAGATAGCACGTTTAATAAGTTTAGCTAGACTGTAACGTTCCGGAGGGTCCAGAAAACTCCCTCAGAATTCTGCAACTCCTCACCAAAGAGCTTACAGAGATTGAGTTTGCGAGTTTGATACAGAAGTACTATGAGAGACAATTCTAAAAATACATAGCTTTATTAAAGAACCGACATGCAGTTTACTGCTGGTGATTCAATCGCAACATTAACAGTTCCAAATACAAAAAGCTTACAATTCTATTATCAGGGATCTTTATTCTCAAATCTTAACTTCGCTAGTTTTACAGTTCTTAGTTTATTCCAGGATATCCACCAGAATCAAATACAATACCTTGATCCCCGAGATACAAAGAGTTGAAGACTTACAGAGCTTGCCTCTGAAGCTGAGAATCGCTTTGCCCCTTTACAGTGAATCTATCATCCCATTTGAAAGTTCAATTTTTATACCTTTTTGCAGTGGTATTTCCTTTGAAGTTTTGCTGATGTAAGCTAATTAGGTCTAGTCATTTTTCTGCTGACCCCTGCTATTTTTACAGTTAGCTCAGCTGGTAGCATTAAGAATCGTGTCTCTACCTTTAGGTGTTCGAAGCTTATCATAAAAACAGTGTGACAGCAGATGTTTCTATTTGATGTCATTTTTACCAAGGTCTTCTATTTGTGTCTTTTTATGACGTGCAAATTAAAAACACCTCAACCGGGTGCACCATTATCTTCTTAGTTACCTCAGCTGGTTGCAACACAGACTAATGGCTCCTGTGTTTCATTTGATGTCATTTTTACAAAGGCATATGTTTCTTAATTTTCTGTGTTTCTTTCCAAAGTGTAATTTAAAACACTTTAACAGGGTGTACCATTGTGTTCTTTCCAAAGCTTCAGACTATCAGGAACCTCCAACTTCCTGTTTCAATAAGGTTATTGATTCAGTGTCAACAACTTATCTTATCTCAATAGCCTGTATGCTGTTTACAGCTTCTCCATTGTTAGGTTTTTAGATTTTCAAGCCCAGTTTGTCATGTTACAAAGGCCAGAATTCTTTTATAGAATGGTGTACTTTTCTGAATATAACTTATTCCTTCACAGCTTCTTAAAGCATTCTGCATTCACACCATGCCAAGGCACCCCATTTACATCGAGTTACCAGTCTATAGCACAGAAACAGGCCATTCGGCACAACTGGTCTGTGCCGGCCTTTATGCTCCACACGAGCCTCCTCCTACCCCTCTTCACCTAACCCTATCAGCATATCCTTCTATTCCTTTCTTCCTCCTGTGCTTATCGAACTTTCTCTTAAATGCATCTAGGCTGTTTGCCTCAACTACTCATTGACGTAGCACATTCCACATTCTAACCACTCTTTGGGTAAAGAAGTTACTCCTGAATTCCCTATTGAATTTATTCGTGACTATTGTGACCATTCATGACCTCTAGTTTTGGACTCCAAGTGAAAACATTTTCTCTACAGCTAGCCTATCAAACCCTTTTAGTATCTTAAAGACCGCCATCAGGTCACCCCTCAGCTTTCTCTTTTCCAGAGAATAAAGCCCCAGCCTGTGCGGCCTTTCCTGAGAGTTATAACCTCTCAGATCCTTGTGAATCTTTTATGCACCTTCTCCAGTGCCTCTATATCCTTTTCCCTTATTGACCTTTAATTTAAGCATGATGGAAATCTTACCTTTTAAATAAATTAAATACATGCAAAGACAGGGTGAAATTTAAATGGACTAAGAATTAACTCATGGCATTGGGACAACACCTCCTCCTCCCAATGATTTCGACTACCAGCTTTACTGCGCATAGTTCTGGTCAGGATGCGATTGCACTAGAGAGGGTACAGAGGAGATTTACGAGGATGTTGCCAGGACTGGAGAACTTTAGCTATGAGGAAAGATTGGATGGGCTGGGGTTGTTTCCTTTGGAACCGAGGAGGCTGAGAGCAGATTTAATTGAGGTGTATAAAATTATGAGGGGCCTAGATAGTGGATAGGAAGGACCTATTTCCCTTAGCAGGGATAACCAAGTGGCATGGATTTAAAGTAATTGGTAGAAGGATTAGAGGGGAGTGGAAGTGAACTTTTTTCACCCAGAGGGTGGTGGGGGTCTGGAACTCACTGTCTGAAAGGGTGGTAGAGGCAGAAACCTTCATCACATTTAAAAAGTACCTGGATATGCAGGTGAAGTAACCTACAGGGCTACGGACCAAGAGCTGGAAAGTGGGATTAGGCCGGGTAGATCTTTCAGCCGGCACAGACACGATGGGCCAAATGGCCTCCTTCTGTGCTGTAAATTTCGATGACCATGACTCTCTGACAAGAGCAGCAACGTTGCACCTCCAGGTTTCTCTCCAAGTCACACACCATCCTGACTTAGACCCACGTCAACATTCCTTCATCGTTGCTGGGTCAAAATCCTGGAAATCCCTACATAACCACTGAAGAAGCGCCATCCCCACGAGAACTGCAGTGGCTCAAGGGGAGGGCCCAACACCATCTTCTCAGGTTGCTTATCGGACTCTGTGGTTATTGCTTCACTGCAACACTAAAATGCATCCGTATGTAACCTTTTGATTCTTTACAGTTAGGTGCGCAAGAGCCATAATGCATTCAATTTGAGGGATATTGCATACGAAACCCTGAAAACTGAGAGGAGCTCCTTATCTGGGCTATGGGAGGTAGGGATGGGGAGATTTTACCCAAAAAAACTTCGGGAAAATGTTTTAGGGTTTATAATCAGCCAATAACTTTAAGGGAAATAAAATGTGTGTATGAAACAGATTTCCTCATTTTGACTATTTTGGGGAGTAAAATCATTGAGCCTACAATTCCCCCCTAACCCCATGTGCTTTATATCTGTAAACCATTGTATGATTTAAAAGACATTTTCATTTTCTTGTGAAATTTCCCTCCACTAAATTTCTCCCCCTCTACTTCTCTCTTGAAAGCATCGACTCCTCACTGGGATCTGGCTCCGCAGGTACTGGAGCCACAAGAACTGGTCGCCCTCCACTACCTCAGCCAAGTGGTCATCCTTCATGATGGAGGCTCGACAGCAAGTACTGGCAGGAAGTTTGACTGACCTGGCCCAGCATTCGCACACCCATATTTCTACCAGGGATATTGAGAAAGAGCAGTGACCGCAGCCATTTGTCGTGTCCCAAACTCAGAAGCATTAAATCCAAATGCACCGACCAGCACCCCAGTGGAGATCAGCTGATGCAACACGCACCGAGATTCAGGGGTCGATTTTACCCGGGAGCGGGATCGTGCGCGGTGAGCAGGTGAATATTGGGACGGTCAGGAAGGCAGGAGGATTGGAGGTTGGGGTGGGGGGGTTGAGTTGCACGGGGCATTTTAACTACCCACCCGCTCAGTGAGGTTAACATTCCCCATCAGTGCGAGTCAGCAGCCCGTTTTACATCGCTCCCAATTTTTATCTCCATTGAAGTCAACGGAAATTTTTTTTTTTTTTTTTTTAAATGGGGAGATGTAAACCAGGCTGCCGACTTGCTATCGCCCGTTTTACACCATCACACAAAGTCAAGATCTACCCCGCTGAGACGCTAGAGGGGCACCACAGCCTTCCCGTGCTGCCAGTTCATTTTAATGCATCAATCTGGTTTCTCCTGCACTGATCTGTCCGGGATAACAAATACCACTGTTGTGTCTCCTTGTGTTCTTATTACTATGTAATACAGACACTTTTAACTCATTTTAGTTTACGGCTTTTACTCAGTTGTCTTCTTGCTTTTATGATGTTGCTGCCGCATGGTGCGGAGTGATACAAGATGTCTGACCTTGCACTGCCTTTCACAGTGTGCTACATAGCAATATAAATACACTAACCAAAGTAGTTCCATATAACGATGTAACAAGTAGTTCCATTTAACGATGTAATAATATAACGATGTAACAACCATGAATGGAATGGACTCGAGTCTTATTTATGATATATTTATTTATCTATCTATCTATATATATAAAGCGGCTCTTCTGTCTGTCTGTCCCGATGTCTGTCTGTCTGTCTGTCCGTGTTCTATACGTTTGAAAGTTATAGAGCGTACCAACGCGCGCGTCGCCTCAAAAGAAAGCTTGCGATTCCGGACCGGTCATAGGCGTATTTACGTTTCGGCCAGACAAACATCCCGCCCGCGGTATCCGAAAAACGTTCAGCGTTCCGCTCATTAGCATCGCATTAGCGACCGTGTGACGTCGAGGTCGACCAATCGTACGGCGGGTTCCTGGCGAGTGCCGTCCTACAGTTGAGTGTCGAGTGACTCGACGATTGACCAATCCTACGCTTCGGTGACCTGACCGGTCGACCAATCGGTGCGTGTGTGGGCGGGCCTTATCCTTCTGAACCGAGGTGAGTGGCCGCCATCTTGATTTTTCACGATTTTTTCCCCCCACACTTTGTGTGTGTTAGGGAACTAAGGTAAATTTTTTAATGATGTGTTAGGGAATTAAATAACAATTTATTTGTGTTTTAAATTGTGTTTAGCAAATGCGCACGCGGTGGGCGGGGCAGTTGGCTCCTCGTTCGAGACCAGGCCTGCGTCCGACCCGAGGGGCCACTTAGTTAACCGGCAGCCGAGCCCTGCCTCCTATTCACATCTACCGTCCTTCTTGCATGGGCCTACCGAGCGACTCCTACTCCCTCCTCCTCTTTTGCTGCTCTCTATTTATTTAATCTCCTCTTACTCGGCGAAAGATGAGCTTAAAAAAAGAGGCCGCCAGTTGCGCGGCCGCCTTGACGACGGCACGCATTCACACGGCCCCCGTTACCCCGGCAACGGGGCACGCCGGCGGTCTTGAAACCACGCATGCGCACGGCCCGCCACCCCGTGACGCCAGCACGCATGAGTTTAAAAAAAATGAAGAGGCCGCCAGTTGCGCAGCCGCCTTGACGCCGGCACGCATGCGCACGGCCCCCGTGACGCCAGCACACAACCTCGGGAGATCGCGGGGGGGGGGGGGGGGCGCCTCGGGAAATCGCCGGGGGGGGGGGGGGGGGAGCTTCTCGGTTTCCCCCCCCCAGTCTCTCTCTGTTCCCCCCGTCTCTCTCTGTTCCCCCCTCCCCCCAGTCTCTCTCTGTTCCCCCCTCCCCCCAGTCTCTCTCTGTTCCCCCCTCCCCCCAGTCTCTCTCTGTTCCCCCCCCAGTCTCTCTCTGTTCCCCCCCCCAGTCTCTCTCTGTTCCCCCCCCCAGTCTCTCTCTGTTCCCCTCCCCCCAGTCTCTCTCTGTTTCCCCCCCCCCAGTCTCTCTCTGTTCCCCCCCCCCCCAGTCTCTCTCTGCCGTCCCCCCACCCCCCCAGTCGCTCTCTCTCTCTCTTCCAACAACAACATGCCCTCGAAAAAGCCTCGGCAACGCCGGGCTCACCCCAGCTAGTATATATATAAAGCGGTCGATCTGTCTGTCCTTCTGTCTGTCTGTCCTCGGGTGTGCGTCTGTCCGGCTATGCGCTCGAAAATTATACGGCGTACCTACGCGCGCGTTACCTCCGAAGAAAGCTTACGCTTCCGGGACACTGGTAAGCGTGTTTACTTTTCAGTCGGACGAAAATTGTTCGCGCCTTATGCAAAAAAACCTTCAAAATTAAACTCATTATCTGCTAGCATTGATTGACTGACGTCAAGGTTCGACCAATCCTGTGCCGTCACGATTGACCAATCCTACAGTACGGTCCCCTGATGGTTGGCCAATCGGTGTGTGTGTGTGGGCGGGACTAATCGTTTTCATCTCGGGGATCTGGCAGCCATTGTTTCAGTGCCATGACTTCAGCTTCCAGCTCAAACTACTTTGAAAGTTAGTATCTCTTTTAAAAACATAAGATTTACCAAAAACGTTTTATAAGTACTTTCACTTTCATCTTTCAAGGTATTAAGTGTGTGTATGGGCGGGACTAATCGTTTTCATCTCAGGGATCTGCCAGCCATTCTTTCACTGCTTGCAGCTCAAACTACTCTCCTTATCCAGCTTTGAAAAAGTTAGTTTCTCTTTTAAAAATAACATAAGATTTACCAAAAACGTTTTATAAGTACTTTCACTTTCATCTTTCAAGGTATTAAAAAAAGGTAGAAATCTTGCCCGGCAGCAGATTCACAAAGGGACACAGACAGGGCCCCAAAGCCTGGCACTCGATTTAAACCGCCCGCCTCAAAACAGCCCTGGCAAAGCCGGGCTCCCCCAGCTAGTATAAAATAAGAGAACAGAACAGCTTAAATAATCTCAAGCTCTCGCTCAGGAAGTGCCCAGAGAAGTGAGAATCTTGTACCTGCATTCTTTCCACTTGTCAAAGATGGCGAGCTCCATCTCCTCGATCTGATTCGGCACAAACCTGAACTCTGACACCAAGTCTGGGCCGTGCTCCGAGGGATCGCAGTCACCCATTTCAGCTGCATTAAATAAACCAGAAAAAAAAATGAATAGACTCAAGTGACCCAAAGAAGAATAGTAACTGTCCCCCTTCTCTCTTTCCATTACCTCTTCCCTCAGGAAGAGAAGCATTACAGATTAATCAGAAAAACTGTCAATGACACACCCGAGTCAGCTCACCGGGAAAAGGCCAAGAGCCGAGTGACAGCAGAGAGTGAACAGTAGGAAGATCCTGGCACTAGTGTCCGAGCTTCAGTGTTGCCCTAAAAGTGGTAGTTTCTTAGAATTATCGGTACTCATCAGCCGTGGCTCAGTGGGTTGCACTCGTCACCGAGTCAGAAGCTTGTGGGTTCAAGTCCCACTCCAGGGCTTTGAGTACAAAATCTAGGCCGACACTCCAGTGTGGTGCTGAGGGAGTGCTACACTGTCGGAGGTGGCCGTCCTTCGGATGAAATGTTAAACCGAGGCTCCGTCTGCTTTCTCAGGTGGATGTAAAAGATCCCATGGCATTGTTTGAAGAAAAGCAGGGGAGTTCTCCCTGATGTCCTGTCCAATATTTATCCCTTGATTAACGTCACTAAAAAAAGAGATGATCTGGTCATTATCTCATTGCGCAAATTGGCTGCCATGTTTCCTACATTAAAACAGTGACTGCACTTCCGAAAGTACTTCATTGGCTGTAAAGCGCTTTGGGACATCCTGAGGTAGTGAAAGGTGCTGTATAAATGCAAGTCTTTTTTTTTCAGTTAACCATTTCCTGTTCTCCACCTGATCACTTTACAGCTCATTCTTTTTCTTTTCTTGTGTATCTGTTCTCCCTTCCCCCTTCCCCTCACTCTGTTCATCTGTCATATCTTATGAACGGCAATGCCTGAAATGTTAACTTGCCACTTCTCTCCAGGTGCTGTGTCCGACTTGCTGAGTGTTTCCAGCGTTTCCTATTTGTTTTAGATTTCTAGCATCTGCAGTACTTTGCATCATTGGAGGTGTGGAGTTGGCTCATTTAATTTATTTATGATCAGTGTTAGCTATTCCTCCTCACAACTTATCTGGGTGCCTTGCTGGCTGGTTCACTCTCGCCTCCGAGTCAGAAGATTGTGGGTTCAAGTCCACCTCCAGAGACTCGAGCACAAAATCAAGGCCGACACTCCAGTGTTGTACTGAGGGAGTGCCGCACTGTCGGAGGTGCAGTCTTTTGGATGAGATATTAAATCAAGATCCCGTCTCCCCTATCTGGTGGACACAAAAGATCCCATGGCACGAAGAAGCGCAGGGGAGTTATCCCCGGTGTCTTGGCCTATATTTATCCTTCAGTCAAAAGAACAAAAAAAAAATGATCTGGTTATCAGCACATTGCTGTTTGTGGGAGTTTGCTGTGCGCAAATTGGCTTTCCTCCATTACAAAAGTGACTACACTTCTAAAGTACTTTATTGGCTGCAAAGTGCTTTGGAACGTCCTGAGGTCATGAAAGTCTTTCTTTCTTTGCACTTTTACTGTTATACTTTTTCATAAAGGATGATGCAGCTAACTACAAAAAAAAGCATGAGGAAAAGGGTTGCTTCACTAATAAAATGTCTGCAGGTTATGTAGGTTTAGATCAGACTGGAACATTTACAGATGGCCCCATCTCGCTCATCTAACACAACTAGCTCTGCTTCTGAAACTACGAGAGAGGGAAGAGAATGCGAGATCAAAAGAAAGAGTGAAAATGAGTGAGACCACATGCAAGAGAAAGAGAGAGAGGTCAAGCAGGCAAGAGGAAGAGGAAAGAGAGAGCATGTGCAGTGCAAGGCGGGGACTGAGCACAAGCGCAGGGCAGGGGAATGAACAAGAGAGGGACAGAGAGGTTACATAATGGCCAGCACTGTGCCTGGATCAGACGTTCCAAACAGTAGCAATTGCCAAGTTCGCTTTAGAGTGCGAGTCTGTGCTTCAAGCAGATTTATACTTCATCGTCGCTAGGTCAAAATCCTGGAATTCTCACCAGCATTGTGGAATCACCTTCACCAGCGTTTCAAGAAGGCAGCCCACCACCACCTTCTCGAGGGCAACTAGGGATGGGCAATAAATGCCGGCCTTGCCAGCGACACCCACATGCCGAGAATGATTTTTTTTTTTTTTTTTTTAAATACAGAGGGGTCAGATCAGTTAGACCTTTATAAAAAAAAAAATTTTTTAAATTGTCACTATATAGGGCAATCTTAATTTGCTGCCCCAAAAAATCCCTGGGCACTGCTGGAGAAACACATGGCTACCATTGCGCGCTGCACCCTCTCAGGACCTCCAGTTATACAGTTCTGCTGGCCAATAGGAACACGGCCCGTTTCTGGTCCAAATTACCCAAATATGGAACAGATGGCACATTGACACCATATACGGAAGATAACCGCAGGAGGGCGCACAAACCATATGACGTGACAAAGTTACAGCCACAAGAAGCTCGAGAACAAGAGGCCAACTTGCTGACCCCCTCTGTCATCATGAGAAGACACCATGTTCACCATTTCCTAATTCTGATGCGAAAGGGATAACTCTTCCAGATGTTGTGTTTGATCGGACGTCATCCAGAGAAGCTTTCCGAGGATCAGCTTACCACCGCGAATCAGCAGGGCAGAGTCAAAGCAGCAAATTACATGCGACACAGTCTAGACTTCATAAGCATGTAGGACTTTTTAACCATAATGCAAGCACTCAATACGCAAACAAACAAAAAAAGTCAGGCCTCACCCTGAATGGCATAGGCCGACAGCTGGACTGATGTGTCGAAAGGGCATTCCAACCTGGAATGTTGAACAAGAGCAAGAGTTTATTTTACAATAGTACATCCAAAAAATAAGTTCCACTCAAGACAACTTGTGGCAGTGCGCCATAGGGCGATGGGATGTGGACCCATGCCAACAATTCACCACCCAAGGCGATTCCAATCAGTTTGGCCTTCAAGGAAGGCAGCGAGTGAAAAGTTAAAATGTTTTCCGACAGAGAAGGTCAAGCCAACCTGCATCGTGTTCATTTACTTTGTAGTGAACAAGGTTGCGTGAATAGGCCAGCTGGACTCATACACAAACACAATGACCCTGAAGAACTGATGGTGTTCCAACACACTGGTCGACCTTTTGAAAGATGCATTACTTCTATTTTCAGCACTATAGCATAGTACCAATCATCGGTATAAAACTATTAAATACTGAATTGTCAGTTTTTTAAGCAGCCTTAAAATGAATGAATGGCACCAGTGTACAGGAAACTCTCGATTTACCGGCACCTAACCAACCGGAAATCTGTTAACCAGCAATATTCAGGAGTAGGTTCAGGTAAGTTTTACTTCATATTAGTGGCAGTTTCTGGATCTGTGGCTGTGTAACTGGGGTTCGTGCACTTGTTGCTAAGCAACAGGGACGCTTGGTCTGTGGCCGGAGTTCCTGCACATGTTGCTAAGCAACAGGGAAGCCTGGATTTGTTGCTGTGTACGGAGCTCTCGTACCTTTTAAACTATACCTCTCTGTAATCCGGACTTTGAGATAAACCGGCACCACGCCGGTCCCGTTGGTGCCGGATAATAAAGAGTTTCCTGTATTGGACTTGAACATAGGAGGAGACACATCTTCCAGAAACTCAAGGACAAGAGCAGCAATGTCACGGGAACATGATCACTTTCTCTCCAAGCCAGACGGCACCCTGACTTGGACACGTTACGATTCCTTCATCATTGCTGGACTTAAACCCTGGAACTCCCTACCTAACAGCAGCGTGGGAGCACCATCACCATGACGACTGCAACGGTTCAAGGAAAAGACCCACCGCCATCTTTCAGGGCAACTAGGGGATGGGCAATAAATGCAGCCTTTCCAAGAGAAACATTTTCATAAAAGTGCCTGTACACCAGACCAAGAGAACCTTCGCCCCCTTTTTATTTAACTGCAACTGGACTGTCAACTGAGCGGGCAACACATTCTTAAAATTAAGTTTTATTTTAATTCAAGCACCAACCACATTGCTGGAGATGGGAGTGGGGTGTGGAGTGGGGGGGAAGGGGGGAAAGTCAAACTCACCACTTTAATATGAATCGGCACCATTTTTGAGCACTGGTGCTCCCAATGTTAGGGAGAGGGGGCTCCAATGGTGGCGCCAATTCAGATACACGAAGGAGCCAAGTACAAACTCTAATTAATTAAGAGTGGTACAGGAAACTCTCTTTTATCCGGCACCGACGGGACTGACGTGGTGCCGGTTGATCAAAAAGTCCAGATTACAGAGAGGTATACTTACGAGAGCCCCATACACGGCCACAGGTGCAGGAGTCCCGGTTACACGGCCACAGATCCAGGAGTCCCTGTTGCACGGCCACAGATCCAGGAACCCCGGTTACACAGCTACTAATATATAGTAAAACTTACCTGAACCTACTCCTGAATTTTGCCGGTTAAAAGAGAGTTTCCTGTATCCAGAAACTTGAGGGCCCTAAAATGATGCCGTGGGGTATTGGCAGATGAATGCTTAATATTTCAGATGAATGCATTAAAAGCCTTTGCCAGCTGGTATCCTACGGCACAATTTCAGGGCCAAAGGATTTACACAAGAATCCATCTTTTTGCCACTTCCAAAGCTGGAACGCTGCAATAAAGATGAAGTTTAGTGAGGAAGGGGCTTTTCAATTTCTTTGACCCCCCCGATGCAACAGCTGGACCGTCGCTGTGGAAAGTAAATGAGTAGTATTCTAGAGTAAGTGTAACCCCATCACATCTGTAAGTGGATGCAGATGGCAGGTCAACAGCACACATCTGCCCGGCACACCACCAGCAGAATTTCCAACATTTTCCCAGGAATGTTCTAGAAGAGCAGCTAGTGAAACTGGAAGCAGTTCAAAGAGATACAGTAGACTTCTAACCTTATCTGTGTATTCTCCTATTCTTTTCTCCCTCATGTACTTATCCAACTTAAAATTCTCATCCTTGTTTTCAAATCTGTTCATGGCCTCGACCCTCCCTATCTCTGTAATCTCCTTCAGCCCCTCTACCCTCCGAGATATCTGCGCTGCTCTAATTCTGGCCTCTTGAGCATCCCTGATTATAATTTCTCCACCATTGGTGGCCGTGCCTTCTGTTGCCTGGGCCCTAAGCTCTGGAATTCCCTCCCTAATCCTCTCCGTCTCTCTACCTCACTTTCCTCCTTTAAGACGCTCCTTAAAACCTACCTCTGTGACCACTGCCCTAATGTGGCTTGGTGTCAAATTTTGTTTTATAACACGCCTGTGGAGCACCCTGGGACATTTTACTACATTAAAGGCGCTATATAAATACATGTTGTTGATACCCTTAAATTAATCTATACTATTCACCTCAACTATTCCCTGTGGTAGCGAGTTCCACATTCTAACCAATCTCTGGGTACAGAGGTTTCTCCCGAATTCTTTATTACTGTTAATATTATAAAGTGATGTCAATAAAGTGAAGATAATTGCAAGTCTTTCCTTCCCCCCCCCAACCCCCCCAAAAGGCACTGACACGTGCTGAAGTTCAGTTCTATGGGTGCCAGCAGCCCTCCAGTACCTTGCTCAGTGGCCATTCCTCGCCTGCAAGCCTTGGCCAGGGAGCATTCACAGGCTAATCGACCATGGGAGTAATCACAGCTCTGCCTGCTCCTGTCCTCATCCATAGCTCACATACGCTCAATTTCCAGCAGAGGTCATTAAACAGCGAGCGATCAGGAGCTGATCCCCCCCCCCCTACCCTCCTCCCCCGCCACCCTCCAGCCTAGCAACACGGAGGTCAGTTGGCTAAACGTAGACTGGGGTTTAAGCCTGGGACATCTCTGATCTGTATGGCCCAGCCCCCACAACATCAACATGCAACTATCCACTGAGCTGGCTTTAACTCTGATGATTTCAATCCTATGGAAACATGTCACACTAAAGGCAGTTAACATCCAGTAGGACATAAGTCGAACTCAGGGCTTGCATTGCCAGACTCCTGGTACAAAGTAATTTTTTAAAAGTACGTACTTGCCACTCAGAATGTCCTGCTTCAGCTGTAGTACAAACAAGTATCTGCGAATAAACAAGGATTCAAGAGTCAAGAATACAGACCTAAACTAAACTCATGGAAAGGTATCATTTGTTTTTTCATGCACTGAGTCATGATCTGGAATGCACTGCCCGAGGGTAGTGGAATCAGATTCAAGAGAAACTTTCAAAAGGGAATTGGATATATATTTGAAGGGGAGAAATTTGTAGGGCTGTGGGGAAAGAGCAGGGGAGTGGGACTAATGGGATAGCTCATTCAAAGAGCCGGCACAGGCACGATGGGCCGAATGGCCTCCTTCTGTGTTGTAAGACACCGATTGCAAATGCAACACAAACTGAAGGGCTGTAAGCACAACCAACGACAAGTGCTTCGAACACAATGGGCCAGAAATTCGGGTCGGGGGCAAGCCCCCGACCTGCACTTACCTAGCGCGCCAGCCGTTGTGCTGTGGGATTCCGATCCTGGGCCTCCTCCAACTGCCGGCGCGCAGTGCTTGCGTATCCCAGGGGCGCAGTTAGTTCAAAGCGTCCTCTGGGATCACGTGGGCCATGGAGAGCCAATCGTAGCAGGGAATCTCTATTCATAGATTTGACAGGAAGACCTGTCAAATCTATGAATTAGAGATCGGCCCCAAAACCTAACTAAAACTTCAAATAAATAAAAATAAAAAAAATCACATTTTTTAAATAGCTATAAATTGCATAAAATAACTTTTAAACAATAATTTAAATTTTTGAAAAAATTACAGTTTTTAACAGGGCTAAAAATAAACTTACCTTTCTTTAAAGTATTTAAAAATAATAAACCTGTGGAGAAAATGTTTTTAAAAATAATAAACCTGTGGAAAAAATGTTTTAATTTTACTTAATTCACCACTTACCTTGTTAAAAGCAGGCCTTGCGACTGCTTTTTAAAAGTGTAGCTCCTGGAGACTTACCCTCCCGGAGAAACCTGCAAAAAAACCGGAAGTTCCAGGCGTACGCGCTGCCTCTCCGGCGCACGCGTTCAACCTGTGAACCCCTTCCTTTAAGGGAACGCAAGTTCTGATTTCCCGCGCATGCGCAGTGCATGCACGAAACCGGCACTTTCGTTGGGCCTACGCGCGAGTACTCACCCATGGGGATTCGAATTTCTGGCCCAATGTGAAAAGCAACCCGCACAAAGAAATATCCCTGCAAAATGAGAAACTACTGCAAAAGGCAAACAAATTCGCTCTCTGACAACCAGAGAGAAAATATAAATCCCAGAAACCAGTTCAAACACAGAAAGGTCTTCACCGTTTCAATCAATGACATGGCTGCTCGGTCACATGACTTAAGGGCACGCTGTCAAAGGTCTGCGTGTGACAGTTTTAGTGCCGCCCAGGGCACAGAAGCAGACAGAAAGGTCACGGAAACTGGCAACTCAAAACTGGTCAGGTCACAGCGGTGAATCAATCAATTTCACGCCTGCTCCTAATTACCTCAAGGGCTGAAAGCACACCAGCTACTTTTAAGACATCTGGCTGGCTCCCAATCCAAATGCTTGATGTAATATTGGGCGCTTTTGTGTACAAAATGATGACGATCCGGGGTCGTTAGAAGAAAGTAAAGTAGTCAAGGGGTTCAGAGGACATCAAAGTACAAAATAAAATTGTTAAACGGCATTTTGAATAATCAGCTGAACCCCACAATTGGATTAGTGCTCTGCTCAGTTTCTTCCCATCTACAGTTACACTGAGGGAATGCTGCACGGTCAGAGGTGCCGTCTTTCGGATGAGACGTTAAACCGTCTGCTCTATCAGGTGGGCGTGAAAGATCCTACGGCACTATATTGAAGAGGAGCCGGGGAGTTATCCTCGGTGTGCTGGCCAATATTTATCCCTCAATCAACATCATTAAAACAGATTATCTGGTCATTATCACATTGCTGTTTGTGGGAGCTTGCCGTGCGCAAATGGGCTGCTGCGTTTCCTACATTACAACAGTGGCTGCACTTCAAAAAAAGTACTTCATTGGCTGTAAAGTGCTTTGGGATGCCCTGAGGTCGTGAAAGGCGCTTTATAAATGCAAGTCCTTTTCTTTAATTATGCTCCAATGTTGTCCCCACTTCTCCTGAAGACACTGGCTTGCGCTGGGGTACAGTTCCGCAGACACTGGCATGCCCTTATACCCTACCCATGTGAACCTAGACAGTCAGCAGGAGACCCTACCATCTGCAGCGGAGCCCAATCCTATCCTAACTTGACATCTAGGCATGCTCACACTCCAGTGGATGGCAATCAAGAGCAATGCTTCCACCCCGCACCCCCACCAACCCCAAACCAGAGGAACTGAGGCCAATTGCAGTGTATCTACTGCTGCTCAATTAATTCAGCACATACGAGGGAATTGGACCCAAAAGCTCCTTGGTCAGTGGACTCAGCCACCCTGGTTAGTGCAAGTAGCAAGACAGCCATCAAAGCGAGGCCATTTTAATTTCAAGTCGAGGTTGGATTTTGAGTCAGTGGTTGCCAACATTTCATGTCCTTGCTGACATTTCCCACTAGAGAATGAACCATTGTGATGTCGGGGCTTCAAATTTATTGAGCAATAAACCAACACTGAATACCAGGAATGTTATCGTTCAATTATCCCTCCCAGATCTATTATTATTTAGAGTTACGTTCGTTCTGTGCTTAGCCTTGGCAGGCCAACAGGTTCCAGCATGCCTTCTTTTTAAGAGCCATCAAATTGTTTCTAGCATTGAACATACTGTGCGCGCACCGTGGGGAATGCCAGCTGCAGAATGAACATACCTCTGGCAACAACCCTGCTTCTTTCCAAGTTCATACTGGAATCTATAGGCACCAAATCCCTCAGTTCCACAAAGTGTGCATTTCAAATGGAGCACGACCTGGTTGGGTGTTTCGCAAATGAGCTCGATAGATGCTGTAGCATGTTGCATGCTGGCATTGTTCCCATTCTAGACTTTACCAGACAATACACCCATTATTGATCGACATACAACAGGAAGCATCCTTGATGTAAACCGGTCTTGCCCAGGTGATCAAAGAAGACTCTCGGCCTCTGTTGGTTGAGCCAGACAAACCGTGAAGGTCTCCGATTCGATTTGATTCGCTCACTTTGTGTAGAACTAGTTGATCTCAAGCAGGTTGGCTGCCGGGGTTGCGACAATTAACTTGGGTTGAAAAGAGGGAAAAATGGACATCCAGGGTTCCAACTTCTGATCACTATCCAGCTACTGGGAAATTGAATATGAGAACCTGACCAGATTGGGCTTGGCTGCTGTGGTAAAATAGCCTCTCAACATTCATTGCTGAGGCCCAGACATGAGTAATGGCCACTTGTTGACTACTTCCATAGGTTGCCCTCCTGGTAACTCAATCAACAGGGAGTCAATATCTTCAGGAGGAGGAGGAAGGAAGAAAATGAATGAATAAAAATTCAATGACTTTTGACACCACATACCTACAGGCCTTTTATCAGGTACAATCCTTGAAGGCCAAGCGACAGAAACAAAACCTTTTCTTACCTGGTTAATTCTTCATGAAGATTGTTAGGTTCAGAGGAGTAAAACTTTACCCGCAGGTGAAGGCAGTACGGTGGGCCAACTGCAAGGGGAATTTTAAAAAACACCAGACTTAATATATAAACCAGAACAAATTTTCCAGACTCGATTTCAATCCGAGAGAATACATGACCCGAGTAAATCTTCAACCTAACCATGTCAATGGAGAACAGAGTACTGACATCCGACAAACCCCCTTCCTTTCCGGACTCTGAACACCGCAGGGCCGAGTTTCCATTTATTTCCTCTAGTTTTATCAGTGCAATCCGGGCAGAATCGACCGAACCAGTGCAACGAAGGTTCATTAGACTGGTTCCTGGGATAGGGGGATTGTCCTATGAGGAGAGATTGAGTAGACTAGGCCTATATTCTCTGGAGTTTAGAAAAATGAGAGGTGATCTCATTGAAACATACAAAATTCTTACAGGGCTTGACAGGGAAGATGCAGGGAGGATGGGGAGTCTAGAACCAGGGGTCACAGTCTCAGAATAAGGGGTCGGCCATTTAGGACAGAGATGAGGAGCAATTTCTTCACTCAAGAGGGTGGTGAATCTTTGGAATTCTCTACCCCAGAGAGCTGTGGCGTCTCAGTCATTGAGTATATTCAAGACAGAGATCGATAGATTTTTGAATATTAAGGGAATCAAGGGATATGGGGATAGTGCAGGAAAGTGGAGATAGTTAGAAGATCAGCCATGATCTTACTGATTGGCGGGGTGGGCTCAAAGGGCCAAACGACCTATGTTTTTATGTTCTTAAAAGATTGCGGAATTTTAAACGCAAGCGAGTCACGCCCAAAAAACCCACTCCCGCTCCTTTTTTCCCCGCAATCATTTACACTGGTTCAAAAATCACTTCAGGCCCTGCCTACAAAACCAGCCACGCCCCCAGGTCGACAAAGTGAGGACGGCGGGTTTCAGCGGATTGCGCCCATTTGGGAAAGGCCATCAAATTGCAGTCACATTTTTTTCCCCCGCCACACAGGCCCCAGTAGGGACACCCCACTCTTAAAACGTATGCATTAATAAATTAAAATGAATTTAAATCAATCAATCAGATCAATGCTCTTAAGGCAGGGCACGTGGCAGCAAAAGGTTTGGAGAGAGAGAGTAAAGCGTGCTTACTTTTTGTCCTTCAGCCTCACTTTGAAAGAAAACATTTTTTCAGTAGCTTTTATGGGGCTCCTCCCCAAATACTTGAGGCCCAACTGGCTCAGTTCCCAGTCACGAATTGAGTACGCTCATTTAGAGTGCTCCGTTGCACTGATTCATGGGTAACGTTACATTCCGGATTATGCAAATGAGTTTGGACAAAAACCTGAAGCGTAACTTCAAAAATCAGAAAAACTGCGCAACTTCACGTGCATTTTGGGCGCAATTTCCCGATTGCGCCCAAAGTGGAAACTCGACCTCCATACGTCTCCCAGGTGTATCAGCCCCGTTGGGAGTCTGGAGAGTCCTTGTTGTCAGGTAAGTGTCGAGGGATGTGGAGCAGAGGCGGGAAAGTGGAGTTGGGGTGCAGATCAACGTGACGGAGCAGGCTCGAGGGGGCTGAGCGGCTGACTCCTGCTCTCAATGTTACTACCTGCCCTCCCTCAAGCCGGGTCTGTGCTTGTGCGAGTCAACCGAATGGTCTTTAAGGCCCTGAATTTCCTTGGACTATCTGCCACTGCACATTGCAACTTCGGGTTAGATAAAGCAAGATGGGAGGAGGCTCGTGTGGAGCATAAACACCGGCATTGACCAGTTGGACATGAATGACCAGTTTCGATGCTGTGAATTCTTTGTAATTCTATGTATAATGAGCATCACCTGGGCAGTAACTGACAGCGAATCACCCATCAGATTACGGACCAGAAACTGGCCGGGTGCTACAAAAGGGCGGGCGATCGATCCCCGACATCGGGTGGTGGAGTTGAAAATTACCCCCAACATGGTTCTAAAACCGATTCTATACCTGTGCTTCTTTAGGTCAGATTGCAGGACATTAGCGCCCACAAGCCAGCTTCTGGTGCTCATGTCAACTAAATCCAGCTCCCTTACCCCAATGGCACAACTGTAGGCCCAGTTTTGATTTTTGGGAGCCTTTGCTTCCATGACTAGGAGAAGGGAACCTGGTTTCCCCAAGATTGGGTTTAATCGAGCGGCAGTGTAGAAAAAAACGTTACAATTAGACGGCTGTCAGCTGCTCTACAGAATTTCTTACAAGTGACCGTTCTCCATGTGCGAGCTGAGACGGGGAGTATTAGAGGCTATTGAAGCAGAACCTGCATTTATATAGCGACTTTCACGGCCTCAGGATGTCCCCAAGTGCTTTACAGCCAATGAAGTCCTTTTGAAGTGTGGTCACTGTTGCAATGTAGGAAGCGCACAGCAAGCTCCCACACACAGCGCTGAGATAATAACCAGATTATCAGTTTTACTCGTGTTGGATGAGGGCTAAATATTTGGCCAGGACGCCGGGGAGAACTCCCCGTGCTCTGCTTCGAATAGTGCCATGGGATCTTTTACATCCACCGGAGAGGGCGGACGGGGCCTCGGTTTAGCGTCTCATCCGAAAGACACAGAACAACGGATGTCCACACATAAATAGATTCTGGCAGGAGTCACTGGAAAGCAATGAGAGGAAATCTTGGCTAGCCTTCCCCTTTCTTCACCCAGGATGTTGAAGCCAAATCCTCTGATAATTTGCTACACTTCAAATCTTCAAGCAGTCACTTCAAACCAAAATAAAAAGTCTGATTGCATTATTTTCGATGTTCCACAAAATGAGATTGAAACGGAACTGAAAGCAAAATCACTTAAGCATGTTTTTTAGGCAGTTAGTCAAGGTATAGTATAAGAGGAGAGTGTTTGAAGACCAGGGCCTCAAACCCGGCACTAAGCTCAGGGTCTACAGAGCAGCAATGATACCCGCCCTGCTGTATGCCTCAGAGACATGGACCATGTACAGCAGGCACCTCAAAGCACTGGAGAGGTACCACCAACGCTGCCTCCGCAAGATCCTGCAAAACCATTGGCAGGATAGGCGCACCAACGTCAGTGTTCTCGCTCAGGCCAACATCCCCAGCATCGAAGCTTTGACCACGCTCAATCAGCTCTGATGGACAGGTCACATTGTCCGCATGCCCGATACGAGACTCCCAAAACAAGCGCTCTACTCGAAGCTCCGGTACGGCAAGAGAGCCCCAGGTGGGCAGAGGAAACGCTTCAAGGACACCCTCAAAGTCTTCTTGAAAAAGTGTAACATCCCCATCGACACCTGGGAATCCCTGGCCCAAGACCGCACAAAGTGGAGGAGAAGCATCCGGGAAGGCGCCGAACACCTCGAGTTTCTTCGCCGGGAGCAAGCGGAAGCCAAGCACAGGTCAACCCAAGCACCCCACCCACCCGCCCCTTCAACCACCGTCTGCCCCACCTGTGACAGAGACTGTAGGTCCCGCATTAGACTCATCAGTCACCAGCGAACTCATTTTTAATGTGGAAGCAAGTCATCCTCAGCTCCGAGGGATTGCCTAAGAAGAAGAGGAGTATAGGCACTGTATAGAAAGATCAAAATCAAATGGCCAATTTGACCAGAGTGCACGTCAGCCATTTAGGGTGCAGTTATACGACACAGAGTGACCAAAGACCTGCGTGCATTTAAGTGTGCCGCTGTCAATAAGACTGGAGGTATACTGTCCTTCGGTTCTGGCATCACATTGTTTTGTGCAAAGCTGTTGCGAGCTCACATCATTGACATCAGCGTGATGATACAGAGAGCAGGACTGGCTGTGCACACGGAACAGCGAACCAGCACTGTGATTGTAAAAGTCAAAATGTGCAGCAAAGCACTGGGCTCAGTGAAGGTAAACAAAATTCTCATCACATGCCAGGTGCTGTCCATAGTTCTCCTCGCGCAGTACGCACACCCGGCGCGCGCACTGAAACTCAGGCAGCTTGGAGTTATACTGCTGAACCTGGCAACAGAATGGACACGTTCCTCTCGATATTATACACCGGTGAGATTAAATCAGATTGGCTCCAGAATTCTAACGCTAATTTTGCATTGGGGCAAAGCAGATACCAGCGCCAAACGTGGCCTCAACGGTGTTGTGGCCTCGGTGATGAGAAAAGTTTGCAGATTGGGAGTTTATAAATGTTGGGCTCCAGCTCAAGAAAAAAAAACCCAGCATGAAATGACTGCCTCTCTAATACTTTTGACAACTTAAAAGCATCTGAAATGCAATAGACTCAAAACTTTGACATAGATAGAAATACGGGAGCAGGAGTAGACGATTCAACCCCTCGAGCATGTTCAGTTATTCAATTAGATCAAAGCTGATCTGCATCATAACTGCTGATCAGGACGGAAAGCAGAGAGTAGGAGTAAAGGGTAGCCATTCACAGTGGCAGAAGGTGGGTAGTGGTGTTCCACAAGGATAAGCGCTGGGACCACTGCTGTTCACAATTTACATTAACGATTTAGACTTAGGAGTCAAAAAAGCAATTTCTAAATTTGCGGATGACACCAAATTCGGTGGGGGGGGGGGGGGGGGGAGATAGTCAATACTGAGGAGGACTGCAACAAGTTACAAGTTATATTAATAAACTTGCAGAATGGGCATATAATTGGCAAATGAAGTTCAACATAGATAAATATGAGGTATTACATTGTGGTAGGAAGAATAGGGAGGTCACTTATTACTTGGAGTCTAGGTGGGGTAGAGGAACAAAGGGATCTCGGAGTACAAATACACAAATCACTAAAAGTTGCGCCACAGGTTAGCAAGGCCATAAAAAAAGCAAACCAAGCACTAGGGTTTATTTCTAGAGGTATAGAATTGAAAAGAAAAGTAGTGAAGTTATGCTAAACCTGTATCGAACCTTGGTTAGACCACATTTACACAGTTCTGGTCGCCATATTATAAAAAGGATATAGAGGCACTGGAGAGAGTAGAGAGAAGATTTCCAAGGTTGATACCAGAAATGCGAGGGTATACATATCAGGAAAGGATGAACAGGCTGGGTCTCTTTTCTCTTGAAAAAAGGCTGAGGGGTGACCTAATAGAGGTCTTTAAAATTACGAAAGGTTTTGATAGAGTAGATACAGAGAGAGTGTTTCCACTTGTGGGGAAGAGCATAACTAGAGGCCATCAATATAAGATAGTCACCAAGAAATCCAATAGGGAATTCAGAAGAAACTTCTTTACCCAGAGAGTGGTGAGAATGTGGAACTCGCTACCACAGGGAGTGGTTGAAGTGAATAGAATAGATGCATTGAAGGAGACTGGACAAGCACATGAGGAACAAGGGAATAGAGGGTTATACCGATAGATTTAGATGAGGAAAGACGGGAGGAGACTCGAGTGGAGCATAAACGCTGGCATGGGCTGGTTGGGCCGAATGGCCTGTTTCTGTGCCATATATCCGATGTAATCCTATGTAATAACCCCACCTACCCGCCTTGGTTCCATTTCCTTTAATACCCTTACCTAACAAAAATCTATCACAAGATTTTGAAATTTTCAATTGATTTAGCCTCAAAAACTTTTTGAGAGAGAAAGTTCCAGACTTCGACTATCCTTTGTGTGAAGAAGTGTTTCCGGACTTCACCCCCTGAATAACCTAGCTCTAATTTTAAGGTTATGCCCCCTTCATAGAATCATCGAATGGTGCAGCCCAGAAGGCGGCCATTCGGCCCATTGTGCCTGTTCCAGCTCTTTGGTAGAACTATCCAATTAATCCCACTCCCCTGCTCTTTCCCCACAGCCCCGTTATATTTTCCCTTCAGGTATTTATCCAATTCTCCTTTGAATGTTACTACTGATCTGCTTCCACCACCCTTTCAGACAGCGCATTCCAGATCACAACAACTCGCTGTGTAAAAACATGTTTCCTCATGTCGCCTCTGGTTCTTTTCCCAATCACCTTAAATCTGTGACCTCTGGTAACCGACCCTTCTGCCACAGTTTCTCATTATTTACTCTTTCAAAACCATTTATGATTTTACACACCTCTATCAAATCTCATCTTAACTTTCACTGTTCTAAAGGAGAACAACCCCAACTTCTCCAGTCTCTCCACATAACTGAAGTCCCTCATCCCTGGTGCGATTCGAAGTAAATCTCTTGTGCACCTTCTCCAAGGCCTTGACATCCTTCCTAAAGTGTGGTGCCCAGAATTGAACACAACACTCAAGCTGAGGCCTAACCAGTGTTTTATAAAAGGTGCTGCACAGCTGCCTTGCTTTTGTACTCTATTAATAAAAATAAGGATCCCATATGCTTTTTTTTTTTTTTATAAACAGTCTTCTCAACTTGTCCTGCCACCTTCAAAGATCTGTGCAGATACCCCCCCAGGTCTCTCTGTTCCTGCACCACTGTTAAAATTGTACCATTTACTTCATATTGCCTCTCCTCATTTTCCTACTAAAATGCATCACTTCATACTTATCTGCATTAAATTTCATCTGCCACGTGACTGCCCGTTTCCTCCTGAAGTCTGCTACGATCCTCCTCATTGTTTACTACATTTCTGAGTTTCGTATCATCTACAAACTTTGATATTCTGCCCTGTATACCCAAGCCCAGGTCCTAACACCACTGTATACCTCCCTCCAGTCTGAAAAACAACCATTCACCACTACTCTCTGCTTTCTGTCCCTTAGCCAATTTTGTATCCACGCTGCTACTGTTCCTTTAATCCCACAGGCTTTAATTTTGCTAACAAGTCTATTATGTGGTACTTCATCAAATGCCTTTTGAAACACCATATACACATCAACAGCACTAACCTCATCAACGCTTTCCGTTACTTCATCAAAGAGCTCGATCAAGTTAATCAAACATGATTTGCCTTTAACAAATCTGTGCTGACTTATTTATTAGCCCAACAGTTTTCCAAATGCTAATTCATTGTGTCCCGGATCGTTGCCTCTAAAAGTTTCCCCACCACCAACACTAACTGGCCTGTAGTTGCCAGGTTTATCCCTCTCCCCATTTTTAAACAGGGGTGTAACATTTGCAATCCTCCAGTCCTCTGGCACTACCCCTATATCCAAGGGGGATTGGAAGATTGTGGCCAGAGCCCCCACAATTTCCACCCTTACTTTCCTCAGTAACCTACGATGCATCCTATCTGGACTGGGCAACTTTTCTACTTTGAGGACTGCCAACCTTTTAAGTACTTCCTCTTTATCTATTTTTATCCTATCTAATATCACTACTGCCTCCTCCTTTACTGTGAAATTGGCAGCATCCCCTTCTCTAGTGAAGACAGATGCAAAGTGCTCATCGTGTACCTCAGCCATGCCCTCAGCCTCCACAAGGTGATCTTTTTGGTCCCTATTTGGCCCCACCCTTCCTTTGACAACCCTTTTACTACTTTTTGTGTGTTTATAAAAGACTATTGGGTTTCATTTTATGTTAGCTGACAATCTATTCTCATGCCCTCTTTTTGCCCCTAATCCCTTTTTTAGTTCTCTGTACTTTCTATATTCAGCTTGGTTCTTTACTGTATTATTACCCTAACAATTGTCCCAGGCCTCCTTTTTCAGTCTCATTTTAATCTCTATTTCTTTAGTCATCCAGGGAGCTCTAGCTTGGGATGACCTTCCTTTCCCCCTAGTCCAGAACTATTCTAAACATGATATTATGATCACTGTTCCCCAAACATGCTCCACTTTATTCCCCAGAATTAGATCCAGCACTGCTTCCTTTCTCGTTGGGCTGAAAACACACTAATCAAGAAAGTTCCCTTGTACACATTTCAGGAATTCCTCCCCCTGGTTTGCACTGTTACGATCCCAGTCTATATTAGGATAATGGAAGCCCCCCATTATCACTTCTCTAGTTCTTGCATCTTTCTGTAATTTGCCTGCGAATTTGCTCCCCTATCTCCTTCCCACAATTTGGTGGCCTATAGTTTCCACCCAGTAGCGTAATAGCTCCTCTATTGTTCCTTAATTCTAACCAAATAGGCTCTGTCTTTGGCCCCTCAATTACATCATCCTTCTCCGTGCTAGAATAGTTTCTTTGATCAGTACGGTCACCATGCCTCCCTTTTTTCTTTCCTGAATACCTTGTAGCCAGGAATATTAAGTTCCCAATCCTCCCCTTCTTTGAGGCAGGTCTCTGTTATTGTCACTATATCATAGTCCCATGCGGCGACATGTGCCTGCAGCTCATCAACCTTACTTACCACACTCCGTGCATTTATGTACATGCACTCCAAACCAGTCTTGGACTGCTTCATATTTGCCTCCCCCACCCCCGGTCTGATCCCTCTTATTTCTGAACTATTCTTCGCTCTAGTGCTATTTGCCTCTCCCAGTCCTCCACGCACCTTGTTTCTCCTCTCTAATGTCCCATCCTGGTGCCCATCCCCCTGCCAAATGAATTTAAACCCTCCCCCGCACAGTACTAGTTAACCGTATCACGAGGACATTGGCCCAGCTCTGTTGAGGTGCAACCCATCCACCTTGAACAGGTCGCTCCTGTCTCAGAACTGGTCCCAATGCCCCAGGAATCTGAAGCCCTCGCTCCTGCACCATTTCTCCAGCCATGCGTTAACTTGTTTTAGAATACTATTCCTGTACTTACTAGAGTGTGGAACTGGGAGTAATAGAGATTACGACCTTTGAAGTCCTGCTTTTCAACTTCCTTCCTAGCACCCGAAAGTCTGACTGCTGGACGGCAAACCTTTCCCTTCTTATGTCATTGGTTGCCATGTGGACCTCAACATCTGGCTGTTCACCTTCCCCCTCAAAATGTTCTGCACCCTCTCAGTGCCATCCTTTACCCTGGCACCAGGGAGGTAACACAACATGCGGGACCTCAGTGGTTACAGAAACGCCCATCTATCCCCGACTATTGAATCCCCTAGGACCACTGCATTTCTACATTTTGCTCTGCCCGCTCTGTGCATCATTTGCCCCGCAGTGCCGTGGATGTGCTGTATACTGCACTCCCCCAAGGTGTCGTCACCCTCACTGGTATTCAGTGCTGAAAACCAGTTTGAGAGAGTGCCACACTCCCGGAGGATTCCTGCACTGCCTGCCTCTTCTCTTCCTACCCTGCTGGATGGCCACCTACTTACTATTGTCCTGAACTCTCTCTAGCTGCGGGGTGACCACCTCCTGGAACGTGCGCTCCAGGAAATTCCCAGCCTCCCGTATGCCCTGCAGGGACTCCAGCTGTTCCTCAAGCTCAGAAACCCAAGCTTGAGTTTGAACAACTTGAGGAACTTCCTGCACACATGGTTGTCCAGGACACATGAAGCATCCTGGAGTTCTCACATGGATTCCCTTGTTCTGGACTCCCTCACCAGAGGAAATAGTTTCTCTCTATCTACCTTCTCAAATCCTTTAAATCATCTTAAAAATACTTATTATAGCGGTTTTCATTTTGCAGATCCTACTTGGAGACTAACATTTTTGTAATGGATTCAAACACAACTTACTTTTCACTTGCTTCTTGATGCTCTTGGTGTTGTCCAACCAGTGCTGCAACATAAAATACCGACATACGTTACATTCAGACAGCCCAGGGAGACTGCATAAGACACAGTGAGGAACAGCTTCCCCTGCCCCGTTTTACACTGAAGTCATTGAGGACGGTTGGTATTCTTGTAGCAACATAAACTTGTTGTGTTCCACAGATAAAGTGGCGAACCAGTTCAGTGCATTTGCATCATGCCGATACTTTCAGGTTATGAAATAGGCACACTGATGCGCTGAGCGCGCTTACTGAGTTTTAGGAGGCCAACAAGGCAAGCCGTAGCCGATCGGGAGAGCGATAAAAAAGTGGAGCACATGGAAGCCAGTAAGTTTACATCTGCTAGTGCCGTCAACTGCACGAGACCAGTGTGCCGAGAGTCAGTGGCATAAAAGCACCTTCAGACAGGTCAGTGACCCCAGTCCCCCCAACATGGGAAAAACATATTTTACAAAATGGTTGTGGTGAAAGGTCACTGACCAGAAACGTTAACTCGGTTTCTCTCTCCACAGATGCTACCTGACCTGCTGAATATTTCCAGCATTTTCTGTTTCTATTTCAGTTTTCCAGCCTCTGCAGTATTTTGCTTTTGCCTTGCAAAATGGTGTCGCGCTTCGGGCAAAGGGACAGAAACTGGCAAATTGCTGGCCTGTTTTTATTTCAGATTTTCAAATTGCTGGCCTGCTTTAGTACAGCAGCTTTTTAAAAAATAAAAAAAAAGTTTTAAAAAAAAAGTGGACCTAAATTGGGCCAAAATCCAAACGTTTCCAAACCATTATTGGAAATGAAAATTGGGATGGGTTCTGTTACGGGCAGGAAAATTCCCTCTGCCAGTTTACCCCCAAACGATGGTTAAATTTACCCCCCCAGTGAATGTCAGAATAAAGGTACAGTTCCATCTGGGAGGGCGTTTAAGGAGTTTGTACATAATGTTAACCAGGGCAGGAAACTTAAAGACATTTGAGTAAGTTATTAATTTATCAAGGGTCTGGTAGATTTTTCTAAAAACTACCAATTTATTACTCTTTATCATTCAAGGTCCGAGAATTAAAACAGAGAACACCAGTAGAACTAAGCAGCTTACTAAACTATCCATTTCCTTTATAACCGTTCTATTCTACTGTTCAGGAATATCCCTCCAGGTTGCTTTTTGTTAAATGCCATTGCCGAGAACTAAAATAAGTATGTGTGTGTTCCTCGGAGTAACACGCCCTCAGAACAGCGATAAAACCTTGACTGACCTTTCCATGGCCGTAGGTATTTTTAAGGAATGAAGCTGGCCCCAACACAGTTTGGCATTCTCAGTGAAATAAACATCAGTAACCTTTGGAAACAGATCCAAGCTCCAAAAGGTTTCAATAACTAACCAAAATACAGTCAATTTTACAGTCAAAAGAGCACGTCAGCCAGACTCAAGCAGTGCTGCTCCAACTGCTTTTCAATTCACCCAATGCCAAGTGATGCAATTAAATAAAAAAGGGAACAATTTAAATTAGAAATGAATTCTACTTCTGGGTGGTACAATATTAACTGCAGCCCCTGTGCCCAGTGGGGAGAGGTGTTCCACAACGAGGCTTGGCCTTATTCCTTCTTTTCTTTTTCCATCACAGATCTGTTTTCTTTCAGCCCCTACACATTCCAGCGCTGGACATTTAAATGTTCTCAGCCACAGCACCAGCACACACTTTGTTTAGAGAACCACTGACTGCTCAAATGTACGGCTTTCAGCCGTCTTACATGAAACAGCGTTAGCCAGGCAAAATATGTAGCAGATGTCTAAAACTTTGGGTGGGAGGTTAAATTGGTTACTTAAGAAAGTTGCATTTCCTTCAAAAAAAGAATGTTTTGCTCCATAATAGCATAGCATTGAAAAGGTTTATATGCAGCAAGATAGGAGGCGTACGTCACTGAAACCTGGCTTGAAAGCATTCACTTAAACCGGTGAAGCTTCAAAGCTCAAAATTCATGGGTCCAATTTAATAGGACACAGCAGGAATGTAGTCGGGAAGAGGCTTTAGTCTTTTCCTGGCTTCTTCCGTGCTTATTAACCAGCTGCAAGGAGGCCTACAAAAGAGAGTGGGATTAGCCCCCCTCCAGGTAGGAAAAATGTCACCCTCACATTCAAAAACACATTACTGTAAAGTACATGAAGAATGAGATTATCTGAAAGAGATTTTGGACTATTTGTTAGTTTATCCCTGGAAGGTAGAGAAATAAAGCTGAGCTTCCATTGTACAGAATTCTAAACAGACAGGACACAAAATGCGGGCTAACGATAGCTTATATTTCTCCCAACACTGTACCTGTACATCAACATACTTCAACAAACTCCTTAAGCGTCTTTTGGATGAAGAGGGTGCCTTACCGCTACTTGGGCAGAATCCATGAACCGAAGGCCAAAGTAGTCTTTCTCAATGATGTCGAGATGGTACATGATCTGCTCAAACAGCTCTTGGCCTTTCGCTTTTTTCTAAAAAGAACAAAAATACATGAAAATTTCTGAGCAGAATGTTCACAGTCAGTTTTAAATGGTTTTACACAAGTTCAAAAGGAACATTTGTTTTTAAACATACGTTCAAAATCGGTTTGTTTCATGGACCAAAATTTGCACACAAATATCAATAAAGATGAAAATTAGCACTCATTTTAATTGAAGACTATACAGTACAAACTTACATAAGAATTAGGAGCAGGAGTAGGCCATACGGCCCCGCGAGCCTGCTCCGCCATTCAATAAGATCGTGGCTGATCTTCGACCTCAACTCCACTTTCCCGCCTGATCTCCATATCCCTAGATTCCTCAAACTCCATTCGCCCACATTTCCCTTACCCAACAAAAATCCATTGATCTCGGGTCTTGAAAATTTCAATTGAACCAGCACCCACAGGCTTTTAGGGGGGGGGGGGGGGGGGTCACTCCTAAATGGCCGAGCTCTAATTTAAAGATTCTGCCTCCTTAGGCTCAGTGTTAGCTGAAGGGCAGGATGCAACACAGTAAATTAGATTCACACAGAGAATGCTCAGGAGGTCAGGCAGCGCACGCACGCACGCACGCACGCACACACGCACACACGCACACACGCACACACACACACATTTACGGGGCCCGTAACCGCGTACGCTAGCGCCCCGCAAGTTCTGGGCTTTCCTGCACGCGATGCGCGAAAAGCCGGAACTTGCGATCGGTCAAGTTTCAGCTCGACCGGTCGTCTGCACCCCCGGGAAATGGACATTCGCTGGCGGAGAGTTGAGCTTTTTCAGCCCAACCACTGCCCAGCGAATGCCCACGAAACTCTTACGCCTGGTAAAAGCAAGCGTAAGGGTTTAAATAAATATTAAAATACATTTTTAAAAATCATTTAAACATTCAAAAGCCTTTAAAATTAGCTTAGGTTATTTCTGGCCCCTTTAAAAATGTTTTCATTTATTTTTCAAAAAATTAAATTTTTGTTTCAAATGTTTAATTAAATTGTATTTTGATTAATTTTAACCATGTGGTGATTTATTTTTATTTAGGTTGTGTGAAAGTGTGATTTTTATCTCAATCCTATTAATCGTATGGTGATTCCGTACGTAAATGGAAGCCCTATAAGCATAATGGGAATTCCCCCTTTTTGATTGGTTGGGCCGGCCCACGTCATCACGTGGGCCTTTACGCAGGCGTTGCCTGCAGGCTCAGGATTGCAAGAGTCCGAAGATATGGAGGAACCATTCGCCCGCGGGAAGCCACCGACCGCAATTTCAGGTCCAACGATTCAGGTCGTTGGCCTTTCGTCAGAACCCGTCCCAGCATCTGCAGTATTTTGCTTTTATCTGAATTAGATTCACCTCAGCATAAAATACCAATCTAGTCAAAACAAGACTTCCATCCATTTACTAGGGCTGTCTACATTCAGGAAATAGTAGGAGGAGTGAGATTTAGGATCTAGAGAGCGAGACTGATCGCAAACTCATTGAAACATTGGGAGCTGCGTTTATTTTTGAGAGTGAGAAACACCAAAAATCAGTGGTAATCTGAAGCTAAAAATGAACGAGTCTCAGACCAAATGAGTGAAAGTTGACATGGAAGTGGTAACAGGGCACTTTGAAAATAATAATAGGATTGGGCAGTCAACACGGATTTATGAAAGGGAAATCGTGTTTGACAAATCTGTTAGAGCTTTTGAGGTTGTAACTAACAGAACAGATAAAGGGGGAACCAGTGGATGTGGTGTATTTGGATTTTCAAAAGGCATTTGATAAGGTTCCACACAAGAGGTTATTAAACAAAATTAGGGCTCATGGGATTGGGGGTAATATACTAGCATGGATTGAGGATTGGTTAATGGACAGAAAACAGAGTAGGAACAAACGGGTCATTTTCAGGTTGGCAGGCTGTAACTAGAGGGATACCACAATGACCAGTGCTTGGGCCTCAGCTATTCACAATCTACATCAATGATTTGGATGAGGGGACCAAATATAACATATCCAAGTTTGCTGATGATACAAAGCTGGGTGGGAATGCAAGTTGTGAGGAGGATGCAAGGAGGCTTCAAGGGGATATAGACAGTCTAAGTGAGTGGGCAAGAACATGGCAAATGGAATATAATGTGGAGAAATGTGAAGTTATCCACATGGTAGGAAAAATAAAAAAGTGGAGTACTTTTTTTTAAATGAAGATTGGGAAATGTTGGTTCAGAGGGACCTGGGTGTCCTTGTACAGTACAAGAATCACAAAGTTAACAGGCAGGTACAGCAAGTAATTAGGAAAGCAAATGGTGTGTTGGTCTTTATTACAAGAGGATTTGAGTTTACATTGAAACATAGAAGATAGGAGCAGGAGTAGGCCATTCAGCCCCTCAAGCCTGCTCCACCATTTAATATATCATGGCTGATCATTCAAATTCAGTACCCTGCCCCTACTTACTCCCCATATTCCTTGATCCCTTTAGCCTTAAGAAATATAATCTAACTCCTTATTGAATATATTTAATGAATTGGCCTCAACTGCCTTCTGTGGAAGAGAATTCCACAGGTTCACCACTCGCTAGGTGAAGAAATTCCTCCTCATCTGTCCTAAATGGCTTACCCCTTATCCTTAGACTGTGACCCCTGGTTCTGGACTCCCCAACCATCGGGAACATCCTTCCTGCATCTAGTCTGTCTAGTCCTGTTAGAATTTTATAAGTTTCAATGAGATCCCCTCATTCTTCTAAACTCTAGCAAATACAAGCCCAATCAACCCAATCTCTCATCATACGTCATTCCTGCCATCCCAGGTATCAGTCTGGTGAATCTTCACTGCACTCCCTCCATGGCAAGAACATCCTTCCTCAGATAAGGCGACCAAAACTGCACACAATACTCAAGGTGTGGCCTCACCTAGGCCCTGTACAACTGCAGCAAGACATCCTTGCTCCTGTACTCGAATCCTCTCACTACGAAGGCCAACATACCATTTGCCTTCTTAACCGCCTGCTGTACCTGCATGCTTACCTTCAGCAACTGGTGCACAAGGGCACCCAGGTCTCGTTGCACTTCCCCTTTTCCCAATCTATTGCCGTTCAGATAATAATCTGCCTTCCTGTTTTTGCCACCAAAGTGGATAAACTCACATTTATCCACATTATACTGCATCTGCCCAATCACCCAACCTGTCCAAATCATACTGGAGTTTCTCTGCATCCTCCTCACAGCACACATGCCCACCAGGCTTTGTGTTGACTGCAAACTTGGAGATATTACATCTAGTTCCCTTGTCTAGATCATTGTGAATAACTGGGGTCCTAGCACCGATCCCTGCGGTACCCCACTAGTCACTGCCTGCCACTCGGAAAAAGACCCGTTTATTCCAACTCTTTGCTTCCTGTCTACCAACCAGTTCTCTAACCAAGTCAGTACCTTACCCCAAGCCCATGTGCTTTAACTTTGCATGCTAATCTCTTATGCGGGACCTTATCGAAAGCCTTCTGAAAGTCCAAATACACCACATCCACTGATTCTCCCTCATCTATTCTACCAGTTACATCCTCAAAAAATTCCAGTAGTTTAGTCAAGCATGATTTACCTTTTGTAAATCCATGTTGACTTTGTCCGATCCTGTCACTGTTATCCAAGTGCTCTGCTATTACATCTTTTATAATGGACTCCAGCATTTTCCCCACCACCGATGTCAGGCTTACCGGTCTATAATTCCCCCTTTTCTCTCTACCACCTTTTTTAAATAGTGGGGTTACATTAGCTACCCTCCAATCCATAGGAACTGTGCCAGAGTCTATAGAATTTTGGAAGATGACCAGCAATGCATCTACTATTTCTAGGGCCACTCCCTTAAGTACTCTAGGATGTAGATTATCAGGCCCTGGGGATTTATCGGCCTTCAATCCCACCAATTTCCCCAACACCATTTCCGTACAAATTCTGATTTCATTCGGTTCCTCCCTCTCATTAGACCCTATGTTCCCCAACATCTCTGGGAGGTTATTTGTGTCCTCATTTGTGAAGACAGAACCAAAGTATGTATTTAATTGGTCTGCCATTTCTTTGTTCCCCATTATAAATTCCCCTGATTCTGACTGCAAAGCACCTACGCTTGACTTCACCAATCTTTTTCTCTTCCCATATCTGTAGAAGCTTTTACATTCAGTCAGTTTTTATGCTCCCTGCAAGCTTACGCTCATATTCTATTTTCCCCCTCTTAATTAATCCCTTTGTCCTCTTTGCTGAATCCTAAACTGCTCCCAATCCTTAGGTTTACTGCTTTTTCTGACCAATTTATATGTCCTCTCCTTGAATCTTATGCTATCCCTAATTTCCCTTGTAAGCCACAGTTGAGTCACCTTTTGTGTTTTATTTTTATGCCAAACAGGGATGAACAAATTCTGTAGTTCATCCATGCGATCTTTAAATGTTTGCCATTGCCTATCCACCGTCAACCCTTTAAGTAACATTCCCCAATCCATCCTAGCCAACTCGCGCCTCATACCATCGTAATTTCCTTTTAAGAGTAAAGACGCCTTACTGCAATTATGCAAGGCCCTGGTGAGACCACACCTGGAGTATGGTGTACACTTTTGGTCTCCTTACCGAAGGAAGGATATACTTGCCATAGAGGGAGTGCAACGAAGTTTCACCAGACTGGTTCCTGGGATGGGGGGGTTGTCCTACGAGGAGAGATCGAGTAGACTGGGCCTATATTCTCTGGAGTTTAGAAGAATGAGAGGTGATCTCATTGAAACATACAAAATTCTTACAGGGCTCGACAGGGTAGTTGAAGGGAGGATGTTTCCCTTGGCTGGGAAGTCTAGAACCAGGGGTCACAGTCTCAGAATAAAGGGTCAGCCATTTAGGACTGAGATGAGGAGAAATTTCTTCACTCAGAGGGTGGTGAATCTTTGAAATTCTCTACCCCAGAGGGCTGTGGAGGCTCAGTCATTGAATATATTCAAGATGAGAGTGCTAGATTTTTGAATATTAAAGGAATCAAGGGATATGGGGATAGTGCAGGAAAGTGGAGATGAGGTAGAAGATGATCTTAATGAATGGTGGAGCAGGCTCAAAAGGCCAAATGGCATAGTCTTGCTCATATTTCTTAAGTTATGTTCTTATACTTCAACCTTCCAGTTGGGACTCATTTTTAATTCTGCAAAGCGTGTCCAAAACAATCCATTAGATCAGGAGTGTCCAACCTGCGGCCCTACGGATACATTGCTGCCAACCCGGTCCTCCGACCCCAGGCGACCCTCCTCCCACTCTATTTCAGCTCACCCTATTGATATATCCTTCTATTCCTTTCCTTTCTCCCTCATGTACTTATCTAGCTTCCCTTTAAAGGCATCTATACTATTCGCCTCAGCCACTCCAAATGGCAGCGAGTTCCACATTCTCATCACTCTCTGGGTAAAGAAGTTTCTCCTGAATTCCTCATCGGATTCAGTAACTATCTTAGAAGAGCTATTGTAGTTTCTATGACATTGTTTCTGAACACACAAGGGTTGCAGTCTCCACCCTTCGAGTGGCCGCTCACTCCATATTACTCCAGCTTATTGGGACTGTAACATGCATCCTGACTGAATCAGGCACTACGGCCATCAGATCAGCATCCACCACAGGGTAATTGTACCTTTTAAACCAACAGGGTTGGACGGACTTCCTAGAGTGTTGCAGTCCTATGAATTTCAAAAACTCCAACACAATGACACTGCTCTTTAAAGCGGGGCGGTGCCCTTCACACCGGGCTGGTCTGCCGCAGTACTGAAGGCATGACGAGCAACGACACTGCTGCTTACCGTCACCAGTTTGATGCCAGCAATTCAACTGTGCCCAAGATGCCATCGTGCAAATGCTGTATCTACGGAAACTGCTGACACTATGACTGCGCTGCCTGCCTACCCCTTCTGCAAGACAGTCTTCAAAAACAGCAGCACTGTTTCTTCATAACCTCTGCAATTGCAGGAGATCTTTTTCTCCCTAATTTCGTCTCCCGAAGGTGCCGAGGGGGGTTGGGGTACATTTCCAGAGGAGCCGACAGGGCTCCGAGCCCATGGCTAAATGGGCTTATGGGTGTCAAGTAAGCCGCCCAACCCATTCAAGGGGTAGAGGGAGGGCATCACAATCATATCCTTGCCTGATGTCCAAACACTCATGTTTTTCAGTTGGAATCTCCGGATAGTAATCGGCAGCAAGAACATTAGGTCGCTTCCTGTCCCCTCGGAAGCCTCAGGGATTATTTGGCGCGCAACAGATGACAGGAAAATAGGGATTCAGTTATGAAATTTCAAACCATTGCCTTTGAGATCTCAACACGTCTTTTGTGCTGGCTGACCTAAATTGGCTCCTGGTTAAGCAACGCCACGATTTTAAAATTCTCATCCTGGTTTTCAAATCCCTCCATGGCCTCGCCCCTCCCTATCTCTGTAACCTCCTCCAGCCCCACAACCCTTCGAGATATCTGTGCGCCTCCAATTCTGGCCTCTTGAGCATCCCCATTTTAAATCGCTCCACCATTGGCAGCCGTGCCTCTGGAATCACAGAATGGATACAGCACAGAAGGAGGCCATTCGGCCCGTGCCGGAAAAAAACAGCGGCGGACAGCGTTCCCTCCCTAAACCGCTCCACCTCGCGTTCCTCCTTTAAGATGCTCCTTAAAACCTGCCTCTTTGACCAAGTCTATCCTAATATCGCCGTGTGGGGCTCGGTGTCAAATTTTGTTTGATACTTGCTCCTGTGAAGCGCCTTGGGACATTTTACTGCATTAAAGGTGCAATATAAATAAAAGTTGGGGTTTTTTTTAATGAAAAATAAAGATCATTTTGTCCAGTGTTGCAAGGTAAACTGGACTTTCAATATCTATCTGCAAATGCAAGTAAACAAAACTTCAGCAAGTTAAACAGGTTTATAATAACCACGGCAACATGGGAAGGGCTGAATTAGTACAAGTTACCACTATTTTAAGGAAGAGAGAGAATAAATCGGAGGGAAACGTCCTCAGTATTGCACTGTCGCCTCATTTCCCTTCCTCTATAAACAAATAATTTGCCAATAAATCCAATAGGGAACTCAGGAGAAACTTCTTTACCTAAAGAGCGATAAGATTGTGGAATTTGCAACCACAAGGAGTAGTTGAGGCGAGCAGCATAGAAACATTCAAGGGGAAGCACATGAGGGGGGAAAGGAATAGAAGGGTATGTTGATGGGGTGAGATGAAGAAGGGTGGGAGGAGGCTGGTGTGGGGCATAAACGCTGGCACGGACCGGTCGGGCCGAATGACCTGTTTCTGTGCCGGCTCGACGTAATTCTGTGTAAAAGTAATTCCAGTCCTTCTCCTGAAGAAATCGCCTTTTTCCTGGGACACCAGTGGCCATTATACAGAGAGAGGAGTGGAGCAGAGTTTCCCCTCTCCTGAACTGTGTCATGCCGAAGACAATCGTGGTGCTTCCACTGCTGCCCCAAGCCGAGACCGGCTAATGCAGAACAGGCCAGAGATCAAACTTGCCTCATTTAACACGCCAGAAAAAAAGCATGGCAACTTCAGAAATAAGTAAAGAAAAGGTATTTGTGCTATTAATTCAGAAGTGGGCTGAAAAATATTTCCTAACAAAACAACCAGCCCAAACTTTAAAGTCATTGTATAATCCCATTTAGCCTCAGCGAAGCATTTTTTTTTTAAATATAAATACAAAAGATTTGTTTAGGTCGGTTGAACATTCAATGGCCACTCATATTTGTCCAGTGCATAGAAAGTCTGACTAAGCTTTTTGAAGTAGGCACAAAAGCAGCATTGTAAGGCCTTAATGAACTATGCCCCAATGCTGCAGTGTTCACAGGAATCAGGAGGCTGGTTTTCTTTAGGCAAAAAAAAAACTCAAGTTCCATTTCTTCCCAGCCACCCACAAGTCACGGCAACAAAAAACAAAAACAAACAAACAAACATAACTGGGCGGCTTTTAACCCATGGAACACCGACCGGCCTGAACAAGAGCCGTCGGCGGGAGGGAAAGAATCGGCAACTGCGATTTATGTTTCCAGAGCGAGGCATAGCAAAAAAAAGTTACATTTTTAAAACCCAGATGATAAGGTTCACATCAAAATAAATGGGTCACGTCAAGTTTTGAATCAACCATTAAGAAAGGGTACGGTATTTAATACACATTCATAAAGCAGAGGAGAAAGTAAGGTGTCAAAAGAATTAAGTCTTTCCAGAAAATTACTCGGCAATAATGAGTTCAAAAACTAGGAGACATAATTTGAAAAAAATAGGAAGTTGGGTGTAGATGAAGAATTCAGGCAGAGGCATTGCACAAAAAGGTTGTGGGTTCAAGCATAACTATAACAACAAGAAGTTGCATTTATAGAGTGCCTTTAATTTGGTAAAATGTCCCATGGAGTGTCACAAAATTTGATACCGAGCCACAAGGAGATATTAGGACAGATGACCAAAAGCTTGAAGTGGGTTTCAAGGAGCCTCTTAAAAAGGTGTAGAGCGGCGGAGAGGTTTATGATGCATCATTCAACCATTTGAATGATGCATCATAACTAAAAGCAAAGTGGGAATTCAGTGCTGAAAAATGTTTAATTATCAGAACGCTTGAATTAAACGATTTTGAATTAAGAGCAGATTGGATGTAAATATCTAGTCAAGAGGGAGAATTTAGGAGGAGGGAGAGAGAAAACGAGCAAGTGTGGATTAATTAAGGGAAGCCGGCATGGATTAGTTAAAGGCAAATTGTGTTTAACTAACTTGACTGAATTTTTTAATGAGGTAACAGAGAGGGTTGATGAGGGCAATGCGGTTGATGTGGTTTACATGGACTTACAAAAGGCGTTTGATAAAGTGCCACATAATAGGCTTACCAGCCAAGTTGAAGCCCGTGGAATAAAAGGGACAGTGGCAGCATGGATACGAGATTGGCGAAGTGACAGGAAACAGAGAGTAGTGGTGAACGGTTGTTTTTCGGACTGGAGGAAGGTACACAGTAGTGTTCCCCAGGGGTCGGTACTAGGACCACTGCTTTTCTTGATACAGGTAGACTACCCTTTATCCGGACTTCCGAAAACCGAAACCCTCTAAAAACCGAAGGTTTTTTTCGGTCAGCGTAAGTCGTGCACACAACATGACCAGAGTGGCGCACGACTTACAGGCCTAGCCGGATAAGGGATAGTGTAGCATTTTTCCGCACTTCTGAAAACCGAAATTGCTCAGCGTAAGTGTACCAGCCTTTATCCGCACATCCGAAACCAGAAAACCTCTGAAAGCCGAAAGTGGAGCAAAGCATGACTTCTGAAAACCGAAATGCGCACGACCACGACCCTCGCCGACCCCCACCCCCGACCCCCCGGCCGAACCCGACCCCCACACCGTACCCCACCCCCGCCAAACCCCACCCAATTTCGGATAAGAGATAGTGTACCAGCCTTTATCCGCACATCCGAAACCAGAAAACCTCTGAAAGCCGAAAGTGGCGCAAAGCATGACCCGACGCTGCCGATGCTTGACCCACGCAGGTGTTATGCTGCTCTGTGTGATATTTGCTGCTCTCTTAGATATTTGCTGCTATTTGCAGCTCTTAGATATTTGCAGCTCTCTTAGATATTTGCTGGCTTTTAACAATGTGAAAATGCTAAAAAGAGCTGCAGATACCCCAATGGGTAACAGTGAGAAGCAGAGAAGGAAGCATCACTCATTATCGATATCGCAGAAAGTGGAGTTATTGCAGAAGCTTGATCGTGGTGTGTCTGTGCAACATCTTACTGAAGAATATGGTGTGGGAAGTACCACCGTATATGACTTAAAGAAACAGAAAGACAAGTTGTTGAAATTTTACACTGACAGTGATGACCATAAACTAATGAAAATTAGGAAAACATTGCATAGGGCAAAAAATGAAGATCTTGACCGTGTGCTGATTGAGTGGATTCGACAACGCAGAGGTGAACGTGTGCCACTGACTGGTTTGATGGTCATGAAGCAAGCTAGAATATACCATGAAGAACTGAACATTGAAGTTGAGTGTGAATATTCAGAAGGTTGGCTGCATAAATTTAAGAAGCGTCATGGTATAAAATATCTGAAAATCTGTGGTGAAAAAGCTTCTGCTGATCATGAAGCAGCTGAAAATTACATAGATGAGTTTGCAAAAATAATATCGGATGAAAACCTCGGTCCTGAACAAATTTACAATGCTGATGAAACAGCTCTGTTCTGGCGCTACGTTCCTAGAAAAACATTAGCAACGGCTGATGAGAGTGCACCAGCAGGTTTTAAGGATGCTAAGGACAGGTTGACTGTTCTTGGGTGTGCCAATGCTGCAGGCACACACAAGTTAAAGTTGGTAGTGATTGTAAAAAGCCAACATCCGAGATGTTTGAAAGGTGTATGCAATTTACCTGTGCATTATTATGCGAGCAGGAAAGCATGGGTAACCAGAGGAATATTTTCTCACTGGTTCAATAACCACTTCGTACCAGCGACACGAGCTCATTGCAGGCAAGTTGGACTGGAAGAAAACTGCAAAATGTTATTGTTCCTGGACAACTGCTCCACACATCCCCCTCCTGAACTTCTTGTGAAAAGTTATGTTTTCGGCATTAACTTTCCCCCTAATGTGACATCTTTAATACAGCCTTGTGACCAAGGAATTTTACGCTCCATGAAGAGCAAGTATAAAGACGATTTTTTGAACTCTATGCTTGATGCAATCAACAGAGGCGAAGGAATCCAAAGCTTCCTGAAAGAATTCAATGTTAAGGATGCCATTTATGCAGTTGCTAATGCTTGGAACGATGTTGACAAACCAACATTAACAAATGCTTGGCACAGACTTTGGCCTTCAACGATGTTTCATGAAGATGGACCTGCAGATGACGAGTTTGAAGGATTTCCTGTCAGTCAGGAGAAGATGATGATATCAAACCTCCTCACTTACGCCAAAGGTTTATCATCCGAAAGTGTAAATACGTTAGAGGAAGCTGACATCGAAGAAGTGCTGAACATTGACAATGATGCACCTGTTGTGAATTCATTGAGTGATGGGGAAATTGCTGAAATGGTGTTAAATAAAGACAAGCATGAGGACAGTAGTGATGATGACATTGTGAACACAGGTGAAAAAATCCCCATAGACGATATGGTGACAATGTGTGATCAGTTAATTGCTGGCCTTGAAAAACGTGCATTTATCAGTGAGCAAGAGATTATGCAAGTTTACTCAATTAAAGAGAGACTGCTTAGACAGAAACCAATGTTAATGAGACAGATGACACTGGAAGAAGTCTTTAAAAAGGCCGTCTGTCGTAGTCATGCTTCATCACTTGAGAATCCTGTTCCTGGCCCATCTTCAGATGTCCAACTCCAACCTGATGACAACACTGATGTACCATCTTCTCCAAGATCCTCAAGCCAGATGTAATGTACCTTTATTGCATGTTTATGTACAGGTATTTAGCTTAGTTTGTACCTGTACATGTTTGAAGTTTTACTGAATGTTTTCCTTACAAATAAACTGTACTACAGTATTTATCCCTGTAACTACAGTATTTATAGTTGTTATTTTCGGATAAGGGATAGTGTATCCTTTATCCGCACTCCCAAAAACCGAATTACCTCTGAAAACCTAAGTGTTTTCGCGCACCTTCCGAAATCCGAAATTTTCCTAAAACCGAAACACGGCTGGTCCCGAGGTTTTCGGATAAAGGATAGTCTACCTGTATATATTATTAATGACTTGGACTTGGGTGTACAGGGCACAATTTCAAAATCTGCCGATGACACAAAACTTGGAAGTATAGCGAACAATGAGGAGGATAGGGGTAGACGACAAGAGGACATAGACAGGCTGGTGGAATGGGCGGACACGTGGCAGATGAGGTTTAACGCAGAAAAGTGCGAAGTGATACATTTTGGTAGGAAGAACGAGGAGAGGCAATATAAACTAAAGGGTACAATTCTAAAGGGGGTACAAGGACAGAGACCTGAGGGTATATGTGTGCACAAATTGTTGAAAGTGGCAGGGCAGGTTGAGAAAGCATTTTTTTTTTTTTTTTTTATTCGTTCATGGGATGTGGGCGTCGCTGGTAAGGCCAGCATTTAATGCCCATCCCTAGTTGCCCTTGAGAAGGTGGTGGTGAGCCGCCTTCTTGAACCGCTGCAGTCCGTGTGGTGAAGGTACTCCCACAGCGCTGTTAGGGAGGGAGTTCCAGGATTTTGACCCTGCGACGATGAAGGATCGGCGATATATTTCTAAGTCAGGATGGTGCGAGACTTGGAGGGGATCTTGGAGGTGGTGGTGTTCCCATGCGCCTGCTGCCCTTGTCCTTCTAGGCGGTAGAGGTCACGGGTTTGGGAGGTGCTGCCGAAGGAGCCTTGGCAAGTTGCTGCATTGCATCTTGTAGATGGTGCACACTGCAGCCACAGTACACCGGTGGTGGAGAGAGTGAATGTTTAAGGTGGTGGATGTGGTGCCAATCAAGCGGGCTGCTTTGTTCTGGATGATGTCGAGCTTCTTGAGTGTTGTTGGTGCTGCACTCATCCAGGCAAGTGGAGAGTATTCCATCACACTCCTTACTTGTACCTCGTGGATGGTGGAAAGGCTTTGGGTAGTCATGAGGTGAAACACTCGCCGCAGAATACCCAGCCTCTGACCTGCTCTTGTTGCCACAGTATTTATGTGGCTGGTCCAGTTAAGTTTCTGGTCAATGGTGACCCCCAGGATGTTGATGGTGGGGTTGAAAATGCATACAGGATCCTGGACTTCATAAATAGAGGCAGAGTGTACAAAAGCAAGGAAGTTATGATGAACCTTTAGAAAACACTGGTTCAGCCACAACTGGAGTATTGTGTCCAATTCCGGGCACCGCACTTTAGGAAGGATGTCAAGGCCTTAGAGAGGGTGCAGAAAAGATTTACAAGAATGGTTCCAGGGATGAGGGACTTCAGTTACATGGATAGACTGGAGAAGCTGGGGTTGTTCTCCTTAGAGCAGAGAAGATTGAGAGGAGATTTGATAGAGGTGTTTAAAATCATGAGGGGTCTAGACAGAGTAGGTAGAGAGAAACTGTTCACATTGGCAGAAGGGTCGCGAACCAGAGGACACAGATTTAAGGTGATTGGCAGAAGATCCAAAGGCGACACGAGGGAAAGCTTTTTTACTCAGCGAGTGGTTATGATCTGGAACGCACTGCCTGAGAGGGTGGTGGAGGCAGACTCAATCGTGGCTTTCAAAAGGGAATTAGGTAAGTGCCTTAAGGAAAAAATTTGCAGGGCTACTGGGAAAGAACGGGGATGGGGTCTAGCTGAAGTGCTCCTGCAGAGAGCCGGCACGGGCTCGACGGGCCGAATGGCCGCCTTCTGTGCTGTAACCATTCTATGATTCTAAGTGCAAGGCAGACAGACCGACACAACAAGTGCACACAAGAAAGAGAACAAGAGTGTGACAGCACAAGAGAGCGAGTGAAAATAAGAGTATGAGAGCATGCGCAAGAACAACAGCATCATAAAATATTTACCTTATCTTTCAAAGTAGTGGGTGGGATTCTCCCCCTTGGGACAGATTAGCAGTGGAGTGGGACTTCCATCCAACCCACCCATTTTGCTGGGCCAGAGGTCATAATTTATGCATACTGGATTCCAGCCGGGATCCCGCCGCCAATAGGGAGCCAGTCAGCGCCCGGCGGTGCTGCAGCAACGCCTCCGCTACAGCGTCAAAAGAGGCAGCCGGGCATTTAGAGGGTCAGAAGAGCAATGGAGTATTAGCCTTGTAGGCCTCAGCAGAGACCAAGGACTCTAGTAGGCCCTCTCTCTCTCTCTAGTCCCTGACCTCTGAGCCACTACTGCTGCCACCGCAGGCCGACCATCACCAGGCCGACCATCACCTTCCACACGGCGGTCCCAAGAAGCAGCATTAGTGGGGCAGATAGGAGGGAAATGGGCAGCCAGCAGCGGCCCCGGCAGGTGCACGAGATCTGGGTGGGGGCGGTGAGGCAGTGGTAGGCCTCATTGTCAGCATTTGCCTCCTTCCCCATCAGTATCCCACCCCATTTTGTACACAATCACGAGAGAGAATAAATCCAAGTGTGTGCAGAGCAAATTATCCCTTTATACGTACACAACTAGATGATAGCCATGAATTGCTTGAACTTTCTGCACCAATACTATCACTGGCCTGGAACACAAGAGTACCAGGATGCATATAGTAACTAGGGTGGCCTCCATGAAATCATCGAAAATTCCTACATACCACAATGAATGATGTGGCAGGAGAAATAGTTCAGGGATAGATTCATCAGCTTAATGGGTCAACAGACAATGAAGATCTTTGCTAAGAAAAAAGTGTGTGTTTTTTTAAAAAGTTGCCCGAGGGCATTTTTTGCAGCGATGTTTTGAGAGGTGTCTTGACAAGAAGAAATGGTGACCTCAATGTGCAGCTGGAATGTAAACAGTGATAGTAACTGTATGAGAGAGAGAGGGGGGGGGAAAAAACAGAGGGGAGAGAAAGGAGAGGAGAGAGGGGGAGGGAAAGGAGAGGAGAGCTGGGGTAAGGAGGGGAGAGAGGGAGTGTGCGAGCAGGGGGGGGGGGGGGGGTGGGGGGAGAGAGAGGAGACAGAGACAGCAAAATTTGAATTTTTGTGTGTATTTTGCCACAAGTGTAAATACCTCATTAGCCAGAAAGCTACACAACTCAGTAGCATCTTCACACTGATTCAAAAACAAGTTGGTTTTATATTCTACACTGTATCCAGAATAAAATACTGTAATGCCCAAGAATAACCAAGTCCTGGTGTGTTATTTTGAAAATATGGTTAAAACTCTTGTTTATTCATTTACTTGTTTGACTGATCTTTCAGTACAGATTCCTGAATTAATGCTTTTGCAATGCACTCCAGCTCAATTAACAAGTAATCCAATAACTGTCCAAACCACTTTCTCCCAACAGAAACCACGTTGAATTTACAAAGCCTTTTCAGAAGTTGGCGTCAGTTTGGTAGCACTCTCGTCCCAGAGTCTTAGGGAGAGAAATTGAGTATAGCCCCATTTGGGGCGCCAGCCTCGCCAGGACGCTAAAAGTAGCGCCCCCCCCGCCGGAAATTGAGTGGTAGCGCCCCAAAGGGAAGCGCGGTGCTACTGGAGGCGCCCCGCATCCCTCTTGGGGCGCTGCGACTGAACATCGTGGCGCAATGTGCCGCAGCGCCACACGCTGTGGCAAGTCGCGCTGCGGTATTGCAGGCCTTCCTCCCCTTCTTAAAGGGGAGGGGCCTTGTGCAGCGCGATCTAGGGCCCAGCTGGGCCCCCGAGGATCGGGAGTGCAGGCAAAAGAGCCCGGCACCGAAGAGAAGTGCCGGGCTCTTGGAACGCAGCCGGCACTCCGCGGGGGGGGGTTCAGGAGGCCGGGGACGGGAGCGCAGGCAGGCGGCCAACAACAAAAATGGCCGCCCCGCACCTTGCCTTTAATTTGCGCCTCCCCGGCCGCAGGTAGCCCCCCCTGAACCCGTCGGACATAGCGTCCGGCAGTAAATCAGGGGGCGCTGCCAAATATCACAGCCAGGGCGTCAGCAGGGCGCTGCGCACACCAATGACGTCATCGGCAGCAGCGCAGCGCTAACGGTTAACGCCACCACTAACATCCCGCGGAATTTAGCGGGAGGCGCGGACAGTGCTGCGCCCAGGCGCCAGTTGGCTTGCGCCCCATTAGCGCCCTCTTAAGGCGCTAACGGGAGGCGCAAGCAACTGAACTTCTCCCCCGTGGCTTTAAGCTCTGCTCCAGCATCGTCACCACATAATCGAAACTCCAGTGCTCCCGGTGCAGTACGAGGGAGTGCTGCATTGTCAGAGATGCGCTCCTTTGAGGCTTTAAACTGAAGTCCTGAATTCCTGTCCCAGTAGTTCAGGTGAACGTTAGGAATTCCCATGCCACCGAGTTCTCCCAGTGTCCAGGCCAGCTTTCCTCAGAAATAGATAGTTTCCTAGAAGTAAAGGGAATTAAGGGTTACGGGGAGCGGGCAGGAAATTGGACATGAGTCTGGGTTCGGAATGGTCATGGCCCTGTGGGTAGTGGAGCGGGCCCAGGGGCCGTGTAGCCTTGTTCTGCTCCTACTGTGTTCTAATTCTGTTAGATTTCAGGAGATGGTTTTATTCCTGTTCCTGGCTGGGGTGGAGATCGCCTTTACAGAAGGTAAGTACTGTAGAAAATATAGGGACAGAGTGATCTCCTGGAAGAATTTCGATCGCCTAGATGGGTCGGAGAGGAATTTCCCAGATTTTTTTCTCCCAAATTGGCCATTGGGTCTTTATCTGGTTTTTCGCCTCTCCCGGGAGATCACATGGGTTCGGGTGGATGCAGAGTGATAGAAGATTTGAGGTTAGGATCAGATCAGCCATGATCTTATTGAATGGTGGAGCAGGCTCGAGGAGCCGATTGGCCTACTCCTGCTCCTATTTCTTATGTTCTTATGTTCTCCCTGAAGCAATACCATCAAAACATCAGATTACCGTGGCCATTCGTGGGACATTTCTGGCACAGAATGGGTGCAGGATTGCCTACACCTCAGTCATTCATGGTATGTGAAGTGCTTGGAGATGTTATGTAAAGGCAAGTTTTTCTTTTAAAACCACCTCAGACATAATGGTTTGCCCCACAATAAGGGCGAACAAAGTTAAGATGAATACGAAAACATTTATCTAATTAAGTTTCACTATTTATCAAATCGTTTAAAAAATGAATTTTGGATTGCTCAAACAACCACCAACCATTTAATTCTCTGACTGACCTGTTGCACATTTCCAACACAAATTTGTTTTTTTGTTGATTTGCAGCGTTCACTTTTAATCTAAGATCATCGGTAATTCTGTTTTTACATAAAGTACTTTCTGATGAAGGGTTACGCTCAAAATGTTAACTGCTCCCGAAGCCGACTGCCTGCCCGCCCTGTGCATCTTCTGTTTTCAGTTCAGATTTCCAGCATTCATACTTTTTCTTTTGATCTGCACTTATGCAAGTTACACTTCACACAAACATTTCATTCAACCTTTTAAACTATCCATACCAGCAAACTTCAACCTCCATCTAACTATCTCCCTTCCACATGGAGTTGAAGAGATAACTCAACAGTTCTCACCTTCACATCAACCACCTTAGCACCTTTGTTACTTTGATTTTTGAACGGGGGGGGGGGGGGGGGGGAAAGAGATGCTGTACAATAGCCCCGTACCGAGTCAAAATTCTGCTTTGTCCAAAATTCACCATGAATTTGGGTCATATTCAGACTCACACACTGCAACAGAGATTCTACAGCAGTAAGTTAGCAGGAGGGTAGAAGACTGGAGGACTGATTTTAATCCTGCCATCCCAGCAGCAACTGGGCGTGAGGGCAGTTAAAATAGGCTGACCACATGTACCCATTTTCCAGGGACAGTCCCCGGAGGAGGTAATGTGTCCCTGGACAAAACGTCCCCAGAAGAGTCCCCGGTTCATGAAACTCGTCCTAGACTATCCTAACTTTTAATTTCTCATGTTGGAATATGACGTACAACATACACACTGCACCATTCACCCTAACTTTTTTTAAATTTGTTTTCGGGATGTGGGCGTCGCTGGCAAGGCCAGCATTTATTGCCCACTCCTAATTGTCCTCGAGAAGGTGGTGGTGAGCCGCTGTCTTGAACCGCTGCAGTCCGTGTGGTGAAGGTACTCCCACTGTACTGTTAGGGAGGGAGTTCCAGGATTTTGACCCAGCGACGATGAAGGATCGGCTGATATACTTCCAAGTCAGGCTGATGTATGACTTGGAGGGGAACTTGGAGGTGGTGGTGTTCCCATGCGCCTGCTGCCCTTGTCCTTCTAGGTGGAAGAGGTCGTGGGTTTGGGAGGTGCTGCCGAAGAAGCCTTGGCAAGTTGCTGCAGTGCATCTTGTAGATGGTACACACTGCAGCCACGGTACGCCAGTGGTGGAGGGAGTGAATGTTTAAGGTGGTGGATGGGGTGCCGATCAAGTGGGCTGCTTTGTCCTGGATGGTGTCGAGCTTCTTGAGTGTTGTTGGAGCTGCAGTCATCCAGGCAAGTGGAGAGTATTCCATCACAATCCTTACTTGTGCCTTGTAGATGGCAGAAAGGCTTGATTACACATTTCCTTCCCGGGCGTTCCCCGTCAATCGTGCCCACGAGCGCCGTCTGTTCGGGAGGCCAGCCCCGAGGCAGGCTCGGCGGTGTAAGGGGGCCGGTCTGATGGTTAGCGTCCACGTCAATCGAGCACCGCCAGCGAGTTCGACACTCTCTCGACCCCAGCCTCGCTCAGCAACCAGACCCCCACGTTTCCCGCCTCCCTTCGCTACGGGATGTGCCAGTTTGAATCACAGTCCGTCACAAGCCATTTGGTCGGCAGGCTTCAGATTTTGTTCTCTCCTCCCACCACCCACCCACAATTCAAAATGGCCACCAGTCGGAAGCCGATTGGTCGGCGACGGTCACGCCCGATGATTCCGTTACTACATGACGTGTTTATTTTCCAGGAAAAAAAAGTCAGTAATGCTCGATCACAGTGGAGGCAAAGGGACAAGTGTTAGCAAGAACCTGCAGCAGTGTAGACAGCGTGTACGAAAAACTGACCTTCCTGAAGAGTGTTATTGTATTATTATTTATAAATGGTGTCTGAACTCGCTTCAAAAGTGTGATGTCACATCCGCAGTAATTATGTGCGCATGTTTCAAATTTGTAGTTTTATAAAATATAGGCCGCTAAAAATGTTTTTTTAATCTACATTTTCCATCCTGGCTACTTTGCTGTGCTCCTACCCTGTGTCCCCCCGCCCCCCCAGATTTGGTTTAGAAAATATGGTCACCCTACGTTAAAATGACCACGCCGACTTACCACCCTCTCCGCTCCCACTGCCTTCCTGCGATTTGCACTTTTAACCTGCTCTTTTGAGCAGGCGAGACGGACACCCGGCAGAAGGCACCAGGGGTCCTTCTTTAAATATGCAGATCGGGCATCGCTGATGTCATCGGGGCTCGACTGCAATCATAACTTGAGGCGAGAGCAGGGAAGAATTTTTTTTGTCTTATAACACGAAGCGCCTTGGGGCATTTTACTACGTTAAAGGTGTTATATAAATACAAGTTGTTGTTGTTGGCGTATTATGGGCTCTACTGCAACTTAGTGTAAGATTTTCACACTCCACTCCTGCAGGAATTGCGTGACTGCAGGTGGGACAGTACTCAATTTTTGGTATCGCACTCACAATACAGTAATACCAAGCCGAATGTGACCATAGTATAACAGAGGCAAGAGCTCCCTTGCTGTTGGCTGATGCTGAAGAAAGGAAGAACTGTGGACACAGCCTGGTGGAGCGATGACACTAATGCTCCTGACAACCCTCTCAGTTATGTTAATCGCATTAATCCCAGAAGGCAATTTCAATGTACCCTCTCTATAAAATGCTACAACAACTCCTGAATTTCAGATGAAGTGATGCAAACGAAATGCAATATAATAGGGAGAGAGTCACTGACATGGTTTCTCAACTGTTCAAGAATTCTTTGCCGCTTTCATTCATCTTACTCTTCGCCATCAGTGAAGTAACTGATGGCACGGAGGGCATCATATCTCACTATGGCACGGTGGCATAGTGGTTAGCACTGTTGCCTCACAGCGCCAGGGACCCGGGTTCAAATCTGGCCTCGGGCGACTGTCTGTGTGGAGTTTGCACATTCTCCCTGTGTCTGCGTGGGTTTCCTCCGGGTGCTCCGGTTTCCTCCCACAGTCTAAAGATGTGCAGGTTAGGTTGAATTGGCTATGATAAATTGACCCTTAGTGTTAGGGGATTAAATACATGGGGTTACGGGGATAGGGTGGGATATGTGTCGGTGCAGGCTCGATGGGCCGAAATGGCCTCTATCTGCACTGTAGATTCTGTGATTCTGTGATATTTTCCTTCTTTCATATTTGGTTCTCAGAAAAATTCTCCTTATTGGACCCATCATCATCTTGATGGGTCCGAAGCAAACCCAACGGGCCGGATCTCAGCCTGCAACATTAGTAAATCCCCTGCAGTTGTTGCCCCAAAATCAGAAAGCTGATCTTTTTGGTTCCCTTTTCCCTTTCAACTCTACTCTCAATGACCTTGGTGAAGGATATTCCCCCTTTGCTCCATCTGCTTGACCTGGTGATTTGTCAGATCTTTCATTGAGACTTCTGGCCCTGACAGCATCCCCGTCTTCATCCTCAGGATAGGTGACTCCAAATTTACTCCTGCTTTATGCAGATTGTTCAATCTTACATACACCCAACCTTCCCTTCTTTTTCTTGGAAATTTGCTCCTGTTCACCCTATTCCTAAAAGTAGAACCTATTATCATTCAAACCATCACTTATTGTTCTTATCAGAAGCTGCTGTTAATTAAATTATGCATCACTTTTAAAGTACAGGCCTAACCCATCAATATCAGTATGGTTTTCAGCCTGTTTCATTAGTTAGTATGCTGCACATCTCCAGAACTTAGAGTCAAAGTCATAACGCCACAGAAGGAGGCCAATTGGTCCGTCGAGTCCGTGCCGGCTCTCTGTAGAACAATCCAGTCAGTCCCATTCCCCCGCTCTATCCCCGTAGCCCTGCAAGTTTATTTCCCTCAAGTGCCTATCCAGTCTCCCCCTGAAAACATTGAGTGTCTCCGCTTCCATCACTTCCGTCGGCAGCGAGTTCCAGGTCCTCACCACTCGCTGCGTAAAAAAGCTTTTCCTCACATCCCCCTTGTATCTCTTGCCCAAAACCTTAAATCTGTGTCCCCTAGTCCTTGTACCATCAACTAGTGGGATCAGCCTTTCCGCGTCTAGCCTATCCAAGCCCGTCATAATCTTGTACACCTCTATCAAATCACCCCTCAACCTCCTTTGCTCTAATGAAAACAAATCCAGCTTCTCCAACCTCTCCTTGTAGCTAAGATCCCCCATCCCCAGAACCATTCTGGTAAATCTCCTCTGCACCCTCTCAAGGGCCTTCACATCCTTCCTAAAGTGTGGTGACCTGAACTGGACGCAATACTCCAGTTGTGGCCTAACCAGTGCTTTATAAAGGTTCAGCATAACTTCTCTACTTTTGTACTCAATACCTCTATTTATGAAGCCCAAGATTCCATAGGCTTTGCTAACCACTCTCTCAATATGTCCCGCCACCTTCAGGGACCTATGCACATTAACTCCCAGGTCCCTCTGTCCCTGCACACTCTTTAAAACTGTGCCATTAAGTGTACATTGCCTCTCCCTGTTCCTTCTGCCAAAATGCATCACCTCACACTTCTCTGTATTAAATTCCATCTGCCACTTGTCTGCCCATTCTGCTAGCCTTTCTATGTCCTGTTGCAGTCGACTGGTATCATCCTCACTGTTTGCCACACCCCCAAGTTTGGGGTCATCGGCAAATTTAGAAATTCTACTCTGTATTCCAATATCCAGGTCATTTATATATCAAAAAAGCAGTGGCCCCAGCACTGACCCTTGGGGAACACCACTGTCTACCATCCTCCTGTCTGAAAAACAGCCATTTACCACAACTCGCTGTTTTCTGTCCTTAAGCCAATTCCATATCCAAGCTGCCACTGACCCACCTATTCCATGAGCCTCAATTTTGTTAACCAGCCTTCTATGTGGTACTTTGTCAAACTCCTTCCGAAAATCCATGTAGACAACATCCATTGCATTCCCTTCATCAATCCTCCCTGTTACTTCATCAAAAAATTCAATTAGAGTAGTCAAACACGATCTGCCTTTTACAAATCGGTGTTGGCTCTCCTTAATTAGCTTAAATCTCTCCAAGTGCCCATTAATTTTTTCCTTGATTATTGTTTCTAAAACATTACCCACCACTGATGTTAAACTGACCGGCCTGTAGTTACTAGGATTGCCCTTAACCCTTTCTTGACCAATGGTGTCACATTTGCCACTTTCCAATCCTCAGGCGGCACCCACCCCCCCTACCCACCCATCTAGGGAAGATTGGAAAATTATGAGAAGCCCTTCCGCTATCTACTCCCCCAATTCCCTTAACAACCTGGATGCAAGCCATCTGGGACCATACCCAGCGTTTCTAGTGCATTCTGTCTATCAATTTTCACCCTTCCACTACTTCTATCTGTTCCACTTCTACTGATATTTTGTCAGCATCCACTTCCTTGGTAAACACAGATACAAAATACTCATTGAGTATTCTAGCCTTGCCCTGCACCTCCAAGCATATATCACCTTTTGTCCCTAATAGGCCCCACCCCGCCTCTTACTACCCACTTACTGTTTACATGCTGGTAGAAGATTTTTGGGTTCCCTTTTATGTTAACCGCCATTCTACTCTCATGTTCTCTCTTTGCCAATCATATTTTCATCTTCACTTCCCCTCTCAACTTATTGTATTTGGTCTGCTTCTCCCTTGAAGAATTCACCTGACATTCATCATAAACCTTTTTTTGTTTCATCATCTTCTCTATCTCCTCGTCATCCATGTTTAGTTTCCTCTTAAATTATTCTGTGCTGTGGTTGATGGTTCATCCTCTGATTCATTTACAATGAACTCAGGTCCTGTCCCCTCTGTTTTTCATATCAACTGTGTTCTCCATGCATCATCCAACCCCGCAGACTTCTTGTGTAAATCCTTGAAGGTGGCAGGGCAGGTCGAGAAAGCAGTTGAAACAGCATACGGGATCCTGGGCTTCATAGGAGGCACAGAGTACAACAGCAAGGAAGTTATGATGAATCTTTATAAAACACTGGTTCAGCCTCAGCTGTCCAGCCCAGTGTTAGCTTGGCATGCTGGGCATTATTCTCACCTCTAAAAAGTCAGAATTTTGTAGATCAAAGCCCCACTCCAGGGCTTGAGCATGTCATTTAAGCGGAGACATCAGTGCAATATTGTTTCAGAATGTCTACGAACACTACTGTCAGCCAATGTGTTGGAAGCGGGGCAGGACATACAGCAATCAGTGTATTTTACAGCTAACAAAAATCTATTTACTCAGCCAACAGCAAAGCAAACAAAGTCTATTTACAGAGTCTATTTAAAGAGCTTGCAGCAAATAGAGCTCATGACTAAAACTGCAGCAACTTCTCCCAATAACAGCACGGTGATTTCTCCAGAAAAATGCAGCGAGTGGAGGAATAGTTACATGCAAATTATGTGCGTAATGTCAATCCCAGTCAATTACAGCAGTGCGGTCTCCAGGGCTGACTGACGGGGGAATTACCCAATCCTCGCCATTCGGAGCGGGAATAGAGGTGTCACTATATGCAATCTATATGTTTTGGGATGTGATCTTGAGAGTAAACTAGCAAGAAATATAAAAACAGATTGCAAGAGCTTCTACAAGTATGTGTAGCAAAAACAAGCGTTGGTCCCTTGGAGGCGGAGAAGAGTGAAATTACAATGTGGAATAAGGAAATGGCAGAGACTTTAAATAAATATTTTGTATCTGTCCTCAGAGTAGTAGACACAAAAAGCATACCAGAATTAGTGGGGAACTAAGGGGCTAATAAAAGAGTGAGGAACTTAAAGTAATTTATCAGTAGAGAAACAATACTTGAGAAACTAGTGGGACTAAAAGACAACAAATCCCCTGGACCGGATGACCTACATCCTAGGGTTCTAAAAGAGGTGGCTGCAGAGATAGTGGATGCATTGGTTGTGATCTTCCAAAATTTCCTAGATTCTAGAATGGTCCCAGTGGATTGGAACATAGAAAACGTAACCCTGCTACTCAAGAAAGGAGGGAAGAGAGAAAACAGGGAACTACAGGCCAGTTAACCTGACATCAGTCAGTCATCGGGAAAATGCTGGAATCCATTACTAAGGCAGTGATAATGGGGCACTTAGAAAATCATAAAAGTGAATCCAAAAGTCTTCTATAGGCATATAAATAGTAAACGGGTAGTAAGGAGGGGTGGGGCTGATTAGGGACCAAAATGGAGACCTACACATGGAGGCAGAGGGCATGGCTGAGGTACTAAATGAGTACTTTGCATCTGTCTTTACCAAGGATGAATATGCTGCCAAAGTCAAAGTGAAAAAGGAGGTAGTTGAGATACTGGATCAAAATTGATAAAGGAGGTACTAGAAAGGCTGGCTGTACTTAAAGTAGATAAGTCACCAGGACCAGATGGGATGCATCCTAGGATGCTGAGGGAAGTAAAGTTGGAAAGTGCGGAGGTACTGACCATAATCTTCCAATCCTCCTTGGACACGGGGCTGGTGCCAGAGGACTGGGGAATTACAAATGTTACACCCTTGTTCAAAAAAGGGTGCAAGGATAAACCCAGCAACTATAGGCCAGTCAGTTTAATCTCAGTAGTGGGGAAGCTTTTAGAAACAATAATCCGGGACAAAATTAACAGTCACTTGGACAAGTGTGGATTAATGAAAGAAAGCCAGCACAGATTTGTTAAAGGCAAATTGTGTTTAACTAACTCTTCCACCTAGAAGGACAAGGGCAGCAGGCGCATGGGAACACCACCACCTCCAAGTTCCCCTCCAAGTCACACACCATCCTGAATTAGAAGTATATCGCCGATCCTTCATCGCTGCTGGGTCAAAATCCTGGAGCTCCCTCCCTAACAGCACTGTGGGAGTACCTTCACCACACGGACTGCAGCGGTTCAAGAAGGCGGCTCACCACCACCTTTGAGGGCAATTAGGGATGGGCAATAAATGCTGAGCATGCCAGTGACGCCCAGATCCCATGAACGAATATTTTTTTTAAAATCCTCCTTGGATACGAGGGTGATGCCAGAGGACTGGAGAACTGCAAATGTGACACCCTTGTTCAAAAAAGGGTGCAAGGATAAACCCAGCAACTACAGGCCAGTCAGTTTAACCTCGGTAGTGAGGAAGATTTTAGAAATGATAATCCGGGACAAAATTAACCGTCACTTGGACATGTATGGATTAATGAAGGGCAGCCAGCACGGATTTGTTAAAGGCAAATCGTGTTTAACTAACGTGATTGAATCTTTGAGGTAACAGAGGGTTGATGAGGGCAATGCGGTGTACATGGACATCCAAAAGGTGCCACATAATAGGCTTGCCAGCAAAGTTGAAGCCCATGGAATAAAAGGGACAGTGGCAGCATGGATACAAAATTGGCTAAGAGACAGGAAGCAGAGAGTAGTGGTGAACAGTTGTTTTTCAGACTGGAGGAAGGTATACAGTGGTGTTCCCCAGGGGTCAGTACAAGGACCACTGCTTTTCTTGATGTATATTAAAGACTTAGACTTGGGTGTACAGAGCACTATTTCAAAATTTGCAGACACAAAACTTGGAAGTACAGTGAACAGTGAGGAGGAGAGTGATAGACAACAAGAGGACAGATAGGCTGGTGGAATGGGCGGACACGTGGCAGATGAAATTTAATGCAGAAAAGTGCGAAGTGATACATTTTGGTAGGAAGAATGAGGAGAGGCAATATAAACTAAAGGGTACAATTCTAAAGGGGGTGCATGAACAGAGAGACCTGGGGGTATATGTACACAATTCATTGACGGTGGCAGGGCAGGTTGAGAAAGCGGCTAACAAAGCATATGGGATCCTGGGCTTCATAAACAGAGGCAGAGAGTACAAAAGCAAGGAAATTATGATGAACCTTTATAAAACACCGGTTTGCCTCAACTGGAGTAGTGTGTCCAATTCTGGGCACCGCACTTTAGGAAGTGTCATGAATCTTACCATTCATGTAGAATGGACTCATGAGATAACACTGGGTGGCCAGCTGGTGGCGCCATCCAAGGAAAGTATAAATACTCGGGCGTGGGCCCAGCTTGCTCAGGACATTTTTGTAACTAGAACTCATGGTTGTGAAACAGTTGATTAAAGCCTTGTGCTTAGTAGTTTTCTTATGTCAGGAAGGATGTGAAGGCTTTAGAGAGGGTGCAGAAAAGATTTACAATAATGATTCCGGGGATAAGGGACTTCAGTTACATGGATAGACTGGAGAAGCTGGGGTTGTTCTCCTTAGAGCAGAGAAAGTTGAGAGAAGATTTGATAGAGGTGTTCAAAATCATGAGGGGTCTAGCCAGAGTAGAGAGAGAGAAACTGTTTCCATTGACAGAAGGGTCGAGAGCCAGAGGACACAGATTTAAGGTGCCTGGCAAAAGAACCAAAGGCGACATGAGGGAAAAAAAAAATTTAAGCAGCGAGTGGTTAGGATCTGGAATTCACTGCCTCAAAGGGTGGTGGAGGCAGATTCAATTGTGGCTTTCAAAAGGGAATTGGATAAGTACCTAAAGAAAAAAAAATTGCAGGGTGGGGAGTGGGACTAGCTGAAGTGCTCTTGGAGAGCTAGCACGGGCTTGATGGACCAAATGGCCTCCTTCTGTGCTGTAGCCATTCTATGATTCGGCAAAGTTAACATGGTTTTATTAAAGGGAAATTGTGTTTAACAAATTTATTAGAGTTTTTTGAGGATGTAACTAGCAGGGTAGATAAAGGGGAACCAGTGGCTGTAGTACATTTGGATTTCCAAAAGGCATTCGATAAACGCGCCACATAAAATGTTTCTACGCAAAATAAGGGCTCATGGGGTTGGGGATAACATTAGCACGGTTAAAGGACAGAAAACAGAGTAGGGATATACAGGTTATTTTCCAGTTGGCAGCCTGTAGCTAGTGGGGTGTCGCGAGGATCAGTGCTTGGGCCTCAGCTATTTACAATCTACATTAATGACTTAGATGAAGGGACCGAGTGCAATGTATCCAAGTTTGCTGACAATACAAAGCTAGGTGGGAAAGTAAGCAGTGAGGAGGACGCAAAGACAGGTTAAGTGAGTGGGCAATAACATGGCAGATGGCGTATAATGTGAGGTTATTCACTTTGGTAGGAAGAATAGAAAGAGAGAATATTTTTTAAGTGGTGAGAAACTATTAAATGTTGGTGTTCAGAGAGATTTAGGTGTCCTCGTACAGGAAACACAGAAAATTAGTGTGCAGGTATAGCAAGCAATTAGGAAGGCAAATGGCATATTGGTCTTTATTGCAAGGGGGTTGAAGTACAAGAGCAAGGAAGTCTTGCTACAATTGTACAGAGCTTTGGTGAGACCACACCTGGTGAACTGTGCAGAGTTTTGGTCTCCTTATCTGAGAAAGGACATACATGTCTTAGAGGCAGTGCAACGAAGGTTCACAAGATGAATCCCTAGGATAAGAGGGTTGTCTTCGGACAAGAGATTGGGCCTATACTCTATCGAGTTTAGAAAAATGAGAGGTGATCTCATTGAAACTTGTAAGATACTGAGGAGGATTGACAGCGGAGACGTTGGGGTTGTTTCCCCTGGCTGGAGAGTCTAGAACGAGGGGGCATAGTCTCAGGATAAGGGGTCGGCCATTTAAGACTGAGATGAGGAGGAATTTCTTCACTTGTGAATCTTTGGCATGCTCTACCCCAAAGGGCTGTGGAGGCTGAGTCATTGAGGTAGATAGATTTTTGGACTCTAGGGGAATCAAGGGATATGGAAATCAGGTGGGAAAGTGGAGTTGAGGTCGAAGATCAGCCATGATCTTATTGAATGGCAGAGCAGGCTCGAAGGGCTGTACAGTCTACTCCTGCTCCTAATTCTTATGTCTTTAGGAAGAGATGTTAAAACTAGGGTTTATTCACCAGTTTAGATGATGGGCCTTCCAAAATCCCTAAAGTGCCTGAGGGAAATGATAATTGCTCTGGAATTTCCTCCCTAAACCTCACCGCCTCTCTCTCCTCCTTGAAGACCCTCCTTAAACCTACCTCTTTGACCAAGCACTGACCTGTTCCAATGTCGACTTCTTCGGCTCGGTGTCAATTTTTGCCCGATTACACTCTTGAAGCCCTTTGAGGCGTTTTACTACATTTAAAGGTACTATATAAATGCAAGTTGTTGTCATTATAGGCTGATTATTTTGCAGAGATGGATGGATGGATGGATTGTTCCTTTGGGGGCTGAAGACGTCGCCAGCGCTTCTATAGAGAGACCCTTCCTGGGGATCCTCTTCTGCATCAGAGCAGCATGGAGTCCCTCCAATATTCCAGGCCTCCGACAGGCTGGGCATAGCGGATGCGCTTTTACAAGCATCACACACCTACACTCAACATGTTAATGACCCCTTTCCCTGCATCTTGGGACACAGTCTACGTCCACAGCTGCAGGCATCCAGGTTCAACCCCTTGAGTCAGTAATCTGCCAATTATCACCATAAAGGCTCACACAAGAATAATAGCCACTCAGGTGAGGTACACGAGGACAATCGGTGCCCAGACAGCCCCATCACACCAACAAATTGACTCCTTCAAGATAGAAAAGGCTGGAATAGTCCTAAGCCTCTCCGCCTCTCCAGCTTTCTCTCTTATCAGTCACTTAATGGACCAGCCACATAAATACTGCGGCTACAAGAGTAGGTCAGGGGTTGGGTATTCTGCGGCAACTAACTCACCTCCTGACTCCCAAAACCTTTCCACCATCTACAAGGCCCAAGTCAGGAGTGTGATGGAAAACTCTCCACTTGTCTGGATGAGTGCAGCGCCAACTACACTCTAGAAGCTCGACACCATCCAGGACAAAGCAGCCCACTTGATTGGCACCCCATCCACCACCTTAATCATTCACTCCCTCCACCACCGGCGTACCGTGGCCGCAGTGTGTACCATCTACAAGATGCACTGCAGCAACTCGCCAAGGCTTCTTCGGCAGCACCTCCCAAACCCGCGACCTCTACCACCTAGAAGGACAAGGGCAGCAGGTGCATGGGAGCACCATCACTTCCAATTTCCCCTCCAAGTCACACACCATCTTGACTTGCAAATATATCGCTGTTCCTTCATCGTTGCTGGGTCAAAATCCTGGAACTCCCTCCCTACCAGCAATATGGGAGTACCTTCACCACATAAACTGCAGCGGTTCAAGAAGGCGGCTCACCACCACCTTCTCAAGGGCAATTAGGGATGGACAATAAATTTTGGCATTGCCAGCAACGCCCACATCCCGTGAATGAATAAAGAAAAACTCCTTAAGACCTACCTCTTTGACCAAGCTTTTGGTCACCTGCCCCAAGATCTCCTTGCGTAGCTCGGTATCAATTGTTGTTTGATAACACTCCTGCGCCTTGGAACTTAATCAGCACTATATAAATGCAAGTTTTTGTTGTATAGACGAATGGAAAATGACGACAGGAGCATCATTGTCCTATTACAATGATTGGATGTCATTTTATCAGGGGTTTGTAAACAAGGCACACAACAAAACCATTGTGTTGTGGCAGAGCCACTGAGGGACTCTGAGCAACTGTACATAATTCCCTTTAACAATGTTTTGCTCCAACCTAAGCCTGTACCGGTCCGTTAGTGATTTCTGTGTTTGTCCATACTGTTTGCATGTACGGGGCGCGGTCCCTTTAAGACTGCGGCAAAGCGCGGGTAAACACGATGACGTCATGCCGCTAATCACGTGACCACCCAAGCGCGGGAGAAACGTGATGTCGTCGTGACGCCATCCACAGGACCGCCCTGGCAGTCCTCGTGGAGCCTCCGACCAGCAAAGACCTGTTTTCGTGGTTCTCCTGTATCGATCTCGACAAACTGTTTAAACTCGCTAGTTCTGCATTAAAACTTGTTTGTTTGATCGCCTGAGTCGACCTCAGTTCTTAAGATAGGAATTTGGCAATTCCTACAGTGTCACTGATTATTTCAAAGCCAAAAATAAAATGCCCGGTAAAAATCAGTGTTATCACATCCATGAAGGCTGCCAACTTTCCCAATGGCCCAGGCAATGATTGTGGAAATGGAGTTTTCTAATCAGACAATTCCAGGACCTGAAGCTTTCTGCTAACCACCGCCGCCACCCCTCCCCCACCTCCCCAAAAGGCCAACATTCCTTCCTTTCCTTCGACAATGTTCCCCCTTCCGCTGAAGCTGCTGACTCCTTACTGGGGTATGATTTCACCAGGTATCCTTCAGTACCACATCCAAGTGGCTGTTCTTCATGTGCTTAAATTCGGAATTCATGAAAATCAGGTCCGTTTTCTTTCCATTCCTCTGATCTTTATTAGAAAATAACCCATCTCTTGTTCTCTCGATTTTATGCTGTTCCAAGACCGATCACGCAAGATACAGAGTCAAGTCGATCCATCACTCACAGCCAACACTTTATTTTAAGTATTGGGTTTCTTTTCCTTCAAAGTATAATTGATTCCCCATGAACGTTTTTAATCCTGGTGACCTCCCTGAAGAAAGGAATCCTACAGTCAGCAAGGGCAGGCAAATACAGATACAAGAAGTCTCGGTATGTAGCAGGCAACATCGATGCCCAGGATCAGTCAAGATAGCAGGCCGTTTAACATTCCTGTATTATGCTGCAACCATCATCACTCTTGAGTGCAGCTTAAGGCAGGCATGGAGGTGGAAAAGGTCTCAACTGTACAAACACCATCACCAGCAGATTTCATATTAGTGGACACCTAATGAATTAAGCTTTGTTAAAAGAAACTGGGAAAACAAACTATTAAAATCTCCATTCATTGTGTGTGCGTGTATAAGAGGGCGAGAGAGAGAGTCAGGGGAGGGGCGAGAGAGAAAAGGGGCAAGGTTTTGGGAATCAAAATGCAGTTTCATTGAGATTGGCCATAATCAAGTCTACGATATGAAGAAGATACGTTTGGATGTGTATTCAACAAGTATTGAAATTGTGGGGATCGGCACACACGAGAAATAGCAGTCAGTCCCTGGAAGTCGAAGCTGGAGTAGCTCAATTGCAGAGGGGGAAAAATATTTTTTGTGTTCTCTTAAATGATACGAGTGAAACATCGCCAAAAATCACAGGGGAGCGATACTTCAGGTCAACTTTCAGTTCAAGCTAAATTAGCCTGCTGCTGAATTTGAGCTAGAATCTGCAAATCCTTTGTCCTTTTATGGGAAATGATAACTCACTGAATAACATTATTACAAAGTATAAAAAGAGTGGCATCATAAATGTAAATGTCAATGAACACACTTCAAATATTAGTCAAATGAGTCGTCACTGCTTAGAACAGTTCGTTTCGGCATTCTGTTAGTGTCTGCCGTGGCTCGGTGGATAGCACTCTTGCCTCGGAGTCAGAAGGTTGTGGGTTCAAGTCCCACTCCAGAAACTGGAGCACAAAATGTAAACGGACACTCCAGTGCAGTGCTGAGGGAGTGCTGCACTGTCAGCGGTGCCGTCTTTCAAATGAGACGTTACACCGAGGCCATGTTTGCCCTCTCGGGTGAGCATAAAAGAGCCAATGGCACCATTCAAAGAAGAGCAGGGTCGTTATCCCCAGCGTCCCGGTCGATATTTATCCCTCAGTCAACATAATTTTAAAAAACAGATTATCTAGTCATTATCGCATTGCTGTTTGTGGGACCTTGTTGTGCGCAAGTTGGCTGCCGCGTTTCCTACATTACAACCGCGACTGCACTTCAAAAGTACTTCATCGGTTGCAAGACGCTTTGGGATGTCCCGAGGTGGCGAAAGGCGCTATAGAAATACAAATCCTTTGTTTTTTTTTTAAGATCTCAAAAAAATTAAAGAGCATCAAAACCCCCTAAAACATTCCGAGGGAAAGGAGAGCTGTGGTTGCCCTCCTTTTTCCAAGAAAACCTTTTTTATTTTAAAGCAAACTTGAGGTAATGTAAAATCAGCTAAAAATAGTGGTGTTAAAAAAAAAACATTTTTGGTCTACTGCAGATAAAGCAGCCAAAAAAAAAACCGTGGAATGGCAATAGAACTACTGCAGAACCACTACAATTCTTCATAAATCTCAATCATCTACTCAGTAGCTCTGGGGTGGGCATGCACTGCTCACCGTCAGTGGAGACAGGAGGGTGAAGTTGATAGGTCAGTGAATGCTTCAAATTCCGCCAAACTAATTGCAATTTCTAAATTTGGATCCCAGTCAGTCAGTGGCGTTAGTTATTTTAAAACCAATGCACTAGCCATCCTTTCTTTGGTATCTTTACGCTGGTCTCTAAATATAGGGGTACAAGTCGGCCAACAAGTCTCAGGTTCAACAGTACTTTACATTTGGATGTTTGACGTACTGAAATGATTACTTGGATGGCAACTGTAGGTCCATAAATCCACAAGTTGTGTGCTTTCTAAGGGATGGCGTCAATGATTAGAGGGTTCCTGGAACATCTCATTCAAAAAATGCCATGTTGCTCACTGGGAAGGCATTTTCATTTCTAATAAATAAGCACATCTTCATCATCTGCATTATCTCACCCTCTTCCACCTCCACTGGAACATAGGAATAGCAGTACGCCATTCAGCCCCTCGAGCCTGCTCCCCCATTCAAATAGATCCTGACCGATCTGTACCTCAACTCCAGATCTTTGCAAAAATTCCTTGCAAAATTACAGACAAGATAAAATGGCATCTATGCCACACGTATCTCTGCACATTACGCGACGGGGGTTAGCTCTACCTTCGAACCAATCATCAAAAGAGTGACATACATTAAATCTGTGTGTTACAATTAGTCTCGAGACCAACTCTCCTTTGTAGTCAAGGTAACAATTAAGTTTTCTGTAAGCAGACCCACATCGTCTGCGATCTGAAACTTGGAACTTTCTCCAGGATGTGAAGAGAACAGCTGGCCACAAGGCTAACAATTGCCCTATTTTTTTTTTTTTGAACAGTACTTCGCAATGGAGATTGTGCGGATTGCCCACTATGTCCTGCCCACTTGAAAAGTTAGAAAGTATCACACTGACAGACTGTAGCGTTCATGCTAAAACCAATTGTCACATTTAGTTGTAAGAACTCTAAATTACACAGAAGGAAAAGAATACAGCGAGTCAATGTTTAACTTACCCAATACTACAATGGGTTTTGAAACAATCCCAACTCTGACTTGACTAAATTATTTTGAAAAGCACATTATGAATAATGTAATCCGAGAGGTTCAACTACAAGGAAGTTTGTTTATATCAAAACTTCAGCAAGGTGACTTAAATTTCTTCTAGTTAGGGTTACTGCTGACATCCGATGTCCCCTCTAATTATTTTTGGCCCGCACTGCCCCTTTAAAATGGGCCATTCAAAATTCTGCACATGCCTGCTTTCTCTACTTAAAAGCCGGCTACCAAGATTCTAGATTTGGGTTGGGCCGACTTCAAAGGGATGAGACAGAGACTGTCCACAGTAAACTGGGCAAATCTGTTAATAGGTAAAAGGACAGAAGATCAGTGGGAGATGTTTAAAGAAGAATTTAAGGTGATACAGAACCGGTTTATAGCCCTAAGGGGCAAGGGTGCTACTTGCCAAAAAAACAGCCATGAATGACTAGAGGGACAGCATAAAACTAAAAGAAAATGCATACAAAAATGCCAAAAATACCACAGATCCTGGTGAATGGGAAAGATACAAAGAACAGCAAAGGGTCACAAAACAGTTAGTAAGAGCTACAAGAAGGGAGTATGACAAGAAACTTGCAAGGGATAACAAAAACACCACACATTTTTTTTACAATTATATTAGGAAAAAGAGCAGGAGCAAAGTTGGCCCCTTAAAAACTGAAAGTGGCGATACGGTCAATGATAATAAGGAAATGGCGGACATGTTGAACAATTACTTTGCGTCAGTATTTACAGTAGAGGAAGAGGATGGCATGCCAGAAATCCCAAGGAAACTAATATTGAATCAGGGACAGGGACTCAATAAAATTAATGCAAGTAAAATAACAGTAATGAAGAAAATAATGGCACTAAAGAGTGACAAATCCCCAGGACCAGATGGTTTCCATCCCAGCGTTTTAAAGGAAGTAGCTGAGAACATTGCAGATTCCCTAACTATAATCTTCCAAAGTTCTCTCGATTCAGGAACCGTTCCTTTAGATTGGAAAATTGTGCATGTCACTCCGCTATTTAAGAATGGCGAGATAAACTAGGAAATTATAGACCAGTTAGCCTAACATCTGCTGTCGAGAAATTGCTAGAGTCTATAATTAAGGATAGGGTGACTGAACACCTTGAAAAATTTTCAGTTGATCAGAGAGAGCCAGCATGGATTTGTGAAAGGCAGGTCATGCCTGACAAACCTGACTGAATTTTTGGAAGAGGTGACCAAAGTAGTGGACAAGTAAATGTCTATGGATGTTATTTATATGGACTTCCAGAAGGCATTTGATAAAGTCCCACATAAGAGACTGTTATCTAAGGTAGAAGCCCACGGAATTGAGGGCAAATTATTGACCTGGTTAGGAAATTGGTTGACCGGCAGGAGACAGGGACAGGGACGGGGTCACTGGCAAGGCTTGGAAGCTAAGCAGAGCCAGGCCTGGTTAGTACCTGGAGGGGTGACCATCAGGGAAGACCAGGTGCAGAAGGTCACGGAAGGAGCCCCAAGGAGGGGCGGTTGGTGAGAAGGTCACGGAAGGAGCCCCGGGAGGGGCGGCTGGTGAGCAGGCCCGGGCGTTGGGCTGAAGATTGTCGGACAGGAGGAATGGTGGAAATGGAATGGCGGCGCGCACAGACGCAGCGGCTTTGCTTCTCCCAGGACGGTGCTATTTACGTTTAATGTTAATGTTATTTGTACTGGACTCATGGGAGCTTGCAAGATCACATTTCGTTGTTCATGTACTTGTGCATTGTACAATGACAATAAAGTTGAATTATTATTATTATTATTATAATGGGCAGGTACTCAAATTGGCAGGATGTGACTAGTGGTGTCCCGCAGGGATCTGTGTTGGGGCCTCAACTGTTCACAGTATTTATTAACGACTTAGATGATGGCATAGAAAGTCATATATCCAAATTTGCCGATGACACAAAGATAGGTGGAATTGTAGGCAGTGCAGATGGAAGCATAAAATTACAGAGGGATATCGACAGATTAAGTGAATGGGCAAAACTGTGGCAAATGGATTTCAATGTAGGCAAATGTGAGGTCATCCACTTTGGACCTAAAAGGTATCGAACAGGGTACTTTCTAAATGGTGAAAGGCTAAAAATAGTGGAGGTCCAAAAAGACTTGGGGGTCCAGGTACATAGATCATTAAAATGTCATGAACAGGTACAGAAAATAATCAAAAAGGCTAATGGAATGCTGGCCTTTATATTTAGAGGACTAGAATATGAGGGGGTAGAAGTTATTCTGGAACTGTACAAAGCCCTGGTTAGACCAAACTCCTCTATCACCATCCCTGGGTATGTCCTGTCCCACCGGCAGGACAGACCCACCAGGGGTGGCGGCACACTGGTGTACAGTCGGAAAAGGAGTGGCCCTGGGAGTTCTCAACATTGACTCCAGACCCCATGAAGTCTCATGGCTTCAGGTCAAGCATGGGCAAGGAAACCTCCTGCTGATTACCACCTACCTCCCTCAGCTGGTGAATCAGTACTCCTCCATGTTGAACACCACTTGGAAGAAGCACTGAGAGGAGCAAGGGCACAGAATGTACTCTGGGTGGGGGGCTTCAATGTCCATCACCAAGAGTGGCTCGGTAGCACCACTACTGACCGAGCTGGCCAAGACCTGAAGGATATAACTGCCAGTCTGGGCCTATGACAGGTGGTGAGTGAACCAACAAGTGGGAAAAACCTACTTGACCTTATCCTCACCAATCCACCTGTTGCAGATGCATCTGTCCATGACAGCATTGACCACCGCACAGTCATTGTGGAGACGAAGTCCCGTCTTCACACTGAGGACACTCTCCATCGTGTTGTGTGGTACTACCACCATGCTAAATGGGACAGATTCAGAACAGATCTAGCAGCTCAAAACTGGGCATCCATGAGGCGCTGAGGGCCATCAGCAGCAGCAGAATTGTATTCCACCACAATCTGTAACCTCATGGCCCGGCATATCCCTCATTCTACCATTACCACCAAGCCAGGGGACCAACCCTGGTTCAACGATGAGTGTAGAAGAGCATGCCAGGAGCAGCACCAGGCGTACCTAAAAATGAGGTGCCAACCTGGGGAAGCTGCAACACAGGACTACATGCATGCTAAAAAGCAGAAGCAGCATGCTATAGACAGGGCTAAGCGATCCCACAAACAACGGATCAGATCAAAGCTCTGCAGTCCTGCCACATCCAGTCGTGAATGGTGGTGGACCAATAAACAACTAACGGGAGGAGGAGGCTCCAAGAATATCCCCATCCTCAATGATGGTGGAGCCCAGCAGGTGAGTGCAAAAGACAAGGATGAAGCGTTTGCAACCAACTTCAGCCAGAAGTGCCCGAGTGGATGATCCATATCGGCCTACTCCCGAGGTCCCCACCATCACAGAAGCCATTCTTCAGCCAATTCGATTCACTCCACGTGATATCAAGAAACGGCTGAGTGCACTGGATACAGCAAAGGCTATGAGCCCTAACAACATCCCAGCTATCATGTTGAAAACTTGTGCTCCAGAACTAGCTGCGCCTCTAGCCAAGCTGTTCCAGTACAGCTATAACACTGGCATCTATCTGACAATGTGGAAAACTGCCCAGGTATGTCTTGTCCACAAAAAGCAGGACACATCCAATCCAACCAATTACCGCCCCATCAGTCTACTCTCAATCATCAGGAAAGTGATGGAAGGTGTCGTCGACAGTGCTATCAAGCAGCACATACTCACCAATAACCTGCTCACTGATGCCCAGTTTGGGTTCCGCCAAGACCACTTGGCTCCCGACCTCATTACAGCCTTGGTCCAAACATGGACAAAAGAGCTGAATTCCAGAGGTGAGGCGAGAGTGACTGCCCTTGACATCAAGGCAGCATTTGACCGAGTGTGGCATCAAGGAGCCCTAATAAAACTGAAGTCAATGGGAATCGGGGGGAAACTCTCTACTGGCTGGCGCCATACCTAGCACAAAGGAAGATGGTTGTGATGATTGAAGGTCAATCATCACAGCCCCAGGACATCGCTGCAGGAGTTCCTCAGGGCAGTGTCCTCGGCCCAACCATCTTCAGCTGTTCCATCAATGATCTTCCCTCCAACAGGTGGTCAGAAATGGGGATGTTTGCTGATGACAGTGTTCAGTGCCATTCACAACTCCTCAGAAAATGAAGCAGTCCATGCCCACATGCAACAAGACCTGGACAACGTTCAACTTGGGCTGATAAGTGGCAGGTAACATTCGCGCCACAGAAGTGCCAGGCAATGACTATCTCCAACAAGCGAGAGTCTAAACACCACCCCTTGACATTCAATGGCATTACCATACTCGAATCCCCCACCATCAACATCCTGGGGGTCACCATTGACCAGAAACTTAACTGGACCAGCCACATAAATACTGTGGCAACAGGAGCAGGTCAGAGGCCGGGTATTCTGCGGCGAGTATCTCACCTCCCGACTCCCCAAAGCCTTTCTACCATCTACAAGGCATAAGTCAGGAGTGTGATGGAATACTCTCCACTTGCCTGGATGAGTGCAGCTCCAACAACACTCAAGAAGCTCGACACCATCCAGGACAAAGCAGCCCGCTTGATTGGCACCCCATCCACCACCTTAAACATTCACTCCCTCCACCACCGGCGCACTGTGGCTGCAGTGTGTACCATCTACAAGATGCACTGAAGCAACTCGCCAAGGCTTCTTCAGCAGCACCTCCCAAACCCGTGACCTCTGTCACCTAGAAGGACAAGGGCAGCCAGCGCATGGGAACACCACCACCTCCAAGTTCCCCTCCAAGTCATACATCAGCCTGACTTAGATGTATATCGCCGATCCTTCATCGTCGCTGGGTCAAAATCCTGGAACTCCCTCCCTAACAGCACTGTGGGAGTACCTTCACCACATAGACTGCAGTGGTTCAAGAAGGCGGCTCACCACCACCTTCTCGAGGGCAACTAGGGATGGGCAATAAATGCTGGCCTCGCCAGCGACGCCCAGATCCCATCAGCAAATAAAAAAAACACAACACCTGGAGCACTGTGAACAGTCCTGGGGACCACACCTTAGGAAGGACATATTGGCCTTGGAGGGAGTACAGCGTAGGTTTACCAGAATGATACCCGGACTTCAAGAGTTAAGTTACGAGGAGAGATTACATAAATTAGGGATGTATTCCCTAGAATTTAGAAGGTTTATGGGTGATTTGATCGAAGTTTTCAAGATATTAATGAGAACAGACAGGGTCGATAGAAATAAACTATTTCCCCTGGTTGGGGATTCTAGAACTAGAGGACAGAGTCTAAAAATTAGATTCAGACCTTTCAGGAGTGAAATTAGGAAACACTTCTACACACAAAGGGGGGTAGAAGTTTGAAACCATCTTCCGCAAACAGCAATTGATGCTAGATCAATTGTTAATTTTAAATCTGAGATTGATAGCTGTCTGCTAACCAAAGGTATTAAGGGATATGGGCCAAAGGCAGGTATATGATGTTAGGTCACAGATCATGGCTGATCTGCGACCTAACTCCATATTTACAGTGCACGTGTGTGAATGCACGCAGTGCGGTAAATAAGGTTGGTGAGCTGCAGGCGCAAATAGACACATGGGAATATGATGTCGTAGCAATAATGGAGACATAAGAACATAAGAAATAGGAGCAGGAGTAGGCCAACCGGCCCCTCGAGCCTGCTCCACCACCCAACAAGACCATGGCCGATCTGATCCTAACCTCAAATCTTCTATCACTCTGCATCCACCCGAACCCATGTGATCTCCCGGGAGAGGCGAAAAACCAGATAAAGACCCAATGGCCAATTTGGGAGAACAAAATCTGGGAAATTCCTCTCCGACCCATCTAGGCGATCGAAACTCTTCCAGGAGATCACTCTGTCCCTATATTTTCTACAGTACTTACCTTCTGTAAAGGCGATCTCCACCCCAGCCAGGGACAGAAATAAAACCATCTCCTGAAATCTAACACAGAATTAGAACACAGTAGGAGCAGAACCAGGCTACACGGCCCCTGGGCCCACTCCACTACCCACAGGGCCTGGCTCAAAAAAGGGTAGGATTGGATACTAAATATTCCTGGATATAAGGTGTTCAGGAAAGAAAGGGAGGGAAGGAAGGAAAGAAAAGAGGTGGGGTGGCAGTATTGATTAAGGAGAATATTACAGTGCTGGAGAGAGAGGATGTCCTGGAGGGGTCAAGGACAGAATCTATTTGGTTATAGTTGAGAAACAATAGAGGAGCCATTACACTACGAGGTGTATGCTATAGGCCGCCAACTAGTGCGAAGCGGTATGGGGAGAGAGCAGGAAAGTGGTGTTGAGGCCAAGATTGGATCAGTCATGATCTTATTGAATGGTGGAGCAGGCTCGAGGGGCCGAATGGCTGACTCCTGCTTCTTATGTTCTTAGAGAGCAGCAAGTTTGCAGGGTAATTACAGAGAGGTGCAAGAACTACAGAGTACTGATAATGGGGGACTTCAACTATCCTAATATAGACTGGGATAGTAATAGTGTAAAGGGCAGAGAGGGGGAAGAATTTCTGGAGTGTGTTCAGGAGAACTTTCTTGATCAGTACGTTTCTGGCCCAACGAGGAAGGAGGCATTGCTGGATCTGGTTCTGGGGAATGAGGTGGGTCAAGTAGAGCAAGTGTCAATAGGGGAACATTTAGGGAACAGTGATCACAGTATCACAAGGTTTAGACTAGCTATGGAACAGGACAGGGACCAATCTAGTGTAAAATTAACTTAATTGGAGGAAAGCCAATTTCAGTGGGTCGAGAATGATTCCAATTTACCCGGGCCAGATCCAAAGATTGGCAGGCAAAACTGTAATCGAACAATGGGCTACCTTTAAAGAGGAGATGGTTCGGGTACAGTCGAGGCACATTCCCACGAGGGGGAAAGGTGAGCCAACCAAAGCCAGAGCTCCCTGGATGACAAAAGAGATAGAGAGTAAGATGAAGCAGAGAAAGGGGGCGTATGACAGATGTCCGGTTGAGAATACAAGTGAGAATCAGGCTGAATATAGAAAGTTCAGAGGGGAAGTGAAAAAGGAAATAAGAGGGGCTAGCAGAGTATGAGAATAGATTGGCAACTAACATAAAAGTGAATCCAAAAGTCTTCTACAGGCATATAAATAGTAAACAGGTAGTAAGAGGAGGGGTGGGGCCGATTAGGGACCAAAAAGGAGACCTACGCATGGAGGCAGAGGGCATGGCTGAGGTACTAAATGAGTACTTTGCATCTGTCTTCACCAAGGAAGAAGATGCTACCAAAGTCATAGTGAAAGAGGAGGTAGTTGAGATACTGGATGGGATAAAAATTGATAAGGAGGAGTACTAGAAAGGCTGACTGTACCTAAAAGTAGATAAATCACAAGGACCGGATGGGATGTATCCTAGGATACGGAGAAAAGTAAAAGGTGGAAATTGTGGACGTACTGGCCATAATCTTCCAAAGCAGCCCGCATGATTGGCACCCCATCCACCACCTTAAACATTCACTCCCTCCAGCGTACTGTGGCTGCAGTGTGTACCATCTACAAGATGCACTGCAGCAACTCGCCAAGGCTTCTTCGGCAGCACCTCCCAAACGTGCGACCTCTTCCACCTAGAAGGACAAGGGCAGCAGGCGCATGGGAACGCCGCCATCTCCAAGTCACACACCATCGTGACTTGGAAGTTTAATCGCCGTTCCTTCATCGTTGCCCAGTCAAAATCCTGGAACTCCCTCCCTAACAGCACTGTGGGAGTACCTTCATGACACGGACTGCAGTGGTTCAAGTCGGCAGCTCACCACCACCTTCTCGAGGGCAATTAGGGATGGGCAAAAAATGCCTTGACAGCAACGCCCACATCACAAACAAAAAATCCTCCTTGGATATGGGGTTGGCGTTAAAGGACCGGGGAATTACAAATGTGACACCCTTGTTCATAAAGGGTGCAAGGATAAACCCAGCAACTACAGGCCAGTCAGTTTAACCTTGGTAGTGAGGAAGCTTTTCGAAATGATAATCCGGGACAAAATTAACAGTCACTTGGACAAGTGTGGATTAATTAAGGAAAGCCGGCACGGATTTGTTAAAGGCAAATCGTGTTTTTTGAGGAGGTGCAGAGAGGGTTGATGAGGGCAATGTGGTTGATGTGGTGTACTTGGACTTACAAAAGGCATTTGACAAAGTGCCACATAATAGGCTTGCCAGCAAAGTTGAAGCCCATGGAATAAGAGAGACAGTGGCAGCATGGATACAAAATTAGCTAAGTGACAGGAAACAGAGTAGTGGTGAACAGTTGTTTTTCAGACTGGAGGAAAGTACACAGTGGTGTTCCCGAGGGGTCGGTACTAGGACCACTGCTTTTCTTGATTTTTAATGACTTAGACTTGGGTGTACAGGGCACAATTTCAAAATTTGCAGATGACACAAAACTTGGAAGTACAGTGAACAGTGAGGAGGATAGCGATAGACAACAAGAGGACAGACAGGCTGGTGGAATGGGCGGACACGTGGCAGATGAAATTTAACGCAGAAAAGTGCGAAGTGATACATTTTGGTAGGAAGAACAAGGAGAGGCAATATAAACTAAAGGGTACAATCCTAAAGGGGGGGGAGGGGTGGTGCATGAACAGAGAGACCTGGGGGTATATGTGCACAAATCGTTGAAGGTGGCAGGGCAGGTTGAGAAAGCGTTTAGAAATGCATACGGGATCCTGAGCTTTATAAATAGAGGCAGAGAGTACAAAAGCAAGGAAGTTATGAAGAACCTGTACAAAACACTGGTTCGGCCTCAACTGGAGTATTGTGTCCAATTCCGGGCACCGCACTTTAGGAAAGATGTAAAGGCCTTAGAGAGGGCGCAGAAAAGATTGACAAGAATGGTTCCAGGGATGAGGGACTTCAGTTACGTGGATAGGCTGGAGAAGCTGGGGTTGTTCTCCTTAGAGCGGAGAAGATTGAGAGGAGATTTGAGAGAAACTGTTCCCATTGGCGGAAGGGTCGAGAACCAGAGGACACAGATTCAAGGTGATTGACAAAAGAACTAAAGGTGACACGAGGAAAAACTTTTTTACTCAGCGAGTGGTCAGGATCTGGAATGCACTGCCTGAACAGGTGGTGGAGTCAGACTCAATTGTGGCTTTCAAAAAGGGAATTGGATAAGTACCTGTAGGGAAAAAAATTGCAAGGCTACGGGGAAAGGGCGGGGGAGCGGGACTAGCTGAAGTGCTCTTGCAGAGAGCCGGCACGGGCTCGACGGGCCGAATGGCCTCCTTCTGTGCTGTAACCATTCTATGATTCTCTCAGGTGAATGGCGGAGCGGGCTTGAGGGGCTGAATGGCCTACTCCTGTGCCTATGTTCCTCACCGGCTGCGAGGGACCTTCAGAGCACCACACAGCTTAAAGGGAACATTGCGGACATCCTACTTGAATGTTAAAATCATTCAGCAAGAAGACTGACCCACGAGTGTCTGACCAGGTGCAAGTTTTGCAAGCATTTCAAAGATGAGGGAATTTCTGATGCAATTAACTTGAGAGTGTATGTAATAACTTCCCACCAGAAAATGATTGATCCAGATAGCCCCTTCCCCCTTGTAGAAATGCAGTATTTGTAGATTCTTACGAATTCCTTTTAGCTTTGAAGGGAAAAGTAAGAATGCAGCTAGATGGAGTCACCATTTTAAATTAATGTTTTGGCTTAATTTAAAACTTCATATGAAAAAAGAGACAATAAAGATTTTACAGTAAAGCAGAACACTGCTTACATCAGACTATATTTAAGAATTACAACAATGCTCAACTTAGATCACAGGTTCGCAGTAAATCGGTGTTCCTCTCATATTTCTGTCGCTATGGTATGCAGATGGGTCATGCAGGTACCATTACGGGAGACAGAAATTGCAGGAAACAAAATATTCTTAATTTTAATAGATCATAAATATACCTTAAATGATCAAAAATTTATTTTAAAGTTTTTTTTTGCATTTTGAAATCATAATTTAACGCACCTTAGAGGCTACAATAAAACCAACCGCTCATCACCCCACCCCCCCACCCCAACATTGAAGGTCAACTGAGGTCCTTCACTCCAGCTCACTCTCAAAGACTCCGAATATGCAACAAATTGCATTATTATACAAAGATTTTACATTTCCAACCATATGGGGCGATCCACCATTTATGGATGTAAAAGATCCCATGGCAGCATTCAAGTAAGAGCAGGAGAGTTCTTTAGCCAACCAACACCACCAAAAACAGACTCATTGCTGTTTATGGGACCTGATTGTTTGCAAATCGACTGCCACGCGTGTCTACAAACCAGCAGAGACTGCACTTCCAAAGTAATTCATCGCTTGTAAAGCACTGGGACCTCCCGAGGAGGAGACAAGGTGCTGTTGAAGTGCAAGGTCCTCCTTTTGTTTTGGATTAGCTCACAGTCTCAAAATAACTTTCCCACTTGAAGCTTCACAATCTTCAGCCACACCAGTTCATTACTGCCCTGAATATATTTCAAACACATGAATATTGTGCATACACAGAAAAAAGGTGCGGTACATAACAGATAGCACAGTAAATGAGCGGCGTTCAAGATAAAATGAGACAGCACTCCGACTGGTATCAATATTGCTTTTAAACAAACACCAGTTAATGTCTGTGCATTGTTGTTGTGAATAAATGAATAAAGTGCGTGCCACATTTTTGCTTTACGCAAATATATTAATAGTAGAGTAGAGGAACAGCAGATCCTGGTTGGTGTAATTCTCCCTCAACTCACCACTACTCGCAAAGAAGATTCTGTGCAACTGATGAATGACTGGCTGTTACATAACCACAAACATTTGATTCAGACCTCTGGAATGTTTCCTTCGACACTGCACATGGCAATTGCACTTGATATTACTTCATAAGCAAACATTCTGGATCAGCGAGTTGACCCATTTCTCCCCAGTAAATACATTTGGCTTCTGCTTTGAAATGTGGCTTGGAGTTACTGGAATTAATTCTTAGCCTCTGCTGCTCTTCCATTCAAAAAGATTGGTATTACAGGTAGACTATCCTTTATCCGAACTTCCGAAAACCGAAAACCTCTAAAAGCCGAAAGTTTTTTCGTTCAGCGCAAGTCGTGCGCACGACATGACCAGAGTGGCGCACGACTTACACTGAGCAGGGCAGAGGGTCACAGAGTTCCCTCCTGGGTAGGAGATTGCAGGCTGAGCCGGGCAGTGTGAAGGAGGTACCGGGAGTGAACCCAACAATACAGCGGCCCGTCCGATATTCTTTTCTCCCCCCGACCCAACCCAAACCGAACCCAGTCCGATATTCTTTTCTCCCCCCCCACCACCCGAACCGACCCGACCCCCGACCCGTCGGATATTCTTTTCTCCCCCCCCCCCCCCCGCCCCAACCTGACCCCGGCCCGTCCGATATTCTTTTCTCTCCCCCGACCCCCCCCCCGAACCGCGGCCCGTCCGATGTTCTTTTCTCCCCCCCGACCCCCCCCCCCCCCCGAACCGCGGCCCGTCCGATATTCTTTTCTCCCCCCCCCCACCCGACCCCCGACCTGATTTGCGGGCCAGCTTAGTAGGAGTCAGCCGATATCCGGCTTTCCAGAGAAGCAGGAAGGGGAATGAGACACGGAACAGTCGCAAGAGGTAGCCTGAACTTTTAAAATTTATATTAAATACAAATTTCCCAGTCTTATAATAATACCTTCTGAAATCCGAAACTCAGCTGGTCCCAAGGCTTTTGGATAAGGGATAGTGTACCTGTAATAGGTGAACGTAAAAGATCGAATGGCACAATTTCGAAGAGCAGAGGAGTTCTCCCTGGTGTCCTGGGCAATATTTATCCCTCAACCAACATTGCTAAAGCAGATTATCTGGTCATTTATCTCATTGCTGTTTGTGGGGTCTTGCTGTGCGCAAATTGGCTGCCACGTTTCCTACATTACGGCACTGACTGTACTTCATTGGCTGTCCTGCACTTCGGGACGTCCGGAGGTTGTGATGGGCACTATATAAATGCAAGTTTATTCTTTCTTTTTATTGTTGCCAACTCCCCCTCCATAACGGATAATGGGAACCGGCTGATCATTAACATTCCCCAAATTCTGGTCTCTCACATTTGGCATACTGCTCTGGGCACAGGAAGGAAGACGGGTGTAATACATGTAATAAATTGAATTCAACCCTTTTTGGGCTATGAGGTCGACATGCGTCAGAGGGAGATTGGCATTGGCAGTGTTCATGACATAGTGACACCTTTCACAACAGTTCATCCAGTGAAGTTCCTGGCAGGTCATGAACCTACAGAGCAGCTCAACAGCGGCACACCTTACATTTCATGCATCGGAAAACATCATACAGAAAATTCATTCTTGTCCGCCCATAAGCATTTCAAATCCAAATTAGATCAATTTCTTTCAGAAAACAACAATGTGGGATACAGTATATGAGTAATTTGAGGCCTGACATGTGGTGAGTGTAACATGCTTGGGAGGAAAACGATGACTTTGGACCCATGGTTCCCAAAGCTCTCCACCACGGGGGGTTTCCTCAAGTCATATCTGGGTCTGTTGTAGACTAATTGATAGAGACTGATTGCTATGATTAGTCAACAACTCCCATTATCATTGTATCGTGCGACTACCAGGATGGTAGAAGGCGAACTAGATGGACCGTGGCCTTTTATCATCCAGCAATTCCTACATTCCATTTGCATTCGTAGGTAAAAAGCCATTGGCCTCCACCGCACAGGATGAATTGATTTGAGTGATTCAAGGATCATTAGAACAATGTTTCATCGAGAACGGGTCAAAGATAGCAGCGACCATCCTGCTCAGTAGAGTAGAATGCTTGCAGCCAAAGAGTTTGAGATACAAATCAACGGCAGGCAGGAAGAATTTTCCACGCGGGGGGGGGGGTTGCGCACGGGTCTATAACCTGTTGAAAATGCCCCGTATAATACTACTCATCAAAAGGGGTTCGAAAGAGATAGGCAGGTCACTGTAATCCAATGTCAAGTTAGGTGTACACTTACTGCAAGCTTTTTCAACTGGGCTTCAATGTGCACAGCAGTCAGAGGCTCCAACAACAGTGCTGGAGGAATGCTGTTTCAACCAGTTGCTTTTGAAAGTGCCACATTTTTTCACTGTGCTGTTGTTGGTGCTAGTATTTATTTATTTTACCAACGGTGTCAAATCTCTTGGGTCTCTTTTCTTAAAGTCACATGAATTCTACTCTATTTTTTCTTTAAATTTCACCCCCCCCACCACCCCATACAGACTTGGGAGGCCTCAGGTTCAATCTGCAGTTTGTGCTGAATTAGTTGGTCTCAAGTCAGTGTAGTTGCATTGTGCACTGCAGTTGGTGTCAGCTGTGGTTCAGTGAGTAGCACCCTCGCCTCCGAGTCAGAAGGTTGTGGGTTCAAGTCCCACTCCAGAGGCTTGAGCACAAAAATCTAGGCAGAGCAGACACTCCAGTGCAGTGCTGAGGGAGTGCTGCACCGTCTGAGATGAGGCGTTAAACCGAGGCCCCGTCTGCTCTCTCAGGTGGACGTAAAAGATCCCATGGCACTATTTCGAAGAAGAGCAGGGGAGATATCCTTGGTGTCCTGGGCAATATTTATCCCTCAATCAACATCATTAAAAAAAAAATTATCTGGTCATCATCACATTGCTGTTTGTGGGAGCTTGCTGTGCACAAATTCGCTGCCGCATTTCTTACATTACAACAGTGACTACACTTCAAAGGTTGGCTGTAAAGCACTTTGGGATGTCCAGAGTCACGAAAGGCGTGATAGTAATGCAAGTCTTTCTTTTCTTTTTCTTTTCAGTCTCCCTGGGCTTGAGGGAGGGGGGGAAAGACAGTCAGGATCAGCACTCCTGATAACTTTGGAGTTAAGGTGTGTAGCCATCAAGTGGTTATGCATTCCATAGTCAAACAGCCTGTTGCCACGCACCTTCACTGTTTAGGCCAACACAAGAATGGCCACTGGGAGAAGGTGCCAGAGAACTGTACCACCAAGGAAACTGTACCCCAGCATGAATCATTGCCATCAAGGAGAGAAAAAAGAAATATAAAATGGGAAGGGGCGGGTGGGGAAGAGAGGGAACCAGGCACATATAGCCTTGATGAGACCACACCTTGAGTATTGTGTGCAGTTTTGCTCGCCTTATCTGAGGAAGGACGTTCTTGCCATGGAGGGAGTGCAGCGAAGATTCACCAGGCTGATACCTGGGATGGCAGGAATGACGTATGAAGAGCGATTGAGTCGATTGGGCTTGTCTTCACTAGAGTTTAGAAGAATGAGAGGGGATCTCATTGAAACTTATAAAATTCTAACAGGACTAGACAGACTAGATGCAGGAGGGATGTTCCCGATGGTGGAGGAGTCCAGAACCAGGGGTCACAGTCTAAGGATAAGGGGTAAGCCATTTAGGACTGAGATGAGGAGGAATTGCTTCACCCAGACAGTGGTGAACCTGTGGAATTCTCTACGACAAAAGGCAGTTGAGGCCAATTCATTAAATATATTCAAGAAAGAGTTGGATATATTTCTTAAGGCTAAAGGGATCAAGGGATATGGGGAGAAGGCAGGGACAGGGTACTGAATTTGGATGATCAGCCATGAACTCATTAAATGGCGGAACAGGTTCGAGGGGCCGAATGGCCTACTCCTGCTCCTATCTTCTATGTTTCTATGGAATTATCTAACAGACACACTGCTCTTGCTAACTTTACAGTCCATTCTGTAAACAGCTACTGGGCAGATTCCCAACATAAATCAAAAAATAACCACCTGAACAGGCAGGCTTAACCTCAGTTTAACGTCTCATCCGAAAGACGGCACCTCCAACAATGTAGCACTCCCTCAGTACTGCGCTGTAGTGTCAGCTTATGTGCTCTGGGGCTTGAGCCCCTGACCGTCTGACCCAGAGGAGAGTGCTACCTACATTACAACAGTGACTACACTTCAAAAAGTTCTTCACTGGCTGTAAAGCGTTTTGGGACGTCTGGTGTTCATGAAAGGCGCTATATAAATGCAAGGCTTTTTTCGTTCTTTCTTACCACCACTGAGCCAAGCTGACAATATTTTAGCAACACAAGTAAAATGCCCAATAATATAACTGGTCTTGAAAAGTGATCAGAATTGGGGCCACATTGTCGAGAACTCATTAGAAAAATTGAGGTGAGGTTTATAACAACCGACAGCCTCAATTTAAACAGTAAGCCCCTGACATTACAACACGGAAATATTGATTTCAAAGGCAACTTTATTAAGCCAAACACAAATCCCCTCAGGGTGCCACCCCAATGGGATTTGTGAATATAATCTGATATAATCTCTATGACGTTAGACCATTTTAACACAATGTTTATACTTGTGCTGACATCTCCTTTTGTATTGTACAAAAACAAGTACTTCAAAACTAAAGGTTTCTTTTTTAAATCTGATAATTTGGGGGTTTTTGTGAGGAAGGCCAGGTGGCTCGTCTGCCACTGAATTCCTCAAATATCATCCAGACATCACCACACTTGGCTCGAGTCAACATTTGAAATTTTACAGCCTCTTTTCCCCTCTACCTCTGTGATAATGTCTCTTATTCACAGCATATTTCCAGTGGGTTCTTTGCTTCTCTAGGTCTCCTTGTTTCTGGACCGTGTTTTTACAGAACACAGAAATGGTTATTCAATTAACGCAGGTACAGGATCCATTTTACGACACCTATGCAAGTACACAATGTTTAGCAGCTGTCAACTCAATTGCATTTTGCAAATACTGCCCAGCCCACCCAGAAACAGAGAGTGGGGAGGTGCTCTTCCCGACTCAATTACAGAAGAGCCCGTTACTGGCGAGATTGAAAACACTTGCAATAAATTAATGCTTCAATGTCTCCTGAACCACTTACTGCGGTGTGTGACCCAAGATGTACCATTCCTTCAAAACTCATCCTTTTTTTTAAGCATGCGCTGGCTTACGGAACTAGCCCTGAACATGAGAATGAATCATATGGAGAAGTTGTTTTTTGAATCAATTCAATGGAAAGTCCTAAAAATATTATTGTATTGGCTTATGATTACTGCAGGTACTGCTTCAATCTTATAGTCTCATCCCCTGGGTGCACCGCCCTTCCCCCCCAGATAAAAAAAGATCGTATGTACAGGAAACATTTTTTAAATCCGGCACGGACGGGACCGACGTGGTGCCGGTTCATCAAAAATTCCAGATAACCGAACGCTATAGTAAAAGATAGGGAGAGCTGACAGCTCCGTATAAAGCAACAAACCCTGTTGCTTAGCAACAACTGTAGAACAATGAACACAAGTTTCAAGCGTCTCTGTAGCTTAGCAACAGCTGCAGCCACACCCTTGCACAGCAACAGATGGAAGAAGGCAAATAAATATGAAGTAAAACCTACTCCTGAATTTTGCCGGTTAACCGAGATTTCCGGTTATTTAGGTGCTGGTAAATCGAAAGTTTCCTGTAATCTGCCAGACCACAAAGATAAACTTGCATTTATATAGCACGGTTCATGGCCTCAGGGTGGCCCAAAGCGCTTCACAGCCAATGAAGTACTTTTGAAGTGCAGTCGCTGTTGTAATGTAGCAAACGTGGCAGCCAATTTGCGCACAGCAAGCTACCACAAACAACAATGCGATAATGACCAGATCGTCTGTTTTAGTGAGGCTGGTTGAATACCGGCGAGAACTCCATTGCTTTTCTTCAAAAATAATGCCATGGGATCCTTCCGAGAGGGCAGACGGAACCTCGGCTTAACATCTCGTCCAAAGAATGGCACCTCTGACAGTGCAGCACCTCTCAGTACTGCACTGGAGTGTCACCCTGGATTTTGTGCTCAAGTCTTGAGGATGGGACTTGAACCCACAACTTTCTGACTCAAAAAGGTGAGAGCGCTACCCACAGAGCCGACACCTAGACCTTGGAAGAAACCCTAGTCTATTACCTTGTACAGGCAAAGCTGTGAAGTCAGGGAAATTCATAGTCTCATATTGTAATTATGATTAGCAAGATTGCAAAAGCCATTTAAACATATGCAGCTGGGCGTAATTGTGCAAGAGTGGGGATGCATCAAAATGGGTCGCACCTGTAAACCAAAACAAGCAACAGATGGTAGTAGGTCTGGCACAGGATAATAGTGCATTAATACAGAAACCTGTGATTCCAACCACATAAAAAGAACTACCACCTTATTCACCCCTTTCTTAGTAGCACTACAGCATGCCTGACTTCAGCAGCAACACTGTAAAGCAAACAAGGCAGCACACCAGTGTCCCTGGAGAGACCCACCTAAAGCGATAGTTTGCTAGGACCTCCAAAGGCATCAGTGCTCCAGGCTGAAAATATAAACACCGCCCTTGGATCGAGAAACCACTCTCTTGTCTAGCTGTCAGTGGACAGTGAACCTGTTCGCCCATCTCCCCCGTGCTCGCTGGCCTAACATTGGCTCCCGCTTAGGCAGTGCCTCGTTTTCAAAGTTCTCATCCTTGTTTTCAAATCCCTCCATGGCCTTGCCCCTCCCTATCTCTGCAATCACCTTCAGCCCCACAACCCCGCCCCCCAACCCGAGATATCTGCGCTCTTCTAATTCTGCCCTCAAGCATCCGGGATTATAAATCGCTCAACCATTGGTAGCCGTGCCTTCTGTTGCTTCGGCCCTAAACTCTAGAATTCCCTGCCTACACTTCTCCATCTCTTTCTCCTTTAAGACGCTCCTTAAAACCTACCTCTTTGACCAAGCTTTTGGTCACCTGCCCTAATTTTTCCTTATGTGGCTCAGAGTCAAATTTTTTGTCTTAAAATACTCCTGTGCAGCACCTTGGGACGTTTTACTACAGTAAAGGCGCTGTAAGTTGTTGTTGTTGTTGACAGAGTGCGCAGTCCATACAGGCCAACAATATCAGGAAAGATCTGGAGGCTAAAAACAAAACCTTGACTTCCCTTCACACAAAGGGTAGTCGAAATTTGGAATTCTTTCCCCAAAAGGCTGTAGTTTCTGGGTCAATCAAAATTTTCAAGACTGAGCGACTGATTTATGCTAGGTAAGGTTATCAAGGGATATGGATCAATGGTGGGTAAGTGGGGTTGAGGTACAGATCAGCCATGTTCTAACAGAATGACGGAACAGGCTCGAGGGGCTGAAGGGCCTACTCCTGCTCCTGTGACAACTGCACCATTTGTTTGTCAGTTGGTTCGGTGCTGTGGTATCCACGCTGCAATATAAAAAGGGGGAAATTGTACAATACTGGGAGCTTTGTGTGACATCACAGAAGTTCTTGAAACAGTTCTGCAATATAAACACAAGAACATAATAGGAAGAGGAGGCCATTCAGCCCCTCGAGCCTGCTCCACCATTCAATAAGATCATAGCTGATCTTCTACCTCAACTCCACCTTCTTGCACTATCCCCCACATCCCTTGGTTCTCTTGGGGACCAATCTCTGACTGAAAGGAGAAGAAAGAGAGAAGATTTTAGACAAATGAAAAACAGAAAGCAATATCCAAGAAAGGGTGAACACTAAATAAAAAGACAAACGCAAGTATTCCTTCATGGCTCTTGCTCAGCACTGCACCATAACGTTAGCTCACGTTATGAGCTCAAACTCCTGGAAAAGGACTGGAATCCACAACTTTCCGGCCAACAGGGAAAAAAGTGCCACCAACTGAAACAACATGGCCCATTTCAGTAGATAGACTCTTCTAGAATAACATTATGAATGAAGGGAGCAGACACTGTGAAGGGCTAAGCAGAGTGGGTGAATAGTAGGAGAGGAGAACAAGGAGGAGAATGGTGGGATGTGTTCCCAGAGAAAGGGACAGATGGCCTTTGAGACCATTTGTAGAATGAGGCAGTGTGGGCTGCTGCTTTAAGACAGCGGGAGCCTCATTGGGCGTGGCTAGGATACTCAAGAATAAAGCAGAACAGAGGGAAACTGGGCTCATTCCTGGGTCAATTGCAGCAGAGCAGGTCAGCACAGGAGTTGCGGCAAGTGGGTGTGGACACGAAGCAATATATTTGAGAAATGGGAGGCGATTGATGATGGGGACCTAGCTGGAGAGGGGGTGGGGGGGCAGGAGACAAAATGCACATCGAGTGAACATAGAGAAGTGGCTTGAGCTACATATACAAATGGGTAACTTATGCGCAAGTATGCGAGTCTGTGACTGAGGCCATTGTGGGTGCTGAACAAGATCCATGGCCTGTTGCCGCTCAAAGACATCCGGTTCCAGATGGTGGTTGGAGCCCAGGCTTGAAGGCAGTTGAAGAGAGCCAGAGACTTGGCGGCAGTCGCAGGAAGGTCCAGCTTGGATGGTTGGCAGTTAGGGTCGAGGCCAGGCTGGCAGTGTGAATCCAATGCCTGGCTGGCAGTCAGGGTCTATCTACCTGCCCCCTTCCTGGATTTAATTAATTTGGACCTCCCTTTCTCAGGCAGGTTATGAGGCAGCGATGGGTGCACTTTCTGCCTCATAAACGACAGAGGGTGAAAGTGAACTACATGAGGCCAGGTGCTTGGTGTTAGACAGAAGTAGTGGAAAGCCATGGAGGGGCAGTGTGTCAAGGCAGAGGGAGAGGTAGTGTGGTACCCAAGGCAGCAGCAAGTGGTGATGTAATACAGAATGCATTACAATGTAATATAGAAGTCACTACACTTCAACGTTTCACTGTATGTTTGTCGGGGGATGGGCACCAGGATGAAACAAGGTGCATAGAGGACAGCCTGACACAAATAGCACTAGAGTACAGCATAGTTCAGAAATAGGAGGGATCATCAGAGAGGGGAAATCCGAGGCAGTCTAAGGTGGGTTTGGAGTGCATGCGTGCAAATGCACCGAGCATGGTAAAAAAAGGTTGGTGAGCTGCAGGAACAAGTCGTCACATGGGACTATGATATAATGGCAATAACAGAGACCTGGTTCAAAGAAGGGGAGGATTGGGAACTTAATACTTCTGGCTACAATGTATTCAGGAAAGATAGGGAAGGGAAAAAAAAAGAGTTGGGGGGTAGCAGTATTGAAAAGAAACTATTATAGCAATGAAGAGGGATGATGTAGTTGAGGGGCCAAGCACAGAATCCATTTTGTTAGAATTAAGGAACAGAGGCACTACAGGAAACTCTTTTTTATCCGGCACCGACGGCACCGCTGTGGTGCCGGTTTATCAAAAAGTCCGGATTACCGAGAGCTATAGTTTAAAAGGTACGAGAGCGGAGAGCTCCGTATACAGCAACAAACCCAGGCTTCCCTGTTGCTTAGCAGCAGGTACAGGAACAATGGCTACAAGATCCAAGCGTCTCTGTAGCTTAGCAACAGCTGCAGCCACACCCGATTGCACAGCCACAGATCGAGGAACAGCCAGTAATATGAAGTAAAACTTACCTGAACCTACTCCTGCATTTTGCCGGTTAACCGAGATTTCCGGTTATTTAGGTGCCGGTAAATCGACAGTTTCCTGTACTATTCTACTGGGTGTATATTACGGGCCACCAAATAGTGGGAAGGAGATAGAGGAGCAAATTACAGAAAGATGCATGAACTAGAGTAGCGATAATGTGGGACTTCAATTATCCTAACGGCCCAGGAATTCCGTTCGCAGCCCTTCCGCGGGCGGAGGGCTGCGATTTGGAAAAATCTCCGCTTGGACCGGGGGGGCTTCCGGGAGGCGCAGAATTCCGTTGCTGTGCCTCTTCAAACTGCCGGCACGCAGGGCCCGCATATCCCAGGGGCACAGGTGGTTCGCAGCGTCCCTGGGATCACGTGGACCATGGGGAGCCAATCAGAGCAAGGAATCTCCATTCATAGATTTGACAGGAAGACCTGTCAAATCTATGAAGAGATCAGCCCCAAAACATAAGTAAAATTTCAAATACATTTTTTTTTTTTTTAAATCACATTTTTAAAATGACTATATAAATTAACTATTTTAAACAAAAATGTAAATTTTTGAAAAATTAATTAACGTTTTTAACAGGGCTAAAAATAAACTTACCTTTCTTTAAAGTATTTTAAAATGATAAATCAGTGGAAATTTTTTTTTTTTTTACTTTCTTCAACTCTTAGCCTGGTAACAGCAGGCCTTGCGCCTGCTTTTCTAGGCACAGCTGTTTCCGACTTACCTGGACTGAAGCAATTGTGAAAAAAACGGAAGCTTCAGCCGTACGCGCTGCCTCTCCGGCGCAGGCGTTTGACCCGTCAAGCCCTTTCTTCACAGAATGGAAGTTCCAGTTTCCAGCGCATGCGCAGTGCACGCCTAAAACCGGCACTTCCGTTGGCCCTACGGGTGAGTAAACAGCGCGTACTCATCCATAGGGAACGGAATTTCTGGGCCAATATTGACTGGGATAGTAACTATGTAAAGGTAAAAGAGGGGATGGAATTCTTGAAAGGTGTACAAGAGAACTTTCTTGATCAGTATGTTTCCAGCCCAACAAGCAGTGCCGGATCTAGTTCTGGGGAATGAAGTGAGGTAAGTGGAGTATATTTCAGTCGGAGAGCATTTGGGGAACAGGGATCATTATTTCATCAGGTTTAGAATAGTTATGGAAAAGGACAAGGAACAATCAAGCATAAATATACTTGACTGGAGGAGGGCTAATTTCAGTGAGCTAAAAAGGGATCTGGCACAGGTGGATTGTCTAGGTGGAGAGTCGAGAACTAAGGGTCGTGGTCTGAGGATAAGGGTTCGGCCATTTAGGACTGAGATGAGGATAACTTTCTTCCTTCTTCTTAGGCAGTCCCTCGGAACCGAGGATGACTCGCTTCCACATTAACAATGAGTTCTCAGGTGACTGATGAGTCCAATGCGGGACCTACAGTCTCTGCCACAGGTGGGGCTGATGGTGGTTGAAGGGGCAGGTGGGTGGGGTGCTTGGGTTGACGTGCGCTCCTTGCGCTTGGCTTGACGTGTGCTCCGCTTCTGCTTGCTCCCGGCGAAGAGACTTGAGGTGTTCAGCGCCTTCCACTTTGCGCAGTCTTGGGCCAGGGATTCCCAAGTTTCAGTGAGGATGTTACACTTTTTCAAGGAGGCTTTGAGGGTGTCCTTGAAGCGTTTCCTCTGCCCACCTGGGGCTGTCTTGCCTTGTTGGAGCTCCGAGTAGAGTGCTCGTTTTGGGAGTCTCGTATCGGGCATGGGACAATGTGGCCCGTCCATCGGAGCTGATCAAGCGCGGTCAAAGCTTCGATGCTGGGGATGTTGGCCTGAGCGAGAACACCGACGGTGCGCCTATCCTGCCAATGGATTTGCAGGATCTTGCGGAGGCAGCGTTGGTGGTGCCTCTCCAGTGGTTTGAGGTGCCTGCTGTACATGGTCCATGTCTCTGAAGCATCCAGCAGGGCGGGTATCACTGCTGCTCTGTAGACCATGAGCTTCGTGCCGGGTTTGAGGGCCTGGTATTCAAACACTCTCTTCCTCAGGTGACCGAAGGCTGCACTGGCACACTGAAGGCGGTGTTGGACTTCGTCGTCGACGTCTGCCCTTGTTGACAGTAGGCTCCAGAGGTATGGAAAGGCCTTGTCGTGGATTTTGATAATCGGGGGGGGGGCCAGTACTGTGTGGCGGGGGCAAGTTGGGAGAGGACCTTTGTCTTACGGATGTTTAGTGTAAGGCCCATGCTCTCATACGCTTCGGTGAAGGTGCCGACAATGGTTTGGAGTTCGACCTCCAAGTGAGTGCAGACGCAAGCATCGGCTACAGACTGTAATTAGATGACAGAGGATGGGACGACCTTGGATCTGGACTGGAGGCGACGGAGGTTGAACAGTTTCCTGTTTGTTCTGTAAATTAGCTCCACTCCAGCAGGGAGTTTACCGAGGGTGAGATGGAGCATTGTAGCAAGGAAGATCGAGAAGAGCGTTGGTGCGATGACACAGCCTTGCTTGACCCCGGCCCATGTGAATTGGGTCTGTGGTGGAGCCGTTGGTCAGGATCACGGCTTGCATGTCGTCGTGAAGCAGGCGGAGGATGGTGACAAACTTTTGAAGGCAGCCGAATTTGTGGAGGACACTCCATAATCCCTCATGGTTGACAGTGTCGAAGGCCTTTGTGAGATCGAAGGCGGCCATGTACAGCGGTCGGTGCTGTTCCCTGCATTTCTCTTGTAATTGACGCACGGTGAAGATCATGTCCATTGTGCCCCTTAGTGGGCGGAATCCGCATTGCGACTCTGGGAGGAGCTCTTCGGCCACTGGGAGAAGACGATTGAGGAGGATTCTTGCGATGACTTTCCCTGTGGCAGACAGCTGGGAAACTCCTCTGTAATTACCACAATTGGGCTTTTCACCTTTCGTGAAGATGGTCACAATGACGGTGTCCGAGATCCCCTGGCATGCTCTCCTCCTTCCAGATAAATTAGTTCATGAATTCGCACCAGTAGTGCTTCGCCACTATGCTTTAGTGCCTCGGCAGGGATTCCATCTGCTCCCGAGGCCTTGTTGTTCTGCAGTTGTCAGATAGCCTTTTCAACCTCATGCCGGTCTGGGGTTGTGCGGAGATGGTGGCGGGTAGCATGCTGCGGGATGGAGTTGAGGACACTCGCGAAGACAGAGGCTCGGTTAAGGACTCTTCACTCAGAGGGTTGCGAATCTTTGGCATTCTCTAACCCAGAGGGCTGTGGATGCGGCGTCATTGAGTATATTCAAGACAGAGATTGATAGATTTTTGGATATTAAGAGAATCAAGAGATATGGGAATAGTGCAGGAAAGTGGAGCTGAGGTCAAAGCTCAGCCATGATCTTATTGAATGGCAGAGCAGGCTCGAGGGGCCGAATGGCCTACTTCTGCTCCTATTTCTTATATACTTACGTTCTTATGATTGGAATCAAAAATTGGTAGGCAAAACAGCAACTGAACAATGGGAAGCCTTCAAAGAGGAGATAGTTTGGGTACAGAATGGACACATTCCCATGAGGGGGAAGGAAGTACATTCAAAGCTAGAGCTCCCTGAATAACTAAAGATACAGAGATTAAAATGAAACTGATAAAAAAGGAGGTTTTTGACAATTGTAAGGTTAATAATACAGTAGAGAACCAAAATGAAAATAGAAAATACAGAGATCTAAAGAGGGGAATAGAGAGAGTATGATAATAGATTAGTATCTGAGAATAAAAGGAAACCCAAAAGTCTTTTATAACCATATAAATAGTAAATAGGTAGTCAAAGGATGGGTGGGGCCGATTAGGGATCAAAAAGATCTACTTGTGGAGGCAGAGGGCAAGGCCGAGGTACTAAATGAATACTTTGCATCCGTCTTCACTGGAGAAGATGCTGCTGCCAATGTAGCAGTAAAGGAGGGAGTGTAGGAATCGTCAGATCCCTAACTGAAATACTGAGGTCGAGTCAGTCCGATAATTAAACGAAGTTTAATGCAAACTAGTAGAACAAACAATGGAGTGCAGGAGAAACAATCAACAGGTCTTTGCTTAAGGCTGGCTTCACCAGGTCTGACTGGGAACCTCCCAGTCTGACGTCATGACGTTTCCCGCCGTTCGGGACGTCACGGGACCAACGTGATGACGTCATCGCGCTGGTTCTGGAACTTACCGAGATCGGGCTATTTACATACAGTAAACAAACATAGGTGCTGTAGCACTCGGTTAAAGGCAGTTATACAATCATACAGGAGTCCCTTGGTGGTTTTGCCACAGTAGCAGCGATATTGGATAGGATAAAAATAATGAGTTGGTACTTAAAAAGTTGCGAGTCCTCAAAGTAGAAAAGTCACCTGGTCCGGATAGAATGCATCATAGGTTACTGAGGGAAGGTTTTGGCCAAAATCTTCCAATTTTCCTTAGATATGGGGGTGGTGCCAGATGACTGGAGGATTGCAAATGTTACACCCCTGTTCAAAAAAGGGGAGAGGGATAAATCCGGCAACTACAGGCCAGCCAGCCTAACATTGGCGGTGGGTCAGCTTTGAGAGACAATAATCTAGGACAAAATTAATTAGCACTTGGAAAAGTATGGGCTAATAAAGACAACCGTGATCGAGTTCTTTGATGAAGTAACAGGGAGGGTTGATTTTGTGTATATGGACTTTCAAAAAGCATTTGACAAAGTACCACACAACAGACTTGTAAGTAAAATTGAAGCCCATGGGATTAAAGGGACAGCGGCAGTGTGCATACGACATCTGTTAAGGGACAGAACGCAGAGAGTAGTGGGGAATGGTTGTTTTTCCAGAGTAGAGGAAAGTGTGCAGTGGTGTTTGCTCCCCAGGGGTCAGTATTTGGACCACTGCTCTTTTTGATGTATATTAATGACCTGCACTTGGGTATACAGGGCATAATTTCAAAGTTTACAGATGACACGAAACTCGGAAATGTAGTAAACAATGAGGAGGATAGTAACAGACTTCAGGAGGACAGAGACAGACTGGGGAAATGGGCAGGCAAGTGGCAGATGAAATTTAATGCAGAGAAGTGATATATTTTGGTAGGAAGAGTAAGAGGCAATATAAACTAAATGGTATCATTTTAAAGGGGCTGCAACAGGGAGACCGGAGGGTGTAACTGGTAGTGGGGAAAATGCTAGAGTCCATTATAAAAGATGTAATAGCAGAGCACTGGGAAAACAGTGACAGGATCGGACAAAGTCAACATGGATTTACAAAAGGTAAATCATGCTTGACTAATCTACTGGAATTTTTTGAGGATGTAACTGGTAAAATAGAGAAGGGAGAACCAGTGGATGTGGTGCATCTGGACTTTCAGAAGGCTTTCGATAAGGTCCCGCATAAGAGATTAGCGTGTAAAGTTAAGGCACATGGGATTGGGGGCAAGGTATTGACTTGGATAGAGAACTGGTTGGCAGACAGAAAGCAAAGAGTTGGAATAAACGGGACTTTTTCCGAGTGGCAGGCAGTGACTAGTGGGGTACCACAGGGATCGGTCCTTGGACCCCAGCTATTCACAATATATATTAATGATCTAGACAAGAGAACTAGATGTAATATCTCCAAATTTGCAGACGATACAAAGCTGGGTGGGCGTGTGTGCTGTGAGGAGGATGCCGAGAAACTCCAGGATGATTTGGACAGGTTGGGTGATTGGGCAGAAGCATGGCAGATGCAATATAACGTGGATAAATGTGAGGTTATCCACTTTGGTGGCAAAAACAGGAAGGCAGATTATCTGAATGGCAATAGATTGGGAGAAGGGGAAGTGCAACGAGACCTGGGTGTTCTTGTGTATCAGTCACTGAAGGTAAGCATGTAGGTGCAGCAGGTGGTTAAGAAGGCAAATGGTATGTTGGCCTTCGTAGCGAGAGGGTTTGAGCACAGGAACAAGGATGTCTTGCTGCAATTGTACAGGGCCTTGGCGAGACCACATCTTGAGTACTGTGTGCAGTTTTGGTCATCTTATCTGAGGAAGGATGTTCTTGCCATGGAGGGAGTTCAGCGAAGATTCACCAGGCTGATACCTGGGATGGCAGGAATGACGTATGAGGAGAGATTGGGTCGATTGGGCTTATACTCGCTGGAGTTTAGAAGAATGAGAGGGGATCTCATTGAAACTTATAAAATTCTGACAGGACTGGACAGACTAGATGCAGGAAGGATGTTCCCGATGGTCGGGGAGTCCAGAACCAGGGGTCACAGACTAAGGATAAGGGGTAAGCCATTTAGGACAGAAATGAGGAGGAATTTCTTCACCCAGAGAGTGGTGAACCTGTGGAATTCACTACAACAGAAGGCAGTAGAGGCCAGTTCATTAAATATATTCAAGAAAGAGTTGGATATATTTCCTAAGGCTAAAGGGATCAAGGGGTATGGGGAAGCAGGGACAGGGTACTGAATTTGGATGATCAGCCATGATCGCATTGAATGGCGGAGCAGGCTCGAGGGGCCAAATGGCCTACTCCTGCTCCTATCTTCTATGTTTCTAATAAGGAGAAGGGCTGTTAGGGGTGATTGAGGAGTGGACCAGGCTGTCGCGGAGGGAGTGGTCCCTTCGGAATGCTGAAAGGGGAGGTGAGGGGAAGAAGTGTTTGGTGGTGGGATCACGTTGGAGGTGGCGGAAAATGATTCGTTGAATGTGGAGGCTGGTGGGGTGAAAGGTGAGTACAAGGGGAACCCTATCATGGTTCTGGGAGGGAGGGGGAAGGGGCGAGAGCAGAAGTGCGGGAAATGGAACGGACAAGGTCAAGGGCCGTGTCAACCACAGTAGCGGGGTATCACAGAATCACAGAGACCCCACAGTGCAGATAGAGGCCATTTCGGCCCATCAAGCCTGTACCGACACATATCCCACCCGATCCCCGTAACCCCTACACCAACACATATCCCACCCTATCCCCGTAACCCCACGTATTTAATCCCCCTAACACTAAGGGTCAATTTATCATAGCCAATCAACCTAACCCGCACATCTTTGGACTGTGGGAGGAAACCGGAGCACCCGGAGGAAACCCACGCAAACACGGGGAGAATGTGCAAACTCCACACAGACAGTCACCCGAGGCCGGATTCGAACCCGGGTCCCTGGCGCTGTGAGGCAACAGTGTTAACCACTATGCCACCGTGCTGTCCTCGGTTGAGGAAAAAGGAAGACATGTCGGAAGCACTGGTATTGAAGGTGGCATCGTCAGAATAGACGCGGCGGAGATGGAGAAACTGGGAGAATGGAATAGAGTCCTTACAGGAAGCGGGGTGTGAGGAAGTGTAGTCCAGGTAGCTGTGGGAGTCAGTGGGCTTGTAGTGGATGTTTGTCGAAAGCCGATCGCCAGAAATGGAGACGGAGAAGTCAAGGAAGGGAAGGGAAGAGTCAGAGATGGACCACGTGAAGGTGAGGGAAGGGTGGAAATTGGAAGTAAAGTGAATGAACTTATCTAGTTCAGGGCGAGAGCAGGAAACGGCACCGATACAGTCATCGATGTACTGGAAAAAGAGGTGAGGGAGGGGACCCGAGTAGGACTGGAACAAAGAGTGTTCCACATATCCCATGAACAGGCAGGTATAGCTAGGACCCATGCGGGTTCCCATAGCAACACCTTTAATTTGGAGGAAGCGATTGGAGTCAGAGGGGAAGTTGTTCAATGCGAGAACAAATAAAAAAAAGTATATGTAATCCTTGGCTTTATTAAGAGGCATAGAGAGGACAAACAAGGAAGTTAAACTAAACCTTTATAAAACACTAGTCAAGCCTCGGCTGTAGTATTGGCCCATGTTTTCTGGGGCCTATGACCACTGACGCACCTGTAAGTCCTCCCCATGTTCCGGGTTTTCCCACGCGATGTACATGCTCGAAATCCCGAACTTGCGATCCGTCAAGAATCTTCTTGGCAGATCATCCGTATCCCAGGGAAATGGACATTCGCTGGCCAAGAGTTGGGCTATTTTAGCTCAACTACTGCCCAGCGAATGCCCATGAAACTCTTACGCCTGGTAAAAGCAGGCATGAGGCCTTCTTTTACCAGCATAAGGGTTTAAATAAATATTAAAATAAACATTTTTAACATTCAAAAACCTGTAAAATAAGTTTAGGTTATTTTTGGCCCCTTGAAAAATGTTGAAATTTATTTTTCAAAAACTTAAATTTGTGTTTTAAATGTTTAATTAATTTGTATTTTAATTAATTTTAAACATGTAATGGTTTTTTATATTTCAAAGTTGTGTACATGTATTTTTTGGCTGATTCATATTAAACTCATGGGGATTCCGTACGTAAATGGAATCCCCAGAAGCATAATGGGAATCCCCTTTCTGATTGGTTGGGCTGACCCGCGTGATCCCCGGGAGGCTTGCGAACCGCGTGGGCCTCTACGCAGGCGTATGCCCGCAGGCCCAGGAGCACGAGTCTCCGTGGGATCCAGGACCGCCAGGTAGGTGCGTAGATTTATTGCGGTGCGGAGGCATCCACCCGCGCGAAGCCTCCGACCGTAAATTCAGGCCCCTTGTGTTCAATTCTGGGCACCACACTTTAGGCAGGATGTCAAGGCCTTGGAGAGGGTGCAGAGGAGATTTACTAGAATGATACCAGGGACTTCAGTTATGTGGGGAGACTCCTTCGACCAGAGAAGGTTAAGAGGAGATTTGATAGAGGTGTTCCAAATCTTAAAAGGGTATTGATAGAATAAATAAGGAGAAACGGCTTCCAGTGGCAGAAGGGTCAGTAGCCAGAGGACACAGATTTCAGGTGACTAGCAAAAGAACCAAATGCGACATAAGGAAACATTTTTTTTTTTTTTTTTTTTTTTTTAAAACGGTGAATTGTTGTGACCTGTAATGCACTGCCTGAAGGGATGGTGAAAGCAGATTCAATAGTAAACATTCAAAGGGGAATTGGACAGAGTTTTTGAAGGAAAAAATCTGCACGGTAATGGGGAAGAGGGACTAGTAGGATAGCTCAACCAAAGAGGTAGCACTGGCGCAAAAGACCTCGGTCATGAATCTGATCATTCATGAAGAAATGACTCATGAAGTAACACTGTGCGGCCAGCTGGTGGCGTCGTCCAAGGAGTATAAATACTCGGGTGTGGGCCCAGCTTGCTCAGGATGTTTCTGTAACCAGGAACTAGTGATGTAACTAGAATCTCATGGTTGTGAAATAGTTGATTAAAGCCTTGTTTTATACTCAAACCAAGTGCTTAGTAGTCTTTTTACATCAATCTCCTTTTGTGCTCTTTCATTCTATGGTGTGAAATGTTTCAGAGATGTAATAGAGCACTATATATAAATAAATCAAGTCTTGCATTTCAGAATAGAGGGAAGTATACAGTGGTGTTCCCCGGGGGTCAGTATTTGGACCACTGCTCTTTTTGACGTATATTAATGACCTGGGCTTGGGTATACAGGGCATAATTTCGTAGTTTGCAGATGACATGAAACTCAGAAATGTAGTAAACAATGAGGAGGATAGTAACAGACTTCAGGGGGACACAGACAGACTGGGGAAATGGGCAGACACATGGCAGATGAAATTTAACGCAGTGAAGTGATACATTTTGGTAGGAAGAATAAGAGGCAATATAAACTAAATGGTATCATTTTAAAGGGGCTGCAGGAACAGAGAGACACGGAGGGTGTACATATACAAATCTCTGAAGGTGGCAGGACAAGTTGAGAAGGCCTCAGCCACCCAAAGCCCTAAGCTCTGGAATTCCCTCCCAAGCCCTCTCCCCCTCTGCCTCGCCACCTCTGCCTCCTCCTTTAAGACGCTCATTAAAACCTACCTCTTAGATCAAGCTTTTAGTCACTGGTTCCAATATTTTGGCTTGGTGTCAATTTCTGCTGCTGTGAAGCACCTTGGGACATTGTGCTACATTAAAGGCATTACATAAAATGCAAATTGTTGTTGTTTACAGGTTCCTACTCTCAGAGAAGGGTAAAACGCAGACCAAAACTAACTTTTTCTTTCAAAAATTACTCCTTGTGCTGTCTGTAACAATTACAATTTGAATGCTACAAATTGAACATTTTAAAGAGAGCACAGATGATTTCTACAGTGCGTCACTGTTACTTACAGTCTCACAGAAAAGAGCTCCAATTTTTTTTGACAAGGCCAGAGTTAGCAAAGTAGAACCCAATGTTCTGGACAGGTTTTCCGATTAACAAGGTCAACCAGACGCAAACAGAAGCACCTCTTTCATCCAGGAACATTTTCACGCTGCACTGAACAAAACACTGCTGTGCACTGCACCGTCCAGTATTTTAATGATCGTAATTATCCTAGCTCATTGGTGCTGTGCAGAATGATTGCTGATTCGAGCTGGGCCAGGCTGCGGATTACTGACCGCTGGACCTTAGCCCCAGAGCAGGAAAACAGCAGCAGAATGTGACTGGAACTTTTCCCTTATCCAGGGGAAAAAAATGAAATCGGTGTGGCAGCTCAGCTAGTTAGTATATTGAGGCCAATACGCTAGAGGCAAAGTGGCACTTCAACCAATTAAGATGAAGCAATAGTCAAGGCACCACCTTCATATTACTCCCAGCACCAACAGTGAGAGACCTGTAACCAGTTCAGCGCTAAGCAGCTCAAAATGCAGTCTCCAGATGAACGCAAGTTTGGAAGGGATAAATTTATAACTGTCCTAACTCGCACAAATGCCGTTCCCCCATCACCCCTGTGCTCGCTGACCTACATTGACTCCCGGTTAAGCAAAGTCTCGATTTCAAAATTCTCATCCTTGTTTTCAAATCCCTCCATAACCTCGCCCCCCTCCCTATCTCTGTAATCTCCTTCAGCCCCACAAATACCCCCCCCCCATCTCTGTAATCTCCTTCAGCCCCACAAATACCACCCCCCCCCCCCGCCAAACAAGATATCTGCGCTCCTCTAATTCTGCCCTCTAGCATCCCTGATTATAATCGCTCAACCTTTGGTGGCCGTGCCTTCTGTTGCCGAGGCCCTGAGCTCTGGAGTTCCCTGCCTAAACCTCTCCGCCTCTCTTTCCTCCTTTAAGACGCTCCTTAAAACCTACCTCTTTGACCAAGCTTTTGGTCACCTGCCCTAATTTATCCTCATGTGGATTGGTGTCAATTTTTTTTTTGTCTTAAAATACTCCCGTGCGGTGTTTTCGGACGTTTTACTACGTTAAAGGCACTATATAAATACAAGTTGTTGTTGCTGTAATGGCGAGGTGGTTTAAATAGCTTTGATTGGCGCAAGTGGAGCAATATTCACCCAGCCACCAGCATACTTGGCTGAGACTCTAGTGACAAGGTGGACTGCAACTGCAAACGCACTGCAAGAACCTCATGGAGGCAGAGCTTAAGGACTGGGAGATCAGCCACGCTCCTGAGGGGAAGCATTCTGCTCTCCAAGGAGCAGCGGTACTTTAATCGGAGAACTCTCTCCAGCGCACAGAGCTGGCAGGTTACCAGATCATGCCATACGACCACCTGTCAGCCAGCATACTAATCAACTGCTTACCGAGGCTCAATTGAACCAGAGCCGAGGTATTTAACAGATTTGTTTACTCATCATCTCTTCCGTGTCACCAACTACTGAATTGCAATATATGCAGAAGTGAAAAAATATATAATGACCCTGATTTACTTGTATAATGCAGTTTTTCCCAATTTTCTAGCCTCCGCAACTGAAAGTGTTGATGGGATGAGATCCACAGGCATTGGTGACCTTTTCTGCCAAGTGGCTACGGAGAGCAGCGGTCAGCTATTTATACAAGGCATCACAATTCGCCCCAATCTACTCTTCACACATGCACGTTCCAACAAGAGTCACAGGTTAGCAATCAGCAACAAGAAGCCAGTCTGATTGGTCCTCTCCACAGTCCAAAAGGTACTGAGATCAACATCCAAACTTCTGTCCCGGTTAAGAATAGCTGTGGCTCTCGCCTCTGGGTCAGAAGGTCGTGGGTTCAGGTCCCACGTCAGAGACTTGAGCACAAAATTCATAGAAACATAGAGATAGGAACAGGAGTAGGCCATTCGGCCCTTCGAGCCTGCTCCGCCATTCAATGAGATCATGGCTGATCTTCGTCTGAGATCATAGCTGATCTTACCAGTTCAGTACCCCGTCCCCGCCTTTTCTCCGTAACCCTTAATCCCCTTAGCCTTCAGAAATATATCCAATTCTCTCTTGAAAATATTTATTGAATTAGCCTTCGCAGCCCTCTGTGGCAGGGAATTCCACAGGCTCACCACTCTTTGAGTGAAGAAATTCTTCCTCATCTCTGTTTTAAATGATTTGCCCGCTATTTTTAGACTGTGGCCCCTGGTTCTGTGCTCCCCGGCCATTGGAAACATTCTCTCTGAATTCAGCCTGTCCAGGCCTGCCATAATTTTATATGTTTCGATGAGATCCCCTCTCAATCTTCTAAACTCCAGTGAGTACAAGCCCAAACTATTTAATCTCTCTTCGTAGGTCATTCCCGCCATTCCAGGTATCAGCCTGGTGAATCGCCGTTGCACTCTTTCCATGGCAAGAACATCCTTCCGCAGATGGGGCGACCAAAACTGTACACAATACTCCAGATGCGGTCTCACCAGCACCTTGTACAGCTGTAGTAAGGTATCCCTATTCCTATACTCGAACCCCCTTGATATGAAAGCCAACATACCATTTGCCTTCTTAATCGCCTGTTGCATGCTCTCCTTCAGTGACTGGTGCACAAGAACACCCAGGTCCCTCTGCACTTCCCCATCTCCCAATCTATTGCCATTTAGATAATAATCTACCCTCCTGTTTTTACCCCCAAAGTGGATAACCTCGCATTTATCCACATTATAGTGCATCTGCCACGTATCCGCCCATTCCCCCAACCTGTCCAAATCGCACTGTAGCCTCCTGACATCCTCATCAGAGCCCACCCCTCCTCCTAGTTTAGTGTCGTCAGCGAATTTGGAAATATTGCATCCAATTCCCTGATCCAGATCATTTATATATATTGTGAACAGCTGGGGTCCCAGGACAGATCCTTGCGGCACCCCGCTGGTCACTGCCTGCCACTCCGAAAACGAGCCATTTATTCCAACTCTCTGTTTTCTATCCGCCAGCCAGTTCTCTATCCACGTTAATACTTTGCCCCCAATCCCATGAGCCTTAATTTTGCATGATAATCTTTTGTGTGGAACCTTATCGAAGGCTTTCTGGAAGTCAAGGTACACCACATCCACTGGCTCTCCCCCATCTATTTTACCAGTTACTTCCTCAAAAAATTCCAGCAGATTAGTCAAACACGATTTACCCTTTGTAAATCCATGTTGACTCTGTCCGATCCTTTCCCCATTTGTCAAGTGCTCCGCTAGTTTATCCTTAATAATGGACTCTAGCATTTTGCCCACAACCGATGTAAGGCTTACTGGTCTATAATTCCCTGCTTTCTCTCTACCCCCCTTTTTAAATATTGGGGTAACATTAGCTACCCTCCAATCCACGGGTACTGTTCCCGAGTCAATGGAGTTCCGGAAGATGATCCTTAGAGCATCTGCTATCTCCAGGGCCACCTCCTTAAGTACCCTAGGATGTAGTTTATCAGGCCCCGGGGATTTGTCGGCCTTCAGTCCCCTCAACTTACCCAACACCATATCCCTAGAGATACTAATTTCTGTCAGCTCCTCCCTCTCATTAGTCCCTATGTTTGCCGATATTCCTGGGAGGTTATTTGTGTCCTCCTTTGTGAATACAGAACCAAAGTATGAGTTTAATTGGTCTGCCATTTCCTTATTCTCCATTATATATTCTCCCGAATCGGACTGCAAGGGACCGACTTGGGATTTTACCAGTCTTTTCCTCCTGATATACCGATAAAAGCTTTTGCAGTCTGTCTTTATGTTTGCTGCAAGTTTACTTTCGTATTCTATTTTCCCCTTCCTGATTAATCCCTTTGTCCTCTTTTGCTGTATCCTGTACTGCCCCCAATCTTCCGGTCTGGTGCTTTTTTTTGCCAGTTGATATGCCCTTTTTTTTGATTTTATGCTGTCCCTAATTTCCCTCGTTATCCACGGTTGAGTCACCTTTTTAGGTTTATTTTTATGCCAAACCGGTATAAACATGTTCTGGAATTCTTCCATTCTATCTTTGAATGCTTGCCATTGTCTATCCATTGTCAATCCCCCCAGAAACACCACCCAATCAATCTTACCCAATTCCCGTCTCATACCCTCGTAATTCCCTTTATTTAAGTTCTGGACCTTAGTCTCTGATTCAATTTCCTCACTCTCCATCTCGACTGAGAGCTCGATCATATTATGATCGCTCTGACCCAAGGGGCCTCGTACAAGAAGATTGTTGATAAGTCCCTTCTCATTGCACAATACCCAGTCTAAAATGGCCTGATCTCGAGTCGGCTCCTCGACATATTGGTCCAGATAACCGTCCCGAAAACATTCCAGGAATTCCTCCTCCTCAGAATTTTTACTAATTTGGGTAGTCCAATCAATATGTAAATTAAAGTCACCCATGATGACAGCTGTGCTCTTATCGCACGCTTCTCTAATTTCCCTTTTTATGCCTTCCCTCACCTCCATATTACTATTTGGAGGCCTATATATCACACCCACTAACGTTTTCCTCCCCTTGCTATTTCTCATTTCTACCCATACAGATTCCGTTTCATCCGAGTTAATATCCTTCCTTTCCATTGCATTAATCCCCTCCTTTACCAGCAATGCTACCCCACCTCCCCTACCTTTTTGCCGATCCTTCCTAAATATTGTATATCCCTGGATGTTAAGTTCCCAGCCTTGCCCACCCTGCAGCCACGTTTCTGTAATCCCAATCAAATCATACTTGTTTACCTCTATTTCCACAACTAATTCATCCACCTTGTTCCTAATGCTTCTAGCATTAAGATACAAAGCCTTCAGGCTTGCTTTTTTCACACTCTCATTATGAATTAGTTTGGCCCTTTGTGTTTCTCTCCTTTGCTTATTGCTTCTCACCTTTCTACCATCTATTTCTGACTTCATATGACTTCCCTCTTTTCCACTACCTAGGTTCCCATCCCCCTGCCAAATTAGTTTAAATCCTCCCGAACCGCCCTATTCTAGGCGGACACTCCAGTGCAGTACTGAGGGAGCGCTGCACTATTGGAGGTGCCGTCCAGATGAGACGTTAAACCGTGGCTACGTCTGCTCTCAAGTAAACATGAAAGATCCCATGGCACTACAGGAAACTGTCGATTTACCGGCACCTAAATAACCGGAAATCTCGGTTAACCGGCAAAATGCAGGAGTAGGTTCAGGTAAGTTTTACTTCATATTCTACTTGCCTTCCTCCATCTGTTGCTGTGCAAGGGTGTGGCTGCAGCTGTTGCTAAGCTACAGAGACACTTGCAACTTGTGGCCATTGTTCTGCACTTGTGGGTTTGTTGCTTTATATGGAGCGGTCAGCTCTCTGTATCTTTTACTATAGCTTTCGGTTATCCGGAATTTTTGATGAACCGGCACCACGGCGGTGCCGGATAAAAAAAAGTTTCCTGTATTTCGAAGAAGAGTAGGGGAGTTCTCCCCAGTGTCCTGGCCAATATATACCCCTCAATCAACATCACTAAAACAGATTATCTGTTCATTATCACATTGCTGTTTGTGGGAGCTTGCTGTGAGCAAATTGGCTGCCACGATTCCTACAGTACAACAGTGACTACACTTCAAAAAGTATTACATTGGCTGTAAAGCGCTGCGACGTCCGATGGTCGTGCCTTTCGTTTATTTTTAATTCAGCACAGACCAAAGGTTGAACCTAGGACCTTGGGTCTGGCCATCAAACCACACCACGTGCTGCGTTTTCCCCACCAGACCAGAGGGAGATCTTATGCCAAGTTTCCAATGCGTCCCACAGGAGAAAAAAAAATCACGGAGGTCCCAAGTTTCAAGCTCATTTTTCAATGTTAAATGCTGCACACTATAGTGTCGATCTTGCGAGACTCTCGTTTCCGGCACGGAGCCTCACTGGATGGGAGTGCGGATCGTGGCAGTTAACACGCCCGATTCCCAGCGCTCCCCATTTTCCAGGTGATTAAAATGAATGACCAGAACGTCACGTGCACCATGAAACAGCACAACAAACTCCATGCCCGAGTCTCCAACCTGTGGCCCCCCCCCCCCCCCCGTGGCTCCGTGTTCGCAGTGGAGCATCGCAAAATCTGTCTGAAATGTTATGTACAGCACAGAAACAGGCCATTCGGCCCAACAGGTCCATGCCGGTGTTTATGCCCCACACGAGCCTCCTGCCACCCTCCTTCATCTAACCCCATCAACACATCTTTCTCTCCCATGTGTTTATCTAGGTTCCCCTTGAATGCATCGATGCTAGTCACCTCAACTACTCCCTGTGGTAGCGAGTGTCACATTCTAAACCCTCTCTGGGTAAAGAAGTTTCTCCTGAATTCCCTATTGGATTTATTAGTGACTATTTTATATTTATGGCCTCCAGTTCTGTTGTGTATGTACCTTTAAGAGAATAACTGGTCTCAGACTGCAATACCGGCAGTGACCACCCCTGTATAAAAGGCGCTAGAGAGCCTCTGTTGGTTAGATTCGTTTATGCCTTTCACCAGTAAAGTTCTGTTTGTTTCTCTCCTGCTAGTCCGTGTCTCAATCATTCACGGACTTAACAAGTTCTGGTCTCTCTCACAAGTGGAAACATCTTCGATACCTCTACCCTAGCAAACCCTTTCATAGTATTACAGACCTCTATCAGGTCACCTCTCAGCCGTCTCTTTTCTAGAGAAAAGAGCCCCCGCCTGTTCAATCTTTCCCGATAGGTGTAACCTCTCAAGTTCTGGTATCCTTCTACTGTAGTAAATCTTTTTTGCATCGTCTCCAGTGCGTCTATATCCCCGGAGACCAGAACTGTTCACTGTGCTCCCAGTGTGGCCTAGCCAAGGTTCTATATAAGTTTAACATAACCGCTCCGCTTTTCAATTCTAAAAATGAACCCCAGGGTTGTGTTTGCTTTTTTTTTTTTTATTAAATGGCCATAATTACCTGCGTCACTACTTTTAGTGATTTGTGTCTCTGTACCCCCAGATGCCTCTGCTCTGCTCCCCCCATTTAGACCCTTATTTTCCAAGGGGTATGTGGCCTCCTTTTTCTTCCGACCAAAATATACCAAGATTATAGTACAATCGCCCCGTCCTTAACCGACACTGGATTTCAAGAGGCAGGAGACCAATGATCCCCGTAATTTTTTGGGGGGCTGCGCAGCCCGTTCTAAAGTTCGCGCATGTGCAGTTTGGTCAAGTTAAAAGCCGGCACACCGGCTGCGCGGGGCCCCTTGAGCGTCGCATGGCCGCGCAGCTTAAAGGGAACATCGCAAGAGACTTGTTTTTGGTGAAGTGCCGTTTGACCAGAGTTGCCCAGGTTACACCTGGACCACTGACACGAGGCGACACTGAATAAATTAGGCAGAAGGGGTTGGGGTGTGTGGAGTGTCCATATTCTAACTTGAAAGTAGGACCAGAGGACATAAATAGAAATGAGTAAAAAGTAAATTTAAGAGTGTTAAGGAACAACTTCTTCAAAGAGCGAGAAAAGTTTTGAATTGTCCATCAATCTTAATGACCATAAAAAGCATTGGTTGTTATTCAAAATACAATTCTATGCCAAATCGGAGTGATTTTCTTTGATAGGCAAATGTCCTCTCACACGCCTTATTTTTCTGAAGGGAAGTTTCCAGCCACTGAACCCAACTGATTGAATATGTAAAAATTGACATAAAATCCAAAAGCTGCATCACACAATGTGTACATGTTGCAGGACAGGTGTTCCCAGGCATTCAGGTTGTCGACTCAATACTATTGAGGTTGGGCTCCTGAGAACTTAAGAACTGAGCATCCTTCCCCCAAAACTATGCCATGTCCTTTCAGGTCTTCAAAGGATTCCATTCAACCGAAATTGTGAACACACGACAGTGAAACACACAACTCGCTGCAGAGAAAATGAATTGGAAACTGACCAAATTCATTGCAACATCAAAACAACACAAGTTCACTAAGCAAACCAAACCAGTACATGATGTAACTTAGGTGAGGCCTACACAATGAGATCATTTTGTTACTTCATTTTAAGTACAATAGACCCTCCACTGTCCAAGCTCGATATCCACATTCCCGATCATCTGACAGAATTTCTGTGACAATTCTCCCGTGATGTTTTAACGACAAAATGTTTCTCAAGTTACTTAGGTTTTCCTGGTGAATAAACCTTCATACTTTGTGTGTTATTTCTATTGCACTAGTCATCATTCTTTTCCCCAGGGTATCACTATTACTGTGTACAACGCCGGAAGATTAGGGACTCCTATTCTGCACAATAATGGAGAGGTTCCCGGTCAGTGGATAATGGAAATTGGTGAATAATCAGAAGTACACATTACTAAATAGAACCAAAGAACAAATGTAACAAAATCAATAAACATGATGGCAGCAGGTTGCCAAGACTTGTTCAGGCTGGAAAACAAGGATACAATGGCCCAGAACTTGGTGTCGGGGGCTTGCCGCGCGTGCAAGCCCCCGATCTGCACTCGCCCTGCGCACTGACATCTGAAGCCCGGGCCTGCTTGCATTTCCTGTCACAGGCCCGGTTCAGATGTCAGCGCGATGTGCTTACCTGATCCAGCGGCGTAGTTAGTGCGATGCGCCGGCTGGGATCAGGTGAGCACCGTACAACCAATCAGGGGAGGGGAAGGTTCATTCATGAGTTTGAGTGTAAGAACTGTCAAACTCATGAAAACTACGGGGGGCACAAAACACTATTTAAACTTTAAATAAAAATTTAAAAAACATCCCAATCATTAAATTAAGTATAAATAAGTTTAAAAAAATAATTTAAACAATAATTTTTTTTTTTGAAAAAAATAAATTTTTAATAAAAAAGGGTCTAAAACTAAACTTACCTTATTGTAGATTCTTTAAAATAATAAACCTGTGGAAAAAAAATTCTAAATTACACTAAAACACCACTTACTTGTAAAAATAAATACTTACGTGTGCTTTTTACAAGCGTAAAGACCGGAGGCCTTTAGACATGTGCAAATCCCCCAAAACAGAGGAAATCCAAGATGCCGTGCTGCCCCCTACAGCGCACGCGCTAGCCTCTTCACCTCTTGGGTTAGAGGAGAGGAAATGCCGGTTTTCAGCGCATGCGCTGTGCATGCTGAAAACCGGCATTTCCTCCGGCCAGGCGCGTGAGTACCCCTTCCATACTCACACGTTTGGGGAGGAATTACTGCCCCAATGTCTTGGATTCATGTCATAGATTCAAGATTCAAGATCATTTTATTGCCATATGTAACTAGTACAATGGAATGCTTACTCCCCACTCACTCCCACAATACAAGCATATAATATAAAAGCAAAAAAATAAAAACAAGTATAAATAAAAACAATAAGCAAATAAGCAAAAAGTATAGCAATAACAGTCCAAGTTGCAGGATATGATGAATAGTACAAAAAAGCCTCAATCACCACTGGAAATAATAGTAATGTAATATGATAAATATATGGCAATATAAGTATAATATATATATTTACATAAATAAACATATAACCATAATATATGGGGCAGTGCGATTAGCAGTTCAGTAGGCGCACTGCCTGTGGATAGAAACTGTTCTTAAACCTGCTGGTCCTGGTTCGGATGCTGCGGTACCGACGTCCGGACCGCAGGAGGGAGAACAGTTTGTGCCCAGGGTGATTGGGGTCCTGGATGATGGAGCGGGCCTTGTTCCGGCACCTGGTCTGGAAGATCTCCTTGATGGACGGAAGTGCGCACCCGATGATCTTTTGTGCCGTATTCACAACTCTCTGGATGGCTTTCTTGTTCTGTGCAGTGGTGTTACCATACCACACATTGACACCACTCGTCAGGACACTCTCTATAGTGCCGCGGTAAAAGTTCACAAGCCACTGTGTGCTTATGCCGCATTTCCTCAGGCACCGTAGAGGGTAAAGGCGCTGGTGTGCCTTCTTCAGCATAGCCTCAGTATTATGGTTCCAGGCCAGGTCATCAGAGATCTGCAGTCCCAGGAATCGGAAGCAACTGACGACTTCCACTGGTGTCCCGTCAATGCTGATGGGGCGATGGTTCCCTCGGTGGCTTCTGAAGTCCACGATGAGCTCCTTAGTTTTGCCAACGTTCAGGGCAAGGTTGTTGTCATTGCACCATCTCATCAGCTGGACTCTCTCATCTCTTGATAATCCGGTTATTGCTGTGTATGGCTGTACAGTCATGTGTAAACAGAGAGTACAGCCAAGGACTGAGGCAGCAGCCTTGTGGCGCTCCGGTGTTGAGGACCAGAGTGGATGAGGTGTTGTTCCCTATTTTCACCACTTGAGGCCTGCCAGTCAGGAAATCCAGAATCCAATTGCAGATGGGGGTGCCCAGGCCTAGGTCCCTCAGTTTCAGGACCAGCTTGGAGGGAATAATAGTATTAAATGCAGAGCTGTAGTCAATGAACAACAGTCTGACGTAAGCAACGTTAAGAGGATTGTTCCTATTATGTGTGTGTGAGTAACTTTGGAACCTCGTTTCATACTAGCTACACTGGAGGGGGAGGGAGGCAGAAGACAATAAAAAACAATTAAGTCAAGAAGAGGGGAGAAATACTCAGGGGTTACAAAAACAGCTTTGCGCAGAGCTTCGATTATTTTCTTCCTCGAACTCTCTGATGTTCAGTCACTTACAGAAGCGGACTGTTGCTGCTGGCTCGGTTACAGTGCAGTGGGTTCAGACACGAGGCTTTTTACAGCAGGAGAAACACTCACCGGAATGAGTGACTGAAGAACATGTTATTTGGGGTTTCCAACGACATGACAACTATTTCTATTTAGCATCGGTTCCTTGGCGGAGGTAGGATCAAGGTGGTGAACGTTGCATGTTCCGGAGGTGGGAAGCAAAGTCAATGATGCAAAGCGGTTGATTATGTTTTTGACCGACACAGCATCACGTGACAACACACCGTGGTACAGCAAAGCTTTGCGTTCAGCAGATTACTGGGGAATCGTACCAAGTGCAGGTTAGAACTTGTGACTCAATCTGCAGCCGTTTATAAGGGAACACTCCAGACTCGCGCGGAGGATAAACACCAACGCGAGCTGGTTGGCCCAAACAACCAGTTTCCACAGTGTCATTTCTATGCGAATAAAGATGCTTCAAACACAAGAGAGCATACGGTCGGTGTACGCGCACTGCAAGAAATGGAGTGTCTTAGCGACACAGGCAAGAATATTGTGATTTAACTTTAGCGGTTACCTTTTATTTAGCTGAACGTACATTTTATGATTGAGTTCCTTCATTAGTTATGCTCCTTTAAAAGAGAAGACACCACACAAGTGTAAACTTGTTTTTTTTTCCCCTGTTGGTGACACCCTTGTGGATAGTTTACATTCCATTAGCTGAAGTCACAGTAAAACTATCGTATAAAAGCCCAGCTTACATTTAGATAGATTGTTTCTCTAAGCACCATATGACAAAAGTCACACACACACCTCCAAATAACAGCAACTTGTATTGATATAGCGCCTTTAACATAGTAAAACATCCCAAGGCGTTTCACAGGAGCGTTATCAAACAAAATTTGACAGGCACGTACGATATTAGGACAGATGATCAAAAGCTTGGTCAAAGAGATAGCTTTTAAGAAGCGTCGTAAAGAAGTGGCAAGGTTTAGGGTGGGAATTCCAGAGCTTAGGGCCTCAGCAGCTGAAGGCACGGCCGCCAATGGTGGAGCGATGAAAATTGGGGATGCGCAAGAGGCCGGAATTGGAGGAGCGCAGGTAACTCAGAGGGTTGGAGGGCTGGAGGAGGTTAGAGATAGGGACGGCCATGGAAGGATTTGAAAACAAGGATGAGAATTTTAAAGTTGGCACGTTGCTTAACCGGGAGCCAACATAGAAACATAGAAGATAGGAGCAGGAGTAGGCCATTCGGCCCCTCGAGCCTGCTCCGCCATTCAATGCGATCATGGCTGATCATCCAAATTCAGTACCCGGTCCCTGCTTTCTCCCCACACCCCTTGATCCCTTTAGCCTTAACAGAATGTAGTTCAGCGAGCACAGGGGTGGATAGGTGAATGGGTCTTGGAGAGTTAAGATACGGCAGCAGAGTTTTGGATGACTAAGTTTATGGAGGGTGGAAGATGGGGGGGTACCAGCCAGGAGTGCATTGGGATGGTCAAATCTAGAAGTAACAAAGACATGGATGAGGGTTTCAGCAGATGAGCTTCCGTGTGACTCGTCCTCTTCATTTTAACAAAAGGGTCTGAAAATTCCTACTGTAGGGATAAGGTTGGACATAAACACAATTCATCAGACTAGCTCATTTCACTTTCATCACTGCAGAATAATTTATTACATCTACTGAATAATCAGTTCTCAGGGTTGTTAGTACAGAAATATTTCAGATTTAGAAATTACACAACCTGGTTAAATGTCATGGTGCCAAATATTTGGCTGAATCTGCAGGGTATTATGTGCATTGAATCCATAGCTGAAACATCTTAAAACCCAAAGCATCAATTTAAGCACACACACAAATCAACACACATCACTCTCATTTATCAGACAGTAACAGTGGTTTAAAAATAGGGCTTTCTGGAGGACAAAACTATTTAATTCCTCAGGTATCCATACAACAAAACAGGCAGTCATTGAGGGCACACTGATCTTTAATCATTTAACAATCCAACACAACTTCCTACCGCTGGTGTAAGTGCAACTTAAGACAGGGAAATGTAAAGCGAAGGAAAAGCACATCTGTACAGGACAGTACATCGCTGTGCCCTGAAACAAAAAAAAAACAGCCTTAAAATCTAATCACAGACCTTTCAATTCGATAAGCTGCTCAGAGGCCACACTGACTTGACAAATGAAGAAAGAGAAGTTGTATTTATATTGTGACTCATCACATCCCCAGGACATCCAAGATTGCTTCACAATTAATTAATTACTTTTTTGACAGTTTTATGTAGGCAAAAGGGGCAGTCAAATTGTGCACAGCAAGTTCCTTCAAACAGTAAGTGAGATGAATGGCTTGCTTTTGATTGAGAGAGGACAGAGGAAATTACCCTTCTTCTAATGCCACGGGATCTTTTACATCCACTATAACAGGTAGAAGGGGCCTTGAATTAACATTGCATCCGAAGGAGGACACCTCCAGCAATGCAGCACTCCCTCAGTGCTGCACTGAAGTGGCTTGGAGCCAAACCCTCCGAACTCAGAGGCCAGAGTGCCACCAGCTGAACCAAGGTGCCACTTAAATAAACAAACTTAGCTGGACCCAGTGAAATTCAATGACTTGCTTATTACTCAAAAGAGGTTTTTCTTGTTTCTTTCCAGGGAAGCTCAATTCCTGGAAAAGGCCACGCTAAGCTTTTCATTCTGATGGGAAACAGTTTGATCAGCATAGTACGCACATTGTTGAAATTCTTTTGTTTAAAAAAAAGAGGCATGCTGCCTGTGAAGGCATTTTCACACACCCCGGTTTACAAAATCACGTGACACACCACAAGACAATTCCAATTAAAAGTAATCAAGTGGGGATAGAGTAAGCAAGGAATTATTTTCAGAAAATGATCATAGCCACAAACGAGTTGGATTATATTGAGATGCAAATAGTCGCTCTACAATCCCTGAACAGGGACAAGGAGAACCAAGTTAAAAAGTTAAATTCGCCCCAGTGAAAGGTCTTTAAAATGCTCGTTCAATCCAAGCATCTGAACAGGTGCCGTCTTCAGGCAGTTACTAAATTGAGGCTCGTGCGATAAATCCAGGGCTGAGCGAACACTTCACTACTTGCTAATCGGATTTGGATCCTGGGCAGTAACAGGAGTCATGAGCCCCCTCCCTCCCCCCAGGGGCTCCCTCCCTCCCTCAATCCCCCCCACCCCACGGGCTCCCTCCCTCAGCCCCCCCCCAACCCCACGGGCTCCCTCCCTACCACCACCACCCCACGGGTTCCCTCCCTCCAACCCCCACGCCCCCTCCCTCCCCCCCACTGGCTCCCTCCCTCCCGCCCCCACCCCACGGGCCCCCTCCTTCCACCCCACGGGCTCCCTCCCCTCCCCCCCCACCCGGCTCCCTCCCTCTCCCCCCCCCCCCACCGGCTCCCTCCCTCTCTCCCCCCCCACCGGCTCCCTCCCTCTCCCCCCCCCGGCTCCCTCCCTCTCCTCCCCCCCCCCTCCCTCTCCTCCCCCCCCACCGGCTCCCTCCCTCTTCCCCCCCCCCCCACCGGCTCCCTCCCTCTTCCCCCCCCCCCCCCCACCCCACTGGCTCCTGGCTTCCCCCCCCACCCCACCCCACGGGCTCCCTCCCTCCACCAGCTCCAGACGCTGCCAATTCACATCCCAGCACAACACATCTGCGACCTCAAGATGCACATTACTGGGCTCCTTCGGGAAGGAAAGTGGCCAAGGAGTCAGAGATGGCTCCACCCAACTGTCCCAAAAAGAGATAGACTAAGTCTTCCAAAGCACTAGTGCAGGGAAGCCAAATTTCAGGATATCATTGTTGTGGAACCCTAAGCCTCCCCCTAACACCTCTGGCACAGCCGAGCGGCAAATGCCACCCTAGCATTCTCATTAGACACCCCTTCATAAGGCCCCAGAAAAGGTATTCAGAAACATCGACTAGTGCCCTTGTGTTGTATCCATGTGTTAATGGAGACACGGAATGCAGGAGTAGGTTTCACAGGTGTTTACTGAACAAAGTCTGGAGGTGAACTAACAGATACAAGACACTATACAGCCCGAGTGGCCATTACTGGCATTACAGTATACAGGGGCTCTTAAAGGCACATACACCACACCTTGAGCCTGGCAACCTGGAGGGAAGCCTGTGCCATTGTAAAGGTGCCCGACAGTTCTCTCCCCGCTATGGTGCAATAGCACCCTTTGTGATATCTCTGTGCCAGCTGTTTCAAGGCATGGCATGAGAGGAGCATCACTGGGTTGGGTAAACTGCTCCAACCAGGTCAAATCATACCTTTCCTTCAATATGCAGGTTATTTTTCCACAGTAGTTTGTAGGAAAGTGCACTCTCATGTATTGCAAGAGTCAGGACATAAAGCGGGACTGAATCTTTAGAACTTGAAAGATCTCGCACCATGGACGTGATGGCTTTCTCCGTTTCTACTGAAGTGTGCAATACCAGCAGAATTACACACTGTAGCCCTCGTGTGCAGCAAACAACAAAACTCGGACAAGAAACCAACGGATGCAACAGAACTGGGCATTCTGTGGAAAAGGCCTGCTCTCCTGATCTGTTGCCATTTGTGGGATCTGTTGCCATTTGTGGGATCTTGCTGTGTACAATGTATTGGTGAGCGTGCCCACAAAACAGTCACATTCGTTGTATTTGAAGCGCCTCGAGAGGTTTGCTGTACAAGCGCGAGTCTTTCTTTCAAAAAGGTTCTTTGCAAATGCGGTGTGCTTTTAGATAATTACTTACAATGTCACTGTTGGACTGCACATGTGCAGACATGCAGACTGGAGTACATCCTCTGCTGTGGAAGGATTTATAATCATCGCAAACAAATGTGAAACTGAAGATTCACAGCAAGAAAATCCCAAACTTAAATGACTAAGTCTTTCAAAAAACAATCACTGGTTACTGCAAGAACATTTCTGGATGATGTCTCAACGCACTTCAGCTCTCAGTCCCTCTGGGGTAGGGATGTGTGTTTTTTTTTAATTAAATATATAATGGGATGCAATATTAAAAAGCACTAATCCCTTTAAGTTTCAGCTGAAGCAGACATGCCCAGCAGAACTGGATACAATAATCCGACTGTAGCAATCAATTATCCATGGTGTTGCTAAGGGATTTATTCACATAGGCGTCCTCACGTTTCCTTGAAATTATACAACCTTTGCTTCAATTTGACTATCCCACATTTAGATTGTGGAGCAGCATTAAACTTGGGGCAATACATGCAGAGCAAACAAACAAAAGTCTTTCCATTATTTTAAACGGGGCTCCGAGTACGGTATTAGCAGAGAGGGATTTAAGGAGACATTTTCGTCCCTGTACAATTGTAAGGCAGGTTTTTTTGTTACTGTAGTGTTGCCACTAGATAGGTTTAATGTGCTGGTACCAATATGGCAAAAAAGTAAAACGTCCCAAGGTGCTATATAAATACAAGTTGTTGTTATTATAAAAGGTTTAATCATAACTTCCTTGCTTTTGTACTCTATCCGTCAGCCATGGCTCAGTGGGCAGCACACTCGCCTCCGAGTCAGAAGGTTGTGGGTTCAAGTCCCACTCCAGGGACTTGAGCACACAAAGCTAGGCTGACACTCCAGTGCAGTATGGAGGGAGTGTCGCATTGTCGGATCTGATTAAATGTGATGAGGGTTTCTGCCTCTACCACCCTTTCAGGCAGTGAGTTCCAGACCCCCACCACCCGCTGGGTGAAAAAAAATTCTCCTCAAATCCCCTCGAAATCTCCAACCAATTACCTTAAATCTATGGCCCCTGGTTATTGATCCTTCTGCTAAGAAGCAGGAGTTGGCCATTCGGCCCTTCGAGGCTGCTCCGCCATTCAGTGAGATCATGGCTGATCTTCTGCCTCAACTCCATTCACCGGCCTTATCGCCATATCCCTTGATGCCTTTACTAGTCAGAAATCTATCGACTTCTGTTTTGAATATACCCAATGACTGAGCCTCCACAGCCCTCTGGGGTAGAGAATTCCAAAGATTCACCACCCTCTGTGTGAAGAAATTTCTTATAAGAACATAAGAAATAGGAGCAGGAGTAGATCCTTCCTATCCACTCTACCTAGGCCCCTCATAATTTTACACACCTCAATTTGGTCTCCCCTCAGCCTCCTCTGTTCCAAAGAAAACAACCCCAGCCTAGCCAATCTTTCCTCATAGCCAAAATTCCCCAGCCCAGGCAACATCCTCGTGAATCTCCTCAACCCCCTCTAGTGTAATCACATCCTTCCTGTAATGTGGTGACCAGAACTGCACGCAGTACTCTAGCTGCGGCCCGTAAGCCTTCTTAAATCACCTTATCTACCTGTCCTGCTACCTTCGGGGATCTGTGGACATGCACTTCAAGGTCCCTCTGATCTTCTGCATTTTTCAGTGTCCTACCATTTATAGTGTATTTCCTTGCCTTGTTATCCCTCCCCAAATGCATTATTTCACACTTCTCCAGATTGAATTCCATTTGCCACAGTCCTGCCCAGTCCATTGATATCTTACTGCAGTCTGCAGCTTTCTTATCAACCACATGGCCAATTTTTGTATCATCTGCAAACTTCTTAATCCTACTTCCGACATTCAAGTCCAAATCATTGATATATACACACCACAAAAAGCAAAGGACCCAGTACTGAGCCCTGCGGAACCCCACTGGAAACAGTCTTCCAGTCACAAAACACCCTTCGACCATTACCCTTTGTTTCCTGCTTCTGAGCCAATTTTGGATTCAATTTGCCACTTTGCCTTGACTCCCATGGGCTTTTACTTTCATGACGAGTCTGCCATACGGGACCTTATCAAAAGCCTTGCTAAAATCCATATAGACTAGATGAAGTGCCGTAACCTACAATGCTACCAATGAACCAAGAACTGGAAAGTGGGATTAGGCTGGATAGCTCTGTTTCGGCCGGCACAGACACGATGGGCCGAATGGCCTCCTTCTGTGCCGTAAATTTCGATGATTCTATGATCAACTTGGCGGCGAACAACTGGTGCCCATGGAACTGGAACCTGGCTGGTAGAAGGGAGGGGTGAAAACTGGCCCCGGGATAAAAATTAAATAAAAATAGTAATGTACACTTCTTGAATGATGCTCTTAACTCATTATATCAAACTGATTCCAGTGGCCACTGGGTACTTTATCCCAATTTATTTTGTTATATAAGAAAAAGAAAAATGGGGAATGGAGTGGGACCACTCAAAGTCGGATCGGGTGAGGGAGGGCACTGATGCTACACAGGCTGCAATATGTTTATGCAAAGGAGCAGACAGGTAACTTATTTGATCTGGTAAGGGAATTAGAGGACATTTCAGAGGCAGGTTGTGACACTATTCACATTTCAGAGGCAGGTTGCGACACTATTCACATTACTACCAGCACAGTGATGAACAGATGTGCAACCTTAAGGTAAATAAATTTCAGGAGCCAGATAAGATGCGTCTGAGAGGATCCTTCAGGAGATGAGGGAGGAAATTGCAGGAACTCTGGTACAAATCTTCCAGAAAAATCGATGAACATTGAAGAGGCGCCCGAGAACTAGAGAAAGGTGGAAGTTACTCCTATTTTAAAAAGCTAGCAAAAGTAACCCAGGAAACTATAGACCAGTGAGTTTGACATCCATTGTGGGTAAAGTTATAGAAACCCTTATTAAAAAGATATGATCATGGAGCATCTGGGTAGGAATATCATCATAAAAAAGGTAGCCAATATGGGTTCATGAATTGCCAATCCAAGTTAATGATTTTCTTTAAGGATGTCACAAAGGAGCCTGTTAAAGGCAAGGCAGTGGATGTGGTGCACTGTGGATTTCAGCAAGGCCTTTGATACAGTTTCTCTGGAAAGGCTGGTACTGGAAATAAAGAAAGCGCAAATCAGTGGAAATATTTTACAATGGATGCGTAATTGGTTGACTGATAGAACCCAAAGAGCGGTGGTACAAGGACCGTCACCATCCTGGGCGAATGTTACCAAAGGGTTCTATAGGGGTCTGTTTTGGGACCTGTTTCGTATATCTTCATAAAAATCATCGGAGCCAAGAGTCACAAGCACAGCGGCTAAATTTGCTGACGATACAACAACAACTTGCATTTACAGGAAACTTTGTGATATCCGGCACCGACGGGACCGAGCTGTTGCCGATCTATCAAAACTGCCGGACATACAAAGTTAATGTTGAAGCATACGGAGGTTTTCATCTCCGTATCTGACAACAAACACTGTTGCTTAGCAACAGCTTCTAAACAGTCGGCTGCAGCTGCAAGCGTCTGTAGCTGAAGCTGTTGCTATAGCTACAGACCTTGCAGTGGCTGACGGGGGAAAAAAAAAATCTAAAAAAACTTACAGAAAACGGCTCCTGATTTTTGCCGTTAGATCGAGTATTCCGGACATACAACCTCCGGATAAACCAAAGTTTCCTGTATATAGCGCCTTTAAAGTAGTAAAACATCCCAAGGTGCTTCACAGGAGTGTTATCGAACAAAATTTGACACCGAGGCACATAAGGTGATATTAGTGCAGGTGACCAAAAATCTTGGTCAAACAGGTAGGTTTTAAATGAGAGTGTTAAAAAGGAGCAGAGAGAGGTCTAGGGGAGCGAGGTTTAGGGAGGGAATTCCAGAGCTTAGGGCCTAGGCGGCTGAAGGCACGGCCGCCGCCAGTGGTGGAGTAATGAAAATCTGGGATGCTCAAGTGGGCAGAGATCTCGGAGGGTTGTAGGGCTGGTGGAGGTTACAGAGATGAGGGAGGTGAGAGGCCACGGAGGGAAAGAAAATAGTGTATGGAAAATGAAAGAGACCTGGAGGTCCTGACTGACAATAAGTTGAAGTTATCGCAACAATGCTTGGTGACAATGAGTAAAGCAAATGAGATGTTGGGATGTATTAAAAGGTCAGTATTGAGCTGAAATAGTGAGGTAATCTTGCCACTCTATAAAGCATTGGTGGGAGCACACTTAGAATAGTGTGTACAGTTCTGGTCGCCGCAGTACAAAAAGGATATCTCAAGTGTTGCAACAAATCTACACACAGCAAAGTCCCACAAATGGCAAACGGAGACAAATAACCAGTTAATCAGTTTTAGTGACGTTGGTTGAGGGTTAAGTATTGACCAGGACACCGGGGAGAACTCCCCTGCTCTTCTTCCAATAGTGCCAGGGAATCTTTTACGTCCACCTGAAAGAGCAGACGGGGCCTCGGTTTAACGTCTCATCCAACACCTCAGACAGTGCCGCACTCCCTCAGTGCTGCACTGATGCGTCAACCTGAATTCCGTGCTCAATTCCTGGAGTGGGGCTTCAACCCACAACCTTCTGACCAAGCCATGACTGAAACCCAAGTGGTACAAGCGTGTCTGAAAATAATGCAGACAGATCAGAACACCAGACAGAGTAAGGAGGCACTAAATTTGAAGCATTAGCTCATGGAAGCAGCAAAAGTACAGAGGAGGGGGGCAAGTGACAAAAGGAAGCAGCTTGATGGCCCGGATTTTGCGGTGGGTAATGATGGCGGACTGTCAGCGTTTGCCGTCATTACCCCTCTGAAACTGACCACAACTTCGGGATGTAGCGCATGCGCATCTAAACGCGGAAATCCTGAAGTTGCGGTCAGTCACTCACTGCGCCGACACTGGGTGCGCCGTGGACCGCACCACCCCACCCCCCACCGCCGTTGCCAACAATCCATGAAATCAGCAGAACTGACGAAAACTTGAGCTTTTCCGCAGTAATACCCAGTGAAATGTTAAGCCTTGTTGGAATAGTTTAAACTGGGGTTTTAACAGCGTATTGACTGCTAAACAGCCGTTCTGGCTGTGAAAAACTAATTTTTATATTTGTGGAATGTCAAATTTCTCCATTATGATAAAAATTACAATTAAATTTTTTTTTTTTTTTTTTTTTAAACACATCAACTAAATTGGTAAGCTGATTAATTAGCAATGGCAATCCATCGATAGCCTTGAGCCCAACTGTAAAGTAATTTATTGTCTCAACATAAAACAAAATCAATTGTTGAATATTTATGGTCTTCAAGTTGAAGAAAACAAACACAATTAATCACTACTTTATTGCGCCAATCGTGAGTGAGACAGTTAGTCAATTTATTGATAAGATTAACTACAGGTCAAGAAATTAGCTCGGAGTATTTATGAATTTAAGTCGGGGGCGAGCACCACAAAATGGCGACACATAAAAATCAAACAGGCATCGAGGACCTCAAGAGGCAAGCAGTTAAGCAATGAATAATAGCACAGCTAAATCCAACTAAAGTGGATTCAACAGATGACCAAGAGATGGGAGCATGGGGCTTAGATCATCATCGGAGTCATAACTAATGTGACCATGACTGTGATGTGTTGACATATTTAGGTATTTGCAAAGCACCAAAGCTGAGACAGTGGGACTGTGCGCCGGAAGATCTGACTGGAACGGCAACAGGCAAATAAGTGTGGGTAAAATGAAAACGCTTGCATTTAATCATAATCAACTTTATTGTCATTGTTAGTGCACAAGCGCAGTACAACGAAATGTAGGCTTGCGGCTCCCGAGAGTGTACATTTAGATTAAGACATTTAAACATTCAACATACATTTGGCTTGTAATACATTAACATAAACATAACCGTAATAAAGTGCATTGGCAGATGTGCAGGCTTTAGAGTTTATTTGTGGAGTTCAGTAGGTTGATTGGCTATGATAAATTGACCCTTAGTGTTAGGGGGATTAAATACGTGGGGTTACGGGGATAGGGTGGGATATGTGTTGGTGTAGGGGTTACGGGGATCGGGTGGGATATGTGTCAGTGCAGGCTCGATGGGCCGAAATGGCCTCTATCTGCATTGTGGGGTTTCTGTGATTCTGTGACAGCCCTGGGAAAGAAGCTGTTCCTAAATCTGGTCGTTCGGGTGCGAATGCATCTGTAGCGTCTCCCAGATGGCAGGAGGGCGAACAGACTGTAGCTGGGGTGGGTAGGGTCTTTGATGATGGACCGTGACCTCCGTAAACAGCGTTTCTGGTATATGTGCTCTATGGTCGGTAGCCGGGTGCCGGTAATGCGTTGGGCAGTTTTGACTACCCGCTGCAGGGCTTTCCGGTCATAGTTATAAGTTATATCATACCTTATTACGTCCTCAAGACATCCCAAAGCACTTAACACCAATGAATTACTTTTGAAGCAGTCACAATTTGCATGTAGCAAGGCCCCACACACAGCAAAATAAATGAGCAGATCATGGTTAGACCACAGTTAACGTGTGCAGTTTTCTAGAAATGGCATTAAAAGCATAGAGCACATAGATTCACCAGGACGATATCAGGGATGCAAAACTATAGTTATGAGGAGAGACTGGAGATACTGGGACTATTTCCAATTGAGCAGAGAGGGCCAAGAGGGGATTGAACGGTGGTTTTTAAGATGATGATGGGTTTTGATAGGATGAATAAAGACTAAATCCTGTGGTTGAAGAGTTAGTGACATCACAGAAATCACAGAAACCCCACAGTGCAGATAGAGGCCATTTTGGCCCATCGAGCCTGCACCGACACATATCCCACCCAATCCCCGTAACCCCTACACCAACACATATCCCACCCTATCCTTGTAACCCCACATCGATTTAAAGTTGTCACTAAGAAAGTGAAGAGAGGGGTTAGGAGAAATGTAATTATGCAGAGTTGTTGGAGCATGGAATGTTTTAGCACATGAAGGAGCTGAAGCAGAGACCATTGCATATTCTAATGGGAGAGTAGATAAACATCTGATGCAGAGGGATACACAGGGCATTGGGGAGACTGCAGGGGAGTGGATTCATTTTCTGCCCTAGCCCTGAACTCGCAGCTTTCTCCAGTTTCTCTCCGATCTCCCCTCTTGACCTCTCCACGCTCATCTTGTCCACGAGACCAACTTCCTGCTCCCTCGACCCTATTCCCACTAAACTGCTGACCACCAAACTTCCTTTTCTGGCTCATATTGTTAGCTGACATTGTTAACGGTTCTCTCTCCTCAGGTACTGTTCCCCTCTCCTTCAAATCTGCAGTCATCACCTCTCTCCTCAAAAAAACAACCCTTGACCCCTCCATCCTTGCAAACTACCACCCCATCTCCATTCTCCCTTTCCTCTCCAAAGTCCTTGACCATGTTGTCACCTCCCAAATCCGTGCCCATCTTTCTCAGAACGCCATGTTTGAATCCCTCCAATCTGGTTTCCACTGCGCCACAGTACCGAAACGGCTCTCAAAGTCACAAATGACATCCTTTGTGACTGTGACAAAGGTAAACTATCCCTCCTCGACCTGTCTGCAGCATTCGGCATGGTTGACCACTCCATCCTCCTCCAACGCCTCTCCACCATTGTCCAGCTGGGTGGGACTGCACTCGCCTGGTTCCATTCGTATCAAAATAATCATGGCCAGACAATCACCTGCAATGGCTTCTCTTCCCACTCCCACATCGTTACCTCTGGGGTCTCCCAAGGATCTATCCTTGGCCCCTTCCTATTTCTCATCTACATGCTGCCCCTTGGCGACATCATCCAAAAACACAGCGTCAGTTTCCACATGTACACTGACGACACCCAGCTTTACCTCACCGCCACTTCTCTCGACCCCTCCACTGTCTCTAAATTGTCAGACTGCTTGTCCAACATCCAGTACTGGATGAGCAGAAACTTTCACCAATTAAATACTGGGAAGACCGAAGTCATGATCTTCAGTCCCCGCCATAAACTCAGTTCCCTAGCCACAGACTCCAGCCCTCCCCCTAGCATCTGTCTGAGGCTGAAGCAGACTGTTCACAACCTTGGTGTCATATTTGACCCTGAAATGAGCTTCCGACCACATATCCGCAGCATACCCAAGACCTCCTATTTCCACCTCCGTAACATCGCCCGTCTCCGCCCTTGCCTCAGCTCATCTGCTGCTGAAACCCTCATCCATGCCTTTGCTACCTCTAGACTTGACTATTCCAACGCACTCCTGGCTGGCCTCCCACATTCCACCCTACGTAAACTTGAGGTCATCCAAAACTTGGCTGCCCGTGTCCTAACTCGCACCAAGTCCCGTTCACCCATCACCCCTGTGCTCGCTCACCTATATTGGCTCCCGGTTAAGCAACGCCTTGATTTCAAAATTTTTATCCTTGTTTTCAAGTCCCTCCGTGGCCTCGCTCCTCCCTATCTCTGTAATCTCCTTCAGCCCCACAATCCACCCCCCACCCGCCCGCCGCCGAGATATCTGCGCTCCTCAAATTCTGCCCTCTTGAGCATCCCTGATTATAATCGCTCAACCATCAGTAGCCGTGCCTTCAGCTGCCTAGGCCCTAAACTCTGGAATTCCCTCCCTAAACCTCTCTGCCTCGCTACCTCTCTTTCCTCCTTTAAGATGCTCCTTTAAACCTACCTCTTTGACCAAGCTTTTGGTCACCTGTCCTAATTTCTCCTTATGTGGCTCGGTGTCAATTTTTTGTCTTATAATACTCCTGTGAAGCACCTTGGGACGTTTTACTATGTTAAAGGCGCTATATAAATACAAGTTGTTGGATTGCTCTAGGACACTCTCGGGAGCAGCAAGCCTACATTTCGTTGTACTGTACTTGTGCACTAACAATGACAATAAAGTTGATTATTATTAAGAGCCAGCATAGACATGGTAGGCCGAATGGCTTCTTTCTGGTCTGTACATTTTTATGGTTCTTTAATCGTTGTTTGGTGATGCTGGTTGAGGGAGGCCACCAATGAACTTCCTGCTCTTCTTCAAATTGTGTCATGGGATCTTTTATGCCACCTGAGCTTGCAGATGGGGTTGAAATTTAACCTCCCATCCAAAAGATAGCACCACCAACAATGCAGCACTCCCTCCGTGCTACACTGAAATATCAGCTGGCATTTTGTACTGAAACCGGAAACCATGTGACTCAAGAGTGCGATTGATACAAAGGTCTTAGTCTGGTTATAGCAGTTAATGTATTAAAATATGAGTTTATATATATGTACCATGACCAAACACAGCACATTTAGATCTGAAGTGAGAAAATTAACTGGTATCATCACACTCAACTGAGTGCCTGGATTTGTTTACAAGTCACACTGCTTCACCCATGTAAACCCCAGAGTAAGGATTTACCAAAAACACAGGGATTTTAACCAAACACACACACGAGAAATAAACAGCAAAAAACAAGTTTACCCTAAGAGAGAGAGAGATGCATGTTGGTCCAACATCACTAGGACTGACTAGAGTCTCAACACAAAATGTTAGCCTATCTTTTCTTTCAGATACAGACTGACCTGCTAGGTACCTCCAACATTTTCTGATTTCACATTTCCAGTGTTCACACGATTTTCCTTTTGACTGACACTTGGTGCACTAGTAACCACTGCGGTCTTGAAAAGCTTTACAGAAACCCAGATGGCCAAATACCAGAAAGACCCGCCCCTCCATTATCATAGTGTTTACGGTATTAATGAGTATGTCGTTAGGCAATTAATTTGACAGGGCTCAAGAGTCGAGCATTTCCAGGCCTCTAGGGTTTTTAAAAATGCAAAATTGATATACTGGGGGTGGGGGGGGGGGGGGGGGGGGGGGGCAACAAACCTTTACTCAATACACGGGGGCAAGTGGAGAAATTCCAGAGACTTGGTAACTGGAATTAATGCCCGCACGAAATCACTTGCCTCAAATCTATAGCTTCCCCAGGCTCATTAAGCCTGGTCTTAAAGGGGCAATGGGGGGGGGGCAGAAATGTCCAGAACACGCATTATTTTCATAAGTTAATAGAAAACCCCTCACACACACACATTGCCAGCAATACTTGAAGATTGTCTCTAAAAAAAAATAGGAATTTTCAGACCAGTCAGTCAATGGAAGTTTTACACCTACGTTGATTTGCCTGGAGCACTGGAAGGAGGTTTAAATACATACTCGAGTCTTTCCCTCGCCTCCTACCACCCCGCGAAAAAAGCAAGCCCAGAATTAATTTTGAGAGACCCTACCGCCAGTGCTACCCTCAATTGTAGGTCCCCCAAACTGATGTGCAAGAGCTATAAATCACAGTTGAATTTTTACATGTTAAAACACACACACACAAACAGAAAGCACTTCTCCTACCGGTAAGTCGACGCTGACATCGCTGCCGTCCAGCAAGGAGACCCTGCAGGTGATGATGGACCTGCTGTCCCCGGCCGCTGGGATGTGGGTGCCGGATCTTTGCGCTTCCCTTTGCTTTTCCTTATCCGCGTGTCGGCGCACCGTGCGGCGCCCGAGAGTCCGCCGCAAGAAGCCCAACATCTCCTCCTCCTCCTCTTCCTCCTCCCCCCTGCTGATCGCTTGGAGGAGACAGAGAGAGACACACACAGAAAACAAGAGGGAAGGAGATAAAAGGTAACAGATGAGAGATACAAAGTAACGGGCAGCGGGAGCAGGCTGTCCGCGACTCCGGCGGCGAGGAAGTGGCGCTGATCAGTTGCACTGAAACTGCACAGCGAGCGAGAGCCGGGCTGGTTAACACACATGGAGCGTCTCTTCCCCCCTGCTTCCCTGCACCGAAATTCACACAAATCCTCCCCAGCCACGAGCATGCGTGAATCCAGCCCAGGAAATGGCGTCAGGCTCCTCCAAACTGCAGGATTTAGGGATACAAGCAGGGATTTCTTTCTCACTCTCACCTCAACTGAGCAAATTGAGCCAGTCGCTGAGATGTCAAAGGCGCCGTATTATATAACCTGTATCTTATGGCTAGACTTTAAGGTTTAAGTGCTTTATGGTTTTTAAAGTGCCCTGTCTAGGGTTTGAATGTGTGTGTTTTCTGCAGTCTTATTTCTGCTTCGTTTTTATTAATCGATTTCGCGCTTGAAGGCAATTTGACGAGGGTTTGTGTTCGCGAGTTAACCTCAACAGACCGACCAATTGTTAGTGCCGCCAGCCATGATGATCATTCGTTGTGATTTTACAGGAGATTTTGAGCAGGCCTATCTGAAAAAATAAACACTGTTGCCGAATGAGTTTGCAACCTTATTACAATATTTTTTTTTGGTGGGGGGCGAGAACTACAAATATAGAGCGGTGCACAATTTGAATGTAAAACTCGACATGGAAAATATCTGACTAATTCTCAAGGAGATACACACTCCAGTTTTTCCCCATTAATAACACATTAAAGCTTATCAATTGTCTGTAATGATATTTCCAGCCTCGGCTTTCATGCCCTTTCTCTGCTCCCAGTATGTTAACTTAACCTCCATTTAGGAAGTCGTTCATATTACTGTGCATTCCGCGTTTGGGGAGTATCACTGTTCAAGGCTGTTATAGAATTTGTGTGCCCTCTCTTTATAGAGAACTGCATCAAGGAGCTGCAACCCTCTGCAGTATGGCCACCAACCCACAGCCTTCCCCGGTCACAGGTCACTTCATTGGCTGTCAGGGGAGTTGCCAAGTCTGGTTGAAAGTATCAGGAACATATGAACAGGGGTGGACCATTGAGCCCCTCCAGCCTGTTCCACCATTCAATGAGCTCATGGGTGATCGGCCAACTAACTCCATATATCCCTTAATACCTTTGGTTAACAAAAATCTATCAATCTCAGTATTCCTGGAGGCTTCATCACATGACCTCCTGCCGCCATTGGTCACTCAATGTGTCCATCCCATCCTCACGCCACAACGCCTGCCCAGGCCAGTTGGAAAGCGAAAAGACTCTTCATTACCCAGTTGAATAATTCTCAACTGTCGGTCAAACAGCCTTTTTCCCATCGCCAATATTTTCATGACTATTAAACAGAAGTGCTCAATGAAACATAGAAGATAGGAGCAGGAGTAGGCCATTCGGCCCCTTGAGCCCACTCCGCCATTCAATACGATCATGGCTGATCATCCAAATTCAGTACCCTGTCCCTGCTTTCTCCCCATATCCCTTGATCCCTTTAGCCTTAAGAAATATATCTAACTCCTTCTTGAATATATTTAATGAATTGGCCTCAACTGCCCTGTGTGGCAGAGAATTCCATAGGTTCACCACTCTCTGGGTAAAGAAATTCCTCCTCATTTCTGTCCTAAATGGCTTACCCCTTATCCTTAGACTGTGACCCCTGGTTCTGGACTCCCCCGCCACCGGGAACATCCTGCATCTAGTCTGTCTAGTCCTGTTAGAATTTTATAAGTTTCAATGAGATCCCCTCTCATTCTTCTAAACTCTAGCGAATATAAGCCTAATCGACCCAATCTCTCCTCATACGTCATTCCTGCCATCCCAGGTATCAGTCTGGTGAATCTTTGCTGCACTCCCTCCATGGCAAGAACATCCTTCCTCCGATAAGGTGACCAAAACTGCACACAATATTCAAGGTGTGGTCTCACCAAGGCCCTGTACAACTGCAGCAAGACATCCTTGCTCCTGTACTCAAATCCTCTCGCTATGAAGGCCAACATACCATTTGCCTTCTTAACCACCTGCTGCACCTGTATGCTTACCTTCAGCAACTGGTGCACAAGGACACCCAGGTCTCGTTGCACTTCCCTTTTTCCCAATTTACTGCCATTCAGATAATAATCTGTCTTCCTGTTTTTGCCACCGAAGTGAATAACTCGCATTTATCCACATTATACTGCATTTGCCATGCATCTGCCCAATCACCCAACCTGTCCAAATCGTACTGGAGTTTCTCTGCATCTTCCTCACAGCACACACGCCCACCCAGCTTTGTGTCATCTGCAAACTTGGAGATATTACATCTAGTTCCCTCGTCTAGATCATTTATATATATATTGTGAATAGCTGGGGTCCTAGCACCGATCCCTGCAGTACCCCACTAGTCACTGCCTGCCACTCGGAAAAAGTCCTGTTTATTCCAACTCTTTGCTTCCTGTCTGTCAACCAGTTCTCTATCCAAGACAGTACCTTACCCCCACAATCCCATGTGCTTTAACTTTACATGCTAATCTGTTATGCGGGACCTTATCAAAAGCCTTCTGGAAGTCCAAATACACCACATCCACTGGTTCTCCCTTATCTATTCTACCAGTTACATCCTCAAAAAATTCCAGTAGATTAGTCAAGCATGATTTACCTTTTGTAAATCCATGTTGACTTTGTCCGATCCTGTCACTGTTTTCCCAGTGCTCTGCTATTACATCTTTTATAATGGACTCTAGCATTTTCCCCACTACCGATGTCAGGCTTACCGGTCTATAATTCCCCGTTTTCTCTCTACCACCCTTTTTGAACAGTGGGGTTACATTAGCTATCCTCCAATCCATGGGAACTGTTCCAGAGTCTATAGAATTTTGGAAGATGACCAGCAATGCATCTACTATTTCTAGGGCCACTTCCTTAAGTACCCTAGGATGTAGATTATCAGGCCCTGGGGATTTATTGGCCTTCAAGCCCGTCAATTTCCCTAACACCATTTCCCTACAAATACTGATTTCATTCAATTCCTCCCTCTCATTAGACCCTATGTTACCCGACATCTCTGGGAGGTTATTTGTGAGAATTTAAATTTAAATTTTAAAAACACAATTTTTTTTTTAATGCCCCTCTGATTTTTCTCCTGGGCTGCTTGCAGCAGTGTCCTGCAGATGAATCTTCAAATCCTGGAGACGCCAGGCCAATGCTGCAGGGTTGGTCACCCCAGCTGTCGGCAGGATTGAGATCGTATTGCAAACCGCACAGAGACTCACCCAGAGAGCTGGTTTTCCCCCAGAGCTGCTGGGGGGGGGTCAAACAATTGGTTTGATGACTTGTTCTGCTCACCATGCCATTCAGGAGGAGCTCTTTGGCACTGCTGTCTGCCTTGGGAGGGCTCCAACCCACGTATGTCTAGTGACTGTGGGTATCTTCCTTGGCTGGTAAATGGAGGTCTCTTTGGGATCAAGCCGACTATCATTGGACAGGCCTGATGATGGGACAATGGAAGCCAATTAGTCATGTGTGGCAGACTTGGTAATCCGATACCTGATCCAGGCAGGTCTGCAGTGCTGTTAATGATTGATCAGCTGGTATGACTCATTGAATGTTCACTGCTCATCAGGCACGTGGAAACTACCTGCTCTGGAGGCTCTTAAGCGTAGCGATGGTTTCCAAGTGCGGCAGATATGGTAAAGAGAGACAAATCCCACGGCCAGTAAATGTGAATAGTCACAGAGGGCACCTCTGGAAACTGCTTCTCACCTGTCAGTGGCAGACTGAGCTCTCAGCTCACCATACAAGGAACATTCCCCTGACATCACAGACGATACATTGGTCAGTAACCTAAAATCAGAAACACAACTTGGAAGAAGGTCCACCTCAAAGAATCATAGAATGATTACAGCACAGAAGGAGGCCATTCGGCCCGTCGAGCCCGTGCCGGCTCTCTGCAAGAGCACTTCAGCTAGTCCCACTCCCCCGCCCTTTCCTCGTAGCCCTGCAATTTATTTTCCTTCAGATACTTATCCAAGTCCCTGTTGAAAGCTGTGATTGAGTCTGCCTCCACCACCCTTTCAGGCAGTGCATTGCAGATCCTAACCACTCGCTGAGTAAAAAAGTTTTTCCTCATGTCGCCTTTGGTTCTTCTGCCAATCACCTTAAATCTGTGTCCTCTGGTTCTTGACCCTTCCGCCACTGGGAACAATTTCTCTCTACTCTGTCCAGAACCATCATGATTTTGAACACCTCTATCAAATCTCCCCTCAACCTTCTCTGCTCCAAGGAGAACAACCCCAGCTTCTCCAGTCTATCCACGTAACTGAAGTCCCTCATCCCTGGAATTATTCTCGTAAATCTTTTCTGTACCCTCTCTAAAGCCTTCACATCCGTCCTAAAGTGCCGTGCCCAGGATTGTGCACAATACTACAGTTGAGGCTGAACCAGTGTTTTATACAGGTTTATCATAATTTCCATGCTTTTGTACTCTATACCTCTATTCATGAAGCCCAGGATCCCGTAAGCTTTTTAACTGTTTTCTCAGCCTGCCCTGCCACCTTCAATGATTTGTGCACATATACCCCCAGGTCTCTCTGTTCATGCACCCCCCTTTAGGATTGTACCCTTTAGTTTATTCTTCCTCTCTTCATTCTTTCTACCAAATTTTATCACTTTGCACTTTTCTGCGTTAAATTTCATCTGCCACGTGTCCGCCCATTCCACCAGCCTGTCTATTGTGAGGAGGAACATAGGAACAGTAGGCCATTCAGCCCCTCGAGCCTGTTCCGCCATTCAGTTAGATCCTGGCTAATCTGCATCATAACTCCATGTACCCACCTTTGTTCCATATCCCTTAACACCCTTGCCTAAGAAAAATCTATCAATACCAGTTTTGAAATTTCCAACTGACCCCCAACCTCAACAGCTTTTGTGGAGGAGATTTCCACTATCCTGTGTGAAGAAGTGCCTCCAGGCATTACTCCTGAACGGCCTAGCTCTCATTTTAAGGTTATGCCCTCTTGTACTGGTCTCCCCCACCAAAGGAGATAGTTTCTTTCTATCTACCCCTATCAAATCCTTTAACTATCTTAAACACCTCAAATATATCACCCCCTAATCTTCTATACTCAAGGGAACACAAGCCTAGTCTGTCCAACCTGTCCTCATAATTTAACCCTTTTACCTCGGGTATCATTCTGGTGAATCTGCGCTGCACTCCCTCCGAGGCCTCAATTTATCCCTCAATCAACATCACATTATCTGGTCATTATCACATTGCTGTTTGTGGGAGCTTGCTGTGTGCAAATTTTTGTATTGTCCATGGGATGTGGGTGTCATTTATTGCCCATCCCTAATTGCCCTTGAGAAGTCATAGAGTCTATGAATCTGTGCTGCACTCCCTCCGAGGCCAGTAGTCTTTCCTGAGCTGCGGTGCCCAGAACTGAACACAGTACTCCATATATAACAACAGAAAATGCTGGAAAAACTCAGCAGGTCAGGCAACATAACCCGAAACGTCAACTCAAATTTCTCTCCACGGATGTTGCCTGACCTGCTGAGTTTTTCCAGCATTTTCTGTTGTTATTTCGGATTTCCAACATCTGCAGTATTTTGCTATCATACAGTACTCCATATGCCATCTAACCAGAGCTTTATACAACTGTAGCATAAATTCCACCCCTTTGTATTCAACCTGCGTGAGATGAAGGCTGACGTTCCATTAGCTTTTTAAAAAAAAAAATTTCACCCGTCCACCAGTTTTCAGTGATCTCTGTACATGGACCCCTAAATCTCTCTGCTCCTGCACAGTTCCGAGCTTCTCCCCACTGAGAACAATGTTAACAAGTTGTCAGAACGCTTTAACATTGGAGCTTGTTTAGTTCAGCTTGTGGAAGAGTGGTGTCCATAAACCGGCTTCCCACATTCGCACTGTTTAAATTAGCTCCCTTAATCTGGCAGCAGGATCCTGTGAGAATAAGGTTTTAGCAATGTAAATGTGGAGCGGCTGCTCAAGGATGCCATTCAGCCACAATCCAATGTAAAAAGTGGCCACTATCTGCTGTGTCTTGCCAGCATTTTTCTATTGCCTTTTTTACCTCCTTTTCCCAGACAATTTAGCACTTTGCAGACCTGACATTTTAAAATGCTACTTTTAGTGTGTACTGTAAATAATACCTAACTAGGTTGTATAATTATAACGTGCGATCAAATTTCTTTTTCAAAATCCCACACACCAGCAGCAAATCTAATTGGAATGCAAGCAAAATAAAAAACAACATCCAGACTAACAGCAGCAAACTGTCGGCGCCGCACAAACACTGCCGTAGATGAACCAACTTTGACACTGTTCAGTGTTTTTTGTTACTGATACCCGCTGGTCCTTCTAAACCCCCACTCCCTCCCCACTAGTGCATTGAAACAAGATCACACAGAAATGTAACACTGACTTGCTGGGTGTAGGGGTTGTACAGGTCTTGCACAGCCAGATTCACTGAGGCCGGTGGCCAGAAAGATCAATTTTGCACCAGGCCTGCCCAGCAGTCGGCCTAGCAAACTTAGCTTTGAAGTTTCCACCCGCTGCATGTGACTGATGAGTTGGGGGCCCGGGGCCACTTGCAAACACTACGAAACCCCCAAAAAAGACTTGCATTTATATAGCACCTTTCACGACCACCGGCTGTCCCAAAGCGCTTTACAGCCAATGAAGTATTTTTTGAAGTGTAGTCACTGTTGCAATGTAGGAAACACGGCAGCCAATTTGACATGGGAATGGTAGCATAATGGGAATGTTACTGGACTAGTAATTCAGAGCACATGAGTTCAAATCCCACCACGACAGCTGGGGAATTTAAATTCAGTTAATTAAATAAATCTGGAATTTAATAAAAAGCTACGGGAAACTCTTTTTTTATGCGGGACCGGCGTGGTGCCGGTTTATCAAAAAGTCCGGATTACAGAGAGGTATAGTTAAAAGGTACGAGAGCTCCGTACACAGCAACAAATCCAGGCTTCCCTGTTGCTTAGCAACAGCTGCAGGAACCCCGATTACACAGCCACAGATCCAGGAACGGCCACTAATATGAAGTAAAACTTACCTGAACCTACTCCTGAATTTTGCCGGTTAACAGAGGTTTCTGGTTATTTAGGTGCCGGTAAATCAAGAGTTTCCTGTAGTATCAGTCATGGTGACCATGAAACTACTAGATTGTTGTAAAAACCCATCTGGTTCACTAATGTCCTTTAGGGAAGGAAATCTGCTGCCCTTGCCTGTAATGATATCAGCAAATAGTGATGATATTTGTCTGTGTTTGATTACTTATGCCTTACAGCATATTTGTCTGTGTTTTTGATTACTTGTGCCTGACCAGCAGAGGTCATGTGAGAGACAAGCAGTCCAGAGGAGTTTTACTTTCAGTTTCATTCTAGATGCATCACAGCATAGTGTGTTCTGTAAAAAGCTGTAGAAAGTCTTGAACAAGACTTTAGATTAAACAACATTCTCTTTCAGAAATGAGTCTTTATTGAACCCAAAAAGAAATCAAAACATGATGTCAGAAGTGGCTGAAAGAGAAAAAATCTGAAGTTAGCAACTTGATGGGACAGTGAAAGCAGTTGTGGCAAGTAAGCGAAATCAGCTCTCCACATATTAGCAAGCCAAAAGAGAACATCGTTGCTTACCATTAGAGAATAGCTAACGAAGTGAAAAATGGAAGGTTTACACCCACCGGCGACGCTTCAATTAACAGGTAATGTGGCTGAAAATTGGAGAAGGTTCAAACAACGTTTAGAGTTGTATTTAGCGGCAATCGGAGCTGACAAGAAAAGTAATAAACAGAAATCGTCACTGTTCTTGCATGTCGTGGGTGATGAAGCGCTGGAGGTGTATAATAACTTCACATTCGCTGTTGATGGAGACAAAATGAAGCTAGATAAAATAATGGAACAGTTTGAGGCCTACTGCATACCTAAACGCAACGTGACCTTTGAGAGGCACAAATTTTTCACGTGTACAGAAAATCGGTGCGACTATTGATCAATATGTGACTGAACTGAGAAACCAGAGCAAATCGTGTGAATTTGGGGGACTCACAGACTCGCTGATAAAAGACAGACTGGTGTGTGGTATTCGAGATAATGGTCTAAGGGAAAGACTGCTAAGAGAGCAAGATCTAGACCTGGGAAAAGCCATAGCACTGTGTAGGGTTACAGAGACTGTGAAGTTGCAGGCAAAGGAGCTGTTCAGTGACAGTAGCTGCAACGTGGATGCAGTGAGAAAGAACGGATATAAACCGTTTAACAAAGAGAGCGCCAATGTGAAAAAAGAGACGTGGCCAGCAAACGAAAATGAAAGGGACAATCGGAAGTCATGTAGTCGATGCGGTACACAGCATCCACCAAGAAAGTGTCCAGCATATGGTAAAACATGCAATAGATGCAACAAAAACAACCATTATGCCCGTTGCTGTAAGAACCAAGCGCAACAAAGCAAGGTCCATACAGTAGATGAAAGCGAGATAGAGGAATTCTATGTAGATGTTGTGTCTGAAAACAAAAAAGAAGAAAGAGACTGGATGTTGACACTAAAAGTGAACGACATACACATTCCATTTAAATTGGATACTGGAGCACAAGTTAATGTGATATCAGAGACCGATTTTAAGAGAATTAGACCCAGACCAAAGTTACATGGAATACAAGTGAACGTGACCGGATACTCAGGTACTGATATACCAGTGAAAGGAAAATGCATTGTCAAAGTAACACACAAGGACAGAGAGCACACGCTAGCATTAATCGTGGTGCCAAAGGATGTGCAAGCCATACTAGGTTTAAAAGCCTGTGAGAGACTGAACCTGGTAAAGAGAGTCCTCGTTGTGGAAAGCGAAGGTGAGACAGTCTATGATGAACTGAATGTTGCGTACACACCGGGTAAGCTGATGTATACAGCAGACACGTTGTCCAGAGCTGTTGACCCAAGTGAGCCCGCAAACACCACAATGGATGAAAAAGTGAACGCCTACGTGGACATGATCACAAGTGCACTGCCCATAGCAGATGCAAAAATGGAGCTCATAAAGACTGAGACAAACAAAGATGAAACAATGAGACGACTGAGAAAAAGCATCTTGGATGGATGGCCCAACATGAAGCAAGACTGCTCACCTGATATAGCAGAGTACTGGAACTGCAGGGCGGAACTATCAGTGGTCGAAGACATCATCTACAAAGGAAGTAAAATAGTTATCCCAAGGAGTCTGAGAAGAGAGATGCTAAAAAAGATCCATGGAGGACATCTGGGAATCGAAAAGTGTAAGAAAAGAGCACGAGAGGTGATGTACTGGCCACGAATCAACCAAGATGTGACAAATGAGGTGTCAAACTGCACAATATGCCTGAAATATCGAGCAAGCAATCCGGTAGAACCACTAAAGCCACACCCAGCACCAGACAGACCTTACCAGAAGGTAGGCGCTGACCTATTCGTATGTCAAGGGAAGGACTATCTTGTCGTCACAGACTATTACTCCCTGTATCCAAAGGTTTGTAGACTGTACACCACCACTGCAGAAGCTGTGATAAGAAGTATGAAAGCCATATTCTCCAGACATGGCGTGGCAAGCGAGGTCTTCACAGACAACGGACCCCAGTTTAACAATGCAAATTTCCGACACTTTGCCAAAGAGTGGGACTTTGTCCACACAACATCAAGTCCTCACTATCCACAGTCCAATGGACTAGTGGAAAAATCGGTCCAGACAGTGAAAAGACTGATGTACAAGGCAAAAGACAGTGGAACTGACTTCTACCAAAGCATGCTTGTATACCGCACAACGCCGCTCGAGTGTGGTATGTCACCAGCCCAACTCCTGATGGGACGTCGGCTAAGGTCAAACCTACCCATCCCGGAGAACCTCCTGAAAACAAAAGAGGGGGAGAAAGTGAGGAAGTTCAAAGAGCAACAGAAAGAAAAGCAAAAGTACTACTATGACAGAGGAACACAAAACCTACCTGAACTCCACACTGGTGACCAAGTAAGGTTGAAAGACAAAACAAACACATGGACTCAGAAGGGAACTGTCCTGAGTGAAGTTCAACCAAGATCATACACCATTCAGACAGATGAGGGTGCTGTTCTGAGAAGAAATTGTCGAGATCTTCTCATGGGACCAGCCACAGCAGGTCAAGAGACTGATACTGGTGAACAACCTGATCACACAGCTGAGAACCAATCATCTGAGGCAACAACTCAGATTCAAGGACAATCGATCAGAAAATCCTCAAGACACGTGAAGCCTCCTGAGAGACTCATTGAGCAAATTTAAGGACTATTGTTAAAGAAGGAAGTAATGTTATCTTATTCTTTCTTCAAGTTCTAGTGTATTGACATATTTCATGTGAACACACAAAGCAAGGGTAAAAAACCTTGATCATGATAATGATAATGTAAGTTCATTAAATGTTGTTAGTTAAAAGTAAAATACTTTTGTTTTAAGAAAGGGAGATGTAATGATATCAGCAAATAGTGATGATATTTGTCTGTGTTTGATTACTTATGCCTTACAGCATATTTGTCTGTGTTTTTGATTACTTGTGCCTGACCAGCAGAGGTCATGTGAGAGACAAGCAGTCCAGAGGAGTTTTACTTTCAGTTTCATTCTAGATGCATCACAGCATAGTGTGTTCTGTAAAAAGCTGTAGAAAGTCTTGAGCAAGACTTTAGATTAAACAACATTCTCTTTCAGAAATGAGTCTTTATTGAACCCAAAAAGAAATCAAAACATTACCCGGTCTGGCCTATATGTGACTCCAGACCCACAGCAATGTGGTTGACTCTTAACTACCCTCTGAAATAGTGGCTCACCTTCTCAAGGGCAATTAGGGATGGGCAATAAATGCCGGCCTTGCCGGCAACACCCACATCCCATGGACAAATAAATACAAAAATTTGCACACAGCAAGCTCCCACAAACAGCAATGTGATAATGACCAGATAATGTGGTGTTGATTGAGGGATAAATATTGGCCAGGACACCAGGGATAACTCCCCTGCTCTTCTTCAAAATAGTGCCTTGGGATCTTTTATGTCCACCTGAGAGAGCAGACGGGGCCTTGGATTTACGTCTCATTTGAAAGACGTCACGTCCGACAGTGCAGCACTCCCTCAGCACTGCACTGGAGTGTCAGCCTAGATTTTTGTGCTCAAGTCTCTGGAGTGGGAATTAACCCACAACCTCCCGACTCGCAGTGCAGTCCTGGCCTCTGCTGTGAGTCACACTAAGCCATATATTTACCTTTGGAGCAATCGGAGGGGGGCGGGGAGAGCTTAAATAATTTAATCTCCTATTTTAGTTTGTTTCTGGGGTATGTTACCTTCTCCCATCCCCCTCCTCTTGCAGCCACAAAGCTACTGTGACGGGTCCCATCCTTATGTTTAAATCTCCTCCTGGCCTCACCCCTCCTGACCTCTGTCAGCCCTATAACTGTCCCAAAACCTTCTGATCCCCCGACTCTGGCCTACTCTACATTCGCCCAGCATTGGCAGCCATGACTTAAGCCGCCTGGACCGCAGGCTCTGGAATTCCCTCCCTCAACCCTTCTGCCTCTCCCTTTCCCTGTCTTCCTTTAAGACCCTCCTTAAAACCCACCTCTGACCAAGTTTTGGGTCACCCCCTCTTTGAGTGTCCATTTTTTTTTTGATATGTCTGTGTTAAGTGCTTTGGGAAGTTGTTGCTGTGGTTGACTAAGGACGGGATGGGTGACCTCCGCAACACCACCATCAATGCCTCTCTTTACCAGCCACTCCGAGGGTTACCCATTGGAGAATCTCCATTCCATGTCCCTGCTCCATGGGCTCTGCTCAGCATCTTCACATAGGCCGGGAGTTTCCGAACTGGCAGCCATTGGGCCAGATCTGTCTCCAAACTCAGCCCTGAAAGCCCAGCCAATTCAGTCTTATTTGCACTTATACAGTATTTCTTTTTGAAAATGGTAATTTTAATACCTCATTTGTGGCATTAAAATGAAAGAAAGACTTGCATTTATATAGCACCTTTCACGACCACCGGACATCTCAAGTGCTTTACAGCCAATGAAGTACTTTTTGAAGTGTAGTCACTGTTGTAATGTGGGAAATGCGGCAGCCAATTTGCGCACAGCAAGCTCCCACAAACAGCAATGTGAAAATGACCAGATCATCTGTTTTTGTTATGTTGGTTGAGGGAGAAATATGGGCCAGGACACCGGGGATAACTCCCCTGCTCTTCTTCGAAATAGTGCCGGGGGATCTTTTACGTCCACCTGAAAGGGCAGACAGGGCCTCGGTTTTACGTCTCATCCAAAAGAGAGCACCTCCAACAGTGGGAGTGGGACTTGAACCCACAACCTTCTGACTCGGAGGCGAGTGTGCTACCCACTGAGCCACAGCTGACACACACAGGTAGTAGAAGAAATCTGGAACTCTCTCCCCTAAAAGGCTGTGGATGCTGGGTCAACTGAAGCTTTCAAGAAGGAGCTTAATAGATTTTTGTTGGGTAAGGGTATCAAGGGATATGGAACAGGGGCAGGTAAATGGGGTTGACGTACAGATCAGCCATGATCTTAATTGAGCGGTGGAACAGGCTCCTGTTCCTATGCTCCGATTGGCGAATAAATCTTAAATCAGAACAGCAAACATTAACAACTTGAGATATATGAGAATAAATGGATTTAAACTTTATATGTGGCCCCCTGAGGCTCCCTGGTATGGGGCCCACAAAGACAGGCCTGCCACAGAAAACCAAGATCAAAAAGGAGGATTGAACCTGCATGCCGCCACTCTGTGGCACCACCTACTGGTGCTCCAGTGCACAGCATTCCTTCATAACCATGTCTTTTATCTTGAGCAGACCCCTGGGATGTCAAGTAGACAGACTCCTGTCAGCACAGCCATGATGGTGATAGTCACCATTTACTTTTGATTTTCTACAGTTTTCGTCCCTTGGCTCGGTTAGTAACATTCTCACCTGCGAGTCGGAGGGTTGGGAGTTCACTGCAGACTTGAGCACATAATCCAGGCTGCCACTTCAGTGCAGTACTGAGTTCGTTTTTTCCTGAATGAGATACTGAACTGAGCCCTGGTCTGCCTGTTCAAGGGCATGCAAAAGAGCCCCTGGCACTATTCGAACACGAGCAGAGAGTTTTCCCAGTGCTCTGATCAGCATTCTTCCCTCATCCAACACCACCAGAACAGCTTACCTGATGATTTATTTACGATTTGTGTGGGACCTTTCTGTGCATAAACTGGCTGCTGCTTTACTTGTACAATAACAAAAGCTGTACTTCAACAGTAAGCCATTGGTTGTGCAGCACTCTGGGATGTCCCTAAGGATGTGATGAGGTATATAAATGCTTGTTCTTTCCCTTCACCTGAAGGCACTAACTCCTTGCTGGGGCACAGTCCCATGGGTGGCAGCAGCCCACCAGCACCTTGTCCAAGTGGCCATTCTTTGTGGTTGAGTCTAGATAGCGGGTTATAAAGTCAGAGGGCGATTTTGCCAGCCCTGGGAAGGCGGGTTTGGAGGCAGGACTGCCGGGAAAATGGCAGAATCTGGGGGCGGGTGCCCAACCCGCCTCTGTGCCATCTTCCCAGGCGGCAGGTAGCCGACCCGCGCCGGGCCCCGTATCCTGGAGGCGGGAAGGGGATTACAGCCACTTAACTGCCTGTTAACAGGTAGTTAACAGGCAGTTAAGAGGATTATCCCCATTTTTCCAGCAGAGATGCGGGCTTCCCAACGTCGGGAAACCCCGCCAGGGTCAGCAAGGCGAGTAGAGGGTCTGCAGGGGTCGGAGGGGTCCAAAAGTACGCTGTGGAGGTGAGTGATGGGTGCAAGTGTGGAGAGGTAAGTATGTGAGGTGAGTGAAAAGTGATAGAAAAAGTTTACTTACCTTTGTTTCTTCCTGCAGGTTCAATTGATGGGGATCCGGAGGCTCTGGCATCTCCACGGCAGAGATGGCAAAATGGCTGCTTCATTCTCCGATGCAGCAGCCATCTGCTTTCTGCTCAGAAAATAAGTTTGGTGAGCCTTGAGTACAAGAACTCACCAAACAACAGAGAATGTCAGTTTTTGACAGCTTCCCAAAGTTGTCAAATGATGACAATTCATCTGTCAAAAATTTGACAGATGAAACGTCATACGCTGACGTTCTCTGTAACTGGCTTCCCCCTAATTGGCCTGCTAAGCCCGCTGGGTGGGCTTAACAAGGTCATGGTGTGGAGATGCCGGTGTTGGACTGCGGTGGACAAATGTAAGAAGTCACACAACACCAGGTTATAGTCCAACAGCTTTATTTGAAATCACAAGCTTTCGGAGCGCTGTTCCTTCATCAGGTGAAGTGGAGAAATGCATAAAGACACAGCTTATATAGTCAGAGAATAATGTCAGATGTTTACAGGTAATCTTTCTAACTGCCATTTATCACACCTCGGCAGAGAGATAATCACAGCAATCAAAGGTGTAAATGGTGTCCAAACAGGTTAGTCAGGAAAACATTACAAAGAGCAATGAGGTGGGGTCACAAGGGGTCAAATGTTGCAGATGCTGGGGTCTGTATGAAAAACAAAAAAAGACAAAAAACATTTTTTTTGCTGGAAATCACAGCAGGTCCAGCCGCATCTGTGTAGAGAGAACAAGCCAACGATGACTTGAGTCTGGATGACCCTACGTCAGGTGGGGTTACATGTAGTGTGACATGAACCCAAGATCCCGGTTGAGGCCGTTCTCATGGGTGCGGAACTTGGCTATCAGTTTCTGTTCGACGATTTTGCGTTGTCGTGTGTCTCGAAGGCCGCCTTGGAGAATGCTTACCCGAAGATTGGAGGCTGAATGTCCTTGACTGCTGAAGTGTTCCCCGACTGGGAGGGAACACTCCTGCCTGGCGATTGTTGCGCGGTGTCCGTTCATCCGTTGTCGCAGTGTCTGCATGGTCTCGCCGATGTACCATGCTCCGGGGCATCCTTTCCTGCAACGTATGAGGTAGACAACGTTGGCCGAGTCACATGAGTATGTACCATGTACCTGGTGGGTGGTGTCCTCATGTGTGATGATGGTATCTGTGTTGATGATCTGGCATGTCTTCGAGACACACGACAACGCAAAATTGTCGAGCAGAAACTGATAGCCAAGTTCCGCACCCATGAGGACGGCCTCAACCGGGATCTTGGGTTCATGTCACGCTACATGTAACCCCACCTGACGTAGGGTCATCCAGACTCGAGTCGTCATTGGCTTGTTCTCTCTACAGATGCGGCTGGACCTGCTGTGATTTCCAGCAAAAAAAAATGTTTTTTGTCTGTTTTTTTGTGTTTCATACAGACCCCAGCATCTGCAACATTTGACCCCTTGTGACCCCACCTCATTGCTCTTTGATGTAATGTTTTCCTGACTGACCTGTTTGGACACCATTCACACCTTTGATTGCTGTGATTATCTCTCTGCCGAGGTGTGATAAATGGCAGTTAGAAAGATTACCTGTAAACATCTGACATTATTCTCTGACTATATAAGCTGTGTCTTTATGCATTTCTCCACTTCACCTGATGAAGGAGCAGTGCTCCGAAAGCTTGTGATTTCAAATAAAGCTGTTGGACTATAACCTGGTGGTGTGTGATTTCTTACATTTAACAAGGTCAATCAAGGGAAAATGGCATGGGTAGGCCACAAGTCGATGTCGGCGGGACTAAAACCCAACAAGCAGCAGTCCCACCTCCAATGCGGCCCCATTGGCAAAATCACCCCCGTAGTGTCAGCCGTGGCTTAGTGGGTAGCACTCTCGCCTCTGAGTCATAAGGTCATAGGTTCATAGTTCCACTCCAGAGACCTGAGCACAAATTCTAGGCTGACACTCCCAGTGCAGTGCTGAGGGAGTCAAATGAAACGTTAAGCTGAGGCCCCATCTACCCTCTCAGGTGGACGCAAAAGATCCCGCGACGCTATTTAAAAAAAGAGCTGGGGAGTTCTCACCTGTGTTCTAGCCAATATTTATCCCTCAACCAACATCGATAAAACAGATTATCAGGTCATTTAACTCATTGCTGTTTGTGGGAGCTTGCTGTGAACAAATTGGATACTGCGTTTCCTACATTACAACACTTCAAAAAAAGTACTTCATTGGCTGCAAAATGCTTTGTGGCATCCTAAGGTTGTGAAAGGTGCTATAGAAAGGCAATTCAATCATGAAGAGCTTAACAACTGAACCTGAACCATATCCAACTCACACACAAGCACTTCCAGCCCGGCTGATCTATCCCTTGCCTTGCCTGAAAGAATTATCACTACCACAGCACCAATTGAGATCACACTAACTCAGTGAAGACCATGGCCAACCAGGAGTCAAACCCCAGAATCCTCTGAACTGCATGGTTCAGTCCGACAACAGTTTGTGGCTTCACCCTCAAGGGTAACTAGAAGGTCCCAATTTATTTTCAAGACTGCTCTCTTACAGGAGATGGAATTGAAAATAATTGGGAAACAAAAACAGAAAACAAATGGTTGCAGGCCAGAGGAACTCCATATGGTCAGTACCTACCAGTGATGAGTACCTGAACTCGGACCTTTCTCCAGTTTCTCTCCGAGCTCATCTTGTCCATTTGACCCACTTCTTGCTTCCTTGACCCTATTCCCACCAAACTGCTGACCACCCAACTTCCTTTTCCGGCTCCCATGTTAGCTGACATTGTTAATGGTTCTCTCTCCTCAGGTACTGTTACCCTCTCCCTCAAATCTGCCGTAATCACCCTTCTCCTCAAAAAACCAATCCTTGAGCTCTTCATCCTTGCAAACTACCACCCCATCTCCAACCTCCCTTTCCTCTCCAAAGTCCTTGAACGTGTTGTCGCCTACCAAATCCGTGCCCATCTTTCCCACAACTCCATGTTTGAATCTCTCCAATCAGGTTTCTACTCCTGCCACAGTACCGAAACGACTTTTATCAAAGTCACAAATGACATCCTATGTGACTGTGACAAGGTAAACTATCCCTCCTCATCCTTCTCGACCTGTCTGCAGCCTTTGACACGGTTGACCACACCATCCTTCAATGTCTCTCCACCGTCGTCCAGCTGGGTGGGACGGCACTCGCCTGGTTCAATGCTTACCTATCTAATCATAGCCAGAGAACCACATCCAATGGCTTTCTTCCCACTCCCACACCATTACCTCTGGTGTCCCCCAAGGATCTATCCTTGGCCCCCTCCTATTTCTCATCTACGTACTGCACCTCGGTGACATCATCAAAAAACACATCATCAGTTTCCACATGTACACTGACGACACCCAGCTCTACCTCACCACCACTTCTATTGACCCCACCAATGTCTCTAAATTGTCAGACTGCTTGTGCAACATCCACTACTGGATGAGCAGAAATTTCCTCCAACTAAATATTGGGAAGACCGAAGCCATTGTCTTCGGTCCCCACCACAAACTCTATTGCCTAGCTTCCGACTCCATCCCTCTCCCTAACATCTGTCTGAGGCTGAACAAGACTGTTCATAAACTTGGTGTCATATTTGACCCGGAAATGAGCTTCAGACCACATATCCGCTTCATCACTAAAACAGCCTATTTCCAGCTCCGGAACATCGCCCGTCTCCACCCCTGCCTCAGCTCATCTGCTGCTGAAACCCTCATCCATGCTTTTGTTACCTCTAGACTTGACTATTCCAACGCACTCCTGGCTGGCCTCCCACATTCTACCCCACGTAAACTTGAGGTGATCCAAAACTCTGCTGCCCGTGTCCTAACTCGCACCAAGTCCCGTTCGCCCATCACCCCTGTGCTCGCTGACCTACATTGGCTCCCGGTTTGAAAATTATCCTCCTTGTTTTGAAATCCCTCCATGGCCTCATCCCTCCCTATCTCTGTAATCACCTCCCGCCCCACAACCCCCTGAGATATCTGCTGTGCTCTGCTCTAATTCTGGCCTCTTGAGCATCCTTGATTTTAATCGCTCAACCATTGGTGGCGGTGCCTTCAGCTGCCGAGGCCCTAAGCTCTGGAATTCCCTCCCTAAACCTCTCCGCCTCTCTACCTCCCTTTCCTCCTTTAAGACGCTCCTTAAAACCTACCTCTTTGACCAAGCCTTATGTGGCTCGGTGTCAAATATTAATAAGAACATAAGAACATAAGAACTAGGAGCAGGAGCAGGCCAATCGGCCCCTCGAGCCTGCTCTGCCATTCAATAAGATCATGGCTGATCTGATCCTAACCGCCAATCCACTATCACAGAACCATCTCCTGAATCTAACAGAATTAGACACACGAAATAGAAACATAGAAACATAGAGATAGGAACAGGAGTAGGCCATTCGGCCCTTCGAGCCTGCTCCGCCATTCAATGAGATCATGGCTGATCTTCGTCTGAGATCATAGCTGATCTTACCAGTTCAGTACCCCGTCCCCGCCTTTTCTCCGTAACCCTTAATCCCCTTAGCCTTCAGAAATATATCCAATTCTCTCTTGAAAATATTTATTGAATTAGCCTTCGCAGCCCTCTGTGGCAGGGAATTCCACAGGCTCACCACTCTTTGAGTGAAGAAATTCTTCCTCATCTCTGTTTTAAATGATTTGCCCGCTATTTTTAGACTGTGGCCCCTGGTTCTGTGCTCCCCGGCCATTGGAAACATTCTCTCTGAATTCAGCCTGTCCAGGCCTGCCATAATTTTATATGTTTCGATGAGATCCCCTCTCAATCTTCTAAACTCCAGTGAGTACAAGCCCAAACTATTTAATCTCTCTTCGTAGGTCATTCCCGCCATTCCAGGTATCAGCCTGGTGAATCGCCGTTGCACTCTTTCCATGGCAAGAACATCCTTCCGCAGATGGGGCGACCAAAACTGTACACAATACTCCAGATGCGGTCTCACCAGCACCTTGTACAGCTGTAGTAAGGTATCCCTATTCCTATACTCGAACCCCCTTGATATGAAAGCCAACATACCATTTGCCTTCTTAATCGCCTGTTGCATGCTCTCCTTCAGTGACTGGTGCACAAGAACACCCAGGTCCCTCTGCACTTCCCCATCTCCCAATCTATTGCCATTTAGATAATAATCTACCCTCCTGTTTTTACCCCCAAAGTGGATAACCTCGCATTTATCCACATTATAGTGCATCTGCCACATATCCGCCCATTCCCCCAACCTGTCCAAATCGCACTGTAGCCTCCTGACATCCTCATCAGAGCCCACCCCTCCTCCTAGTTTAGTGTCGTCAGCGAATTTGGAAATATTGCATCCAATTCCCTGATCCAGATCATTTATATATATTGTGAACAGCTGGGGTCCCAGGACAGATCCTTGCGGCACCCCGCTGGTCACTGCCTGCCACTCCGAAAACGAGCCGTTTATTCCAACTCTCTGTTTTCTATCCGCCAGCCAGTTCTCTATCCACGTTAATACTTTGCCCCCAATCCCATGAGCCTTAATTTTGCATGATAATCTTTTGTGTGGAACCTTATCGAAGGCTTTCTGGAAGTCAAGGTACACCACATCCACTGGCTCTCCCCCATCTATTTTACCAGTTACTTCCTCAAAAAATTCCAGCAGATTAGTCAAACACGATTTACCCTTTGTAAATCCATGTTGACTCTGTCCGATCCTTTCCCCATTTGTCAAGTGCTCCGCTATTTTATCCTTAATAATGGACTCTAGCATTTTGCCCACAACCGATGTAAGGCTTACTGGTCTATAATTCCCTGCTTTCTCTCTACCCCCCTTTTTAAATATTGGGGTAACATTAGCTACCCTCCAATCCACGGGTACTGTTCCCGAGTCAATGGAGTTCCGGAAGATGATCCTTAGAGCATCTGCTATCTCCAGGGCCACCTCCTTAAGTACCCTAGGATGTAGTTTATCAGGCCCCGGGGATTTGTCGGCCTTCAGTCCCCTCAACTTACCCAACACCATATCCCTAGAGATACTAATTTCTGTCAGCTCCTCCCTCTCATTAGTCCCTATGTTTGCCGATATTCCTGGGAGGTTATTTGTGTCCTCCTTTGTGAATACAGAACCAAAGTATGAGTTTAATTGGTCTGCCATTTCCTTATTCTCCATTATATATTCTCCCGAATCGGACTGCAAGGGACCGACTTGGGATTTTACCAGTCTTTTCCTCCTGATATACCGATAAAAGCTTTTGCAGTCTGTCTTTATGTTTGCTGCAAGTTTACTTTCGTATTCTATTTTCCCCTTCCTGATTAATCCCTTTGTCCTCTTTTGCTGTATCCTGTACTGCCCCCAATCTTCCGGTCTGGTGCTTTTTTTTGCCAGTTGATATGCCCTTTTTTTTGATTTTATGCTGTCCCTAATTTCCCTCGTTATCCACGGTTGAGTCACCTTTTTAGGTTTATTTTTATGCCAAACCGGTATAAACATGTTCTGGAATTCTTCCATTCTATCTTTGAATGCTTGCCATTGTCTATCCACTGTCAATCCCCCCAGAAACACCACCCAATCAATCTTACCCAATTCCCGTCTCATACCCTCGTAATTCCCTTTATTTAAGTTCTGGACCTTAGTCTCTGATTCAATTTCCTCACTCTCCATCTCGACTGAGAGCTCGATCATATTATGATCGCTCTGACCCAAGGGGCCTCGTACAAGAAGATTGCTGATAAGTCCCTTCTCATTGCACAATACCCAGTCTAAAATGGCCTGATCTCGAGTCGGCTCCTCGACATATTGGTCCAGATAACCGTCCCGAAAACATTCCAGGAATTCCTCCTCCTCAGAATTTTTACTAATTTGGGTAGTCCAATCAATATGTAAATTAAAGTCACCCATGATGACAGCTGTGCTCTTATCGCACGCTTCTCTAATTTCCCTTTTTATGCCTTCCCTCACCTCCATATTACTATTTGGAGGCCTATATATCACACCCACTAACGTTTTCCTCCCCTTGCTATTTCTCATTTCTACCCATACAGATTCCGTTTCATCCGAGTTAATATCCTTCCTTTCCATTGCATTAATCCCCTCCTTTACCAGCAATGCTACCCCACCTCCCCTACCTTTTTGCCGATCCTTCCTAAATATTGTATATCCCTGGATGTTAAGTTCCCAGCCTTGCCCACCCTGCAGCCACGTTTCTGTAATCCCAATCAAATCATACTTGTTTACCTCTATTTCCACAACTAATTCATCCACCTTGTTCCTAATGCTTCTAGCATTAAGATACAAAGCCTTCAGGCTTGCTTTTTTCACACTCTCATTATGAATTAGTTTGGCCCTTTCGGTTTCTCTCCTTTGCTTATTGCTTCTCACCTTTCTACCATCTATTTCTGACTTCATATGACTTCCCTCTTTTCCACTACCGAGGTTCCCATCCCCCTGCCAAATTAGTTTAAATCCTCCCGAACCGCCCTAGAAAATATTACCCCGAGGACATCGGCTCCCTCACAGTTCAGGTGTAGACCGTCCCCTTGGTACAGGTCACTCCTCCCCAAGAACTGGTTCCAATGCCTCAAGAATTTAAATCCCTCTCCCTTGCACCACTGCTCAAGCCACGTATTTAGCTTATCTATCTTACTCTCTCTAAACTTATTAGCTCGTGGCACTGGTAGCAATCCAGAGATTACTACCTTTGAGGTCCTACTTTTCAATTTAGCTCCTAACTCCCTAAATTCAGCTTGTAGGACCTCCTCCCTCTTTTTACCTACATCGTTGGTACCTACATGTACCACGACAACTGGCTGATCCCCCTCCCCCTTCAGAATGCTTTGCACCCGCTCCGAGACATCCTTGACCCTTGCACCAGGGAGGCAACATACCATCTTGGAGTCTCGGTCTCGGCCACAGAAACTCCTATCTATCCCCCTTACAATTGAATCCCCTATCACTATAGCCCTATCCCTCTTTTTCCCGCCCTTCTGTGCAGCAGAGCCAGTCATGGTGCCCTGAACCTGGCTGCTGGTGCCTTCCCCTGATAAGTCATCTCCCCCAACAGTACCCAAAACAGTAAACCTGTTTTGGAGGGAGATGACCGCAGGTGACTCCTGCACTACCTTCCTGCCTTTACCCTGCCTTTTGGTCACCCATTTACTGTCTGAGCTAGCCTTTACCTGCGGTGTGACCAACTCACTGAATGTGCTATCCACAACATCCTCAGCATCGCGTATGCTCCAGAGTGAGTCCATTCGCAGCTCCAGCGCCGCCATGCGGTCCGCTAGGAGCTGCAGCTGGACACACTTCCTGCACACATAGTTGTCAGGGACAGTGTCCCTGATTTCCCACATGGCACAGGAGGAGCATGACACGGGTCCGAGCTGCCCTTCCATGACTTAACCCTTACAATACCCTTTTATTTACTATGATTTAGCTTAATTATTGAATTCTACTTAGAATAAGTTTGTGAAAGTACTCACCAACCAGTCACCTACCTGTTTTCTGGTGTTGTATTTTCACTGCCGCCTCCTGTCCTGGAACCTTTTCCACCTAGGTTAGGCTCCTGAAATAAAATAAATTGAACCTACCTTTTCAACTTCCCCTAACCCCTAAAAGGTTAGAGGAGGTGGAAGGGTGGGAGACACTACACTGTAGTGTTTCGGGTTTAGCAACAGCTCCACCTATATAAGAGTTACTGGCCTCCTGCTCTCCCGACTGCACCAGCTGTGAAAGAAAAAGCCCGCGAAAGGTGAGCTTTTAAACTCACCAGTTACTGGCCTCCTGCTCTCCCGACTGCCCCAGCTGTGAAAGAAAAAGCCCCCGAAAGGTGAGCTTTTAAACTCACCAGTTACTGGCCTCCTGCTCTCCCGACTGCACCAGCTGTGAAAGAAAAAGCCCGCGAAAGGTGAGCTTTTAAACTCACCAGTTACTGGCCTCCTGCTCTCCCGACTGCCCCAGCTGTGAAAGAAAAAGCCCCCGAAAGGTGAGCTTTTAAACTCACCAGTTACTGGCCTCCTGCTCTCCCGACTGCCCCAGCTGTGAAAGAAAAAGCCCCCAAAAGGTGAGCTTTTAAACTCACCAGTTACTGGCCTCCTGCTCTCTACGGGGAGCGGGCAGGAATTTGGACATGAGTCTAGGTTCGGATCGGTCATGGCCCTGTGCGGAGCAGGATCAGGCTACACGGCCCCTGGGCCCGCTCCGCTCCGCACAGGGCCATGACCGATCCGAACCTAGACTCATGTCCAAATTCCTGCCCGCTCCCCGTAACCCTTAATTCCCTTTACTTCTAGGAAACTGTCTATTTCTGTTTTAAATTTATGTAATGATGTAGCTTCTACAGCTTTTTGGGGCAGCATATTCCATGGACCTACCACCCTCTGAGTGAAGTAGTTCCTCCTCATCTCAGTTTTGAAAGAGCAGCCCCTTATTCTAAGACTATGCCCCCTAGTTCTAGTTTCACCCATCATCGGGAACATCTTCCCCGCATCCACCCGATCCAACCCCTTCACAATCTTATATGTTTCAATAAGATCGCCTCTCATTCTTCTGAACTCCAATGAGTAGAGTCCCAATCTACTCAACCTCTCCTCATATGTCCATCCCCTCATCCCCGGGATTAACCGAGTGAACCTTCTTTGTACTGACTCGAGAGCAAGTATGTCCTTTCTTAAGTATGGACACCAAAACTGTACGCAGTATTCCAGGTGCGGTCTCACCAATACCTTGTACAACTGAAGCAATACCTCCCTATTTTTATATTCTATCCCCCTAGCAATGAAAGCCAACATTCCATTGGCCTTCTTAATCATTTGTTGCACCTGCATACTAACCTTTTGAGTTTTGTGCACCAGGACCCCCAGATCCCTTTGTACTACAGAACTTTCCAGCTTCTTGCCATTAAGATAATAACTTGCTCTACGATTTTTCCTGCCAAAGTGCATAACCTCACACTTTCCAGTATTGTATTCCATCTGCCAAATCTCTGCCCACTTACTTAGCCTGTCTATGTCCCCTTGCAGGTTTTTTATGTCCTCCTCTCTCACTACTTTCCCTCCCATCTTAGTATCATCTGCAAACTTTGATATGTTACACTCGGTCCCCTCCTCCAAATCGTTAATATAGATTGTAAAGAGTTGGGGACCCAGCACTGACCCCTGCGGAACACCACTAGTTACTGATTGCCAGTCTGAGAATGAACCATTTATCCCAACTCTCTGCCTTCTGTTAGATAGCCAATCCTCTATCCATGCCAGAATATTACCCCCAATCCCGTGATTTTTTATCTTAAGCAATAATCTTTTGTGTGGCACCTTGTCAAATGCCTTTTGGAAGTCTAAATACACTACGTCCACTGGTTCCCCTTTATCCACCCTATACGTTACTTCCTCAAAGAACTCCAGCAAATTTGTCAAACATGACTTCCCCTTCATAAAACCATGCTGACTTTGTCCTATTAAATTATGATTATCCAAATGTCCTGTTACTGTCTCCTCAATAATGGACTCCAAAATTTTACCTACCACAGATGTTAGGCTAACCGGTCTATAGTTTCCAGCCTTCTGTCTACTGCCCTTTTTAAATAAGGGTGTTACATTAGCAGTTTTCCAGTCTGCCGGGACCTTTGCCAAGTCCAGGGAGTTTTGGAAAATTACCAATGCATCCACAATCCCTACCGCCACTTCCCTCAAGACACTAGGATGTAAGCCATCAGGTCCAGGTGATTTATCCGCCTTGAGTCCCATTATTTTACCGAGTACCACTTCCTTAGTGATTTTGATCGTGTTTAGCTCCTCCCCCCCTTTAGCCCCCTGTTTGTCCAGTGTTGGGATATTCATAGTGTCTTCTACTGTAAAGACTGATGTAAAATATTCATTCAGTGTTTTTGCCATCTCCATATTTCCCACCATTAATTTCCCGGTCTCATCCTCTAAGGGACCAACATTTACTTTAGCCACCCTTTTTCTTTTTATATAACTATAAAAACTCTTACTATCTGTTTTTATATTTTTTGCTAATTTACTTTCATAATCTATCTTCCCTTTCTTAATCAATCTTTTTGTTATTTTTTGCTGTCTTTTAAAGTTTTCCCAATCCTCTATCCTCCCACTAGATTTGGCTACCTTATATGCCGTTGTTTTTAGTCGAATACTATCCTTAATTTCTTTACTTAGCCACGGATGGCTGTCTTTTCTTTTACACCCTTTTCTTCTCAGTGGAATATATATTTTTTGGAAGTTGTAAAATAACTCCTTAAATGTACACCACTGATCATGTATCGTCTTACCCTTTAATCTATTTTCCCAATCCACTCTACTCAATTCTGCTCTCATACCTTCATAGTCTCCTTTATTCCAGCTTAGCACGCTTGTTTGAGATCCAACCTTCTCACCCTCTAATTGAATATGGAATTCAACCATGTTATGGTCACTCATTCCAAGTGGATCCTTTACTAGGACATTTTTAATTAATTCTGTCTCGTTACACAGGACCAGATCTAAGGTTGCTTGCCCCCTGGTCGGTTCAGTTACATACTGCTCAAGAAACCCATCCCTAATACACTCAATGAACTCATCCTCAAGGCAGCCCTGCCCAATTTGATTTGTCCAATTAATATGATAGTTAAAATCCCCCATAATTATAGATGTTCCCTTATTACAAGCCTCAACTATTTCCTGATTGATACTCCATCCAACAGAGTTGCAACTGTTCGGCGGCCTATAGACTACGCCCACTAGTTTTTTTTTTCCCCTTTTTATTCCTTACCTCCACCCAAACTGTTTCATTATCCTGATCTTTTGACCCAATATCATTTCTCTGTATTACAGTGATTCCTTCCTTTATTAACATAGCCACCCCACCGCCCCTTCCTTCCTGCCTGTCCTTCCTGATCGTTAAATAACCTGGTATGTTTAATTCCCAGGCATTGTCACCCTGCAGCCATGTTTCTGTAATGGCCACAAGATCATACCCATATGTAGTTATTTGTGCCATTAACTCGTCTATTTTGTTACGAATGCTACGTGCATTCAGATAGAGAACTTTCAAATATGTTTTGTGACACTTAGTTCCTGCTTTTGCCCTATTGTTTTATAACTCTCCTGTGAAGCGCCTTGGGATGTTTTACGACGTTAAAAGTGCTGTTGTTGCTTAGAGACATCTCTAGTAATCCTTTCGTTTCATGCAAGTAGAATACCATTTCCTTAATTGTTTTTTTAATAAATTTATGAAATTCTAGATTTAACATTGATTGATGTGTTAGGATATATTTTTCTATACATAAGGGAATTGTATTGTATTCGTGTTCAAACTGTAAACTCCTATTATTCGAGTGAAAATAGTTGGCTTGCTGATCCATTAACCCCCCCCCCCCCGAGATATATTTTTACTGAGTTTGAGCCCTGGTGCTTTCATTCTCTGGAATTCAAAACATTTTATCATAATTCACATGTGGTATGGATCCCACCCAATGATTGGGGTAGAGATCAGTTTGAAAATGTTCTACAATGCACACAATAATTTGAGAGTTCAGACATGCTTTTGTTTGCTGAGGGAATTTAGTAATCTTGGCTCAAAGTATGTGAATAATTTATGGCTCATTATGGCATTCACACCAATCAGATGCATTATTTCTGTGCAAGAGACAATGCTTCACTTTAGCTAGAGATGTCCCGTGCCTGCATTTTTTGTAGGGGGGGGATTGTTGTTATGTTACTGGACTAGTAATCCAGAGGCCTGGACTAATGATCCTGAGACGTGAGTTCAAATCCCACCACGGCAGCTGGGGAATTTAAATTCAGTTAATTAAATAAATCTGGAATAAAAAGCTAGTCTCAGTAATGGTGACCATGAAACTACCGGATTGTCATAAAAACCCATCTGGTTCACTAATGTCCTTTAGGGAAGGAAATCTGCTGTCCTTACCTGGTCTGGCCTATATGTGACTCCAGACCCACAGCAATGTGGTTGACTCTTAACTGTCCTCTGAAATGGCCCAGCAAGCCACTCCGTTGTAACAAAACCACTACGAACACCACACAGACTGCAATTAGGGATGGGCAATAAATGCTGGCCTTGCCCTTGACTCCCACGTCCCATTAATAAATTTTAAAAATGTGTGTGTGTGTCTTGTAACAACACAAGACAAAAGTCACAAATGAGTAAAGGAAATGTGGCCTATCCGAGTCCATCTGTCTAATATTTAACTCGCCCAGCTTTGTATTTAATTGTGTTTTGAATGCCCCTGAAGTCTGCAACTCTACCGCTCTGCCTGGAAGATTATTCCAGACCATTATCACCCTTTATGTGAAGAACTGCCTTCCGGTTTTTGTTCTAAACTGGTTCAAACTTATGACCTCCGGTTCTACTGTGCAGCCTTATTTTAAAGTTCAGGATCTAACTTATCCAAACTATTTAAGACTCGTCATAACTGGTCTGACGCCGTCACCCCTACTCTCTTTCCAGCTACCGGTCAACAGCTCAGGAGTGATCGGTTGAGATCAACTCACTCAGCAAAGATTAGGGATCAAATCTGATCAGTTTCGCAGTGGCCGAAGGCCTTTATCAATTGAATCCTTGGGTAGCAGTTTTATTTCAGTTTCCACTCATTTCCGTTTTCCTTTTCTGGCAGTGTGGGCAATGTTTGTAACTGATTAGGATCAGTGGAGCGGCCAAGGTTACAGAGCTGTTTGTGTGATGCCTCATGGCCTTGTGATGTGACCTCAGTGCCGTGCTGATATTGTCAACAGTGGGAGGAACGGTTCATGCCAGCATCATAGAAATATAATCCCAGCCAAAGGGCTTAGAGGTAAATTCTCCGTCTCTGAGCCAAACAGATCAGGACGGTCTCAGATTCAATGCCCAGTCTGTGCTGGTGTGGTAGGAGCATTACAATTGTCCACAATGTCCCTAGATTACAGAAAAGAAAAATCAGGCAGGATTCCAAGTCTTGATCACTATACAGCAACCCCTTGTTAGAAATATCCCTGTATGGGCCGTGGGCCAGGATAGGCTTCCACTCGGCTGTGCTCTCCTTTGCCATTGATAAACTTATTGACCGCGTGGGAATAATGACCACTTGGGTGAGCGACCGAAGGGTGACCACAGCCCATGGCACAATACTCTAGACAGGGAGTCTACACCTTCAAGAGAGGATAAAATTAAAAATAATGGTGGTTGGAAAAGAGAGTTTTGAAGGGAAGGGAAACAGTGCCCTTGGCTAAGGTGGGTGGAGAAAGGAGTAACTGAGACAACTACGTGGTTAGTCTCGATCATTGAAGAGATGATGATGAAATAGGTGGAATTATGCATGACAGATATGGAAGAGTGCAGAGGGCTGGCTAGGAGATCAAACTACAGGAAACATTTTTTTACCCGGCACAGACGGGACCGACGTGGTGCCAGTTCATCAAAAATTCCGGATAACCGAAAGCTATAGTAAAAGATACGGAGCCGAGAGCTCCGTATAAAGCAACAAACCCTGTTGCTTAGTAACAAGTTCAGAACAATGGCCACAAGTTCCAAGCGTCTCTGTAGCTTAGCAACAGCTGCAGCCACACCCTTGCACAGCAACAGATGGAGGAAGGCAAGTAATAAAACTTACCTGAACCTACTCCTGAATTTTGCCGGTTAACTGGAGATTTCCGGTTATTTAGGTGCTGGTAAATCGAAAGTTTCCTGTATACCTTTAGTGACTAAATGTATATTATTTCCTTAACCGCAGCATAATATATTTCTTATTTATGATTTTAACTTGAGTGATAAAATCAAATCTTACATAATTGTGCGTCTAATATTTACCCACATCGGGACTGCTTATTTGGAGAGAGAAGTTATTTCCTCATCAATTTTCTCAACTGTCCTCCGCTCCTGAAGGTGCTGAACCCCTGCTGAGGTACAGCTCCTTGGGTGCTGGTTGCCCTTTGATATCTTAACAAAGTGACCATTATTTACGTGTGTGTGGTAGCAAGCTATTCAACCACAGGGAGCACCACTGCCAAGCCCAATCCTTCTGTCTGTCCAACATGGGTTGCTGGATAGTGGCCAACACCTGGCCAATTTTCTCCTCCCTCATGAATGAGACCAGTTGTAGCAGAACTGCCTCTGGTGAGCTTTCCTAACTCAGCACAGACCTGGGAATGAACCAGGGTCCTTTCGGGTCTGTGTGGCTCAGTTAATCACTGGATAATCTTGCTGGACTATTGAATAAGCCTTAGAGAGTGGTTAGAGAAAAAAAATCTATCTGTGCTACGTAGCTACACTGCTAAGTATTCCCATTGGAGCTATAGTAAGGCTATCTCATATTTTATTTCAATACAAAGACTTTTATCACCACAGTACAGTTATTAATAATACTTCATCAACCTAAATCGATACAAAGCTGTAATCTCTTACTGTGTACCTTTGCCCTGCATATCACTACAGACATGGACAATATGATCACATTGATCAAACAAAGGAATGCCCTTTACTCACTAACAACCTGATATTAGCAAAGGCAGATACAAAAAAAAAATTCCCTTAATTTTTGGTACTTGTCCCCGTTTTAAAATGATATTTTATTACAGTCCTCACCACATAGCGGGCGGGTTGGTGTTAATGCAATTTACCCGCTATTAGCGGTGGACAGTAAAGGCAATCTCCACTAAATACTGCACAGGTGATCAATACTGTAGAAGGGATTAATATTGTAGAGGGGTTAACGAGGTGCGAAGAACTGCCCAAAATATGTTACAAGTGGCACCGTTGTAATTGGTTAGTGCCATTTGCCGGATATAGGCGACTGCCTATGAGAAGTGTGGATGGTGTAAGTGGTGGGGACTGTACCTGAACTACAGACAAGAACCGACAACTTGTGGGGTACATCAGACCACCCAAAGGGCTCCTATTTATATTAATTTATATCTAGATTCTTTTTGATGTCTTTACTTGTGTATTCTATCTCTGAGAACAGTTCCCTCAACTATAACCTTTTCCTTTGTAAATGTTTAAAGTAGAATCTGCAGCACTTTCACTTAATAAGAACATAAGAAATAGGTGCAGGAGTAGGCCATTCGGCCCCTCGAGCCTAAGATCATGGCTGATCTAAAAATTCAGGGATTTGAACTCATCTCTGGGTTCCCAGTCCAGTAACATAACCACTCGACTACTGTACCCACCCCCCCCACTCCCCTTAAACCAGAACAATCCAGCTGCACGTTCATAGAACATAAGGAAGTTGAATTCAAGACAATATTCCAGCCTTATCCTCCATGTACTGGGTAAATGGCTAAACCAGCTGAGAAAATCAAAGGGATACCCTTTTCTTTAACAAGCTACTGAAGCATGTGACAAAGGACCCCATGCCATCCAGTGATCTGTGCCAACGTCTATAAGGCGATATCATCAAATCATATGACATAGAAGGAGGCCATTCGGCCCATCGTGCCTGTGCCAGCTCTTTGAAAGAGCTCTCCAATCAGTCCCACTCCCCTGCTCTTTCCCCATAGCCCTGAAAATTGTTCCTTTTCAATTATATATCCAATTCCCTTTTGAAAGTTATTGTTGAATCTGCTTCCACCACCCTTTCAGACAGCGCATTCCAGATCATAACAACTCGCTGTAAAAACAATTCTCCTCATCTCCCCTCTGGTTCTTTTGCCAATTACCTCCAATCTGTGTCCTCTGGTTACCAACCCTCTTCATTTACTTTATCAGTGTTACCCAGGCACATTCTGACAGATCAAATGTTCTTTTCCGGTGCTTTGGTGCGTGCGGACTCTGACGGAGGCCGGTACAATCACGCTCCTGGGTCTAGTTCTGCTTTGGAATTGGCTGTATCATTACCTCGTTAGCAGTTTCTTGGCTCCACCCTCCGCAACAACAATGGGCTCCTGAGATTAGGCAAATACCATTAATGGAAAAACTGAGACAGCCTCGCAGATTTAGATCCTTAGCTACAAGAGCTCAACTCTGTGATCTACACGATGAGAGGCACCAAGACCTTTCTATTGGCATGCAGAGTCTCCCAAGCCAAACTGCCAATCCTTTGCATTGGTCCAAAATCAAACAATACATTAAAAAAGGGAACAGAAGAATTTTACAAGAACATGTTAAATATTTAATTGTGAATACCACCAACTATAATTTCTAGCCTAAGAAAGATTTGAGCAGAGAGAAAGGAGGTAGAGGTCTATTAAAGCAGCATTTTCTTGTATCCTGTCCATGAGTTATATTTCAGTCCGCTCGTTAAAACCCTGAACCTCTGCCAACACCGTCTGATGTAAAAAGACTGAGTGCTTGGTTTGAGTATAAAACAAGGCTTTAATCAACTGTTTCACAACCATGAGATTCTAGTTACATCACTAGTTCCTGGTTACAGAAACATCCTGAGCAAGCTGGGCCCACGCCCGAGTATTTATACTTTCCTTGGACGGCGCCACCAGCTGGCCGCCCAGTGTTACTTCATGAGTCATTTCTTCATGAATGATCAGATTCATGACACCGTCATTGGTAGGTGCCAGAAGGATTAGTCTGGGGTCACTCATCCTCCAATTTTTCCTCCCTCTTTCAAGAAGCCCCTCACTTCCATTTGGCATCTTCCTCACGGAGCTGCCAAAATTGGGAACACTCCGCATGGTGAGGTTGAACTGGAACCCCAATACTGTGGCAGAGTACATTAGCGCACCAATGTGCCATGCCACCACACCAGCTTTCAGGCTGCTTTCTTTTATTCCTTAGTGGAAATAATTTAGTGAGTGTCATCATTTTAAACAACAGCAGCTTGCACGCGTATAACTCCTTTAACACAGTAAAACATCCCAAGGTGCTTCACAGGAGCGCTCTCAAACAAAATTTGACATTGAGCCACGTAAGAGATATTAGGACAGGAAAGAGATAAGGTTTGAGGAGAGGTAGAGAGACAGAAAGGTTTAGAGAGGGAATTCCAGAACATAGGGCTCTGTTTGCAACCAGAGGTTTCAACAAAATATTTAATAATTATTAACTTGTGTTTTGATCTGTTTTTTTTGCCATGTTATATCGTTACTATAAAACCTTAATTATAAAGGGGGGAGGGCATGGGTTTTTTCTGTGTTGTCAACCTAGTACGAGCAAGTAGGCTTTAAGTTGAAAAAAAGGATTTCAACTTATGAATTAGTATGTTCTTATCCTAATTCACTCAAGAAAGTGATCATAATTTACATTGCAGTGGCAATTAAGCATCAAATTGCTTTGAGGAATAAGATGTCAAGGCATGGAATGACAAAAGGCCAGTCGGGTCATCAAACCAGCTCAATGAAGATCCATCATGGACAATACCCAACATCTCCTGAGGTAAAGTTTGGCAAAGTTTCTCCCTGTTCCTTCATAGGTAAATTAAGCAAATGTCCAGCCTCTCTATCCAATATCATACATCTTGGACCAATTGCCTTTTTTGGCATAACATTTCCATGGGCTCAGAAGCTCAAGCAGCATCTTGTCCCACACAGCATGATATTCCCATTATGTATACTTATCCATTTCCCCCCCGTCCCTGCTCTCCTGAAAGTGCTTCCATAGCTATCAGCAGCCCCTGTGGTATCGTGCCCATGTTGCCATTGTTCATGCGCGAGTCCAGACACAAAGTGCTGGCAGGCTGTCCGCAGTCAAGCCTCCACCTGCTCCTCCACTGCCAGCCAGACACATGCACTTGTGGCCACTAGATAGCGATCAAGAGCAGGAACTTTGGGTGATTTTTGCCCCATACCCAATTCAGGGGTGCAAAGGCCAATTGTAATATCCTCAGAAACCAGAGGGGCCGAAGCGGAGATCAGGTAACTCGGCTCAGACTGCCTTCGAGATCTGTATGGCTGAAAACCACACATAATAGTGTAGCTACTCACTTGAATAACTAGTAAAGCCCCATTGTGCATATATTCTGATTAGGATTATGAGAGTATTGCAGTAGCATGCCAAGGCTCAGATCATTGCAGACAACTTTAGCAAAACAAACAAGCACCTCTAACTCACTGGAGTTAAAAGCAGAGTCTCTGTGCTTGTCCACTTTATCATTTGCTTTACTTTGGGAGCACAGAGAAGGGAAAGTGATTTTTTTTCCTCTCTTTTTTTCGGAAAGTTTGTTTTTAGTACCTAGGGAAATCTGTCCATTGCAAGATGTTCTCAGCCGAGGTCAGTTTTCTCAGCATTTGGTTTATGTTCTCGTGCCACTGACCTTTGACTTTCACTCCTGGGGCAAAGAGCAAAGGTCATTGGTGAGTATATAAAGTGGCCATGTCTGAAGCTGAATTCTGTCACAGAAACTTGGGCACGATCATAAAGGATAACTCTGAAAATTGGCATGTGCCAGTTACCGTGCTTCATTGATTGTACAGTAGAAGAGAGACAACTATGAAGTATTATGGCTTTAATGTATTTATCCTGAGACTGCTTCGCAACAGTGGAATTTAAATGGTGCAAGTTCAGTTTTCCTCCATTTAAATTCTGCTTCGGTGAGCATGTTGGTGTATTCAGTAATGTGAGGTTAGCGCCACCAATAGACACTGCAGGGCACTGCAGCTGCAGCAGACCATCCACACCTCTTGGGGCAGGCCTTCAGAGTATCGGGTACTTGCACATGCTGGCTCCTTATTAAACACAAACACCCGCAGCTAAAGAACAGTTCAGGGTCACTGCTCAAACTGAATGCAGGAATTATGATTTTTTTTCCTTTTCTTTAAATGCCGATTACCACAAATCACATCACCACACTAAGCCCAACAAGATGACAACGATGGATGAATGAATGAATGAATGTACAGTTTAATTGACAAGATTACAAGAGCATTCTGGTCTGCTATTGCTGTAACTCAGCTTCCGAGCCAAGATCCCTGATATAATGAATATAAAATAAAAATAGAAAATGCTGGAAAACGCTCAGCCGGTCAGGCAGCATCTGTGGAGAAAGAAACTGAGTTAACGTTTCAGGTCGATGGCCTTTCATCAGAACTCAATATAATCAATAGTATATTGCCAGTTCATAGGATTATAGAATCTTACAGGACAGAAACAGGCCATTCGGCCCATCAAGTCTAGTTGGATGTTTCTGCTGACAGGAGCCACCTCGTCTAATCCCACTCTCCCGCTTGCTCCCAATAGCCTTCAATATTTCTCTTTTTGAAGCAACTATCTAATTTCTTTTCAAAGAGAAATCAATGGGCTCTTGCTTCAATGACAAATTAAAAAGAAAAATATGAAGAGCAGTCACTTGGATGAAGCACCTGATGACCGTTAGCATCAGACAACTGGACCAGAGAAGCTACCAGGAAGAAAAGGAGAAAAAAATTGGCAGGAACGTAAAGAAACATCTTATATTTTTGGGATAACTAAAGAGCAATAACAGATAATAATTCAGCCCCGTCCAAAGAGAAAGTATGACAGTGATTTTAAAATTGGAAGAATTACAGATTAGATTGCACTATTTAACGAGCTGTGCATGTCTTGGCTCAACCAACGCCAGCAAAACAGATTATTTGTCCAGTTATCTCATTGCAGTTTATCGGACCTTGCTGTGTGCAAATTGACTTGCCTACACAATGACAGTGACAGCACTATCAAAACAACTCATTGGCTGTGAAGCGCTTTGAGATGTCCTGAGGACATGAAAGGTGCTATATCAACACAAGATTGTTTCTTCTTTCTTTAGATAAAGGCAGGCTTCAGTTCAATTTCAAGTTGGACGAACATAAGAACATAAGAAATAGGAGCAGGAGTAGGCCATTCGGCCCTTCGAGCCTGCTCCGCCATTCAATGAGATCATGGCTGATCTTCTGCCTCAACTCCATTCACCGGCCCTATCGCCATATCCCTTGATGCCTTTACTAGTCAGAAATCTATTGACTTCTGTTTTAGAAGTCGATAAATCCCCAGGGCCTGATAATCTACATCCTAGGGTACTTAGGAAGTGGCCCTAGAAATAGTAGATGCATTGCTGATCATCTTCCAACATTTGATGGAATCTGGAACAGTACCCATGGATTGGAGGGTAGCTAATGTTACCCCACTATTCAAAAAAGGTGGTAGAGAGAAAACGGGGAATTACAGACCGGTATGCCTGACATCGGTAGTGGGGAAAATGCTAGAGTCCATTATAAAAGATGTAATAGCAGAGCACTTGGAAAACAGTGACAGGATCAGACAAAGTCAACATGGATTTACAAAAGGTAAATCGTGCTTGACTAATCTACTGGAATTTTTTGAGGATGTAACTGGTAAAATTGATAAGGGAGAACCAGTGGATGTGGTGTATTTGGACTTTCAGAAGGCTTTTGATAAGGTCCCGCATAAGAGATTATCGTGTAAAGTTAAGGCACATGGGATTGGGGGCAAGGTATTGACTTGGATAGAAAACTGGTTGGCAGACAGAAAGCAAAGAGTTGGAATAAATGGGTCTTTTTCCGAGTGGCAGGCAGTGACTAGTGGGGTACCGCAGGGATCGGTCCTTGGACCCCAGCTATTCACAATATATAATGATCTAGACAAAGGAACTAGATGTAATATCTCCAAATTTGCAGACGTCACAAAGCTGGGTGGGCGTGTGTGCTGTGAGGAGGATGCCGAGAAACTCCAGGATTATTTGGATAGGTTGGGTGATTGGGCAAAAGCATGGCAGATGCAATATAACGTGGATAAATGTGAGGTTATCCACTTTGGTGGCAAAAACAGGAAGGCAGATTATCTGAATGGCAATAGATTGGGAGAAGGGGAAGTGCAACGAGACCTGGGTGTCCTTGTGCACCATTCGCTGAAGGTAAGCATGCAGGTGCAGCAGGCAGTTAAGAAGACAAATGGTATGTTGGCCTTCGTAGCGAGAGGGTTTGAGTACAGGAACAAGGATGTCTTGCTGCAGTTGTACAGGGCCTTGGTGAGACCACACCTTGAGTATTGTGTGCAGTTTTGGTCACCTTATCGGAGGAAGGATGTTCTTGCCATGGAAGGAGTTCAGCGAAGATTCACCAGGCTGATACCTGGGATGGCAGGAATGATGTATGAGGAGAGATTGGGTCGATTGGGCTTGTACACGCTGGAGTTCAGAAGAATGAGAGGGGATCTTATTGAAACTTATAAAATTCTGACAGGACTGGACAGACTAGATGCAGGAAGAATGTTCCCGATGGACAGGGAGTCGAGAACCAGGGGTCACAGTCTAAGGATATGGGGTAGGCCATTTAGGACAGAAATGAGGAGGAATTTCTTCACCCAGAATGGTGAACCTGTGGAATTCTCTACCACAGAAGGCAGTAGAGGCCAATTCATTAAATATATCCAAGAAGGAGTTGGATATATTTCTTAAGGCTAAAGGGATCAAGGGGTATGGGGAGAAGGCAGGGACAGGGTACTGAAATTGGATGATCAGCCATGATCGCATTGAATGGCGGAGCAGCCTCGAGGGGCCGAATGGCCTACTCCTACTCCTACCTTCTATGTTTCTATGTTGAATATACCCAATGACTGAACCTCCACAGCCCTCTGGGGTAGAGAATTCCAAAGATTCACCACCCTCTGTGAAGAAATTTCTTCTCATCTCAGTCCTGAATGGCCTACCCTTTATCCTGAGGCTGTGGCCCCTGGTTCTAGACTCCACAGCCAAGGGAAACATTCTCCCAGCATCCACCCCATCAAGCCCTATAATAATTTTGTATGCTTCAATGAGATCCCCTCTCATTCTTCTGAATTCAAGAGAATACAGGCCTAGTTTACTCAATCTCTTCCCATACAACAGTCCCGCCATCCCAGGAATCAATCTCGTGAACCTTCATTGCATTCCCTCTATGGCAAGTATATCCTTCCTTAGGTAAGGAGACCAAAATTGTACACAGTACTCCAGGTGTGGTCTCACCAAGGCCCTATATAATTGGAGTAACACTTCTTTACTCCTGTACTCAAATCCTCTTGTAATGATGGCCAGCAAACCATTTGCCTTCTTAATGGCTTGCTGTACCTGCACATTTACTTTCAGTGACTCATGTACAAGGACACCCAGGTCCCTTTGAGCATCTGCATTCCCCAATCTTTCACCATTTAGGAAATACTCTGCCTTTCTGTTTTTTCTACCAAAGTGGATAACTTCACATTTATCCATATTATATTCCATCTGCCATGTTCTCGCCCACTCACTGAGCCTGTCGAGATCCCCTTGAAGCCTCTTCACAACTGACACTGCCACCTAGCTTTGTATCATCAGCAAATTTGGAAATGTTACATTTAGTCCCCTCGTCCAAATCATTGATATAGATTGTGAATAGCTGGGGCCCAAGCACTGATCCTTGCAGTACCCCACTAGTCATAGCCTGCCATCCTGAAAAAGACATGTTTATTCCTACTCTTTGTTTACTGTCTATTAACCAATTCTCAATCCATGCTAGTATATTACCCCCAATTCCATGTGCCCTAATTTTGTTCACCAACCTCGTGTGGGACCTTATCGAACACCTTCTGAAAATCCAGATACACCACATCTACTGGTTCCCCTTTGTCTACTCCACTAGTTACATCCTCAAAGAACTCCAATAGGTTTGTCAAACAGGATTTCCCTTTCATAAATCCATGTTGACTCTGCCTAATCTTATTACTTTCTAAGTACCCAGTTATTGCATCCTTTATAATAGATTCCAGCATTTTCCCAACTACTGATGTGAGGCTAACAGGTCTGTAATTCCCCATTTTCTCTCTCCCTCCTTTCTTAAATAGCGGGGTTACATTTGCTATCCTCCAATCTCAGGAACCGTTCCACAATCTATAGAATTTTGGAAGATGACAACCAGGGTGTCCACTATCCCAATGGCCACCTCTTTCAAAACCCTAGGATGTAGGTCATCTGGTCCTTGGGATTTATTGACCTTTAGTCCCATTAATTTTGCTAGTACTGGTTTTTTTACTAATAATTTCTTTAAGTTCCTCATTCTCACCACACCTTTGGTTTTCTCATATTTCTGGGAGGTTTTTTGTATCTTCCTCCGTAAAGACAGAAAAAGTATTTATTTAATTTCTCTGCCAATTCCTCATTCCCCATTATAAATGTTCCCGTCTGACTGTAAAGGACCTACATTTACCTTCACCAGTCTTTTCCTTTTCACATACCTATAGAAGCTTTTACAATCCATTTTTATATTTTTCGCTAGTTTGTGCTCATATTCCATTTTCCCTTTCTTTATCAATTTCTTGGTCCCCCTTTGCTGATTTCTAAAAAGATCCCAAACCTCAGGCTGACCGCTTTTTCTGGCAACTTTATAAGCTTCCTCCTTTGACTTAATACTAGCTTTAATTTCTTTTGTTAGCCATGGTTGGATCACTTTTCCTTTTGGGTTTTTATGCCCTAGAGGAATATATGTTTGTTGCAAATTATGCATTATTTCCTTGAAAGTTAGCCATTGTATGTCCACCTTCATACCTTTTAGTGTAGTCTCCCAATCTACCATGGCCAATGTTAAGTGAAGAAATTTTAAAAAAAAATTGCAAAGATGTAACGCATACTACGTTACGACAGGCTACATTTTCTGTTGCAGTTTGCAGAAAAGGCTTTTTCCTCTGAAAATGTAGTTGCTGTAAACCTCTCATTAAAGAATATTCCCTATATGTCAACAGCCGAGCTGTGCAACATTCCCATACTCTGCCTTAATTCCAACCACAAATTCACATTTCTTTTGACCTTTCACATACAGATCTGAAGCCAGCCCCTTCAAAATGAGAACTTAATAACTTTTTTTCCCACTCTCCATTAAAATTCCCCAAACTTTATTTAGCTAGTTTACATATATATATGCTGTCTCTTTCCAGAAAGTCCTTTCTACCAGCACTCCTAAGGGTATTAGGAGTGGTAGCACTCTTGCCTCCGAGTCAGGAGATCGCCAGTTCAAGCCCCACTCCAGAGACTTGAGCACATAATCCAGGCCGACATTTCAGTGCGGTACTGAGGGAGCGCTGCACTGTCGGAGGTGCCGTCTCCATTCACTACCTTGGTCCCGAGTTCACAGTTTCTTGTTTCAAAGTTGGCAATAGTTTGACTCAGAGGGGCATTAGTATAGGATGGGGAATAGACAAAGCCACCTTAAGGCATCTGTGAATTCTGCAGTCACATGAAGGCCCCCAGGTTTAAATTAAATCAGGTCTGTTTTGAAGACTTGGCCAATTTCAAATAACTTCCATCAGTGCCTTCAGTAAAGAAAAATCAATGTAGCCATTCCCACTGAGAAAAGGAGTGTGCATTATGCCATGGGCAGAATAGGAAGTACATGAAAACATTGCTTTGGAAGGGAATAGAAGGTACTGGGTGGACTCTTGCTCTCCTCACTCAGTCAGGGCTCAATAAAATTGCACAATTTTTGGTGGGAAGAGAAAGAAAAGGTTTTGGGAGCTGATCGGCTGAGAGGGAAAAGGAAAAGACCTGCATTTATATAGCGCCTTTCACAACCTTAAAAAGTCCCACAGCATTTTACAACCAATGAAGTACTTTCGTCGTGTAGTCACTATTGTAATGTAGCAGCCAATTTGTGCACAAGATCCTACAGACAGCAATGACCAGATATTTTGTCTTTTAGTGATGGTGGTTGAGGGATAAATATTGGCCAGGATCTTTTACGACCACCAAAGAGGTTAGACAGACAAGGCCTCGGGGTTTAATGTCTCATCTGAAAGATAGCAGCTCCCCTAGTGCAGCACGCCCTCGGTACTGCATTGAAGTGTCAGCCTGGATTATGTGCTTAAGTCTCAGGAGTGGGGCTTGAACTCGCAAAGACGCTACCACACTGAGCCAAGGCCGACAAAATGTTGGTAGAAAGGATATGCTTTGTCATAAGGTAACTTAAAAGAACAGAGCCTTAAACATGGAGACTGTACCCTTATGTTTCTGTTACAAATATTGGGCCGGCTCTCGATATGTGGTTGCGCATCGTGGGTTACTCCTGTAAACCGACTTTACGTCCCTACAAGCTACGTTCAGTGGGGGCCTCAATAGCCAGCCGATTAACTCATTTGCTACACTCATTGAGATGCCACTTTATCTACTTTGTACAGCTCCAATAAAAAAAAACACCATCTGGTGTTTTTTTCTGCAGCAACAACACTGGACTGATGCCAAACGACATTCTTTGTTGTGAAGCCGAGGGGCTCTCTCAGGCAGCGTATCATTGAACTGTGCCACAAACTGAGACATAGATTTGAAATGGAGCTTCAGTTTACACAGTCACACTCCACTTCCCACAAGATGCCGAGTGGCTGTTCCTGGTTTGGTTAAAAGTTAAGCAAGACTGGAGGTTTGAAAAAAAAACTATTTTGCAACATAGAACTGGATGGTTGGAACAGACTTCCAGTCAAAGGTTGAGTGTTAACTCCTTTAAAAACTCCCATAATAAAAGCCATCAAAAGAGGGGTCTGGAAGTAAATATTGTTGTTCATCTGGTCAGTCCTAAAATTCAATTAAATATCTGGTTTGTACTGGGAATGGTTATAATATGGGTCCTGTACTGCTAAGGCCAGGTGAATATTTCTTGAGATGCGCATGTGTGTGGGGGGAGGTGGGGGAGATAAAGGGCCAGCAGAGATATGGGATGTTTGTCTGGAGGACAATAGGCCAGGGTTACATTGTAGAGATTGGAGCATAAATTTATGTTCTGGATTTTGCATAATTATAGTCTCTCAGAAACTTACAGCACAGAAGGAGGCCATTCAGCCCATCGTGCCTGTGCCAGCTCTTTAAACGAGCAGTCGTGTTTAATCCCACGTCCCCGCTTTTTGTCCTTAACCCTCCAAGTTCCTCATCCTCAAGTACCTGCCCAAGTCCCTTTTAAAATGATTTCTGGAATCAGCTTCCACCACCTTTTCAGGTAGAGTTACAGATCCCAACAACTGTCAGTGAAAAAGTAATGGACTCAAAACTGATCCTTGAGGAACACCACTGCAAACCACCCAGTCTGAAAAACCCTTTGCTTCCTGTCACTGAGCCAATTTTGTATCCATACCGCCACTTTCCCCTTAATCCCAAGGGCTTCCATCTTCTTAATAAGCTTCCTGTATGGCACTTTGTCGAATGCCTTCCAAAAGTCCATAGATACATCTACTGCACTACCTTGATCAACCTTCTCGGTTACCGCTTCAAAGAATTCAAATCAAGTTAGTCAGACACGATTTACCTTTAACAAATCCATGCTGGCGCTCCTTGATTAACCAATGCCTTTCCAAATGAAAGTTTATTGAATCATAGAATGGTTACAGCATAGGAGGCCATTCGGCCCGTCAAGCCCGTGCCGGCTCTCTCCAAGAGCACTTCAGCTAGTCCCACTCCCCTAACCTTTCCCCGTAGCCTTGCAAATTTTTTTCCTTCAGGTACTTATCCAATTCCCTTTTGAAAGCCGTGATTGAGTCTGCCTCCACCACCATTTAAGGCAGTGCATTCTAGATCCTAACCACTCGTGTAAAAAAGTTTTTCCTCATGTCGTCTTTGGTTCTTTTGCCAATCACCTTAAATCTGTCCTCTAGTTCTCGACCCTTCCACCAATGGGAACACTTTCTCTCTCTCTACTCTGTCCAGACCCCTCATGATTTTGAGCACCTCTATCAAATCTCCTCTCCACCTTCTCTGCTCCAAGGAGAACAACCCCAGCTTCTCCAGTCTATCCACGTAACTGAAGTCCCTCATCCCTGGAACCATTCTTGTAAATCTTTTCTGCGCCCTCTCTAAGGCCTTCACATCCTTTCTAAAGTGGGGTGCCCAGAATTGGACACAATACTCCAGTTGAGGCCAAACCAGTCTTTTAAAAAAAAAAAAAAATTAAATTAAAAGGTTCATCATAACTTCCTTGCTTTTGTACGCTATGCCCCTATTTATGAAGCTCAGTATCCTGTATGCTTTTTTAACCGCTTTCTCAACCTGCCCTGCCACCTTCAATGATTTGTGCACATATACCCCCAGGTCGTTCTGTTCATGCACCCCCCCCTTTAGGATTGTGTCCCTGATAATGGTTTCCAATAACTTCCCCACCACTGATGTTAGGCCGACTGGTTTGCAGTTTCCTGGTTTATCCCGCTTTTTTTTTTGAATTGCGCTATTGCGCTATAACATTAGCAAACAATGAGGATTGAAAGATTGCGACCAATGTCTCTGCTATTTCTACCTTTGCTTCTTTCAGCAACCTAGGCTGTAGTTCAACTAGACCAGGTGACTTACCAACTTTCAGTACTGCTAATCTTTTTTGTACATCTTCTCTATTACTATCCTGTACATAACATCCTTAATAGGCCCAACTTTGCCCCAGCTAACCACTTACACTTTATATGCTTAAATTGAACCCTAAAACATTTTAGAATGTTGCCTGCTATTCTTTTCTCGTAACCTCTCTGCCTCCCGTATTAACTTTTTCAATTTCCTCCTGTACTTTCCGTAACCTTCCTGGTTATTAACTGAATTTTGTTCCTAACATTTATCATAAGCTTCCTTTTTCTGTTTCATTTCCTTTGTCATCTAGGATACATTAGCTTTGGATGCTCTACCGTTTTCCCTTCAAAGGAATATGCCGAGCTTGCACCTGAACGATCTCTTTCCTGAATGCACTCCATTGCTCCGTTATAGCTGCGAGCGCCTTTTCCAATCTGTGTGTGCTAGGTCCCTTCCCTTCCTTGTTGAGTCACTACAATTAGTTCTTCCCCAGTTGAGCATTTTTACTTTCGATATTTTCTGGTCTCTTTTTCATAATTACTTTATAACCAAATTATGTCTGGTCACGGTTAGCTAGATGATCTCCTACTGTAACACACTCCACTTGCCCTACTTCATTTCCCAGAACCAGCTTCCTTTCTTGTTGGACTCCAGACATATTGGCCCAGAAATTCAATTCGCAGGCTTCTCCCGCGGGCAGAGGGCTGCGACCTGGAAAAAATCTGCGCCTGGACCGGAGGGCTCCCGGGAGGCGCAGAGTTCCGTTGCTGGGCCTCTCCAAACTGCCGGTGTGCAGTGTCCACGTATCCCAGAGGCGCAGGGGGTTCGCAGCGTCCCTGGGATCACGTGGGCCATGGGGAGCCAATCAGAGAAGGGAATCTCCATTCATTGATTTGACAGGAAGACCTGTCAAATATAAGAGAGATCACCCCCAAAAACATAGTACAACTTCAAATAAATTTAAAAAAAATCATTTTTAAAATGACTATAAATTACATAAATCAACTATTTTAAACAATTATTTTTTTCAAAAATTAAAATTTAAGTTTTTAACAGGGCTAAAAATAAACTTACCTTTCTTTAAATTATTTTTAAATGATAAATTTTTTAAAACTTTTTTCAACTCCTATCCTCTTACCAGGCGCAAAAATTGTAAGTGTTTTCTGCGGGCGGAGGGTCTCCAAAAAACAGAACTCTCCACCCGCAGAGGTCCTGCTCCAGCGCAGCCAGAAGATCTGTCAAGAGCTTTCTTGACAGATCGGAAATGCCAGTTTCCAGTGCATGCCTGAAACCGGCATTTCCGATGTCCCTACGGGTGAGTACACAGCGCGTACCCACCCGTAGGGACCGGAATATCCAGCCCATTGATCGAGACAGTTCTCCTGTACACATCAGAAATTCCTCTGCTTCCCTACACTTAGTACTATGCTTTGCCCCTATATTAAAGTAATTCAAGTCTAATATTACTACTCTATTTTTGCCGTTGAAATTTGCACATCTACTAAATGTCAACAAAAAAACTAATTACAGGAAACTTCGCGATATCCGGCACCGACGGGACCGAGCTGCTGCTGATCTATCAAAACTTCTGGATAGACCAGCGCTAATGTTGAAGGATATGGAGGTTTTCATCTCCGTATCTGACAACAAACACTGTTGCTTAGCAACAGCTTGTAAACACTCGGCCCATATCTTGGAAGTGTCTCTGAAGCTGTTGCTAAGCTACAGAGACGCTTTCCAGAGCCTGACTGTTAAAAAAAAAAATGCTAGAAGAAAAAAAACCTAACCAAAACAGCTGCTGATTTCTGCCGTTAGATCGAGGTTTCTGGACATACAACCTCCGGATAAACCAAAGTTTCCTGTATTCAAGCAGAAGTATTTATCAATGTTGGTTTATACAAATTTTGCCTATGCCCAAGGTTTCTGCCTCAATGGTTAAAGTGATGAAGTGGCTGCGTGGGGAAATTGATCAAAGTCCACAACAGTAACATACTCTTTTTGTATATAAACACAAAGCTTTTTTTTTAATAAAAGAAAACCCCAGAACTTTTCATTTACATTCAATGCCAGATAGCTCAGTTAAAGTTCAGATACTTTACTGCTGGAGGAAAGTGCATCACTTGGAACGCAATCTTTGTGGTAAACAACATCTCCTCCATCCAAATCTGCTGGCATCCTACATCTTCTGGTTTGACCGCAGTAAGCTGCAGTGCAATGCCATTGCGCTGTGAAACAGACACATTTTCAACACGTATTTGAGAAGAGTGAAAGATTATTTTTTTTTTTTTTTTTTTTTTTTAAATTAAAAATGTTAGAATCACACGAGTTTAAAACAATGATCCTGTTCAGCCATTTCTTTTCAGAAATGTTAGTACAGGTGGTCACCATTCAGCGCATTGCACCCGAGTTGGCTCCCCCATGGAGCTATCTACACAGCACAGAATCAGGCCATTCAACCCAACTGGTCTATGCCGGTATTTATGTGCTGCATGAGCCTCCGCCCAACCTACTTCATCTAACTATCAGCATATCCTTCTGTTCCTTTCTCCCTCATTTACCAGGTACGGTAGAATAGTGGCTGTACTAGTAATCCAGAGGCCTGGACTAAAGATCCAGAGACGAGTTCAAATCCCACCACGGCAGCTGGGGAATTTAAATTCAGTTAATTAAATAAATCTGGAATAAAAAGCTAGTATCAGTAATGGTGACCATGAAACTATCGGATTGTCATAAAAACCCATCTGGTTCACTAATGTCCTTTAGGGAAGGAGATCTGCTGTCCTTACCCGGTCTGGCCTATATGCAACTCCAGACCCACAGCAATGTGGTTGACTCTTAACTGCCCTCTGAAATGGCCTAGCCAGTCACTTGTACCAAACCACTAAGTGTCATGGACTGCAGGGGTTCAAGAAGGTGGCTCACCACCACCTTCAAGGGCAATTAGGGACAGGCAATAAATGCTGGCCTTCCCAGCGACGCCCACATCCCATGAATAAAAAACTTATCCAGCTTCCTAATAAATGCATCTATGCGAATCGCCTCAACCACTCCCTGTGGTAGCAAGTTCCACATTCTAACCACTCTCTGGGTAAAGAAGATTCACCTGAATTTTTTTTATTGGATTTTAGTGAATACCTTATATTTACGACCCCTAGTTTTGGACTCCCCACAAGTGGAAACATCTTCTCTCTGCCTATCCAATCAAACCCCTTCATATTAGGGCTTTCTAATGTTTTATCCTTCCTTAAATGTCACAATTGATTCATTTTCAGTAACTGCCTTTGGTAACCCTTTGCATGAAAAACTTTCATCTAACCTTGCCTTTTATGCTTCTAGTACTAATCATGAGTTTATGCTCCTTTGTTAATGATTCACCAATTGTTGGAAATAATCTTTCATGGTTTACTCTTTCAAACCCTTTCATAATTTTGAACACTTCCGTTATATTCTCCCTCGTTACGTTCTCTGCTCAAGTGAACACAGGCCAAGTCAGTCATTCAAATCTCATAACTCTATCCCTTCATTGCTACTTTCATCCTCGTTACAACAGGCTGCCACGCTAGTCAACTGGGAAAGACTAAAAAGCACGATGGACTAAACAGATGCAAGAAACTAGCATTATTATTTTTTTTAATTGGCCCAGAAACAATTTTGGGTTAACTTATATTATGACATTGCTATGAAGTTAGATTCAGTTCAGAGAGGGTCAACTCCCAAAGAGAGACAAACTATCCAGGAAGTTGTTTTGGTCAAGTTAGTTGGAATACCAGATGAATCAGTTGTCTCCGAATTGTGTATTTGTGCGTACCAGGTCAGTTTGAGACAATGTGGAGTTGTCCAAACACATTTCCATTGGTATTTGTGCACCTCTTAGAATGGTTTTCATCCCAAGGCACCCAGCTGGGGGAATAGCTAAATAATATAGTTGCCATAGCTCCCACACCTAGATGGAGGAAATGTGGGAAAGGTTCCTCATTCAAGGTGGCAAGTTTGATTGTCGGCCTGGCGAGCCAATCCTTGAAGCAGAAAGCAGAGATGGGGCTATAGGTCAGCCTTCGTCTGTTGTTGTGTCTCTGGACAAAACAATATTGAGTCAGAGAGGTTTCACTTTTTAAGGATAGTGCCAGTCATGGCCTGATGACTTTTAAACTAAATTTAGCCCACAATAAAGACAAACATTGTGTTATCTATTATTTTGCTGGTACGAGGAACAATAGGAGATAGGTAAATCTCACCAGCAAAACAGTATTCTGTTCATGCATGTATTTCATATAAATCAGTTTGTTGGTTTACATTCATGCTGAGCTTCACTAGAGCGATTTTCTATCTGCCTTCTGAAAAGATAGAACACGTTATCACATAAAATACTTATTCAGAAAATAGAAGCACATGGGAGTAAAGGGACGATGTAACTTGGGTACAGAATTGGCTAAGGGCTAGGAGGCAGAGAATAGTCATGAAAGGATGTTTTTCTGACTGGAGAGAAGTATGCAGTGGGGCCCCCAGGGATTGGTGTTACAACCATTGGTTTTCTTGTTATATATAAGTGACCTAGACTTGGGTATAGGGAGTACCATTTTGAAGCTTGCGATTGATACAAAACTTGGCAGCGTAGTAAATAGTGAGCAGGGTAGTACCAGACTTCAGGAGGACATAGACTGGTGAAATGGGCAGACACATGGCAGATGCTATTTAATGCAGATAAGTGTGAAGTGATGCACTTTGGGGAGAGCAACATGGAGAAGCAGTATAATCTAAACAGTGCTATTTTGAGGGGGGGGGGGGGGGTGGGGGTGCAAGAACAGAGGGACCTGGGGCTGCATATTCACAAATCTTTGAAGGTGGCAGGGCAAGTTGATAAGGTGGTTAAGAAAGCGAATGGGATACTTGGCTTTGTAAATGGGGGCACTGAATACAAAAACAAGGAAGTTATTTTAAACTGTTACAAATCACTGGTTAGGCCTCAGCTGGAGTATTGTGTACAATTCTGAGCACCACATTTTAGGAAGGATGTCAAGGCCTTGAGAGGGTATAGAGGTTTCCCAGGCTGATACCAGGAATGAGGGACTTCAGTTATGTGGAGAGATCGGAGAAACCGGGATTGTTCTCCTAAGAGCCAAGAAGATTAGGAGAGACCTAAAAGAGGTATTCAAAATTGATAGAGCAAATAAGGAGAAATGGTTTCCTCTGGTCAGTAACTAGAGGCATCGATTTAAAATGATTGACAAAAGAACTAGAGGGGAAATTAGGAATCCCCCCCCCCCCAAGAGGGTTGTTGCGCTCTGGAACGCACTACCTGAAAGGGCGGTGGAATCAGATTCCATAGGAACTTTCAAAAGGCAATTGGACATGTACATGAAGAGGATTAATTTTCAGGGTTATGGGTAATAAGCTGGGGTATGGGTCTAAATTGGACCGCTGTTTCAAAGAGCCGGCATAGGCACGGCAGGCCGAATGGCCTCCTTCTGTGCTACAAGATTCTATTATTCTAACACACATGGTGGTGCCTGGGCAATTAAGAGTATCCCGTATACACAACCCCAGGCCAAAATATCATCTCACTAGATACCGGGCAACAACAGTACTCTAGATTGTAGGGGTCACAAAGTCTGTCTACAGGAGCAGCCAATGACGTAGAACCAGAGAGGATATCTTGAGCAGACCCAATATTTGTAACAGAAACACAAGGGTACAGTCTCCATGTCTCGGGGGCTGTTCTTTTAACTATTACCTGATGACAAACTCTTGACCAGTCTATGTCCTCTTTAAGTCTGCTACTATCCTGCTCACTTGTTACTACGCTGCCAAGTTTTGTGCAATAAAACACAGCATACATCGAACTAGAACAGGTCAAATTCCTCTCAAGGTTCTCACCAGTAGCTCTACTTATGCCTAGAAATCTTTTCTTCTAGAAGTGGAAGAATTGCATCTTTTCAATGTTTGAAGATGATTATACAAAAGCAAGAGCAGAGGTCAAGTTATAACTTCCTCTAAAAGCTGCCTCGATATCAGGTTGCTTCCTTAAATTACTACAAGGCCCTTCAGTTTCTGGTTCCCGGTAAGAGAGATAACCAATAAATCCCCACCAGAATGTATATTTCTGGTCATGTCATGCGATTGTCCAATATGTCAATTTATTTTAAAATGAAGACTTCAAGAGTGAAGCCCCTTTAGCAAACGATGGCACGCTCTACATGGCTACTGAAGTGTAGCCTTTCTCCTCTCCTCCTCCCTCACATTATCCTCCATGTAGAAATGAGAGAGCAGACACAGGTATTAGCCAGCTGAAACAGAATAGCAACAAAACTGCAGATTGCTGTTAAAACCAAGTTTTTACTATTATAAACAAAGCATAAGATTAACTGTACATGCTGTAACTGGGTCACTATGTACAGGATCAAATCAAACCTCATTAAAATGTACAGAAAAATCTCGAATCAAACGAATCCAAGTACCAGCTAAAACTGAAATTTTAATAAACAAAATATTTACAAAATTATTAAATTTAAGTACATATTGTTACAGCTGCCCCATCAAAAATAAACTCACAGGTGCTGCACTTTAAATTACGTAAGCACATTTTCTTTATTTTTGTAACAGAGCAATTAAGAGTCACAAGTAAACTATTAAGTTCGTACCTAAATGAGACAATTCTGGTCAAGTGAAATTAAATACATATCCACAAAAAATTTAGAAGGGAGCGAGTCATACATAGAATATTTGTAATTCCCCCCCCCACAACTGATTGCTTGTACAAAGTTGGTACTGCAACAGTCAACCCTTTAACTGCTGATACCCCACGAGCTAGTATTATTTGTTGGGCATCAACAACAAGGGCATCATTAGCTACTTTTAATTGAGAATTGAAATGAATAAGGCCTTCTTAAAGCATACAGTAAGAAACTGCAAAAGCTCAACTCCTTTTCACATTTTTTCCAGTGTCGATAAAATTCAAGTGAAGGCCAAAAAGCCAATGAAAAAGGAAAACAAGCATTTCCTTAATTAAATCTGTACAGTACCAACAGTACTTCTAGGCAGTTTGAAAGCAGCAAATTAAAAATCAAATTAAATCCGTCATAAAAATTGCAATTAGAAGATTTTACTGACGAGATTATAAAAACGTGTACAGTTCAGATTGCAGGATCAGGCACAAGGTTTTACTTTCATTTAGAAAAAAAAGCATATAATTGTCAGCATCATTATGCATATTTATTACAACATCACTAATCTGCAGCTTTATCACAATTGGTCGTCCTGGGGTTTTTTTTTTTTTTTAAATACAACATTTTTTGAAGGTCAAATATTAAGCATAATAAAATCAAATAAATTAATTACATATTTATGAGATGCAAAATAGATCTAGAACATATTCTTTCCCCTTTTAGGTACCTTTGGAGTGTTTTGTCTAAACTGTAGGACAACTCAGCAGTAGGAATGACTCAAACTTTATTTTATGCAATCTGTCCTCAATCATTTACTTAAACCATTCCTTAGGTATGTATTCAACACTTGGCAGCGTTATTAGTTATTAGCTACAGGTTTAAACTTGTTAATCAGGAGCTCTAAGAGCAAGTTTCAAATAAATCATTCTCAAATTAATCAAACTCAAATAGCCCACTCTAGTAAATGAATTATCCACAGTGGTAAGAGACTCGTTCATTTTAAACTCTGCACTAGAGATTCCCCCCACCCTCCCACGTTGTTATTTTCTTACTTTATACGTAGGAGCCCAGGCATGTGCGGATTAAGTGATCCTATTTTTACAGATCCCGCTTTGCTAAGATGCAATACTCTTAAAAGTTCTGCTACTAGAAAACATCATTACAACTAAACTTTAGATTAGTTCTGCAATATATTTTATTTTTCAAAAAAAATCTTTATACATTAACCTTGTGCCCAATCAAATGGCCTGATCTACAGCTGCAATTAACAGTATTTAGAATTAAAGGGCAGAAATCAGACGGGATTTTGAGCAGAAAGATTAGTGGCGAATACTGGCTGATGGACATTACTGCCCCCAAATTATGCTGAAATGACACAAAGCTTTCAAACCACACTGACATTTTCTAATATTAGCTGTGAGAACCCTAGAGTTTAGACGCTGGGTGCAGTCCGAAATGGTAGACTACCCTCTTTCAGTATCAAATATTAAATAATAAGTGTAGATAGCTTAACCAGATGCGTTTTTAAAAAACTTCCTTAGATCTAACAGCCCAATCCAAAGATAAATCAAATCAATCAGTGTGCATTCGTATAAGCTCCATAACACAAAGCAGAGACGTTTAGGGTTAGCGTCTGTGTCTGAAAGCAAATCACTTGATAATTCAGTCAGTAGTATATTGTAATATAAAGTGCCCTTAATATGACTTCAGAAAAGGAAATTTGTAAATTACTTCCAAATTTCTAAACAAAATGGAAAACCATCCAAACGCTAAACCTGCATAATTAGTCAGTAAGCAATAGAGAAATCAACCTGTACAGCATGAATTGGCACTGAACTGACCGTTTCAATAGTATTGCTCTTATTTACAATTTAAACACTTTTTAACCTGCAAAATTTTAATGGAAATGTTACAAACTTTTTAATTTTTATTTTTTATACAAATGGTATGAAAAATATTTATCCTTAAAATCCAACAGTCATTACTCTACCGCTTGCAATTTTGCATGGTTGATAGATACATTCACGTTCATTATACAGCATGACACAAAGAATAAAACGAACCAATTCACATGCCTCCTTCCTCAAGGTAAATCTAATAAAAATAACACTGCAGTTATGCACAACCAAGGAGACCAAAGGAAATAAAAGGGAAGTAAAGGAGGTTCATTACTACCATTTGTTGGTTGTGCGTAGCTTAACCCTTTGTTCTCACCATTCCAATTGCTTACTTGCTTCTCCAATCCTGACCAGGTGAATGGGATTTCATTGCGCTCAACTTGACAGCATTATTTACAGCTGCACGGAGTACAACACGTTAATACACACGAGTACAGATGTGCAGATATTTAGACAGGGATAAATTAAACAGTCACTCATCCATTTTTATTCTCTGGCAAAAGTTTGGTTTCAATGGGATTCATACTGTTCACTGAGATTATGCTTTTAGAGGTCCCAATCTCCTCTGGATCCTGCAGAGTCAAAAATATATCTTTTTTTTAAAAAAAAACCCATCTAAGTGTCTTACTTTTTACTTTATGCCATAAATGTTTTTTAAAACTAAAATGTTGTGTGCAAGATTTAACAATGTCAGATAAGTAGTGGTGTGTTGAATTAATCTAAACTATTAATAATTCTATTAAATATCTTCCTAGTTCTGTGCAGAAACACATATCACATCAGTTATTAACAAAGGGTTCCAGTATCATAAAACTAAGATTTTGTGCAGATCTTTCATATCCTACCATATATATATATATATTTCCCTATTTTTCCAAAGTTTCATTTTAATCGTTCACAGGCAGCATATTTTTTTGCTATTCGCTGTGCCTGACTATCAACATTTTCTTTTCCACGAGCTGAAGCTTCCCCCTCCAAAACAAGGCATGATTAGGATGCGTGCAGTGAGACTATGTTTATTTATATACTAATAAATGGAGCCAAGAGCTCTGCAAGCGCTTGCTGGAATACTGACCAGCAAAACTGCAACATCCATCAGCATTTCATAAGTTAGCCATCATGAAATTTACAACCCCCTATTTGTGCTTTGTACCTTTCAGTACTTTGATTTAGTGTCTTACTATAAAAATTACCCTACAGCACCTCTTCTGTGCAGTTCTTTGGGTGCAAGACTAGTGCTGACAACGGAATTAAAATGGCACACAGTAGAGCAAGCTTATATGTGGCATCAATAGGGGAGGTGTGCACCCATCAGGAAGTGCCTAGGAAACAAATTATTAAAAAAAAACTGCAGGCACACACCTTTCCCCATGGCATGGTTCACTGCAGGATCAGACCTGTGGAGAAGGAAAGCTTAATATATTTGGTGACCCTTAAAGACAACAGTCAGGTAAAATTTCACCACCTGGGCTGGATATGAACTCAAGTCTTTGGAGTAGATTGTCCTAGCCAATGTGTAAGGTAGCTAACCAGTAACCAGCACCCAAATTCTAATACCCCGCTAGGAAATGGGTGGTTAAGGCTAAATTTCCTAATATAGTTATTTACATTTTAGGCTCTAATGCTTAGTCAAGCCCAGAAATCACTTGATGTTACTGTTGGTTGGACTTCACTGAGAAAAATTACCATTTATTTTCTCTGTAAATAATTTTTTTTTTTATATAAAGGAACATTTCTTGCTGTCCATACTAATTTAGCAACATTGGCACATAAGTGCAGGAAAAAGTAAGATCTTTGATCAGGGAACAGAGGAGAATATGCACTGAGTGACTGCTGTAGGTTCATCATAGGTTAAACAGCTGCACATCAAAATCTGAAAGTGAGACAATTTGGGTCAATTTGACTAATAAGTGCTCACTGAACCTTAATTTTGAATATATTCTACATTAAAGAACACAACCTAGGGCTGAGAGTTTTATCTGTACGTTAGTCAAAGGCGGCGTGAAAACACTTGTTAATAAAAACAAACTAATTCCACTGCAGCGCACACTTTCACTTTCAAGTTCATGGATGCCTCTGCAAAGGGTCAAGTAAAGGTGGTTAAGTCAATCTCATGAACAGAAAATGTATAATGTTAAAGGTGGTCCTGTTGAATAAACTCCCTCAGTTAAGCCAGCAAGGAAGAGGACAAATTCATAGGCAGGTGAGGGAAAAGTCATGTAGGTAGTTCTCCCTTTTGGCACTACAGAGGAATCCAAAAGCCGACAATTTCCCTGAACAAAACCAGAGCAGAGGACACGGCATTTCCGAGCGGAGGGCAACTGTGATCATCGGAATTGTCATCAGTATGATCACACACGCAGAAACTCTTTTTTTTTTTTCTTTTGAACATAAAGTGCAACAGTGCTTAGGTTCTCATAGTCCATGCTCCAGTTTGCCAATCTTCCAATCCTCAAACTCACATCAGGGCAGCATGTTGTGCAAGCACATTATGACACTGTAAACACCCCCAGCAAACCAGTTTCAACAATAAGCAAAGGCCTCATCCTTAGGCTAATTGTACAGTGTTGACTGCAATGGTTTCACAATGCCTTCTTCGTACACCCTCATAATAGCTTCACAAACAAACTTGTATTGACTCTGCGGGAAGGAAGAAAGGAAGGAAAATGTCAGTTGCTTATTTTCAACAAATTCACACTCAACAGAACGCAATCTATTTCATACAAGTCTATGACAAACCTTTTGTATATCGTTGTTAAATTACATAATTGCTCCAATTCGGTAACTTGTACAGAAAAATCTTCCACCCAGTACCTCCGGAGCTCCCCAACAATCTATCCTTGCCCTCCCCCCACCTTCCTCATCTATATGCTGCCCCTTGGCAACATCATCTGCAGAGATGGGGTCAGCTTCCAGTAGTATGCTGACGACATCCTGCTCTACCTCTTCACCACTGCTCGTCACCCTCCCGTTGTCTGTTATCAGACTGCTTGACTGACATCCGGTCCTGGATGAGTGACAATTTCTTGCAGCTAAACACTGGGAAGGCCAAAACCATAGTCTTCAGCCTCAACAACAAACTCTGTACTCTTGCCACCAATTTCATCCCCCCTCCCTGACCACTGTCTCAAGCTGAACCAGGCTGTTTGCCACCTCGGTGTTCTACTGAGCCCTGAGCGGAGTTTGTAATCGCCTCCAACCCTAAACCGCCCCTCCCGAACTCAGTTCCTCTGATGCTAGAGTCTTGTTCATTGGCGTGCTACGCCAAATGTTCTGGAATTTTCACTGTAAACCACTCCGTCTCTCCACCTCCACCTTTCAGAGCCTCCTTAAAACCCACTTCTTCGACCAAACTTTCAGTCAGCCCTCCTAATATCTCCTCCTTTGGCTCGGCGTTCATCGGTCCTCGCACAGCTGTGAAGGGCCTTTGGACATTTTAAATCGATATTAAAGACGCTGTGTAAGTGCCAGTTGTTGTTGCTAAATTTTTTACACTCCTCCTTTCCCCATGATGACTTACCTTCCCGAATGTCACCCATACCTTTTGTTGAGGAGAGCAAGCAGGTATGCCACTTCATTCAGGTAAAAAGTACTGGCGCTTTTTTTTGACTGTTCAAAAGATGGTGCTCTTTTTGGACTCCCTTCATATTGTGGTACAAGGAAACTAACAATTTATAATAAATGAGGGAGTGAACTTAAGTTAGCACTAGTGTTAAAACCCAGCAAACAACTATGATCAATAGTCAAAATTAAGATTTGAAGTTCAGTTAGTGCGTGCATACAGCTTGCAGACCACCAGATGGCAGTATCACCTTTATTTAACATGTATGTCGAGCTATGTTAGAAGACAGTTTAGAGGAGTACTTTGTCGTTTTCAGTAGTAATTCTGTCCCTCAAAAGCCAGCACTGACTTTTGGCAATTCAGGCTGGTCCCAGATGTCAACTGCTAGGTTTTTTTTTCTGGAATTGCTCTGTCATTTCTACATCCTTGAAACAGCTCCCTGGGGCAAAGGAATGCTGACTGCTGTAAATAAGAAGAGTTGCCTCACTTTTTTCCCCCCCATATACAGCCTTTTTTTTTTGAGGCGGAGGAAGTGGAAGAGGAAGTGTACTTTCAGATGCTTTATCGTTTTTTTCTAAAAGTGTAAGATGTAGACATCATGTTTTCTTCTGCTCTATCGGGAGTCCCGTTAAAGGTACAACAACATTTATCTTTATCTGGATTTACAATCCAAATACAGCCAGCTGACAATATACTAATATCCAAACAGAGAAAGGTCCATTATGAATACACATATCCAATCGAAGCACAATTCCAATTGTTCTCGGAAACCCAATTCAAGTCCAAATCGGAGCATTGAATAGTTTGCCAAACTAGATTTGTACTAATCAGGACACAACTGTACTTAAAATGCAGACAAAATATAGTCAAAACCTGCTTATTTGAGGGCATGGCACAACACTACTCAATTTAACATGAGCAACATTGTGGAAGGGGTGCCCAGTCTAAGAAAGCAATATCACACTGGTGCAGCAGCAGAACCTCTTTTGAGAGTCGGATTAGGGAAATTGCTGGGACAGGAAAGGGGAAAATTTACTCAATGTTATACCCTAACCTGGAGATCTCAATTATGGACTTTATGGAAAAGAAATTCATTCCTTAGCACCAACATCGCTCACCTTACTGAGCAAAGGTTAAAAACCACCCCCACCTGCTCAATGGTAACTATGGCACGGAGTCACCAAGAGCACGTAGGTCCCACATTTATTTATTTATTCTTGGGATGTGGGAAACATGGGTAAAGCAGACATATTATCAACAAAAACCACGACTGATGCAGATGTACGCATGATTGCTTAGCATAAAGAATAAATTAAAAGGAAAATGCCATTTATAGTTCAATGCTATGTTAAACCACTCCTGTGGGTAGATCAGCAACAGCCTGTTTTTCCAAAAGGACTATTTTAAGAACCTCAATAAGAGACTAGTGCATTCACTGAAACCATCACTTGGATGCAATGATTTGCATAACTCAGCCATACATTTCGTTTGTCATTCAATTTGCATCCACTTAATCTCAAGACGCAATTCCTCACCACCAGAGCGAATGACTAAGCTTGCAATCCAATCTCTCTACCCCCTCCTGTCCTGACCATCATTCTTAGCTCCCACACCTAACTCTCACTCTGTATTTTAGGTGGCATAACAAGGTGCAACTATAACAAGCACAATTTAACCAAGCAGATACTGGAAGCACAGAAAGATCTGCTGCCCAACCCAATTGAGGGACAGCAAATTTCTCCCAGCAATCCTGGTTCAGCAAGTGATGGTTCATTTATTTTAAACCTCTTTCTTCATTTAAACTTCTACAGGCAAGGCACAATCAACCTGCATTGCTCTAGGGTCTCTCCTAGCGGAGAATTCATTAATAATAAGACCTGGGAATATGCCAGCCTCCTGGTTCAAGAAGAATGTGTGGATCGTGTCAAAAATCAAAATATTTAACATTCAGGTTACAAGTTTATCTGCATATACAAACACACGAGGAATGGCTGGCACTTTAAAGCAAATAACAGCCTCAGTACAAAATTCCACTATGTTTGAACAGTGAACAAAAGCTTTTAAAATTGAGGTAGTAAGTTACTGTTCCAGTAAAGAAAGTTTGCAGAAGTGTGCGCCAACAAATAAATGGTTCCCAAAATTCAGTTTTTCACAAGGAATGCCAAAGACAATAAAATGACTCGTCAAGTTTGAGGAAAGTACAAAAATCAGTTATAGTTTTCAAGCTAGAAAATCACTTATTACAGATCTGTGAAAGGGATGCGATTGCTCTAAATTTGCCTACTTGCAAGATAAAATTAGGAGAATGTTCTGACGAAGGGTCATCGACCTGAAACGTTAACTCTGTTTCTCTCTCCACAGATGCTGCCTGACCTGCTGAGTATTTCCAGCATTTTCTGTTTTTATTTCAGACTTCCAGCATCCGCAGTATTTTGCTTTTGTATAAAATTAGGAGGGCAGATTACTTTACGCAGTTTGAAAGCACAATTGGCCTGTCTCCCAATTTCTATTTAACGATTCCTGTTGGAGGCAATCATATGTGGTCACTGAGCAAGGACAGGGGGGGTCTTCGGGTGTGATGCCTGCCTATGGGTGAATGGCTGTTTGTCAAACAGCATTTAGCCTCACATACGAGAAATGGCCTCTTGCACAGGCTATGGGCATGTTGCTCGTACCTGTAGATTCATGCCCTAGCCCTCATTACTGCTTTATGATAATGGGACGGGGTGGGAAAATTTAGGTGAACTGATGTTAGTTTTCAGGGAAGGACTGGTAATGATTCTATAGGTGCAAAGGGATTAACGGTGATGATGAATTGTTCCTGCAATGCATTAGTGCGCCACACTACTCTGCTATGGTTTGGGAGAACAAATATGTGATGTTGAGATAGCTATTTAAGTTATTCCATCAGAGTGGGACAATGAAAGGCTATGTGATTACTCACAGGCAAAGGAGAGACAATGAATGGGTGTCTAGTGGGCACCAATGTTCCCTCTAATTTTGTTTGACCCTGGCTGGCCCCTTCAAGGGGCTGCACGGGCTACTCAAAATACCGCGCATGCGTGGTTTTTGTATTGAAAAGCCGGCCGCGCGGGTTCCCTGGAATATTGCGCAGCTTACAGGGCACATTGGTGGGCATTCTCATGGAGGGTTATAAATAGGCATTAGCAGAACAAGTACAGGAACAAGGATGTCTTGCTACAGTTGTACAGGGCCTTGGTGAGACCGCACCTTGAGTATTGTGTGCAGTTTTGGTCGCCTTACCTGAGGAAGGACGTTCTTGCCATGGAAGGAGGGCAGTGAAGATTCACCAGGCTGATACCTGGGATGGCAGGAATGACGTATGAGGAGAGATTGTGTCGATTGGGCTTATACTCACTGGAGTTTAGAAGATTGAGAGGGGATCTCATCGAAACTTATAAAATTCTGTCAGGCCTGGACAGACTAGATGCAGGAAGGATGTTTATGATGGCCGGGGAGTCCAGAACCAGGGGTCATAGTCTAAGGATAAGGGGTAAGCCATTTAAGACTGAAATGAGGAGGAATTTCTTCACCCAGAGAGTGGTGAACCTGTGGAATTCTCTGCCACAGAGGGCGGTGGAGGCCAGTTCATTAAATATATTCAAAAAAGAGTTGGATATATTTCTTAAGGCTAAAGGGATATGGGGAGAAGGCAGGGACAGGGTACTGAATTTGGATGATCAGCCATGATCTCATTGAATGGCGGAGCAGGCTCGAAGGGCCGAATGGCCTACTCCTGCTCCTATCTTCTATGTTTCTATGTAAGTCTAACTGCTTGCTTGAATTCCTGGGAGGAGAATTGTGTTTACCGTGGGGAAATTTACCTAAAAACACGCTGAATGAAGATCACAAGTGACATAAACATGGGACACCATTTGAATCCCTGTTGTACAGTAATATCATGCTCTCCACTAAAATCCAAGTGATTTATCTAAATACAAACTGTGTGAAGTACTCCTTTTTTGCAGTGCACCAACTCAGCCAGAACGGACGAAAGAAGCATCTGATCCCACTTCCTGAATTCAATGCTTCAGTGGAGACAACTGTGATGGCAGGTGAAAAAAAGTAATCAATACTCACCGGTGTTTGAATCATCATGGCTCTCTGGTCTCGCATTGTTCTCACTATGTCCAATGGATACACTGGCTGATTGCACTCGATTAGACACATTGCTGTTTCCATAGTAATAAGAACTCCGGTCCGACCTATCCCAGCACTGCAAAACACAGTGGGCCACAAATAAGTTATACTGGAATCCATATCCTGATTAAAGGCTGCACTCTTTTTATAATTACTTTTTAATATAGCATGAATCAATATTGAAAACCATAATTGGGAGAATTTACTGTGTTATGAAAAGAAACCCTTGAACAATTTGTCTTCAATTATTACAATACTAATGCACCATTCTTACATCTTGGTCAAGTTCACATTAAAAGAAATGGGAATTATATACTTGGACAACTTCAAGAGCAAATACTGACTATACCCCCTCTTTAGTTTAACAACTTCCAACCCCCAAAACAGATTTTTTCACCTAAGCACAGCGATTTATGCAAGTGTATAGTTCCACAGACACCAACAACCCTTTGCTACCTTACCTTACCTGGCCAGTAAGAACATAAGAAATAGGAGGAGTAGGCCATTTGGCCCCTCAAGCCTATTCCCTCATTCAATAAGATAATGGCTGATCTTCTACCTCAACTCCACCTTCCCACACTATCCCCATATCGCTTGATTCCTTTAGTATCCAAAAATCTATCGATCTCTGCCTTGAATATACTCAAGGACTGAGCATCCACAGCCCTCTGGGTTAGAGAATTACAAAGATTCACAACCCTTTGAGTCAATAAATTTCTCATCTCAGTCCTAAATGGCCGTCACCATATTCTGAGACTGTGACCCTGTGTTCTAGACTCCCCAGCCAGGGGAAACATCCTCCCAGCATCTACCCGGTCAAGTCCCTTAAGAATTTAATATGTTTCAGGTGAGATCACCTCTCATTCTTCTAAACTCTAGGGAATATAGGCCTCGTCTACTCGCTCTCTCCTCATAGGACAATCCCCCCCATCCCTGGAATCGGTATAGTAACCCTACGTTGCACTCTCTCTAAGGCAAGTCTATCCTTCCTTAGGTAAGGAGACCAGGCATGATCTCACCAATGCCCTGTATAATGGCAGCATGACTTCTTCACTCTTATACTCTATTCCCTTTGCAATAAATGATCATGTGTGAGCCTAGCCAGTGAGGGTTGGCAGGTTACCTGGCCATAAAGGGCACCACAGGTGAGCCCAATCCTGTTCCCACTTGAATTCCACATATGTAGACTTCCAGCAGGGATCAATGGCTAGCAATCAATGAAAACCCTGGCTATTTTCCCCCACCCCTTCTTCGTCTACATGCTTGCTACATCGGCAGCATCACTTGCCAAGCAATTGGGGATCAATCATTTTTAAATAATTTCTGCGGTTCACTACAGTCTAACCTTCTGAGCTGTTTTGTTCCTGAAAATGTATAGTCCTTTACTAAAAAGATTAAAACCACTTCAGTTCTTCATTTTATGCCTCTATCCAGACTCACTCACATTTTTCTCCACCCCCCTCTCCTGAATGCACTGAATCATGGTACAGACCCATAGTGCATTCCACAGCCCCACCAAACTGCAAAAACGCCTTTCCTGCTCTCTGTCTTAAATATCTTGCATTTAATCTTATATCTACTTCCCCTCATTCTAGACCCCTCAATCACTGGAAACAGTCTATTTCTATTGACTCTGTTGCATCCCTTCATAATTTTAAACACCTCCATCAAATCACCCTTTAATCTCCTGTTCTAATGAAAGCAGCTCTAACTTTTCCAAGTATTTTTTCATATTTGTATTTCTTCAGGTCAGGTAGCATCTTAGTGAATCTGCGCTGTAAGCATATCGGTTCAACATCCTCCGATAGTGTGGAGCTCAAAACTACACACACTACTCCAACTGTGGTCTTAAGGCTTTGTATAGGTTCACCATTATATTTTGACTTTTATATTATATACCACAACCCATAAATTCCAATATTTAATTTGCTTTTTATGGCCTTATCCACTTGAGGTTCCTTACCCAAGGCACAGACACGATGGGCCAAATGGCCTCCTTCAGTGCCATAAACTTCTATGAAATCCTGTGTGCTTTCACATCACTTAGCTTTCCCCCAAAGTATAATTATTATTTAAAAAAAACCAAAATGTACCACCTCACAATTACTGACATGGAAAGCCATCTGCCACATTTTTGGTCATGCCATCAAATTATCAACATCCCCTTGCAGCTTCCTTTGGTCCTCAATTATTTACTATGCCTATTACAGGAAACTTTGGTTTATCCAGAGGTTATATGTCCGGAATACTCGATCTAACGGCAAAAATCAGGAGCCGTTTTCTATATGTTTTTTTTAAAGTTCTCGTTGCTTTCCACCTCCCCCCCCCAGTCAAGCACTGCAAGGTCTGTAGCTATAGCAACAGCTTCAGCTACAGACGCTTGCAACTGCAGCCGACTGTTTTGAAGCTGTTGCTAAGCAACAGGGTTTGTTGATTTACACGGAGCTTCTCAGTTCCGTATGTTTAAACATTAACTCTGGTATGTCCGGCACTTTTGATGTTACGGCACCAGCTCGGTCCCGTCAGTGCTGGATATCAGAAAGTTTCCTTGTATTTTTGTATTGTCTGCAAATTTTGAACAACACTCTAGCCCTATATCCAAATCATTGATGAACGAAGTGAACAAAACTGGCTCCAGAACAGAACTCTGCGGGACACTGCTTCCAATCACTGAGGAGCTGCCCTTAACTCCTACTGTTTCCTTGCTTCGAACCAGTTTTTAAATCCAATTTGGTACCCTCCCCCTCATTCCTTGATCTTCTCCAGTAGGGTCCCATGTGGTATGCGGTCAGAGGGAAACCATGAATTTCTAATTTCCACAGCCAACATTTAGAACTGGAACTATGGCCTCATTTAGACATATAGCAGCTGTGTGGAAGACTATTGGTATGGATGTGCCACCTACAACCGGGTCATTCCCTTCTTGGGATGCAGGCCAAACAAGTTCTGTTGTTTCAAATATATTTTTTTGGATGGAAAGCTGCCTTCAATCCAACAATAGTGGACCATGCCAATAATAAACATCAAATAAGTCTCACTTCATAATAGCGACTTTCCAGTGTTACTACCAAATCTGATATTGTAAACCTCTCCCTTGTACCCCACCACAACTGTGATTTTGCCCACTTCAGTTTCCCACCCCGCCCCCATCATCTCACCTGATAGTGCCATCTCATGCCATGGTACGATTCTATAGGTGATCAGCACTGCTAAGTACTTTGAAGTGACCACTGTATAAGCCCATACATGAAGAGTGTTGTCCTCCATTGTTGAATTGGCTGTCATCACAGCCTTATTTGATCCTGACCTCGCCTGACACTTGCACACAGGCCTATTTTCCAGCTGCAGTCACTGGGTGAGGATTCCCCCCATTGCTAGCCAAGAATTGTTCTGGCCCAGATCAGCTATCTCAGTACAGACTGGTGACCAAAGGTGGGAATCCTCCTGTTTCTGTGCTGTAAATACGATGCAATAGCTTCTTAATAATTATTCTTCATGTATAAAACTTGGATAAACTTATTGCCTTGTAACCAACATGATATATAATAATGGATTATAATGAGCATTTTCCAGAGCTAAACTAGGCATTTAAATCAATTAAAAAAAAAAAAGTAGACACTCAAGGGAACTTTCATAAAGTTGGAACATAAATAGATATTCAAATAAAATCTGCAGCAGGTCCTCATTTATCATACAATTTTAAGCAACCTACATTTAAAAATTACAAACTGTAGAAAATGACTAACAAATCGGATTAAAAAAAAAAAATGTATGAAGTTTCTCCTCTAGCAGGGACCCAATTTCTCAGTCTGGATCTAACTACTCAGTCAGGTTTATCACTACGTACTGTTCTTTGGATTAGTTTGTAAACAGCTAAACAACATTTACCTGCAGTGTACAACAACTGGTTCATCTTTGCCAACTCGTGTTTCTCGAACAAGCAACACAAACTTCAGGAAATCGCTCGAATCATCAGGAACACCATGGTCAGGCCATGCAATATATTGGATCTGGGTGAGTGGACGACTCTCATTTTTCTGTGAAGTTGCAAAAGATTACATTTCACTAACTCACAAACCAGGTATGCTTGTAGTTTCTTCAAGTTCATCTTCTCAAAATAAAACTTGTGTAGGAGCAGGTTGATGACGATTGCAAATGGCTGCCAGTTGATTCAATCTGCATCAACTTGCCTCAAGTTTAAAGATTGTGGGTTTGGCGCTCATGATCTAGGCCAGATAGATATATTATAATCTCACTCAAAGTGCATTTGGTAGTTTAAAAGCTTTTGTACCACTCAAATCTCAATCAGGAGACTTGACTTGACTTTGAATCCAGTCTCAGATATTTGCACTCCAGGATTGCAGAGGAGAGCATCCCCAGTTCATCTGAGAGAAAATGTGAGGAAGAGTCAACCTGCATTATGCCTTACTGCTGCAAGCATTCCCCAACAGAATCACAGTAACGCAGCTGGGGTCTGGAAATGCATTACAGAGACATTTCAGATGGAGCAGAGTATCTTGCACGTCATTTATTGAATGAAACAAATCAAAATTAGATTGTAAGAAGAAAAAAGGCACCATCTACAGTTGAACCAGTATTTGGATCAACATTTCAGAGGCAGATTTCATCCAATGGCCTCCTTGAATGCAGACAATGCTGCCAATAGAACGGGAGTGGAGTCGCCTGCAGGGTTCCTCCCTACTCAGTGGATCCTTACCAATTGGCTGTGTGTCTACTATCAGCCTGGTAAAATGAAAGGCAAAGTGTGGTGCGCAAAGGACGTTTTAAAAGAAGAAACCTGCATTTGGAGATACTTTAGTTTGGTTTACTATTTTGTTAAATTTTAGGATGCTTGTAGCAGGATAGAAAAAAGTGCAAGGAGAACCACTGACAGACCAATGGGGGTGATAGTCTATTCTTGATGCCTTGTGGCTAACAGCTGCCTCACAGTATATAGGAACAGGAGTAGGCCATTCAGCCCCTCTAGCCTGCTCCGCCATTCAATGAGACCATGGCTGATCTGCGACCTACTTCCATATACCCGCCTTTGGCTCATATCCCTTAATACCTTTACTTATCAGAAAGCTATCAATCTCAGATTTAAAATTAATTGATCTAGCATCAATTGTCGTTTGCGGAAGAGAGTTCCAAACTTCTAACACCCTGTGTGTGTAGAAGTGTTTCCTAATTTCACGCCTGAAGGGTCTGGCTCTAATTTTTTAGACTATGCCCCCTAAATATACAAATTGATTCTCTCAACTTTTAATGATGAGCACAGATTACAGCTCTAGATCCTAATTATTAACCAAACATTAAATTGAGGGGAAAAAAAAAGAGACCAACTGCAAGGCTTAATGTAAGTTTTGTTTAGAAGGGGAAGGGGAGAAGGGAGGGGTCTGGACAACACATTTTAACTACATTTTTTTTTATATTGCAAGGCCCATGCTAGCACCCCTGGTTTCCAATGCACAGGCATCACACAGGCTGGTGTAACCGGAAGGTAAACCTGCTAAATTCATTAAAGGCGACTACCAGAAAGACTGGGTGGGGGAAAAAAGGGTTGTCCTGGCCACTACCCTTAGCTGCATTATACAAAAATGGCAAAGGGTATACTAACACAGCAAAGTACAGAAATAAAAACATTAAATGTCGAGAAAGTCGGCCAACATCTGAAATGCACTGCATTCCTGTTTTTAATTTGGATTTTTAGCACTTGTGCTTTTTCTTTGTATTGTAACAAAGAAAGGTGTGAATTACAGATTTACATCACAAAGTACAGTCTGCTGAAAGGGGGGGGGGGGGGGGGGGGAAGCTTCAAAGCCTGTACGACAAAAAGCCCTTTGCCAAAACCTCCCCGAAGGGTTTCTTTAAAACGTTGACACATATATTACAAATCTAATTACACAAAGATAGGCAACACCCTATTCATCACACTAAAGCTTCGTAAGTCCTGCAGTTAGATGTTGAAATAGAATTTTACTAGAGAAACACTTGAACAATGCCTGGAAAGTGATGCAGCTAATAACTAGGCTTTTCTTACAGTGGACATTTGTGATGTTTAAAAATTGCTTAATATCAATCCACGAAACATGCCAGACACTGCATGAACAAAGATTTCTGCATAGTTGAGGCAAGAAAATAAAATAAAAAAACCTTTTCATGCTAATTTTCTCTCCTGTCAAAGGTGCCGGCTCCTTGTTGGAGTACAGTTCCACAGGCGCTGGTGACCCTCCAATGTCCCCGTTTAATCAAGGGGAGAGGCATCAGAGTCTGATCCTCTCCTCAATGAACTTCCACATATCTGGACTTCCATCAGAGGTTGTTAGATAGCAATCAGAAGTGGGAACCATGGTTAGTTTGCCCCCTCTAACCGAGTGACGCTGAGGTCAATTGTAGTGCCCGGAAGAAAAAAATCAATTGGTTGCAGTTCCTCGCCAAGATCAGCTAACAGCATAGAACATGGATTGAACCTAGGGCTTTCCTGGTCCATATGGCTCAGCTAATCAATGGATAAACTCACTGAAAATCCCTGGATTTAAATAATATTTAAGATTAGTATGGAAGACAATTAGCATGGCTCATAAGTACTTCCTACATGAGTTGTTCTGTATTCCAACTGACACCAGTGAAGTAAAATCCTGTTCTGTGATTCGGTACCTTACAACAAAAGAAAGCTTTTTTTTTTTTTTTTAAATACGTTTTACAGTTTCTGCCTACTCGACTACAACCAACCATGTCATTATGGTCGACCTCAGAAGACCCACATGTTTGCAATTAAGATACTTCATCCATACCAGAAACACTGAGGCAGATAAAATATGTTTAGACAAGTTTAAGAGTCAATAATTACTGCCGGGCATGCTCTGGTTTTGCAGCAGTTATATTCCCAATGGCACTATTAGCAAACATTCTGCCAGCAGTACTCAAAGAGCTGGGCAACATATATTATAAATAACACAGGCCTGCATAGCCAGGTGCTGGAGAGGGAAGCGCACCAGGTATGTTTGTAGATCACACAGGCAAGAGCATTCCCAGTTACCTTTCTCAACACAGTCATCTTACCTCTAAATTAGTTAAAGTCAACTCTCTGAAGACGTACGCAGGGTTCCCCTCTTCTGAATGACAACCAATCTCGAAATTCCCGTATGATGTATTTTCAGCAGGCTCAGGCCAATACTGGTGACACTTGACCTAAGTAGAGAAAGTTAAATCATGTAAATACAATTTAATTCTTTAAATAAAAGGAGAAAACTGCTTTCAAATTTAACTTACTGTATAAATTGGCACCTCCTGCCCTAGTTAGGAACCCCATACACGAAAGTATACAATCGCTAACCATACTGCAAGTCAGCACTATACTACCTTTAAAAACTTTTCAGTACTCCCTACAGAGGGCACCAAAGTAGAGAAGTTTTCAGAAAGCATTAAAAAACTAACTGCATGTTTAAATACAGTATAGAGACATCCTAATGCCATCACAAAACTAAAAGGTTTATGGTATGCATTTACCTAAAAACATACTGAAATGAACACATTACAGGGAGATTCATTAAACAAAGGCATGGACAAGGTAAACGGGGAAAATAAACAATAAGCAGATATCAAGGGACTCCCATATTATAAAGGGTGTACTATAAAACAAGTAGTGAAGACAGAACAAACTTTAATGTTGCCCCAGCAAGTTAATAACATGGTTAATTTTCCCGAGACAATCTATTGTGTAACTGGAAAAAATGTGGAGGTTGAGATAATTTTAAGAATTTAAATGGAATAGCCATTCTTGTTCGATTTTCTATTGCATGTTGACTCAATTTGGAGCCAAAACATGTTCATGTATATAATCTAGAAATTGGAGGCTATATTTTTTCCAATTGCAGATGACTCAATGATCCCTCGTAGCATTAAAGTTCAATTCATTTCAATAAAATCCTCCAAATCATACCCATCGGAAAAAGTGTCAAACTGGCTCATGTCTGTTAAATACTCAGCGAAAGGAACATTATGATCTGTGTGAACAGGCACTACTAAAGCCGGGCTTACTTCTTCCAGGTAAAGTGGATGAACTAGGAAGGAACAGACAGAGTCTAGTTCTGGTATGTAAGCTTTGTTTAGTTTGTTTTAGGCAGTCCCTCGGAACCGAGGATGACTTGCTTCCACATTAAAAATGAGTTTGCATGTGACTGATGAGTCCAATGCGGGACCTACAGTCTCTGTCACAGGGTGGGGCAGACAGTGGTTGAAGGGGCGGGTGGGTGGGGTGCTTGCGCTGCCTGCACTTGGCTTCCGCTTGCTCCCGGCGAAGAGGCTCGAGGTGTTCGACGCCTTCCCGGATGCTTCTGTCCAGGTAAAGCAACTTTAAAAGCAGAAATAACAACAGAACATGCTGGAAATACTCAGCAGGCCAGGCAGCATCCGTGGAAACATTGATCCAAGGTCAGTGAGGCTAAAAGTTAAACTGGCAAGTGATTAAAAAACACAGTAACCATATCCAAAGTCCAATATTCCACCTACAGGAACCCAAGTATGTAAGCAGTGAACTGGTGAAGGCCAGGAAGTAAATCTAAAGGCTGCTTAATTCATGAAGTCTTCAACATCTACAGGTAGCTTTTCAGGCATGAACCAGATCCTTCAACTAAGTCACCAAAAGGGCTATTTCACATGGGCTGCTCAATGAAAGGAAGTTACTTTGGGTTGAAGACATTATGCAAAAGCTGCTTTTAAAGTTATAATGGCAAAATACTGCAGACGCTGGAAATCTGAAACAACAGAAAATGCTGGAAATACTCAGCAGGCCAGGCAGCATCCGTGGAGAGAGAAACCTGAAACGTTCACAGAATCAGAATCTACAGTGCAGATAGAGGCCATTTCGGCCCATCGAGCCTGCACCGACACATATCCCACCCTATCCCCGTAACCCCACGTATTTAATCCCCTAACACTAAGGGTCAATTTATCATAGCCAAATCAACCTAACCTGCACATCTTTGGACTGTGGGAGGAAACCGGAGCACCCGGAGGAAACCCACGCAGACACAGGGAGAATGTGCAAACTCCACACAGACAGTCGCCCGAGGCCGGATTTGAACCCGGGTCCCTGGCGCGGTGAGGCAACAGTGCTAAACACGATGCCACCGTGCCCCCGTTAACTCTGTTTCTCTCTCCACGGATGCTGCCTGGCCTGCTGAGTATTTCCAGCATGTTCTGTTGTTATTTCTGCTTTTAAAGTTGCTTTACCTGGACAGAAGCACCATAATTATGCTCCTCTTTAAATTCAGTTTGGGGAAACAGTAACAGATTTAAAAGATTGATCAAAGGTCAGTGAGGCTAAAAGTTAAACTGGCAAGTGATTAAAAAACAGTAACCATATCCAAAGTCCAATATTCCACCTACAGGAACCCAAGTAAAAATGATTTTGTCTCTTTCTTCCCCCAATCCAAGTATTATTACGTGAATATCGCCAGAAGTAGTACTATTATCGATCATATTCTATTTTGATTTGCTGGGAGCAGTAGAACACGATGAAATTTGAGCCCTCGTTATGTGGTATCAATTGGAAGTCACCAGTGACAACAGCTGCAAATAAACTACTGGTACACTGATGCATTTAAATAAAATAGTAATAAATTTGCACTGGCAATTTACATCACAGCACACAGACCATACGTTTTGGAATTGTAAACATTTAGATCAAATGAAATCGAAGACTCCTATCAAAATTGCATGGACAAAGGTAGTTAATCATGGACATTAATTATGCACAGAAATTAAAATCTATTGTCCTGATATGGTCCAGCAAATCTAATTAGAATTCCCTCAACACCCACAAATTAAATTGTGCAGCACTGAAAATAATCAACATTTATCAGAACTAAATTATATAGAATTTCACAGCTCAGAAACAGGCCATTCGGCCCAACAAGCCTATGCTGATGTTTATGCCCCACACAAGCCGCCTCCCACCTTACCTTCTCGCCCTATCAACATATCCTTCTAATCCACCGAGGCAAAATTAATCTTTTGAAAAAAATATCAAAATATTTATAAGATGATTATACAGGACCACGCAAATTACATCTTTCATTTAGTGCAAAAACAATCCTCGTGCATTTTACTTACCCTGCCTCTCTCCACTTGGGTCGTCAGCATGACAACTAGAGAGGATCCTTGCTCCCAAGTCATCTGCCAAAAATCTGGACACGTGTTGGGCAAAGGCCCCTGACAAGCAATGTACCGATTTATTATGCTGGAAGAAGGGATTTCCATCTGTAAAATTAAACAGGAATTTTTTTTTAAATTTATTTATTTATTTATTTTTACAGCAGACTATAATCTTTGAACTTTTCTAGTCTATGACTCCTTGCTTACTAAGATAGCTTCACTTTGTGATTTTATGGACCTAGAGCTCAAATCTGTCAATTCAAGATTCAAAAATGTAAAACCGATAACTTCCATGTGTAACTTCTAAGTCATGTAAATTTGGACAGCTTCCTAAATATAATTAATTCTGTTCTGTGGCTGCTTAATCTAATCTCTGCTTTAGCATATGCAAAGCACTTGGTATTACACTGTTCTGACTAAACGTTACCTCTGCTTCTCTCTCCACAGATACTGCCTGACCGGCTGAGTATTTCCAGCATTTTCTGTTTTTATTACAGGTAGACTATCCTTTATCCGAAAACCTCGGGACCAGCCGAGTTTCGGATAAAGGAGAATTTCGGATTTCGGAAGGTGGGTCGGCGGGGGTCCGCGGGGGGTCGTGCGCACGACTTACGCTGACGCTCAGCGTAAGTCAGTCGGGGTCGGCGGGGGTCGGGGCCGGCGGGGTCCGCGGGGGGGTCGGCGGTTGTCGGGGCTGGCAGGGTCGGCGGTTGTCGGGGCCGGCGGGGTCCGCGGGGGGGTCGGGGCTGGCGGGGTCGGCGGTTGTCGGCGCCCGCGGGGGGGGTCGGCGGTTGTCGGGGCTGGCGGGGTCGGCGGTTGTCGGGGCCGGCGGGGTCCGCGGGGGGGTCGGCGGTTGTCGGGGCTGGCGGTTGTCGGGGTCTGCGGGGGAGTCGGCGGTTGTCGGGGTCGGCGGGGGGTCGTGCGCACGACTTACCCTTTATCCGAACTTCCGAAACCGGAACCTTCTAAAAACCGAAGGTTTTTTCGTTCGTACGCACGACTTACGCTGAACGAAAAAACCTTCGGTTTTTAGAGGGTTTCGGTTTTCGGAAGTCCGGATAAAGGGTAGTCTACCTGTATTGCTATTACACAGTCATTTAATGGACACTAGGGACAAATTTGCAAAGTTTAATATGAGGGAGCCAGAAATATTATTAGTTCCAGTTTGCAAATTCATGAAATTTGGTACTGCCCATCAAAGGATTGTAGAATTCCAAACCAAGCTTCAAGGTAGAAAGTCATGCAAGAACAGCACCTATAATTTTAATCTACAAACCATTGTAAGTTCCAGTGTGTTGATATACAAATGAGGTGGTTATTGGGACTAGATCTCCTGTGTCTAACTATCCTCCAGGTATGGTCCCACAGAGTGTGAAATGACTTTTCGATGTCATGGAAGAATGGCTATTGAAAAGGCAGAGCCAATCTATTGAAAACTTTCAGAATACACCATTGAGGCAAAATTCAAAAACAACCTTTGGAGCAAGGGACGGGTTTATGAAGCCACAACACCAAGAATGGAAACAGTAAGAACCCCAATTTAGAACTGTCATTTAATGTTCATATATGCAAAGCTCTGAGATAGGACTCCATGGCATATCAAATGGATATCAATCTATTAAATAATATTTTGCTACTTTAAAAATCTGATCATTACTAAATTATTTAATTCAGAATTGAATTAAGACGTACTTGGAGAAAGTACTAATACGTTAAAAATCTGTTTTCAACATTTAGATGGCTATTTCTTCAAGCTTTAGCCCAAACTATCATGCGCATAGACAAGACTGATTCGACAAAAGCGATCTGCATTTTCCCAATTCTGTCTGAATGAACTCTTAATATACTCCAAGGTGCAAAAATCTGAAGGATCACAAGATAGTTATGGACGAAATGAGCCAACCATCTTGGTTTATCTACCCAGAGAGATTGGAAAGACATGCCCATTTCAACAATCATTTGTTTAAAAGATTCCAGAGTTTTCGCCTCCACCACTCTTCCTAGAAATCTATTCCACATGTTAATCGCTTTTCGTGTTAAGATTCATTTCCTATTATCAGTCCTAAATTTACGGTTTACTAGTTTGAATCTAATCTGTTTCCAATCTACTCATCCCTCACCAGTGTCCAGTGACTCCCTGATAACCAATGCTACACAAATTTCTTCCTCCCTAGTCTCTGCATTAAATACCATGTATCCCTGGGGACCTATTTGTTTTGGGCCTTTTAGGCTCTCTAGGACTTCCATTTCATTTATATTGAAGTCAATGATTTTGCTTAGGTTCTCTTGGTTTGGGACAGCATGTTGCTCAAGCCTTCCCATGTGAGTGCCTAAAAAAAGTAATCTTTTCTGTTCATCCTAAACCTCCAAGTCCATTTACAACAGAGCCGGGACCAATGTCCTCGCTTGGGGGGGGAGTGGTTGCTAGTGCTGCGGGGAGGGTTTAAACCTAATTTGACAGGGGGATGTGAAGGGATTCGCAAAATTTCATATGTTCCCCCCCCCCCGAAGATTAATTGGAGTTATTAAAGAAACCTTGGAGTGACTGTGTTTTAAAAATCCAGGGCCTCTCAAAATGGCTGCGGTCAGACACATGGCCAAAGGGGCCTGCGGCATCCATATGGATTTTCTGATAGCTTCACAGACTGCATGTTTAATTTGAACAATGCAGTGAGGCAAGCTCAGTTGTATTCACACCCTGAGGCAGGTTATCAATTGTTTGCCGACACAATCTAAGTTCGGGCGGAGATAGTCCCAGTTGCTTGAGGAACATTCAGAACAATTAAGGACATTCAGAAAACAATGGAAAGGCAGTTGTGGTACTGATCGGTGCCATCAACGTAAATGGGCCAAAATCAAGGTCCTCTTGTCTTACGTTTTCGAGCCCAAATCGGACAATGGAACGGACTGATGAGGCGCGATAATGACCCATTGCCGAGAGGATATAACTGGGGCGGCCCAGCACCTCTCTCTCTCTCTCTCTTCGCCTCGGCCCAGTGTCCTGTTTGTCTGCTAGCAACCAAGAAGGAAAACCATCTAGAAAGCGTCGGCGGGAAACCTGAGCAGCAGAGCAGGGTATAAAAGTCCCCAGAGACCAGGTAAGGCCTCACAGCGTCGGCGGGAAACCTGAGCGGCAGAGCGGGGTATAAAAGTCCCCAGAGACCAGGTAAGGCCTCACAGCGTCGGCAGGAAACCTGAGCGGCAGAGCGGGGTATAAAAGTCCCCAGAGACCAGGTAAGGCCTCACAGCGTCGGCGGGAAACCTGAGCGGCAGAGCGGGGTATAAAAGTCCCCAGAGACCAGGTAAGGCCTCACAGCGTCGGCAGGAAACCTGAGCGGCAGAGCGGGGTATAAAAGTCCCAGAGACCAGGTAAGGCCTCACAGCGTCGGCAGGAAACCTGAGCGGCAGAGCGGGGTATAAAAGTCCCAGAGACCAGGTAAGGTCTCACAGCGTCGGCGGGAAACCTGAGCGGCAGAGCGGGGTATAAAAGTCCCAGAGACCAGGTAAGGCCTCACAGCGTCGGCGGGAAACCTGAGCAGCAGAGCAGGGTATAAAAGTCCCCAGAGACCAGGTAAGGCCTCACAGCGTCGGCGGGAAACCTGAGCGGCAGAGCGGGGTATAAAAGTCCCCAGAGACCAGGTAAGGCCTCACAGCGTCGGCGGGAAACCTGAGCGGCAGAGCGGGGTATAAAAGTCCCCAGAGACCAGGTAAGGCCTCACAGCGTCGGCGGGAAACCTGAGTGGCAGAGCGGGGTATAAAAGTCCCCAGAGACCAGGTAAGGCCTCACAGCGTCGGCGGGAAACCTGAGCGGCAGAGCGGGGTATAAAAGTCCCCAGAGACCAGGTAAGGCCTCACAGCGTCGGCGGGAAACCTGAGCGGCAGAGCGGGGTATAAAAGTCCCCAGAGACCAGGTAAGGCCTCACAGCGTCGGCGGGAAACCTGAGCGGCAGAGCGGGGTATAAAAGTCCCCAGAGACCAGGTAAGGCCTCACAGCGTCGGCGGGAAACCTGAGTGGCAGAGCGGGGTATAAAAGTCCCCAGAGACCAGGTAAGGCCTCACAGCGTCGGCGGGAAACCTGAGCGGCAGAGCGGGGTATAAAAGTCCCCAGAGACCAGGTAAGGTTTACCAGTCTCCAGTCTGGAAGGAGAGAGGTAAAAAGTAATCCAAGTGTGACGTCACCAGAAAGCGGGCAAGTGATTGGTTGGTAAGTATTTCTCCCTTTTAAGCTTAAATCTCTTTGGTTTATAGTTTCTAAGCTGTGATATTCACCATCTAGAATCGGGGCAGAGGGTATTTAAGAATAATATTAATAAATTCAATTAATTACATAGAATGGGAGATCAGGCGATGTGCTGCTGCTGCAATATGTGGGAGCTGGTGAATACCATTGATGCTCACGGTGATCGCATTTGCAGTAAGTGTTGGCTGCTCGAGGAACTCCGGCTCCGTGTTGAAGAGCTGGAGTCCGAGCTTCAAACACTGAGACACATCAGGGAGGGGGAGAGTTACCTGGACTCTGTGTATCACGAGGTAGTCACACCAATTAGATTAATTAATTCAGATGTAGTCCGTGGCCAGGGTCAGGATGGTGTGATTAGAAGTGAGGCAGGTACAGGGATCCAGGAGGTAGTGTTGGAGGAGCCGCAGCCCTTGCACTTGTCCAACAGGTTCGAGGCTCTTACTCCCTGTGGGGACAGGAGCAGGGACTGCAGGGAGGATGAGCAACCTGGCCACAGCACCGTGGAGCAGTGGGCCATTCAAGTGGGGGGAGTTAAAAGAAATGTTGTAGTGGTAGGGGATAGTATTGTTAGGGGGATAGATAGAGTTCTTTGCAGCCGAGAGCGAGAGTCCCGAAGGCTGTGTTGCCTGCCCGGTGCCAGGGTTAAGGACATCTCCTCTGGACTGGAGAGAAAGTTGGAGTGGGAGGGGGAGGATCCAGTTGTCGTGGTCCATGTTGGTACCAACAACATAGATAGGACAAGGAAGGAGGTTCTGCTGAGGGAGTTTGAGCAGCTAGGGGCCAAATTAAAAAGCAGAACCACAAGGGGATTATTACCTGAGCCACGAGCGAATTTGGCTAGGACAAATAAAATTAGAGAGTTAAATGCGTGGCTCAAAGATTGGTGTGGGAGAAATGGGTTTTGCTTCCTGGGACACTGGCACCAGTACTGGGGCAGGAGGGAGCTGTTCCGTTGGGACGGGCTTCACTTGGCCAGTGCTGGGACTAGAGTCCTGGCGGATCATATAACTAGGGCTGTAGAGAGGGCTTTAAACTAACTAGTGGGGGGGAGGTTCCTAGAGAGCAAATAATAAAAATGACAACAGAGAAGGTCATAGACTTAGGTAGCAGTGGGGAAATTAAAAACCAGAGCATGTCAGGAAGGGGCAGAAGGTATGGAGTAAAAGGTAAAGTAATAAAAAGGGCAAAAGCAGGAACTAAGTGTCACAAAACATCTTTGAAAGTTCTCTATCTGAATGCACGTAGCATTCATAACAAAATAGACGAGTTAATGGCACAAATAACTACATATGGGTATGATCTTGTGGCCATTACAGAAACATGGCTGCAGGGTGACAATGCCTGGGAATTAAACATACCAGGTTATTTAACGATCAGGAAGGACAGGCAGGAAGGAAGGGGAGGTGGGGTGGCTATGTTAATAAAGGAAGGAATCACTGTAATACAGAGAAATGATATTGGGTCAAAAGATCAGGATAATGAAACAGTTTGGGTGGAGGTAAGGAATAAAAAGGGGAAAAAAACACTAGTGGGCGTAGTCTATAGGCCTCCGAACAGTTGCAACTCTGTTGGACGGAGTATCAATCAGGAAATAGTTGAGGCTTGTAATAAGGGAACATCAATAATTATGGGGGATTTTAACTATCATATTAATTGGACAAATCAAATTGGGTAGGGCAGCCTTGAGGATGAGTTCATTGAGTGTATTAGGGATGGGTTTCTTGAGCAGTATGTAACTGAACCGACCAGGGGGCAAGCAACCTTAGATCTGGTCCTGTGTAACGAGACGGGATTAATTAAAAATGTCCTAGTAAAGGATCCCCTTGGAATGAGTGACCATAACATGGTTGAATTCCATATTCAATTAGAGGGCGAGAAGGTTGGATCTCAAACAAGCGTGCTAAGCTTGAATAAAAGGAGACTATGAAGGTATGAGAGCGGAATTGAGTGGAGTGGATTGGGAAAATAGATTAAAGGGTAAGACGATACATGATCAGTGGTGTACATTTAAGGAGTTATTTTACAACTTCCAAAAAATATATATTCCACTGAGAAGAAAAGGGTGTAAAAGAAAAGACAGCCATCCGTGGCTAAGTAAAAAGAAATTAAGGATAGTATTCGACTAAAAACAAGGGCATATAAAGGTAGCCAAATCTAGTGGGAGGATAGAGGATTGGGAAAACTTTAAAAGACAGCAAAAAATAACAAAAAGATTGATTAAGAAAGGGAAGATAGATTATGAAAGTAAATTAGCAAAAAATATAAAAACAGATAGTAAGAGTTTTTATAGTTATATAAAAAGAAAAAGGGTGGCTAAAGTAAATGTTGGTCCCTTAGAGGATGAGACCGGGAAATTAATGGTGGGAAATATGGAGATGGCAAAAACACTGAATGAATATTTTACAATCAGTCTTTACAGTAGAAGACACTATGAATATCCCAACACTGGACAAACAGGGGGCTAAAGGGGGGGGAGGAGCTAAACACGATCAAAATCACTAAGGAAGTGGTACTCGGTAAAATAATGGGACTCAAGGCGGATAAATCACCTGGACCTGGTGGCTTACATCCTAGGGTCTTGGAGGGAAGTGGCGGTAGGGATTGTGGATGCATTGGTAATAATTTTCCAAAACTCCCTGGACTCGGCAAAGGTCCCGGCAGACTGGAAAACTGCTAATGTAACACGCTTATTTAAAAAGGGCAGTAGACAGAAGGCTGGAAGCTATAGACCGGTTAGCCTAACATCTGTGGTAGGTAAAATTTTGGAGTCCATTATTAAGGAGACAGTAACAGGACATTTGGATAATCATAATTTAATAGGACAAAGTCAGCATGGTTTTATGAAGGGGAAGTCATGTTTGACAAATTTGCTGGAGTTCTTTGAGGAAGTAACGTATAGGGTGGATAAAGGGGAACCAGTGGACGTAGTGTATTTAGACTTCCAAAAGGCATTTGACAAGGTGCCACACAAAAGATTATTGCTTAAGATAAAAAAAAATCACAGGATTGGGGGTAATATTCTGGCATGGATAGAGGATTGGCTATCTAACAGAAGGCAGAGAGTTGGGATAAATGGTTCATTCTCAGACTGGCAATCAGTAACTAGTGGTGTTCCGCAGGGGTCAGTGCTGGGTCCCCAACTCTTTACAATCTATATTAACGATTTGGAGGAGGGGACCGAGTGTAACATATCAAAGTTTGCAGATGCTACTAAGATGGGAGGGAAAGTAGTGAGTGAGGAGGACATAAAAAACCTGCAAGGGGACATCGACAGGCTAAGTAAGTGGGCAGAGATTTGGCAGATGGAATACAATACTGGAAAGTGTGAGGTTATGCACTTTGGCAGGAAAAATCGTAGAGCAAGTTATTATCTTAATGGCAAGAAGCTGGAAAGTACTGAAGTGCAAAGGGATCTGGGGGTCCTGGTGCACGAAACTCAAAAGGTTAGTATGCAGGTGCAGCAAGTGATTAAGAAGGCCAATGGAATGTTGGCTTTCATTGCTAGGGGGATAGAATATAAAAATAGGGAGGTATTGCTTCAGTTGTACAAGGTATTGGTGAGACCGCACCTGGAATACTGCGTACAGTTTTGGTGTCCATACTTAAGGACATACTTGCTCTCGAGTCAGTACAAAGAAGGTTCACTCGGTTAATCCCGGGGATGAGGGGATGGACATATGAGGAGAGGTTGAGTAGATTGGGACTCTACTCATTGGAGTTCAGAAGAATGAGAGGCGATCTTATTGAAACATATAAGATTGTGAAGGGGCTTGATCGGGTGGATGCGGGGAAGATGTTCCCGATGATGGGTGAAACTAGAACTAGGGGGCATAGTCTTAGAATAAGGGGCTGCTCTTTCAAAACTGAGATGAGGAGGAACTACTTCACTCAGAGGGTGGTAGGTCCATGGAATATGCTGCCCCAAAAAGCTGTAGAAGCTACATCATTACATAAATTTAAAACAGAAAGACAGTTTCCTAGAAGTAAAGGGAATTAAGGGTTACGGGCAGGAATTTGGACAGGAGTCTCGGTTCGGATCGGTCATGGCCCTGTGGGTAGCGGAGCGGGCCCAGGGGCCGTGTAGCCTGATCCTGCTCCTATTTCGTGTGTCTAATTCTGTTAGATTCAGGAGATGGTTCTGTGATAGTGGATTGGCGGTTAGGATCAGATCAGCCATGATCTTATTGAATGGCGGAGCAGGCTCGAGGGGACGATTGGCCTACTCCTGCGCCTATTTCTTATGTTCTTATATAAAGCATCGCAAGCACATTTCGACGGCAGCAGCGGGGCACAAGGGCCAGGCCTTTTCATCTGTTTCACTGGTGAGCATTATCTTTCTGGCCGTCACAAGACAACCTAGCTAGGTGTAAGGGTGGGAGTTAAAGGGGTATTACAAAATTGTGATTTTAGAATTTCCCTCGTTGTGTCCGTTTCTTCTCCCGTTAAGTGTAAAACTGTATTGCATCCATAGCGATTGCTTTTATCTTCTGTATAATACTGTTTTTCTTGTAGTGTTAGCTTTTCTAATTAATAAACATTGGTTTTCCTTGCACCAATCCACTGGTCTGTTTATTTGTCCTTGCTACCACTCGATAAGTCCTGAGCTCAGAACCAGGAAGGGGAAAGCGATTCGCAACCGCACAGCGGGCAGGGCAGCTCAGGAAAACATGACTGGCTGACCTACAATAAGCCCCTGGAACAAAACCCCCTACAGATGGGCTCCAGGATGTAGCATAAGAAAGGAGAAACAAGGTGCACAAAGAATTGGGAGAGACAGATAGCACTAGAGTAAGAAATAGTACGGTATTAAGTTTGGTCAGACTAAGAGAATACAAGAAGGTCTAAGGTACATTTACAGTGCATGTGTGTGAATGCACAAAGTGTAGTAAATAAGGTTGGTGAGCTGCAGGTGTAAATAGATACATGGGAATGAGATGTTGTGGCGATAACAGAGACCTGGCTCAAAAAAGGGCAAGATTGGATACTAAATATTCCTGGATATAAGGTGTTCAGGAAAGAAAGGAGGTGGGCTAGTAATATTGATTAAAAGGAATATTACAGTGCTGGAGAGGATGTCCTGGAAGGGTCAAGGACAGAATCTATTAGGTTACAGTTGGGACGAAAAGAGGTGCTATTACACTACTAGGTGTATTCTATAGGCCGCCAACTAGTGGGAAGGATAGAGAGGAGCAAGAACTATAGAGTAGTAATAATGGGGGCTTCAACTATCCTAATATAGACTGGGATAGTAATAGTGTAAAGGGCAGAGAGGGGGAAGAATTTCTGAAGTGTGTTCAGGAGAACTTTCTTGATCAGTACGTTTCCGGCCCATCGAGGAAGGAGGCATTGCTGGATCTGGTTCTGGGGAATGAGGTGGGTCAAGTGGAGCAAGTGTCAGTAGGGGAACAGTGATCACAGCTAATCTAAACCTTATGATGCTATAGAAAAGGACATGGAGCAATCTAGAATAAAAATACTTAATTGGAGGAAGGCCAATTTCAGTGGGTTGAGAATGGATCTAGCCCGGATAAATTGGAATCAAAGATTGGCAGGCAAAACTGTAATCAAACAATGGGCTGCCTTTAAATAGGAAATGGTTCAGGTAGTCGAGGTACATTCCCACAAGGGAATGTTCCTTTATTCCCCTTTCCTTCAACCATCTGTCTAACCTATTTTTAAATGCTGATGTGGATGTTCTCTGCTTCAATCACCAACTCTGGTAGTGCATTCCATAGCCTCGCAACCTTTAAGTATAAAAAAGTTCCTCCTGCTCTCTGTCCAAAATCTCTTACATTTAATCCAGTATCTATGCTGAACTTCAAAAGTGGCGTTACAGATACAAAACAGCAATGACACAGAATTTCAAACTCGCGTCACAACTTTAGCAAGAGCTTTTATATGATTCATGCAGCACTAAGTGGATAATTGCAACATACTGATATATTCCTCAGTGGGCTACCATAGGACTTTTTTTGATCTTTATGGTCAAGTTTTTAAAATCATGTATAATTTATAAATGGGTTGCTTTATTGGCTTTATACATTTTCCATATAGTCTCTTCACACATGGCTGAACATCATGTGGTATACAATTTCAAAAGCACACTTGTGCTACTCACATTTATATAATTTGCATTGATGTAGTCATCCGTGCCCTTTAGAATAACCCGTGTTGCATCATCTGCAAAAAGAACAGGGAGGCTGGTAAATTCACATCATGGGACATTTACGCCTAATGCAGGAAAAGAATCCAACATTGCGATTGGGAAATACAACATGCTTATGCCACAGGCCAGAGGGTTTCACATTACAACAGGATAGGATGTCATGTTAAGGCTACAGGATGCAATCACTCATGGGCAAAAATACAGCATTATGGTATTAAGATTGCTGCAGTTGCAATCCTTGACGGTCAAATAGGCAATATGCTCAATGTAGACTGATTTACAATGTAAAGGTGCACGATATTGCACAGAACATGATGACTTTGCACCACAGAATTCCACTGTTTTTTCTTTCAAGTCACATTGCAATGAATTTCACTGCGGCAAACAGTTTCTAATATTGCACTGGAGCGGAAAAATTATGATCATGGGACTGAATTAAGTTTTTCTACTACAAAAAGATCAATGGAAGCCTAGTTGAAGGAACTTTATGAATGGGGAAAAAATTGGTCAGGGACCAGCGAAATAAATTTATACAAAGTGTGGACATGACCAAATAATAGGAGCAACAAGACAGGCTAGATCAAAGAGCTTAAAGTGACTATAAAGCAGTGGATAGGAATATTGGAAACAGAATATCAAGTACTTAAACAGCAGGTTAAAGAACAATTGTGTGGAGAATGCACAAGTTTTAGCACCTTTTCACATTTAGAATACAAGCAGTTTTTGGGTGGGGAAGAGATAGTGAAAGAGGATGCATAGGAGAGAGAAAAAAATCACAAGGTGCTGTAGCATGATTCCACAGACAGGAACCACAATGTCAAAATACAACTTCACTTCAGCACGTAGGCAATTCATCCTGTAAATTTTCAGAATAACAAATAAAAACTCTTTTTTTCCTGCACGGATTGTATATTCTCTCTGTTCCCGACTACTTTAAGACATATAAATATGTGTATGAAGACTTTTGACCACCGTTCGCCATTTTACAGTTTAAACACAATATTTTCTAACGTCCACTATAGGATTCCTGCAATTCATTTCATTTAACATTAATGGATTAGGAGATATTTCATGGTTAAAACAGCAGTAATATTTAATTTCTGAAGTTACATTCAACTTAGAAAAACAGAATAGCACCTTAACTTGTTTCAGTTCAATTTTAAAATTGTATGTATTTTGCAGTTATTTTGCAAAATGCACTTTTATTTCCAATCAGTATTTATGTTAGTTTTTTGTTCCAATGCATGCTCTTAATTGAACACCACTAAATTGGGGAGTATAGTTAATACTGAAGAAGAGCAAGACAAAATGGCATTAATAAATTTGCAGAATGGACATGTAAATGGCAAATTGATTCAAATATAGATAAGTGTAAGATGGTGGATTTTGGTAGGAGGAATAAGGAGGTCACATACTCCTTGGAAAATAAGTCTAAATGGGGTAGAGGAGCAAAGGGATCTAGAGGTACAGATTCACAAATTAAAAGTAGCAACCCTGGTTAACAAGGCCATAACATTGCAAACAATGCACTGGGGTTCTTTTGTAGAGGAATAGAATTGAAAAGCAGAGAAGTTGTGTTAAACTTGTATAAAACCTTGGTTAGATCACACTTCAGAGTACTGTGCACAGTTCTGGTCTCCATATTACATTACAAAAAGGATATAGAGGCATTGGAGAAGGTGCAAAAAAAATTCACACTGATGATACCAGAACTGAGGTTATAACGATCAGGAAAGACTGAACAGGCCGAGGTTCTTTTCTCTAGAAAAGAGAAGACTGAGAGGTGGCCTGATAGACGTCTTTAATATTATGAAAGGGTTTTATAGGGTAGAGGTATCGAAGATATTTCCACTCTTAGGAGAAACCAGAACTGGGGGCCATAAATATAAGATAGTCACTAATAAATCCAATAGGGGATTCAGGAGAAACTTCTTTATCCAGAGTGATTAGAATGCGGAACTTGCTACCACAGCGAGTAGTTGAGCTAAATAGCATAGATGCATTTAAGGGGAAGCTAGGTAAATACCTAAGGGAGAAAGGAATACAAGGATATGCAGTTTTGGTCACCGTTTTGAGGAAGGATGTTCTTGCCATGGAAGGAGTTCAGCGAAGATTCACCAGACTGATACCTGGGATGGCAGGAATGACGTAGGAGGAGAGATTGGGTCGATTGGGCTTGTACTTGCTGGAGTTTAGAAGAATGAGGGGGGATCTCATTGAAACTTATAAAATTCTAACAGGACTGGACAGACTAGATGCAGGAAGGATGTTCCCAATGGCCTGGGGGGGGGGGGGGGGGGGGTCCAGAACCAGGGGGTCACAGTCTAAGGATAAGGGGTAAGCCATTTAGGACAGAGATGAGGAATTTCTTCACCCAGAGTGTGGTGAACCTGTGGAATTCTCTACCACAGAAGGCAGTTGAGGCCAATTCATTAAATATATTCAAGAAGGAGTTAGATATATTTCTTAAGGCTAAAGGGATCAAGGGATATGGGGAGAAAGCAGGGACAGGGTACTGAATTTGGATGATAAGCCATGATCTCATTGAATGGCGGAGCAGGCTCGAGGGGCCGAATGGCCTACTCCTGCTCCTATCTTCTATGTTTCTATGATAGCGTTAGATGAAGTAGGGTGGGAGGAGGCTCACGTGGAGCATAAACACCAGGATAGACCAGTTGGGCCGAATTGTCTGTTTCTGTGCTGTAAATTCTGTGAGATTCATTGAATTATAGAATCAGAAACTATCACAAGTAAGAGATGGACCAATTTTTCTAAACTAAGGTGTGCGCTACGAAATACTAATCCCAAACAAGAACGAAATACTGGAAAACAGCTTTGTTCACTCAAATTTAATAACATTTCACACTGCAAATGGGGTAGTGTAACTTTAGTTAATAGAACACACAAAGTACGTCATGAAACACTTGTACTTGGGAGAATGAGTGTCCCTTACGTAAATCATGCTGGGATCAGAAATTCTGCAAGATTTTTGATGAGGTTAACAGACATGATTCAGAACAGAAGTCCTTTGTGTTCCTTGGAGATTACAAAATAAACACAGATTGTGGTACAATTCCCAAACAGAAAGGCTTCGCTGTCGTAAGATCTTGCTGATTATAAATTCCTCGGCTGCACTGATGGCATAAAATGAAAATTAAAGCAAACTTTACTTACAAGGTGAGATGTCTCTGTATCTGTTTTTGGAAATATTGAGAGGTAACTTGGCACATGACATTGTCATACCAGGCTTTTTTCTATACAGTTGCTAAGAGGAAAAAAAGAACAGTTTTACCTTCAGCGAAGATGACATAGGAACACAGGAATTGCTAGACGAAAAAAGATCAAGGTCCATCTAGTTCGCCTTCTACCATCATGATCCAGCGATAATGGAGTTGTTGACTAATCATACAAGTAGCTATTTGTACATGCTAACTTTAAATTACAATCCGCTTCATTGTTTCAAAAATACAATGCTTATTTGGACTCAAACATGTATATTTAGTTTTCAATAGCTTTGGTAAACATTTATTCCAATTCAACTCTGTTTCAATGCAATGAGCTCATCTCATTCAACTCCCCAGTGAATGAAATGTTCAGTGTATACTCCTTAAATTGCTTTCTAAACCAGTTTAAAAAAAATATTCTCCCCTTTTTTGTCCCCCTCCCCTCATTTCAAACATCTTGAAGTTCTGCATTTTCCGAAGTGATGACCTCTGGATGAGATATTATGGTCCAGTCTGCCTGTTCAGGTGGATGCTAAAGATCCCATGGTACAATTTGAAGAACAGAAGATTCTCCTGGTGTTTCTCTTTCAGCCAATGCCACCATAAAAATGGATTAAGTTGGGACATTGTTGCTCCAGAATGGATGCTGCATTTGTTTACATAAAAACCAGTCATTACAGTCCAAAAAAGTAATTAATTGGGAGAAATGCTACAAGAAATTGAGTGATAAGGCACTACATAACTATTTTCTTTCCGGGTACTGGCCACTGATGTAACTCAGCTGCAATTGTGACATGGAGCCAAGGAACTGTTCCTTTTTTCACCCATTTGCTGGATGTACATACCTCCTATAAAGTAACATATAGGTCTTGTATAATAATGAGTATTGTGGTCAGATTTTGATTAGTGAATACCGTGTTACTTGCTCAATGCTGTATTATTTATACAGGTAAATGCATGTCTGAAAAATGATACTTATGTACAGGAAACTTTCGATTTACCGGCACCTAAATAACCGGAAATCTCGGTTAACCGGCAAAATTCAGGAGTAGGTTCAGGTAAGTTTCATTACTTGCCTTCCTCAATCTGTTGCTGTGCAAGGGTGTGGCTGCAGCTGTTGCTAAGCTACAGAGACGCTTGGAGCTTGTGGCCATTGTTCTGAACCTGTTGCTAAGCAACAGGGTTTGGGTTTGTTGCTTTATACGGAGCTCTCAGCTCCGTATCTTTTACTATAGCTTTCGGTTATCCGGAATTGTTGATGAACCGGCACCACGTCGGTCCCGGATAAAAAAAAGTTTCCTGTATACTCTGATTAAATTATGCACTTTCATGCTGTTAACAAAAATACAAGATAATAAGATACTCACATCAAACTGTGCAAGAATAGTTCCGGTCTCCAGACCATCTCGTAAATGTATCATTGACTCTCTTAAGGCATCATCATCCTGGTGGGTCACATCCAGAGGAGATTTCTCTGGAATGTACTGAAAATCAGGTTCACTTTCTGCCTTCTCTTCTACAACATCATAAACAGCTTGAGAAGACAAAAAAAGTTCACACAATTGTATAATGAACTTAAAAGGAATGCAATATACCACAAATCAGGAAATTGGGTTAGATAGTTCAGTTACACATGCTAGATACAAAAAAGCTTTTGAGCTTGAATAATAGTTACTTTGCTATTTACAAAGCATCAATATCACTTTTGAAGACCCATACTTACCATTGGGACGAACTAATAGTATTAATTCTTCAGAGCGAATCTCGCAGCTGGCTTTGATGAACATGACAACCTGGTCGTGCGTGTACTCTGATATGTCCCTACCATTGATCAGTACAACCTGATCACCTTCATTGAGTCGTGGAACGCAAGTGTCAGCCTACACATTAAGAGATAACAGAAGATGTCTTAAACCTTTACAGCCATTTAAATCAGTTTTAAAATTGCTGTATTCTACAGTGAAAACATGGTGTCACACTATCTAATTTAAAGTTACATAAGTTTTATAGCATAGGTTAATTTTAGCAACACCTATGCATTCATGCAATGGCACTCAGTTCTTGCAAAATTACTGAACCAGAATCCAGTGCTGGATTCTTCAGCTCCTACCTAGAGGGGAAAAAACAAATATAGACCATCACTGGGTATTAACATTACACCTAAAAATATGAATATTTGCTCAAATTCTCAGATAGCAAAAAAAACTTGTGTTTATATACCACTTTCAAATCTTCCAAGATGTTCCAAAGCACTTCATAGCTAATGAGTAACTTTTGAAGTGCAGACACTTTTATAGGCAAATGTAGCAGCCAATTTGCCCCCAGTGAAGATCCCACAAACAGCAGTGAGATGAATGACCCGATAGGCAGTTAGGTGGTATTGAATGAGGGATAAATGTTGGCTAAAACATCAGAACTCTCTGCTCTTCGTTGTAAAACGGGATCTTTCAAGTCCACCTGAAAAGGCAGACATATCCTTTTCAAATCTCATCTGAAACACAGTAACTCTGACAATACAACACAGCCTCAGTACTGCACTGAAGTGTTGCTCAAGTCCTGGCAATGTGGCTTAAACATGCAACCTAATGTTGTCCCTGGATACGCCGATGAGCCATGATATCCTATATATTACAGTCCACAAGGGTTACTGACACTATTAATTCCTTTGTGTCCAACTTAAAAAATGTAGTGTTAGTCTGAACGCCCACTAGCACCAAACCCTCAAGGTTGAACACCTGCGGAAGTGAAACTTCACTTCTCTGGCCTTTTACACATTCCACTCGCTTCTCGCAGCTTGACATTCAGCAAATAAAAATTACTTAACGTCAAATTTTTCATAAGTTATTGAAGTAGGTAGATGAAAAGGTAGAAATCTTCCTAAGCGGCAAGAGGTTTTGTTAAATGGGGCAAGATGCTACGTAATCATTCATGCTTATAGATGAGGTGTATTAAAAATTTGTTTATGGGATCAGGGCGTCGCTGGCATCGCCAGCATTTATTGCCCATCTCTAGTTGCCCTGGAGAAGGTGGTGGTGAGCTGCCTTCTTGAACCGCTGCAGTCCGTGTGGTGAAGTTACTCCCACAGTGCTGTTGGGGAGGAAGTTCCAGGACTTTGACCCAGCGACGATGAAGGAACGGTGATATAGTTCCAAGTCAGGATGGTGTGTGACTTGGAGGGGAACTTGGAGGTGGTGGTGTTCCCATGCGCCTGCTGCCCTTGTCCTTCTAGGTGGAAGGGGTCGTGGGTTTGGGAGGTGCTGCCGAAGAAGCCTTGGCGAGTTGCTGCAGTGCATCCTGTAGATGGTACACACTGCACCCACGGTACGCCGGTGGTGGAGGGAGTGAATGTTTAAGGTGGTGGATGGGGTGCCAATCAAGCGGGCTGCTTTGTCCTGGATGGTGTCGAGCTTCTTGAGTGTTGCTGGAGCTGCACTCATCCAGGCAAGTGGAGAGTATTCCATCACACTCCTTACTTGTGCCTTGTAGATGGTGGAAAGGCTTTGGGGAGTCAGGAGGTGAGACACTCGCCACAGAATACCTAGCCTCTGACCTGCTCTTGTTGCCACAGTATTTATGTGGCTGGTCCAGTTAAGTTTCTGGTTAATGGTGACCCCCCAGGATGTTGATACAGGAAACTCTCTTTTATCCGGCATGGACGGGACCGACGTGGTGCCGGTTCATCAAAAATTCCGGATAACCGAACGCTATAGTAAAAGATACGGAGCCGAGAGCTCCGTATAAAGCAACAAACCCTGTTGCAGGTTCAGAATAATGGCCACAAGTTGCAAGCGTCTCTGTAGCTGAGCAACAGCTGCAGCCACACCCTTGCACAGCAACACATGGAGGAAGGCAAGTAATAAAAGTTACCTGAACCTACTCCTGAATTTTGCCAGTTAACCAACATTTCCGGTTATTTAGGGGCCGGTTAATCGAAAGTTTCCTGTAGTGGGGGGTTCGGCAATGGTAATGCCATTGAATGTCAAGGGGAGGTGGTTAGACTCTCGCTTGTTGGAGATAGTCATTGCCTGGCACTTCTGTGACGCGAATGTTACCTGCCACTTAGCCCAAGCCTGAACGTCGTCCAGGTCTTGTTGCATGCGGGCATGGACTGCTTCATTATCTGTAGAGTTGTGAATGGCGCTGAACACTGCAGTCATCAGCAAAAAAACCCATTTCTGACCTTATGTTGGAGGGAAGGTCATTGATGAAGCAGCTGAAGATGGTTGGGCCTAAGACACTGCCCTGAGGAACTCCTGCAGCAATGTCCTGGGGCTGTGATGATTGACCTTCAACCACCACAACCATCTTCATTTGAGCTAGGTATGACTCCAGCCAGTGGAGAGTTTCCCCCTGATTCCCACTGACTTCAGTTTTACTAGGGCTCCTTGATGCCAGACTCGGTCAAATGCTGCCTTGATGTCAAGGGCAGTCACTCTCACCTCACCTCTGGAATTCAGCTCCTTTGTCCATGTTTGGACCAAGGCTGTAATGAGGTCGTGAGCAGAGTGGTCTCGGCAGAACCCAAACTGGGCATCAGTGAGCAGGCTATTGGTGAGTAAGTGCCGCTTGATCGCACTGTCGATGACACCTTCCATCACTTTCCTGATGATTGAGAGTAGACTGATGGGGCGGTAATTGGCCGGGTTGGATTTGTCCTGCTTTTTGTGGACAGGACCTACCTGGACAGTTTTCCACATTGTTGGATAGATGCCAGTGTTGTAGCTGTACTGGAACAGCTTGGCTAGAGGCGTGGCTAGTTCTGGAGCACAAGTCTTCAGCACGATAGCCGGGATGTTGTCGGGGCCCATAGCCTTTGCTGTATCCAGTGTGCTCAGCCGTTTCTTGATATCACGTGGAGTGAATCAAATTGGTTGAAGACTGGCTTCTGTGAAGGTGGGGACCTCAGGAGGAGGCCGATATGGATCATCCCCTCGGGCACTTCTGGCTGAAGTTGGTTGCAAATGCTTCAGCCTTGTCTTTTGCACACACGTGCTGTGCTCCATCATCATTGAGGATGGGGATATTCTTGGAGCCTCTTCCTCCCGTTAGTTGTTTAATGATCCACCACCATTCACGACTGGATGTGGCAGGACTGCAGAGCTTTGGATCTGATCCGTTGACTATGGGATCGCTTAGCCCTGTCTATAGCATGCTGCTTCTCCTTTTTAGCGTGCATGTAGTCCTGTTCCCAGGTTGGCACCTCATTTTTAGGTACGCCTGGTGCTGCTCTTTTACACTCATTGTTGAACCAGGCTTGGTCCCCTGGCTTGGTGGTAATGGTAGAATGAGGGATATGCCGGGCCATGAGGTTACAGATTGTGGTGGAATACAATTCTGCTGCTGCTGATGGCCCACAGCACCTCATGGATGCCCAGTTTTGAGCTGCTAGATCTGTTCTGAATCTATCCCATTTAGCACGGTGGTAGTGCCACACAACACGATGGAGGGCATTCTCTGTGAAGACGGGTCACTGCTGTCATGGACAGATGCCATGGTGTGGAGATGCCGGTGTTGGACTGGGGTGGACAAATGTAAGAAATCACACAACACCAGGTTATAGTCCAACAGCTTTATTTGAAATCACAAGCTTTCGGAGCGCTGCTCCTTCGTCAGGTGAAGTGGAGAGATGCATAAAGACACAGCTTATATAGTGAGAGAATCATGTCAGATGTTTACAGGTAATCTTTCTAACTGCCATTTATCATACCTCGGCAGAGAGATAATCACAGCAATCAAAGGTGTAAATGGTGTCCAAACAGGTCAGTCAGGAAAATATTACATCAAAGAGCAATGAGGTGGGGTCACAAGGGGTCAAATGTTGCAGATGCTGGGGTCTGTATGAAAAACAAAAAAAAGACAAAAAACATTTTTTTTGCTGGAAATCACAGCAGGTCCGGCCGCATCTGTGTGGAGAGAACAAGCCAACGACGACTCGAGTCTGGATGACCCTACGTCAGGTGGGGTTACATGTAGCGTGACATGAATCCAAGATCCCAGTTCAGGCCGTCCTCATGGGTGCGGAACTTGGCTATCAGTTTCTGCTCGATGATTTTGCGTTGTCGTGTCTCTCGCAGGCCGCCTTGGAGAATGCTTACCCGAAGATCGGAGGCTGAATGTCCTTGACTGCTGAAGTGTTCCCCGACTGGGAGGGAACACTCCTGCCTGGCGATTGTTGCGCGGTGTCCGTTCATCCGTTGTCGCAGTGTCTGCATGGTCTCGCCGATGTACCATGCTCCGGGGCATCCTTTCCTGCAACGTATGAGGTAGACAACGTTGGCCGAGTCACATGAGTGAGTATGTACCATGTACCTGGTGGGCGGTGTCCTCACGTGTGATGATGGTATCTGTGTTGATGATCTGGCATGTCTTGCAGAGGTTGCTGTGGCAGGGTTGTGTGGTGTCGTGGTCGCTGTTCTCCTGTAAGTTGGGTAATTTGCTGCGAACGATGGTCTGTTTGAGGTTAGGCGGCTGTTTGAAGGCGAGTAGTGGAGGCGTGGGGATGGCCTTAGCGAGGTGTTCATCGTCATTGATGACATGGTGAAGGCCGCGAAGGACATGGCGTAGTTTCTCCGCTCTGGGGAAGTACTGGACGACGAAGGGTACTCTGTTGGTTGTGTCCCATGTTTGTCTTCTGAGGAGGTCTATGCGATTTTTCGCTGTGGCCCGTCGGAACTGTCGATCGACGAGTCGAGCGTCATATCCCGTTCTTACGAGGGCGTCTGTAGGTGTCCATCGCGTTCCTCCTCGTCTGAGCAGATCCTGTGTATTCGCAGGGCTTGTCCATAGGGGATGGCTTCTTTAACGTGGTTAGGGTGGAAGCTGGAGAAGTGGAGCATCGTGAGGTAGTCCGTGGGCTTGCGGTAGAGTGAAGTGCCGAGGTGTCCATCTTTGATGGCGGTTCGTGTGTCCAAGAATGAAACCGATTCTGAGGAGTAGTCCATGGTGAGGTTGATGGTGGGATGGAACTTGTTGATGTTATCGTGTAGTCTTTTCAGTGATTCTTCGCCGTGGGTCCATAGGAAGAAAATGTCGTCGATGTATCTGGTATATAGCATTGGTTGGAGGTCCTGTGCAGCAAAGAAGTCTTGCTCGAACTTGTGCATGAAGATGTTGGCGTATTGGGGTGCGAATCTGGTCCCCATGGCTGTTCCGTGTGTTTGGGTAAAGAACTGGTTGTCGAAGGTGAAGACATTATGGTCAAGGATGAAGCGGATGAGTTGTAGGATGGCGTCTGGAGATTGGCTGTTGTTGGTGTTGAGTACTGAGGCTGTCGCAGCGATGCCGTCATCGTGGGGGATACTGGTGTAGAGTGCCGAGACGTCCATCGTGGCGAGGAGTGTTCCTGGTTCGACTGGTCCGTGGGTGCATCTGCGACAGGTAGATTGGTGAGGACAAGTAGGTTTTTCCCCTCGTGTTGGTTCACTCACCACCTGTCGCAGGCCCAGACTGGCAGTTATGCCCTTCAGGACTTGGCCAGCTCGGTCAGTAGTGGTGCTACCAAGCCACTCTTGGTGATGGACATTGAAGTCCCCCATCCAGAGTACATTCTGTGCCCTTGCTTCTTCCAAGTGGTGTTCAACATGGCGGAGTACTGATTCATCAGCTGAGGGAGGGCGGTAGGTGGTAATCAGCAGGAGGTTTCCTTGCCCATGCTCGACCCGAAGCCATGAGAATTCATGGGGTCTGGAGTCAATGTTGAGGACTCCCAGGACTACTCCTTCACGACTGTATACCACTGTGCCACCACTCCTGGTGGGACAGGACATACCCAGGGAGGGTGATGGAGGAGTTTGGGACACTGGTTGAAAGGTATGATTCTGTGAGTATAACTATGTCAGGCTGTTGCTTGACTAGTCTGTGGGACAGCTCTCCCAATTTTGGCACAAGTCCCCAGATGTTGGTGAGGAGGACTTTGCAGGGTTGACTGGGCCGGGTGTGCCGTTGCCGTGGTCGATGCCGGGTGGTCCGTCCGGTTTCATTCTTATTATTTTGTTGTGTAGCGGTCAGTTACAGCGGAGTGACTTGCTAGGCCATTTCAGAGGGCAGTTAAGAGTCAACCACATTGCTGTGGGTCTGGAGTCACATATAGGCCAGACCGGGTAAGGACGGCAGATTTCCTTCCCTAAAGGACATTAGTGAACCAGATGGGTTTTTAACGACAATCCGATAGTTTCATGGTTACCGTTACTGATACTTGTAATTATTCCAGATTTATTTAATTAACTGAATTTAAATTCCCCAGCTGCCGTGGTGGGATTTGAACTCACGTCTCTGGATCATTAGTCCAGGCCTCTGGATTGCTAGCCCAGTGACATTACCACTACGCTACCGTTCCCATGCAGCAGAAAAGTCTCACTCCAGAGTTTCTTCTGAAACCCAGATGCCACAATACACAAGGGAATATTATTGGGCAGGCAGATCTGCACTGTGTTTTTAAGGATCATTAAAGGTTATTTTGGGTTATTTAAAAACCCAGGCTTCTTAAAGGCTCTTTTAGCAACAGAAAGCAGGAGAAAATAGAGGGGGGAAAATTGGACCCCAAAAAACCCGAGTAGATTCAGAGAAAAATCAGCTGTTTTAGATTTTTAATTTTGCTGGCTTTATGGATTGTTTGTCAGTGAAATTAAAGTTATTAATATATAGCTTTTGGTATCAAGACAATGACATTAAAATACAATCCACATTTTCAAAATAGATTGCAATCACGTGAAAATAGAAGGGTTTAATATTCTACAGGGATAAAGAAATGGAGATTTTTTTTTTAAATTTTAAACTGTAGATGTTTTTCTCACTTTGTGCTGTAGGAATAGTCTTACTTATGTATATTTACAAGAGAGTACTGCAGCTTGAGGTGTTAATACAATATCCAGGTCCCTTTAAAAAAAATTCCAAAGCCAGTTTCTTTCCCTTCCAAAGATCAAGTTCAGAACCATTGTATCTGGAACATCTTTGAAAAATCAGTTAATGCCAGTTTTAATGATTCTTACTGTGTCATGCATTGCTGAGAAAATATCACTTCATATAGTACTTTGCAGACAGCTACTCACTGGTGTTCCAGGTGCCACTCGTGATACTATTACTGGCATTTTCTGATCAATACCCCCCTGTAAAAAGGAAACAGAACTGAGTATTACCATAAATAGTAAATTTTTAACATGTGCAAAATAGCATGACTTACGCTAGAACAGGCTCCCAACAGGCAATTAAAATACAAGGTACAACATACTGCTTTAATTAGACCAGGGTTCCCTATTCCAGTAAAAAAAAACTATTGGCACCACCAATACTAGATATCATTACAGGAATGTTCATTTTACATATACCAATTTCTGCTGTCCAAACCAAGCTGATGACAAGCGTTACAAATTTGGGTCTACTGTAGATACATTGTTAGATTGAGTGGCATTAGTCACTCCCAATCAGCAGCATGAGCATCTTACTTTGTATGGGAGTTGACTCTCTCTGCCCTATAACCACTTGTACGATAGTGTAACCTGGGGGTGTAACAATAATAACCCCATGTGGCCTGAATCAGATATCGGTGTTTTTCCACATGTGTATTTGTTCCATCTCTCTGAAGGCAGACTGAGCAAACATTTAGAGAGACAAAGCCAGATACAAATTGTTAAGCTATTTTATTTCACAGCAAAATGTATATACAGAATAGCTATTATGACTGGACTCATTCAATTCAATCCGTATAACTCATTTTCACGTAATATAAGATAAAACACCCTTCTAGCTCACATCAGCGGTCGTCTTACACGGACTATCCCTTTCCCGAGCATTTGTCAGAGGCTGAACCAGACTGTTCGCAACCTTGGTGTTATTTTTGAACTGAAATGAGCTTCCGGCCACATATCTGCACCATAACGAAGACCGCCTATTTCCACCTCCGTAACATCGCCCAACTCGCCCCTGCCTCAGCTCATCTGCTGCTGAAACCCTCATACATGCCTTTGTACCTCTACACTTGACTATTCCAATGCACTCCTGGCTGACCGCCCACGTTCTACCCTACGTACACTTGAGGTCATCCAAACCTCTGCTGCCCGTGTCCTAACTCGCACCAAGTCCCGTTTACTCATCACCCCTGTGCTCGCTGACCTACATTGGTTCCCGGTTAAGTAATGCCTCCATTTTAAAATTCTCATCCTGGTTTTCAAATCCCTCTCTGGGCTCGCCCCTCCCGATCTCTAATCTCCTCCAGCCCACAACTCCCCACCCACATATCTACACTCTAATTCTGGCCTCCCCAATTTTAATCGCTCCACCATTGGTGGCCGTACCTTCAGCTACCAAGGCCCTACAGCTCTGGAACTCCCTCCCTAAACCTCGCCGCCTCTTTACCTCTTTCCTCCTTTAAGACGCTCCTTAAAACCTACCTCTTTGACCAAGCTTTTGGTCATCTGCCCTAATTTCTCCTTATGTGGCCTGGTGTTAATTTTTGTTTTATAATGCGTCTCACTTTTTATCTCCCTCATCAGTTAGGATCAAATGACTTTCCAACACATTGGGTGTGAGGTGTTTACCGTACAGGCTAACAGATTGCTTATTATTTAGTCTCTGTGGAAAACATTTAGTTTTCTGTAACCGCCTTTCATCTAGGTGCCTTTAAAAAACACAAAGCAACTTATCTCCAAATATTTCCTATGGAAAAATGGTCCGAAAAATCCTTAAGTGTGACTAAATTTAATCTTTGCAAAAACATTTCCGTAACAAATTCAGAAGAGTAGATGCACATTCAATTGCATAAGAGAGTTTGTAAATATGAGCAAGATGTCCTACCTTAACATTGAAACCGAATCTCCCATTCTCATCTGCTTTCATCCTGATCAGAACGAGATTGTCATGAGGAACAATACCATTCGGCTGCAGAAAGCAGAAACAGGATATTAAGTCATGTGTACTGAACAGATTGGAGATTCTTCTGAAAGGTTACAAATTGAGGCATTGGTGGAACATATGGGCTATTAACATTCAACCCTGGAGGTCAATTTTCAACAAATGAGGCGCAAACTAACTAATTACCATTTAAAGTGAATGATTGTTCATTTGAGATCCTTTCTCACCTTTTCTGTGGAATTAAAGCAACCCATTACCTCCCTCAGTTTCCCCATCCTCCTACAATCTACACGCTTTCAAAAGACAGTTTTGTAAGCACTTAGATGCTTATCATGTACTGCAGCTACGCCATGGCTTGCAGGTTGTGGCTGTCATTGGCTCATTCAGAAACTGTATCAATCCTTCTGTATTAACAAGAGTCTGAAAAGTCATTCACATGTTTGTACAATTTTCTTCATTCAAATTTTTTTCCCCGTTATACTTTTGTTGAATTCAGCACTTAATCCACAGAATACAGCCACGCTAAGACTAAATGTCCACTTTCACTGATTTATATGGTTAAACCTAGGTACCAGGACCATGCTTTTCTCGATGTACATTAATGACTTGGATGTAGGTGCACAGGGCACTATTTCAAAATTTGCAGATGACACAAAACTTGGAAGTATAGTGAACAATGAATAGTGATGGACTGCAAGAGGGCTGGTGGAATGGGTGGACACGTGGCAGATGAAATTTAACGCAGAAAAGTGCAAAGTGATACATTTTGGAAGGAAGAATGAGGAGAGGCAATATAAACTAAAGGGTACAATCCTAAAGGGGGTGCATGAACAGAGAGACCTGGGGGTATATGTGCACAAATCGTTGAAGGCAGCAGGGCAGGTTGAGAAAGCGTTTAAAAAAGCTGACGGGATCCTGTGCTTCATGAACAGAGGCATAGAGTACAATAACGTGGAAGTTATGAACCACCTTTATAAAACATTGGTTCGGCCTCGACATAGAAACATAGGAGTAGGCCATTCGGCCCTTCGAGCCTGCTCCGCCATTCAATGAGATCATGGCTGATCATCCAAATTCAGTACCCTGTCCCTGCTTTCTCCCCATATCCCTTTAGCCTTAAGAAATATATCCAACTCTTTTTTGAATATATTTAATGAACTGGCCTCCACCGCCCTCTGTGGCAGAGAATTCCACAGGTTCACCACTCTCTCAACTGGAGTATTGTGTCCAATTCTGGGCACCGCACTTTAGGAAGGATGTGATGACCTTAGAGAGGGTGCAGAGGAGATTTACAAGAATGGTTCCACAGATGACGGACTTCAGTTAAGTGGATAGACTGGAGAAACTGGGGTTGTTCTCCTTAGAGCAGAGACGATTGAGGAGATTTGATAGAGGTGTTCAAAATCATGAGGGGTCTAGACAGAGAGAAACTGTTCCCATTGGTGGAAGGGTCGAGAACCAGAGGGCAGATTTAAGGTGATTGGCAAAAGAACCAAAAGCGACACGAGGAAAAACTTTATGACGCAGCGAGTGGTTATGATCTGGAATGCACTGCCTGAAAGGGAGGTGGAGGCAGATTCAATCATGGCTTTCAAAAAGGAATTGGGTAAGTACCTGAAGGGAAAAAAGTTGCAGGGCTGCAGGGAAAGGGCGGGGGAGTGGGACTAGCTGAAGTGCTCTTGCAGGGAGCTGGCACGGGCTCGACGGGCCAAATGGCCTCTTTCTGTGCTGTAACCATTCTATGATATTAAAGTCAATCAGAATTACATTTTCATTCTTGCGTGCATTATGCATACATGTTAGTAGTTTGATTTCCTTAAGTCTGTTTGCAACTTTGTTTCATAATTAGCAAAGAATTTCCCACCATCGGAAACTGTGAATCAATCCTGTGAATTGCATCAGCCTAAATTCATTTACACAATGCCGAATGCAATTTCATGGAGCACATTAAAGAACATAATGCAAGGTCAAAGATCCAGCTTTATTATGTACTAGTGTAGAAACTGCATACAGAACACTGTACAATCAAGTTTTCAATGGATGGCTCAAAGATTTAATAGGCACTTTTTGTGAATGGTTTGTGACCATATGCACTATGTTGTCCAGCTATTTTTAAACCTACATTTAAAGTGAAGCAGACATTGATTACTGAGCCAAAACAGAAAATGCTGGAAATACTCAGCAGGTCAGGCAGCATCTGTGGAGAGAGAAACAGAGTTAACGTTTCAGGTCAATGACCTTTCCTCAGAACTGGAAAAAGGTTTTAAGCAAGTGCAGAGGCTGGGAAAGTGAGGAAGGAAGGAAAGAACAAACGGGAAGGTCTGTGATAGGCAGGAGAGATTAAATGACAAAATGATGGTGCAAGCAAAAGATGATGGTAATGGAACAAGTAAAGAAACAAAAGATGGGTCTAGAGGCGTTAATGGGAATATCAGAATCATCAGCTGCCATCCGAAAAAATGGGGGCAGGGGTTATGATCTGAAATTGTTGAGCTCACTGTTCAGTCTGGAAGGCTGTAAAGTGCCTAATCAAAAGGTGCTGTTCGAGTTACTGTGTATCTGATATACTGTTAAGTCAGTTCAGATGACTGACTTTACCCCCTCAACCATTCTAAAATGAGTTATTCAACTGGACGATAACTTACTGTCGATTTTTCTGATGTTATTGGGACGTCCAATAGGTCTTGGAAGTGGGGGTCCAGTTCCTGCTGGCAGGAGTTAGACTGTTGAGACTGGGTTGTCGTATTTTTTTTCTGTTTTGGCGGCAATGCAGGCGGCTGTCCTTCCCCAGCTGTCTCCTGACACCTAAAAAGTAAGTTACGATTTTAATACATTACGACTTCAAACAGATGGCGTGTTGCCACCCCTCCTCCCCCCACCCTATAAAGACATACATTTCAATAGAACTCCTTGTACAAAAAGAATATCTCAGAGTGCTTTACAAGGAGGCGGAGACCAAGCATGAACAGGAGGGATTTATTGGCAGTGCTCCATGCAGGAGGGTTTCAACACTAAAGACAAAAAGCAACAACAAAAAAAGCGCAGATTCTGGAAATTTGAAATGAAAACAGAAAACGCTGGCAACTCAGCAGGTCAGCCAGCATCTATGGTGAAGGGTCTACAGCTGAAATGTTAACTTGTCCGTTCGCTCCGAAGATGATCTGCTGACGGTTTCCAGCAGTTTCCATTTTTGATTGAATGTTTAAACAGTGGTGGAGAAAAGTAGAAGCACAACTGAGCCACAGTCTGGAGATGGAAGAACGCCCTTTCGGTGATGGATTGGATTCAGGGTTGAAAGCTCAGCTCAGTTCCCAACTAAACGCCAAGAATTTGCACCACCTGATGCAAGCGCAGCAGGCAGTCAGAGTGGTTGCTGGCGTCTGAACCAAAAGCACGCAAGGCAGACAGGAGGCGAAAAGGATGGCTGTGTCAACACGGAGCTGAAAGAAATGGGACACTTTGCAATTTAGGTGTCTGAGGCCAGGTGTCAATCCGTAAGCTGTTTGCTGCGTCTTTTCCAGTGCAGTGATGTTCTTCCTGTAATATGGTGACCACAGCTGCGCACACTACTCCAAATGGGGATGAACTAATGTGTTGTGTGGGCTCAGTTTCACATCCCGCGATGAGCGTGCTGTTCCATGCACCATACAGCCAAGAAACTATTGGCCTTATTTACCGTTGCCGCACAGCGAACAGTTTCAACGATCCACCAATACCCCAAAAATCTTAATCTTGTGCTGCATTCTGTAGACTAACACCATTCATTTTATAGTTCCAGGCCAAGAGTTTCCGCTTTGGATGCAATCGGTGATCTGGGCACAAATTGCACTAATTTTCAGAAGTTTTATTTTGCTCAAGTTCCTGCTCAAACTAATTTGCATATCGAACGTAAAATCTTCCATGAACCATTGCAATCGGGCAGCATTTCAGAACGTTATTTTTTTTTTAATTTAAAAAAAAAAGCATTTTTAATCAGTCCATCACCTGTGAGTAACCTAATTTTAAATAACAAAATCATTTTGAAAAACTTTTCAGAACCAGTTACTGGTGGACAATAGTCAGTTTTCGCAAATTTAAAAGCTTTTAAAAAGGTGCCAAGTGCCCTTGCGCCTAAAAAAAAAAGCTTCATTTTATGAACCTCAAATTGGCCGTCAAACGGGCGCAATTAGCGGAAAATCGCCACGGTGATTAATGCGATTTGGGGGCATGGCCAGTTTTGTGACTTCCAGCGCAATGTTTTTTTAAACTAAACAAAAGATTGTGGAAACTCGATTTACACTGGGTGTAATTTTCGCTTGAAATTCCTCACTCTTTTGCGCTGCTTTTGCCAAATTGCGCTGGAAATACCAGCGCAACCGAGCGGAAACTCCAGGCCCCAATGTTTATTCTCCTTCCCTAGCCTAGTCACTTTGTACTTGTGAACAATTAATTTCATTTACCATTTAAAAGCGGTTTCTTAAACATGTCTGAATGCAAACTCCCAATGATTTATTTTTTTCCTTTTGATGCCCCACTTGGACAACAATTTGATTATTGAACAGATTTGCTCCCTTTCAAAAAAAACACATACTTACAATCAAACATTTATTAAAATGAGTTTGTAAATTTTTAAGCAGCATTCTTGACTTTCAGGAGGGGAAGAAGAAAGGTAGGCATGTTTAAATCCCCGAAAGTTATTGTAAATGCTGTCAGGAAAAAAAGGAGTGGGATGCTCCCAATTTTGGTGAAACAATTTTGATTTGGTAACTGCAAAACAGAAGCCGAGTTGAGCTCTAGACCGGATTAGTTTACCACCATCCACTATACTATTAATCTATTCATATTTATAACCGGGAATACTTCAGTAAATTGATGGACAACATTATTCTCTTTTCTTTTAAACCAAATATACTACTTGCTTATCAGATTGTCAGGACTGTCATCAGCAACCATTTACACAGTGCAGAAAAAAGGCCCGAGGGGCTTCAAAGGTGTGAGGAAAAATAGATACCGAGCCGAAGTTGGAGATTTTAGCGGGGCGACCAAAAGCTTGGCCAGAAACATGGGTTTTAAGGAGGGTCTTAAAGCAGGAGAGGGTGTGGAGTGACGGAGTGGCTTGGGAGAGCATTCGAATAGTCGAGTCTGAAGGTGACAAAAAACAGGATGAAGGGAATCTGTATCCTCCAAGAGGTCTGACCTACACACGACTGCAGGCCCACGATACACAGTTGACCTCTAGGTCCTCAGAACAACCAAGGATGAGCAATAAATACTGGATTGTTCGTGTTGTCCACATCCCAGGAACAAATTTAAAAAAAAACAGCATTGGCCTGGCTGCTATCTTAATGGAGGTGTTGGCCCAATTAAAATAAATGGATTAATACCCCCATTTTGAAGAAAAGGATATGGGATACAATCTGGTTCAATAGGTTATTTGATAATGGACAGGGATGGTAAGTCACGTCACCAGTGAAGAGGCATTGCATGCATCTCTATTGAATGCAAGATGCGTACCCAGCTGCCGGGGCTTTTTCCCTGGGTCGGGCACACCTGGAATCTAAATCAGTTCCAAGTCGCCTGTAACATTTCATTCAGCGGAGCTGCTTCTGGATAGCCCAGCAGCAAGTAAAGCTGATATGACGGGGCTCTATTGAAGTGAAAAATTTATTTTAACACACCACCAAATCCACATTTTATAGTGCTTGTCCCATCCCAATATAAAAATGGGAAGTACTTTGAACAAAATGTATTCCCCATGACTCTTCCTCTTCAACTGCCAGCATTAAATCAAACTAGATGTTTTTGAACTTGGGAAACAGTGGAATTATTCTACCTATTCAACAAATCTATAGCTTTTGATTATTGTTAGGGCTGACAGCAGTTCTTGAAAACAGGTCAACCTAGGTTAGGTCCCACCTTACAGAAAGGTGTTAGCCAAAAAAGTGAAAGATTTTGCGACTTGTATTACACAGTTGCACTCTTTCTTGAAAAGGTCATTATTTCCTCTGGAGTCTATTAAGAAACAGTGCACCCTTCATATTAGTACAACAAGCTGTGAGCTTCAAGAATCAAACTTTAACCAAAGACTGCACGGCTTTGTGTTTATCCAGCCAAGTCTGAGATTCATTATGAATGGTTAGATAAAAGCAGCTTATTTTGCAGTCTAGAAACCGTATTCTATGCTGTAGCCCCAGGCAATTTGCTTAATGATGTACACTGTGCAGTGGGCTGCATTATCCAAACTGGGCATGTTTGTATTTCTTTCCAATAGGAATATGTTGATATTTTGCAGTGTGCGATCATGAATAAAATATCAACATGTACATTTAAATTATCTTTTAGCAAAATGCATCCGCAGGTCTCCAATGTCCAAGAGAGAAAAAAAAAAATCAGACAAGTTGGCTGGAAATGGGTCATCTGCTAATTCTAATCAAAGCTAATTTTTTTATACACAAGATAAAGCAAAATAATAGGCTACTTGTACTTCGTGTTGATACAAAGCAGTTTCAGCTTCACATCAATGGAAAATCTGAAGTGTACCTCAGGGGGGAAGTTACCCAAATCGAATTTAGCTAGAATTAGTCCATCTCCAGCCTCACACTGCTTTGCACAAGTTGCAACTTAAATACTGAACAAACAGCTGCCGTTGCGGCTTCCACTCGAAACATCTCACCTCAAGTCCAGATACAACTCAAATGAAGATAAATTAAAATAAATATCTTATACAGGGATCCCTCCCCAACCTCGGGGGATACGTCCCTGAAAACCCCCGCGGTTAATAAAACCGCAGTTGGCAAATTCAGTATAAACACAATAAAAAATATAAATAGCATAAAAATCATGTTTTTTACCTTATTCCTAAATTAAAAACTGTGGATATGCAAATTTCACTGCCGCGGTTGACAAACATTGGCGCAGAGTGGAAACCGTGTATACGTGAAATCCGCGTACGGAAAAACCGCGGTTGGGGCGGGATTCCTGTAATTCGACACAGGACAAAATCCCGTTTGTCACAATCACGAGCAGAACCCTGGATTGATCACTGCTATTATTTTGGGGAGAAAAGCAACATGCTCGCTAACCTGCAGTGGTCTGGAGGTTCCGCGCAGGCTGCTCACCAGCTTTTCTCAATGGAAGAAACCGCGCCTGCGCGAAAATCTGAATGGACCGCGCAGCCAGTTAAAGGGACCGTGCACAAAAAAAATTAGAGGGAACTTTGGAGAAATATATGATACGAGCTTTTATTCCATTTTGTGTCTATCTTCTGTGGTGCTGGGATAGACACAACATGACCAATGACACCCACATTGCAGGACTAATAATAACTAAGTTTCATACAGAAACAATTTTGATTTGATTATAGAAAATTCTACCTCTACATTATAATTTTTTTATATGGAATTGATGTCAGCGGGTCTCACCAAATGAGAAAAGGTAAATTAAAAACCAGGATGAGTGCAGAAAAGCGTTTTGCTTTTAAAGTGAATTTGCTGTGAATCTCCTACCAACCACTATGTTTGGCTCCAAACCCAAACAACCTGAAAACTCCCATATACAAGACAGAGAAATCTCCTGAACAAGAGTGTTAAATAACAGCATGAGGAACTTACGGAGATGACTCCAGAATAATACTGTTTGCTTGTGTGGAGGAAGGAGATTTGTGGTTAGCGAAGACTTCACTTGATGAAACATGTACTATGTGGTCAACCAAATGTCCTACAGATGAAGGTCTCAGACGGCTGCCTTCCTGAGTGAATGTGGAATTCCGACTTTATTCCAAGAATTTATTTGGCAGTTTCAGTTGCAAAGACAAAAAGGAGAACAAAAACAAATTAGACATACAATCACCTGGCTAACTGTCACAACACGCATTTTACTAGTCCTCAACTATGGCAGTATTGTAACACTTTATAAACTCCACACAACCCGCCTCCTCAAGAAACCCAAAGAGCATCATAGTCACAATAACAACTTTACACATAAAGAACTTGAATTTATATAGTGCCTTTTCCCTCTGTCAAAGTTGTGCCAAAGCACTTCACCACTTAATTATTTTTGAAAAGTAGTCACTATTGTAATATAAGCAAATGCAGAGAGTTGTTTTTCAGCAGTAAGCCACAAACCACTACAAATTGATTTTATATAATACTGTAGAAATGACATTACAAATTTAATGCTTCAGCAAGAATGTCATCACACATACACTGAATATAGTGCGCTGGCCTTCAAAGTTAGCAATCGATTCCTGCTGCCATGGAAAGAAATGCCTTTGACAGATAGCACCAGAGCGAAAAATAAAGGCTCAACTTTCATTTTTCATAACATGCCTGCACTAATAAATGGATCAGTGCCATTACAATAAAAATAACCTCATCTGATGATAAGACTGCTACAGCCTCCCCCTCGCCTATTTGCTGCACACACCCACTCAATCTTCAAAGTTGTAAGTCTCATCTCTTGTTCGCTTTCAACCATTTTGGTACTGACTGGTTGCAAAGCCAGTTCAGTCAGCACAATTTCTTGCCAATGGCTAGAACTAGCTAACATGAAGTTGGATATTTAGAACAATACTTTGTAGAAACATGATCTACTCTCATTTACAGAATAGTGGAATTGGTTCATTTGATGTGTTCCATCCGTGATTGGCTGACTAGTTTGTACTCAATACCCATGCCTCGTTCGGAATGAGAGGCTACACTGAACATCAAGGGCACATCGTCAAGCTATGGAGGGAGAGCGCAAGAAGAAATGGGATTGATATTGAAGATGCAATTTGACAGTTAGGGTTCCATGCTAATAACTATTTGGCATTTGATAATCATGCACCTTGGTCTCTCTCAGGGGGATGTGATAGATGAGATTTAACTATTGCGCACAAACCTTGCATGATAGCATGCAGTCCATAGACCAGAAACAAGAGAAGCCCAACAAGCTAGATATTTTGTTGCATACAACACACACAAACACAGCCTTCCTGTCAACATCCATTGTCTGGATGCCAGTAAAGTAGGAAAAGTAAAGGTAGACTCAGAAAGGTGCTAGGTGGTGGTCTTCCTGTTACCTTTTCATTAGTCATTCCAGTCCTGAATATTTTTTTTTTTTTTTTTTTTTGAATCAGTACGGTTGGGTGCAAGACAAAGCAAAAATGGACACGTTTCACCAGCTGCTCCTCATGGCTGGATCAAAAACCTCGGGAGGAAACTGCCTTTTTAAAATCGCTTAGCTGGGAAATAGTCAATAGCTGGCAGAGATCATGGACAGGAGAAAAATTTGGGAAAAAATGACCAATCTATAAATACATAACTCTGCATAGACTAAAAAAATCTGCTCCCCCCCCCCCCAGTATATTTTTGAGATATGGGGTTTATATAGTCAATTTTGTTCAAAGCCCTGTTGTGAAAACACCTCTGAACTTTACGTAACAGGCTCCATAGAGCAGATAATATAGTGCAATGACTTCTTCCTGGCTATATTTTCATTTTGAATGTATAAGCCATGGGATCCATTCTCAACAAGGCACAGTTGCATGGTGTACCTGATTCATCTACAGCAATTAATTGTTTTCCATACATGAGCACAGGACTAACAAACAGATGTCCTAAGGATCCTTTGCGTCACACCAGCCCAACACATCACAGAACACTCCCTTCCTGCACATTGATGACAATAGCATGATCATATATGTATTGTGAAGAGCTTCATCATTGGAGCACAGAAATTATTTTGTTGTCTGCTACATGGTCTCCATTGCAAGCCAACATCTTTCCTATATTTAAAGGAACATAAACACCATCATATATAGAAAACTAATCTTGGTAAAAATTAAGTATTTCGATCAAGGTTTTAGCTTAAGTATTGGCTCCTTTAATTATCACAGTACTTGCGAGGTTATAAAACCCCCCCAGCTCCATTCACAGAAATCATGCTCCAGTTTACGTTGATACATTGTGATAATGATAGATTGGTTTGCTCTTGGCAATTTGCTTTAGGGAGAAGACAAACCACTCAATTCAAATACAACATGCTGCTTGATTAGTTCAAATTTGTTTTTGATTGGCAACCTTTTGAATTAAACATCTATTTAAATAACTGACTCTGGATACGGTCTGCAGCGGTATTTATTGAGAAAATTACTTCTCACTGCTTTTGCACTGGAATTGCAAACTATTTATTATTTTCTACTATACACGAAGCTAGCAAAGCTCAAGTATATGGGCTCAGATTTTGTGCTCAGCGGCGAACTAATGGTGCCAGCCGCTCATTACACTTTCTATGGGCTTTTGCACTGGAACTTGTGGTGATTACATAGAATATACAGCACAGAAACAGGCCATTCAGCCCAACCAGTCCATCCCGGTGATTAGGAATCCACTACAGCGTGGAGCCCTCTGCTGGGGATCTGGGACCTGTGTGAACAGGGCAAGGGACCGTGCATCTCCTTAACTCAGCAGGCTGAAGCATCTTTACCGAGGCACGCAGAGTCTGAAGCAGGAAGTGTAAGTTTGATTAGCTTATATAGTGCATTATCAGGTACAGAAAGCAAGACAGAGGGGAAAGAAAGACAGGACTGAGGGAGGGAGAATTTTTTTTTTTTTTTTTATATATATAAACGTACCGAAACTTCATGCCCTTCCATGTGTTTCAATGGCAAGTCTCTCGGCGAGATACCGGTCGGTATAGTGAAGCTTTTGGAGGAGCAGGGCAACTCGGACAGCAACTTCCTGATTTCCGCGTGTAACTGCGCATGCGCGGCCGCCGGAAATTGCTTCCGATTTACTCTTTAATAACGGTGAGCGCCGATAGCCACACCGCTACTTTTTACCGCAAAATTCGGGCCGTCGTGTTTCTGCTCTTATTTGCTTATTCATTTACTATTTAATAAACTTGTTTGGATTTTAAGCCTAAAGCAAGAACAAGACAGAGGTTATTCTGTTGCTCTAGAAAACGAGGAGGATCCTGTGGAGGCACAGAATAAAACCAGTAGCTGAAGTAATTTAAAAAACGGTTCTCAGTTTGTTATCTTGGGTGCGCTATGATATTTTAACGAGAAATATCAAGGTAAATAAAAATACTTGAGGATGTAGGGAGCAATAAATGCCCTAGCAAGGGCTCACCTACAAGACTACTCTGAAACACAGAAGCTAAAACATTAACTCACTAACATGGCTACAGTCTCGAGGATAAATGAGTGAAAATATTCAGCGCACTATACTACTGTACTATAAATAAAATGAAGAATCATGTAATAAACACATAGAGACACTACATACAAAATCAAAACTACCTTTCACAAAAGCAGAAATGAGATAGGAAAGAGACACAAACCAAAATAATTCAGAATGAACAAGTTAGATCACTACCTTGAAAGGATGAGAGACATAGGGAGTCAAATAGAATTGATTAAACTAAAGCAAGCAAGAAAGAGCATGTCTGATGAGAAGGCACATAGCTACAACTCATGTAGAATTCATGAAAAACTAGTCCCCAAATTTGTCTGCCTTGGCTATGAGGTGTAGTGCTACATCTAGAAGAGATTGATCACATAACTGAGTATCAGCAATAGTTCCATTAACCAGACCGCAATGCTGGTTTCCACTGGATCATTAATACCAAAATTGTCTTATGTAGTTGTTCAAGTAGAGATAGGTATCCCATTATTTATTAACAAAGCTATGGCCTCAAGGGATATGGATCTCAGTCAAGCTCTCCAGAGAATCATGACCCAGTCCAAAACATGAATCTAAAGCACTGCAAAAGCCATACGAAATGTATTTCCTGAGCCTGAAGCAATTACCACTGGATCCAACACCCACCAAAAGCAATTTTTATTTCGGCAGAACAGAGGTGGTGGGGCGGGGGAGAGGCACAAGGAAGGGGAAGAGAAGGGAAATGAAAACCAGTTCAGGATTTTACTCTTTCTCCCATCTCAAGGCACTGGCTTTTGCTGGTTTAATGGTGCCAGCTTCCCTCTGGAACCTTATCCAAGTGGCTGTTACATGCGCGAGCCGAGCGAGTACAGGATTTTCGGCTGCAGTTATGCTGCCTCTCCTATAGACGTGAGCTGGAAATTATTCTGGAGCTACGCCGCTGGCTCCCTCTACGAGAAGTGACAGGAGACATGGAATACATCCACATGGGCAGGCATATACAAATTAGATGCAAAATATTGAATGTCATAATCTATTTCCTGTCCTCTACACCCAAGCAACACTGGGTGTCAGGAACGCCCATGCATTTCAGATGCTAGAACTGCCACAGTGTTTGTGGGGTAGGGTGGGTGGGGGAGATGAGCTGGAGGGTTGCCTTAGACTCTGTAATCTAATGCAATCCAATCAATTGCATAGGTTAAGGTGGTATTTAAAAAAGTACATTTGGACCTAATCCCAAAGGCTGCCGGCCATGCTATTGCTGCGGCAGGTATCCAAGGCCTCCAGTAAAAAGTGGGAGCGAGAGAGAGAAAGCGAGGAGAGCAAAAGAAAGCAAAGAGTGGGAGCAAAAAAAAGCATATCTACCGCAACATCATTCCACAACCACAACTGTGAATTCTTGATTCCAGTGTTTCAATTATTCAGTGATGGTGGGCCACAGTGGTAGTTAAATTAATCTGATAATTTCTAGGAATAATTTAAGCAATATTGAAGTACAAAAACACATTAACTAATCTACAGAACTTTGTAAAGTAGGTTAAGCAGTCAACAATGACAACTTGCATTTATATAGCACCTTTAGCATAGGAAAATGTCTCAAAGTGCTTCACAAAATTGGCAACGAGCTAAAACAGACGATATTAGGAGGGGGTGACTAAAAGCTTGGTCAGAAAGGTAGGACTTTCCCTCAACCAACATCACAAACAGATTGGCCCTGAATTTCCGATTGGAGGCTTCCTGTGGGCGGATACCTCCGATCAGAAAACATTTACGAACTTACCTGCTGGTTCCGTAGATCCCGAGGCTTCCGATCCTGGGCCTCTCCTCTTTGAAATGCGCAGAGGCTCAGGTATCCCAGGGGCGCAAGCGGTTCGTAAGCGCCCCTGGGATCACGTGGGCCATGGCGAACCAATCAAAGGAGGGAATCCCCTTCATACTTTTGACAGTTCTATACACACAGAACTGTCAAATGTATGAATGGGGATCACATTTAAAAACACACTAAAACATGAAATACATTTTTTTAAAAACATTACATATTTAAAATTAATTAAAATGACATTGAATTAAATATTTTAAACAAAAATTTAATTTTTGGGGGAAAAAAATTAAATGTTTTTACGGGGCTAAAAATAAACTTAACTTTTTGAAGAGTATTTTAAATTTATAATTGAGTTATCAAATTTCATTTTTATATTTTTTTTTAAACTCAAGCTGGCAAAAGCAGGCCTTACGCCTACTTTTACCAGGTACAGGAAACTTTCGTTTAACCGGAGGTTAAAAATGTCCGGAAAGCTTTATCTATCGACAAAATTCAGGAGCCATTTCCTATAAGTTTTTTTACTTCTCGTTGCTTTTTTTTTTCCCAGTCAGGCTCTGCAAGGTCTAGCTGAAGCTGTTGCTTAGCTAGAGACGCTTTTAAGCTGCGGCCGACTATTTTGAAGCTGTCAGGGTTTGTTGATTCACACGGAGCTCAGAAGCTCCGTATGTTTTAACATTAACGCTGGTTTCTACGGCAGTTTTGATGGTACGGCACCAGCTCGGTCCCGTCAGTGCCGGATACCAGAAAGTTTCCTGTATAAGAATTTGACAGTCATTCAGCAAGTGGAAGTTGTACAAAAAGCGCAACTCTCCACCCGCAGAGGCACTTTTCTTGGGCATGCGGAGGATCGGTCAAGAGAATTCTTGACAGATCGCAAGTGCCGATTTTTCAGCGCATGTGCTTCACATGCCTGAAACCGGCACTTGCGCGGCGGCCCCTATGGGCGTGTACGCACCTCTAGGGGTCGCAAAATCCAGCCCATTATCTGATCATTATCACCTTGCTGTTTGTGGGACCTTGCTGTGCGCAAATTGGCTGCTATGTAACCTACATTACACAAAGACTACACTTCAAAAGTGATGTTGTGAAAGGCGCTATATAAATGCAAGCCCCTTTTTTTTCTTTTACCGAGCAGATTATGGTTCTAGATCATGTGGTCTCTATCGTAAAGTCTCCTGTGATTTGTTATGCTTTCATAGGTTTTACATTTTCCCTCAAATGTAAATGAAATAGCTTTTAGTGATGCCCCAAAATATGCAGAGGCTTGACATAGCACGATAAATGTTATTTCCCACATGGTTTAGAGAAATTACAAAAAGAATCCCAATAGCAGCTTGGCAAAAAAAAAAAAAAAAATCCTTTGATCATTATTTCAATTTACAGCAAATAGCTATAGTGTTATGGCACAATCTGAAGAGAAACCAAAAGCACACGTGAATTATGGTTTATACATAAAACAAATTAGACTTCTAATTACAATGTCCTTTGGATGAAATTTGACTTAACTAAACCTAAGATGCAAAGCTTTTAAAAAAGGGAGAGTTATATGGAGCAGCAATTCTTCACTATTGGAGATCAGAAATTGTTTAGGTAAACCAAATATAAATTTATCCACTGTTTACTAATGCTTTAAAAAAAATACTCCTGAAAATGTGAATATTTTATGTTTTGTCAGCAGGCATTATAGATATTTAGTCAGTCTGCCCATCAATATTACAATCACATCAGCTTACTCATTTCTCGGAAGTATAATACTACAAAAGTGGTAGTTAAATAATTTAACCACTTAATAAAATTAGGCAAAACAAATGTGATTATATGACTAATCTGCACAAAAAGGGACACTATCTGGCATACACTGCCAGACCACAATTACAGTCTGCAAAGTCACTTCCAAATGCAGTTCTGTACATTTAAGATTTTACTCTGCTGTTGGTAAAAGTGCCCTATTTATAGTGCGGGTGGTTTGATAACTTGAGCAACAGCCAAAAAACATCACTGTCACAGGCATTCCTGTCACTATTTATTTATTGAAAACAACTACTGGAGCAGGCCCCACGCTGGCGAGAGGAAAGTCACTGCACTACCTGTATCATTAAAAATGGATCAGCAAAAGGGAATTAATGAAGGATTAAAAGTACAGGAAACTTTGGTTTATCCGGAGGTTGTATGTCCGGAAACCTCGATCTACCGGCAGAAATCAGGAGCCGTTTTGTTAGGGTTTTTTTCTTCTTGTGGCTTTGTTTTCAACAGTCGGGCTCTGGAAAGTCTCTCTGAAGCTGTTGCTAAGCTACAGAGACGCTGCCAAGGTGATGCGCTATCAATTACTGAGAAAGACTGGAAGTTAAGAGAGTAACAAACAGGCTTTTATTAGCTAAAGAACGAAGGCATGCCTCTAGTGGTCGACCGGTCCTGAATGCCTGGGGAACTGCAGAGCAGCCGCCTTTATACCAGGGCATATGGGTGGAGCCAGGGGCGGAGCCAGCTGAGGCATGCACAGACAGGTACAACAATGGGCAAGAGTGAACGACGGTGAAGTGAACGACGGTGAAGTGAACAACAGTGGTTTACCACATTCACCCCTTGCTTAAAAAATGAGTCCGACAGGGTGAAGTGTATTAAAAGTTCGTATAATTAAGTCTTTCTGGGGGTCTTGTATGCCGTCGTGATCGTCGTGGCGACGGCTGAGGTGGTGCAGCTTCCGACGCCGAGTCCCGCGTGGGCCGGAGCACTGGCGTGTCGTCCTCCTGGGTGTTGAGTTGGTTGATGATCAATGGCGGGTCACGGGGCCACGGCGTGCCGTCTACAGGGGTTAGGTATGGGTCCGTTGCCGCCGGTACATTGTGGGTAGCGGTGGTGTTGGTTTCAGGGGCCCCCCGAGGGTGCGAGGTCTCATATGGAGACTGTGTCCTCCCGCCCGTCCGGGTATGCAATGTAAGCATACTGGGGGTTGGCGTGGAGGAGGTCGACCCTCTCGACCAGGGGGTCCGTTTTATGGGTCCTCGCGTGTCTTCTCAGTAGGACCGGCCCTGGGGACGTCAGCCATGGCGATGTCCCCGATGTGGACTTCCTTGGGAAGACAAACATTTTCTCATGAGGGGTGGAGTTAGTGGCAGTGCAGAGACCGAATAGAGTGGAGCGCATCGGGGAGCACATCCTGCCAGCGGGAGGTCGGAAGGCCCCTAGACTTTAAGGCTAGCAGGGCAGCCTTCCAAACTGTCGCATTCTCTCTTTCCACCTGTCCGTTCCCCCGGGGGTTGTAACTGGTGGTCCTGCTTGTGGCAATACCCCTAGCGAGCAGGTACTGACGGAGTTCGTCGCTCATAAACGATGAGCCCCGGTCGCTATGGATATAGCTGGGGAAACCGAACAGGGTGAAGAGGTCGTTCAGACATTTAATGACCGTGGCACTGGTCATGTCCGGGCAGGGGATGGCGAACGGGAAACGGGAGTACTCATCAATAATGTTGAGGAAGTACACATTGCGGTTGGAGGAGGGGAGAGGCCCTTTAAAATCAACGCTCAGGCGCTCGAAGGGGCGAGTGGCTTTTATCAGGTGAGCCCTGTCTGGTCTATAAAAGTGCGGTTTGCACTCAGCGCAGACTTGGCAGTTCCTGGTCATGGTCCTGACCTCCTCAATGGAGTAAGGCAGGTTGCGGGCCTTGGTGAAATGGAAGAACCTGGTGACCCCCGGGTGGCAGAGGTCATTGTGGAGGGCCCGCAGTCTATCAACCTGTGCGTTGGCGCAGGTGCCACGCGATAGAGCATCCGGGGGCTCATTGAGTTTCCTGGGCCGGTACAAGATATCGTAATTGTAGGTGGAAAGTTCAATTCTCCACCTCAAAATCGTGTCATTTTTGATTTTGCCCCTCTGCTTGTTATTAAACATAAAAGCAACTGAACGCTGGTCAGTGAGTAGGGTGAATCGTTTTCCGGCCAGGTAATGCCTCCAATGTCGCACAGCTTCCACAATGGCCTGGGCCTCCTTTTCGACAGAGGAGTGTCTGATTTCGGAGCCTTGGAGGGTTCGTGAAAAAAAGGCCACGGGCCTTCCCGCCTGGTTAAGGGTGGCGGCCAGGGCAAAGTCGGACGCATCGCTCTCCACCTGGAAAGGGATGGACTCGTCCACCGCGTGCATGGTGGCTTTAGCAATGTCCTCTTTGATACGGTGGAAGGCTAAGCCGGCCTCTGCCGCCAGGGGAAAAGAGGTGGACTTGATAAGTGGACGGGCTTTGTCCGCATAATTAGGGACCCACTGGGCGTAGTAGGAGAAAAACCCCAGGCATCTCTTCAGGGCCTTGAGGCAGTGGGAGGTCCATAAGGGGACGCATCCGGTCAGGGTCGGGGCCGAGGACTCCGTGTTCCACAACACAGCCAAGGATAGCGAGGCGGGTTGTGCGGAATATGCACTTCTCCTTGTTATACGTAAGGTTTAGGAGTTGGGCAGTGCGGAGGAATTTGTCGAGGTTGGCGTCATGGTCCTGCAGGTCATGGCCGCAGATGGTCACATTGTCCAGGTAGGGAAAAGTGGCCTGCAACGCATTCTGGTCGACCATCCGGTCCATCTCCCTTTGGAAAACGGAGACCCCGTTGGTGACGCCGAAGGGAACCCGAAGGAAGTGGTAGAGGCGGCCGTTTGCCTCGAAGGCAGTATACTGGCGGTCCTCATAGCGGATAGGGAGTTGGTGATATGCTGACTTAAGGTCAATGGTGGAGAATACGCGGTATTGTGCGATCTGATTGACCATATCAGATATGCGGGGGAGGGGGTATGCGTCCAGTTGGGTATATCGATTTATTGTTTGGCTGTAGTCAATGACCAGGCGCTGCTTCTCGCCGGTCTTGACGACCACAACCTGGGCTCGCCAGGGGCTGGTGCTAGCTTCAATAATCCCCTCCTTCAGGAGCTGCTCCACCTCAGATTTAATAAAAACTCTGTCACCAGCGCTGTATCGCCTGCTTTTGGTGGCGATGGGCTTACAGTCGTGGGCGAGGTTGGCGAACAACGGGGGGGGGGGGGTGACTTTAAGCGTGGAGAGGCTGCAAAAGGTGCGCGGCGGGCAATTTGAAAACTGCTGGTTGCAGACTGAGAGTGGGGGAAGGGGTCCACCGTACGCCATCGTGACACTCTTAAGGTGGCACTGAAAATCCAACCCCAGTAGAACGGCAGCGCAGAGATGGGGCAGGACAAGCAGTTTAAAGTTTCTGTACTCTGTGCCCCTCACCGAAAGGGTCACCACGCAGTAGCCGCCGACGTCCGCTGAATGGGACTTGGAGGCCATAGAGACCCGGTGGCGCGCTGGCAGGACCGGGAGAGAGTAACGCCGCACCGCGTCGGGGTGGATAAAGCTCTCAGTGCTCCCGCAGTCGAAAAGGCAGGTCGTGGCGCGGCCGTTTACCTTAATGTCCATCATGGACCTGGCTAGTTGGTGAGGTCTAGATTGGTCCAGTGTAACGGAGGCCAGCGTAGGGTCAGGCGTGTCGCTGCAGTCATCAGTTGAGGCGGTGGGTGAGTCGGGGGCCCGTTGCAAAAATGGCGGCCGGAACGGATCACCCATGGTCGAAGGCGTCCAAGATGGCGGCGCCCATGCTCCACACGCGGCTGGGGGCGTACAAGATGGCGTCCAAGATGGCGGCCCGCTCAGCCCACACGCGGCACTGCTGGAGTTTGGGGTAGGTTTAGCCTTGTAGACGCTGGCGTAGTGCCCTTTCTTCCCACAACCAGAGCAAGTAGCGTTTTTCGCCAGGCAGCGCGCTCTGGGGTGTTTGGCTTGGCCACAGAAGTAACACTTCGGGCCCCGGGACATCGCTGCAGAAGTTGGGCCATTGGCGGGATGTGACGGGGGTGGCGCGGCGCAGGGTGGCGGTCCTACCGTGTCCCAGGATGGCGGCGCCCGCGCCATCCACGATGCGGCCGCGCGGTCAGGGGAGTAGGCGTCCATATTCCGGTGGGCCACGTCTAGCGAGAGTGCGAGGGCCGTGGCCTTCTTCAGGTCGAGTTCGCCCTGCTCCAACAGTCTCTGCCGGGTGTAGTTGGACCTGAGGCCCACGACGAAGGCGTCCCGGACAAGTTCCTCCGTGTACACCGCGGCCGACACCTCTTTACATTTGCAGGCCCGGCCGAGCACCTTCAGCGCCCGTAGGTATACCTCCATCGATTCCCCGGGTTGCTGTTTGCGGGACCCCAGGAGGTGTCTGGCGTAAACCTCATTTACCGGGCGTGCGTACTGTTCTTTAAGGAGGTCGAGAGCACCCTTGTAGGTAGTCGCATCTTGGGTGAGTGAATAAGCTTGGTGGTTCACCTTGGAGGTCAGAACCCTTAGTTTGTCGCCATCGTTTTGAACAGTTTCGACGGAGGCTTCTAGGAAAAATTCGAAGCATCGCAGCCAGTGCGCGAACTTGGTAGATGAATCCGCCTCTTGAGGGTCTAGTTCCAGGTGTGCTGGTTTGAGGATTTGCTCCATCAAAAAAAAGTTTAGCTAATAAAATTGATGCGCTATCAATTACTGAGAAAGACTGGAAGTTAAGAGTGTAACAAACAGGCTTTTATTAGCTAAAGAACGAAGGCATGCCTCTAGTGGTCGACCGGTCCTGAATGCCTGGGGAACTGCAGAGCAGCCGCCTTTATACCAGGGCATATGGGTGGAGCCAGCTGAGGCATGCACAGACAGGTACAACAATGGGCAAGAGTGAACAACAGTGAAGTGAAGTGAAGAACAGTGAAGTGAAGTGAAGTGAACAACAGTGAAGTGAACAACAGTGAAGTGAAGTGAAGTGAACAACAGTGAAGTGAAGTGAACAACAGTGAAGTGAAGTGAAGTGAACAACAGTGAAGTGAAGTGAACAACAGTGAAGTGAAGTGAAGTGAACAAGTGAAGTGAAGTGAAGTGAACAACAGTGAAGTGAAGTGAACAACAGTGAAGTGAAGTGAAGTGAACAACAGTGAAGTGAAGTGAACAACAGTGAAGTGAAGTGAAGTGAACAACAGTGAAGTGAAGTGAAGTGAACAACAGTGAAGTGAACAACAGTGAAGTGAAGTGAACAACAGTGAAGTGAAGTGAAGAACAGTGAAGTGAAGTGAACAACAGTGAAGTGAAGTGAAGTGAACAACAGTGAAGTGAAGTGAAGTGAACAACAGTGAAGTGAAGTGAACAACAGTGAAGTGAAGTGAAGTGAACAACAGTGAAGTGAAGTGAAGTGAACAACAGTGAAGTGAACAACAGTGAAGTGAAGTGAACAACAGTGAAGTGAAGTGAAGAACAGTGAAGTGAAGTGAAGTGAACAACAGTGAAGTGAAGTGAAGTGAACAACAGTGAAGTGAACAACAGTGAAGTGAAGTGAAGTGAACAACAGTGAAGTGAAGTGAAGTGAACAACAGTGAAGTGAAGTGAACAACAGTGAAGTGAAGTGAACAACAGTGAAGTGAACAACAGTGAAGTGAAGTGAAGTGAACAACAGTGAAGTGAAGTGAACAACAGTGAAGTGAACAACAGTGAAGTGAAGTGAACAACAGTGAAGTGAAGTGAACAACAGTGAAGTGAAGTGAAGTGAAGAACAGTGAAGTGAAGTGAACAACAGTGAAGTGAAGTGAAGTGAACAACAGTGAAGTGAAGTGAACAACAGTGGTTTACCACACAAGGTACAGGCCGACTGTTTACAAGCTGTAAGCAACAGTGTTTGTTGTCAGATACGGAGATGAAAACCTCCGTATGCTTCAACATTAACTTTGTATGTCCGGCAGTTTTGATAGATCGGCAACAGCTCGGTCCCATCGGTGCCGGATATAACAAAGTTTCCTGTAGTATGGCTTTGTACTGTCAGCATCCAGTTCTGATGAAAGGTCGTCGACCTGAAACGTTGACTCTGTTTCTCTCTCCACAGATGCTGCCTGACCGGCTGAGCGTTTCCAGATTTCCAGCATCCGCAGTATTTTGCGATTGTTTTAGCATCCATATATGGCTGACTTCACTTTCACCATTGGCAGGCAGGCTTTATGGTAGTGAGAAAGTAGTTTGAATCCGGATTTGGCAGCTCCGACTTCCAGAAATGTACCAATTGAGGAGTTTTCAAAAACGAATGTGAACAGTTAATCTTACTGGCAAACAGGAGCCAAATGATGCATTCATTTGTTTGTTCTTTGCTGCTATGAACTCATATTGGGGCATTTAATGTCTCCTTTCTCCACTCCATAACTTAAGTTATTTTCATAGTCTTTGACCACAAGAGCATACAAGTGACCTGTTCCCACTGGCCTCCATGTTAGTATTTGAACCAGCTTGGCTGTTACACAGAGCGGGATTAAAACAGAGTGCACTTAAAAAGTGTTTTATTTGGGAATTTGGAAAGAGTGGGAATTCGGAGAAGAGTAGGAAGGAGTTGCTGCTTTTTGCCTACACTACTTGTAGTGTTTTGTGTTATGGGTAGACCTTTAATTTCAGTACCTATAACTTAATCTAGATCAAGTAAGTAGTCAAGAAACTACACTGTGAACTAAGTTACCTAATTACAAATTTAATTAAATAAAACAAGGTCATATAGGGATGGCAGTGCAGGTGGTGTGCAACAGCAGAATGTGGGAGTTTGTGGAAAGCACTGTGATCCTGGACAACCACGTTTGCATTAAGTGCCTGAATCTTGAGGAACTTCAGCTCAGAGTTTTTGAACTGGAGTCTGAGGTGCAGACATTGCAGGGCATCGGGGATGGGGAGAGTTACCTGGACACTTTGATCCAGGAGACAGTCACACCCCTTAGGTTAGGTAGTGGTACATGTCTGATAATTGGTCAGGGACAGGAGGGTGTGATTGCAACTCAGGCAGGTAAGGGTGCGATGCTGGAGGAGCCTCAGCCTTTGCCCTTGTCCAATAGGTATGAGGTTCTTGCTGCCTGTGTGGATGAGGGAAAAGCCTGCAGGATGGATGAGCAAGTTGACCATGCCACAGGAGGCCATTCAAGTGGGGGGAGTGAAAGGGAATGTAGTTGTGGTAGAGGACAGTATAGTCAGGGGGATAGATACTGTTCTCTGCAGCCGCGACCAAGAGTTCCGAAGATAGCGTTGCCTGCCTGGTGCCAGGGTTAAAGGCATCTCCTCGCGGCTGGAGGAGAACTTGGAGTGGGAGGGAGAGTTGTCATGGTCCACGTAGGAACCAACAACATAGGTAGAACTAGGAATGAAGTTCTGCTGAAGGAGTTTGAGGAGCTAGGATTCAAATTAAAAAGCAGAACCTCAAAGGTAATAATCTCTGGATTGTTAACTGAGCCACACGCAAATTGGCATAGGGACAAACAGATTAGAGGTTTAAATGCGTGGCTCAAAAACTGGCGTGGGAGGAAGGGGGAGCTGTTCCGTTGGGACGGGCTACACTTAAACCGGGCTGGGACCAGTGTCCCGGCGAACCGAATAACTAGGGCAGTAGACAGGGCTTTAAAGTAAAGTAATGAAGGGGGTGGGAGGATTCAGGAAAGAGTAAATTTAAAAGCAGCGAGAGAAATGTCAAGGCTCTAGAGCAGAGTAGAATTTTGGGTAAAAATAAGCAGAGTGGGTCAGGAAGGGACAGAGAGAGTAACAAAGGTAATAGGGCATCAGTGAGCAAGGTGACATCAGGGAAAAATAGAAAGAAGTAAAAGCTAAAGGCACTATATCTGAATATGCGCGAAGCATTTGCAACAAAATAAATGAATTAATAGCGCAGATAGAAATGAATAGGTTCGATCTAATAGACATTATGGAGACGTGGTTGCAATGTGGCCAAGGTTGGGAACTAAATATTCCAGGATACTTAACTTTTAGAAGAGGTAGGCAAAATGGAAAAGGAGGAGGGGTAGCCTTGATAATAAAGGATGGGATAAAGACCGGAGAGAGAAAGGATCTTAGCTCCGAAAATCAAGAAGTAGAATCAGTTTAGTTCGAGCTAAGAAACAGCAAGGGGCAGAAAACATTGGTGGGAGTTGTTTATAGGCCCCCAAACAGTAGTTGTAATGTAGGGCAGAGTATAAATAAGGACATTAGAGGCACATGTAACAAGGGTAATACAGCAATCGTGGGGGACTTTAATCTACATCTAGACTGGGCAAACCAAAATTTGCAGTAATAGTGTGGAGAACGAATTCATGGAATGTATGGAAGATAGTTCTCTAGATCAGTATGTTGAGGAACCAACTAGAACAGGCTATTTCAGATCTAAAATTGTGCGACGAGAAAGGGTTAATTAATAACCTTTTGGAAAGTGACCATAATGAGATAGAATTTTATATTGAGTTTGAAAGTGATTTAGTTAAATCCGAAACTAGGGTCTTAAATCTAAACTATGTAGGTATGAGGGGCGAGTTGGCTAAGGTAGATTGGGAAACTACATTAAAAGGTATGACAGTGGACGAGTATTGGCTAGCATTTAAAGAATTAATATATAATTTATAGCAAATATACATTCCTTTAAGGCAGCAAAACCCCACAGGAAAAGTGGTCCAACCTTGGCTAACAAGAGAAGTTAAAGATAATATTAGGTCAAAGGAAGAGGCTTATAATGTTGCCAAAAAGAGTAGTAAGCCTGAAGATTGGGAGGATTTTAGAATTCAGCAAAGGAGGACCAAGAAATTGATAGAGAGGGAAAATAGAATGAGAGTAAACTACTGAGAGACATAAAAACAGACTGTAAAAACTTCTATAGGTATGTAAAAAGGAAAAGATTAGCAAAAGTAAATGTGGGTCCCTTACAGGCTGAGACAGGAGAAATTATAATGGGGAATACGGAAATGGCAGAGAAATTAAACAAATACTTTGTGTCCATCTTCACGGAAGACGCAAAACACTTCCCAGAAATAGTGGAGAACCAAGGGTCCAGTGAGAATGAGGAACTGAAAGAAATTAGTATTAGTAAAAAAATAGTACTGGAGAAATTAATGAGACTGAAAGCCGATAAATCCCCTGGACCCGATGGCCTACATCCTAGGGTTTTGAAAGAGGTGTCTACAGAGATAGTGGATGCATTGGTTGTCATTTTCCAAAATTCCATAGATTCTGGAACGGTTACTGCAGGTTGGAAGGTAGCAAATGTAACCCCACTATTTAAGAAAGGAGGGAGAGAGAAAACAGGGAACTACAGACCAGTTAACCTGACACCAGCAGTAGGGAAATTGCTAGAATCTGTTATTAAGGACATGGTAACAGGGCACTTAGAAAATAATAATAGGATTGGGCAGAGTCAACACAGATTTATAAAAGGGAAATCGTGTTTAACGAACCTGTTAGAGTTTTCTGAGGTTGTAACTAGCAGAATAGATAAGGGGGAACCAGTGGATGTGGTGTATTTGGATTTTTAGAAGGCATTCGATAAGATGCCACACAAGGAGGTTATTAAACAAAACTAGGGCTCATGGGATTGGGGGTAATATACTAGCACGGATTGCAGATTGGTTAACAGATAGAAAACAGAGTAGGAATAAACGGGTCATTTTTGGGTTGGCAGGCTATAACTAGTGCGGTCAGTGCTTGGGCCTCAGCTATTCACAATCTATATCAATGATTTGGATGGGGAGACCAACTGTAATATATCCAAGTTTTCTGATGATACAAAGCTGGGTGGGAATATCAGTTGTGAGGAGGATGCAAAGGGGCTTCAAGGGGATATAGACAGGCTAAGTGAGTGGGCAAGAACATGGCAAATGAAATATAATGATGGAATATCATGTGGTGAAATGTGAAGTTACCACTTTGGTAGGAAAAATAGAAAAGCAGAGGATTTTTTAAATGGAGAGAGATTGGGAAGTGTTGGTGTTCAGAGGGACCTGGGTGTCCTTGTACAAGAATCACAAGGTTAACATGCAGGTACAGCACGCAATTAGGAAAACAAATGGTATGTTGGCCTTTATTACAAGAGGATTGGAGTATAAGAGTAAAGACGTCTTACTGCAATTATATAGGGCCCTGGTGAGACCACGCCTGGAGTATTGTGTACAGATTTGGTCTCCTTACTGAAGGAAGGATATAATTGCCATAGAGGGAATGCAACAAAGGTTCACCAGGCTGATTCATGGAAACATAGAAGATAGGAGCAGGAGTAGGCCATTCGGCCCCTCGAGCCTGCTCCGCCAATTAACGAGATCATGGCTGATCATCCAAATTCAGTACCCTGTCCCTGCTTTCTCCCCATATCCCTTGATCCCTTAGCCTTAAGAAATATATCTCACTCCTTCTTGAATATATTTAATGAATTGGCCTCAACTGCCTTCTGTGGTAGAGAATTCCACAGGTTCACCACTCTCTGGCTGAAGAAATTCCTCCTCATCTCTGTCCTAAATGGCTTACCCCTTATCCTTAGACTGTGACCCCTGGTTCTAGACTCCCCCGCCATCAGGAACACCCTTCCTGCATCTAGTCCTGTTAGAATTTTATAAGTTTCAATGAGATCCCCTCTCATTCTTCTAAACTCTAGCGAATATAAGCCTAATCGACCCAATCTCTCTTCACAAGTCATTCCTGCCATCCCAGGTATCAGTCTGGTGAATCTTCACTGCACTCCCTCCATGGCAAGAACATCCTTCCTCAGATAAGGCGACCAAAACTGCACACAATACTCAAGGTGCAGTCTCACCAAGGCACTGTACAACTGCAGCAAGACATCCTTGCTCCTGCACTCGAATCCTCTCACTATGAAGGCCCACATACCATTTGCTTTCTTAACCGCCTGCTGCACCTGCATGCTTACCTTCAGCGACTGGTGTACAAGGACACCCAGGTCTCATTGCACTTCCCCTTTTGCAAATCTATTGCCGTTCATAGTAATCTGCCTTCCTGTTTTTGCCACCAAAGTGGATAATCTCGCATTTATCCACATTATACTGCATCTGCCATGCATCTGTCCAATCATCCAACCTGTCCAAATCATACTGGAGTTTCTCTGCATCCTCCTCACAGCACACACGCCCACCCAGCTTTGTGTCGCCTGCAAACTTGGAGATATTACATATAGTTCCCTCGTCTAGATCATTAATATATACAGGAAGCTCTTTTTTATCCGGCACCGACGGGACCGGCGTGCTGCCGGTTTATTAAGAAGTCAGGATTACAGAGAGGTATAGTAAAAGGTACGACAGCCCCATACACGGCCACAGATCCAGGCGTCCCTGTTGCATAGCAACAGGTGCAGGAACCCCAGTTACACGGCCACATATCCAGGAGCGGCCACTAATATGAAGTAAAACTTACCTGGACCTACTCCTGAATTTTGCCGGTTAAGAGATTTCCGGTTATTTAGGTGCCGGTAAATCGAGAGTTTCCTGTATTGTGAATAACTGGGGTCCTAGCACCGATCCCTGCAGTACCCCACTAGTCACTGCCTGCAACTCGGAAAAATACCTGTTTATTCCAACTCTTTGCTTCCTGTCTGCCAACCAGTTCTCTATCAAGTCAGTACCTTACCCCCAATCCCATGTGCTTTAACTTTGCACGCTAATCTCTTATGCGGGACCTTATCGAAAGCCTTCTGAAAGTCCAAATACACCACATCAGCTGGTTCTCCCTCATCTATTCTACCAGTTACATCCTCAAAAAATTCCAGTAGATTAGTCAAGCATGATTTACCTTTTGTAAATCCATGTTGACTTTGTCCAATCCTGTCACTGTTTTCCAAGTGCTCTGCTATTACATCTTTTATAATGGACTCTAGCATTTTCCCCACTACCGATGTCAGGCTTACCGGTCTATAATTCCCCGTTTTCTCTCTACCACCTTTTTTAAATAGTGGGGTTACATTAGCTACCCTCCAATCCATGGGAACTGTGCCAGAGTCCATCGAATTTTGGAAGATGACCAGCAATGCATCTACTATTTCTAGGGCACTTCCTTAAGTACCCTAGGATGTAGATTATCAGGCTCTGGGGATTTATTGGCCTTCAATCCCGTCAATTTCTCCAACACCATTTCCCTACAAATACTGATTTCATTCAGTTCCTCCCTCTCATTAGACCCTATATTTCCCGACATCTCTGGGAGGTTATTTGTGTCCTCTTTGTGAAGACAGAACCAAAGTATGTATTTAGTTGGTCTGCCATTTCTGTGTTCCCCATTATAAATTCCCCTGATTCCTGGAATGGGGGGGGGGATTGTGTAGACTAGGTCTATATTCTCTAGTATTTGGAAGAATGATAGGTGATCTCATTGAAACATACAAAATTCATACAGGGCTTGACAGGGTAGATGCAGGGAGGACGTTTCCCCTGGCTGGGGAGTCTAGAGCCGGGGGTCACAGTCTCAGAGTAAGGGGTTGGCCATTTAGGACTGAGATGAGGAGAAATTTCTTCACTCAAAGGGTGGTGAATCTTTGGAATTCTCTACCCCAGAGGGCTGTGGAGGCTCAGTCGTTGAGTATATTCAAGACAGAGATTGATAGATTTTTAAATATTAAGGGAATCAAGGGATATATGAGGATAGTGCAGGAAAGTGGAGATGAGGTCGACAATCAGCCATGATCTTATTGAATGGCGGAGCAGGCTCGAGGGGCCAAATGGCCTACTCCTGCTCCTATTTCTTATGTTATGTTGGAATGCACAACAGAATACCACAAGTGCGTGCTCGGTGATGCCTCTCACTCCAGTATCTCTATCTTAATGATTCTGGCTGAGCTTATCAAAGTCTTTTTTGAATAACTGATGAGCGATAATTTACAGTCAAGCAATCAGTGGCCGATTAAGTCATGATACAACACATTTGTTGCATCTGTCCTATAAACAGACAATTGAGCATTTACTTCAAAATATTGCTCTTGATAGTTGATATTAATCAAAGACCACAAATGAAAATTAAATCAGTATAGGCTATTCATGCGACAGATTCCACTCTCTACACAGCTGGATTACGCCAACAATACTTTCATGCATCTGCCCATGTTGAGCACTAGAATGTACTGAAAATTAAAATTACTCAACTAAGCACAACCAATATATGCTGTGGCATACATAATGATTTGTGCCAGATATTTACACTTTCAACAGGAATAAAATCAAGCGGCTGACGTTTTCAACCGAAAGGATTAATGTTGTCAAAATGAATTGGCAGTGAAAGTGCTGCAGTGAATAGTCTCATAAATGCAACGTGAAAACTCATTTTACATTACTTACTGTAAAAAGTTATAGTTCAGATAAGTTTATGCGGATGCACTCCCCCCCCCCCCCCCACAAAGATCAACATGTCATCTTTTTAAAACTATGTTCCTATGAAGCTCTTTAGTAAGGGGAGAGGTAAAGTGCACAAGACATAGTGAGGAACACACGCAAACGAAGGCAGATAATAAAAGGAAACAGAAAATATTTGCAATACAAATGGTGCTATTAAAATCTCTCATCATTATCCTGCCCCATAAATAAAAGTTTGCATTTGTTACTCACTGATTTGGGGTTCCAGGCGGAGACCGTGAAGGCAGGCTTTGTGTTTCAAGTCGGTCATCTGACAGTGAATTCCTGCTTACCGACTCCCAGTCCATCCCGCTCATCATCTTTCTCGTCAATGGTTTACTGGGTGATCTGAATCATTAAAAAGGGACAAAAAAAACATTTGACAGCTTTTTAAAATTAGGCTTCAAGGGGAGTGAACGTCATCAAAGCAGTTAGGTCACAACACTGTTGAGACAACAAATGTATAACTTGGGTAAAAGACAAGCCTAAAGCTGCATTGTAAAGTAAATGTACAATGTTTTAAGCACCATCTCTCTAATCTTCTAGATCACCATTGTATTTTGCTATTTTAAGCTGCGCTCAATGAGCAATTTCCTCATAAGCTAAGAACGCTGGAGGTCATTTAGAAACACGTACACCACAATTAACCACCGATTTTAGTAATCGTAATTTAGTTTACAATTACTGTGTTATTAAATACATGATCCTCATCTTACCAAGCCTCAAACTGAGCAGCCAGTAAATACAATTTTTCTTGTAAACTGAATACTAATTGCAAGTAAAACAAAGCAGTAAAACACGAATACTACATTTCCACAGCCTCACCATCCACGTTTTCTTCCCCATGACACGTTCCTTTTCGACATTTAGCAGTGTTGCAAGCAGATAATCTGAAAATTTATGCCCTTATACTCGTTTTCCTACAGTGCAGTAAATGGAAAAATGTGTGCTGATTAATGCACACCTCTATCTGCCTACTCATCTTCATTGAACTAGATTTGTATATTTAGGCTATGCTTTAAAGAGTTACCTGCGATACATGCATATTAAATATATTTAATCTAGCTCCTTTTAAAGAATAATACTGCCATCAGAAACAAAAGGCAGACTGAAGTTTTGTTGTGTATTTTCTAACAACTGTAGGAAAAATCTCTTAACAGTTTTAACTTCTAGGTCCCACCCACTCTCAAACTGGTTTGACAAATTTCCTGTGCACTTTGGAAATTTCGCAGAAAACGTAACCACATTGCATCAGTGAGCTGTTCTCAGCTGTGGTTTTTCTGACCACCATGGTTGTGTCTGCACTGCCATTTCTACTGTCACATGGAAAATATGCTAATAATCAAAGTTACTAAACTATGTGGTGAAAATGCTGTACAAAATTACTTCTCTCTCCATGCCTTTTCAACTCCCCCCTCCCATATTTTAATCCTGTTTTATGCTCCAATACATCTGTAAACACTACTACTGTAGTAACTGCACAGCTGGTTACTCTTCCTAAAACTTCCACAAATGCTTTAAAACTTTGAACCTGCATTGCAACCACTCGTTGACCCATTGTCTGAATTTGGTGATTAAGTGATCTGTAACAGGAGCATCTTTAATGTAGGAAAACACTCCCAAGGCATTTCATAGGTACGTAGTCAGACAAAAATTGACACCGAGCCAAAGGAGGAGATATTAGGAGGGGTGACTAAAAACTCAGTCTAAGGGGTGGGTTTTAAGGAGAGTCTTAAAGGAGGAGAGACAGGTGGGGAAGCAGAGAGGTTTAGGGAGGGAATTCCAGAGCTTAGGGCCCAGGCAGCTGAAAGGTGAATATTTACATCTAAACACTTGTGCTCAAAGCAGTTTTCTTTAAGGGGCGTTTTGTACACAAAGTTAATAAAGCCACACTTAAAGCTAGTTCATTCATTTCTGTTGAAATGGCTTTCACACTGAAAACAGCGGAACCTATTAACTCAGTGTTGCAATTTGTGATGCACTGAATTAGTGGTTCAGATCTTGCATTGAAAAAACCAAAAACAAAGGTTTATGCCACTATTTTGGCCTGGAATTTGCGGTGGGTAATGACAGTTACCCCTCTGAAACTGACCGCAACTTCAGGATTTAGCATACGCGCATCTAAATGCAGAAATCCTGAAATTGTGGTGTCATTCACTGCTCCGACACTGGCTGCGCTGTGGACAGCCACCCCCCCTCCCCCCACCAACTAGCCAGCAATCAGTGTAATCAGTGAAACAGATGAAAACTTGGTCTTTTCCGTGGTAATATCGCTGTTAAATACTCCATTAAATGTTAAGCCTTCTTGGAATAGGTGTAACTGGGGTTTTGACAGCATATTGACTGGTAAACAAACTTTATGGCCCTGAAAAACTAATTTTTATATTTGTGGAGTGTCAGATTTCTCCATTATGATAAAAAATTCCAACTTTTCAGTTTCTACTTTATCCCCATATGAAAGTCCCAATCTTTATTTCGCTCTCAATATTTTTAAAAGCAGCTTCTCATATCCTGGTTTCCTGCCAGAGAATTCTTCAACGTGATTGGCTGCTTAGACAGCTTGACGACGTCACTGCAGAAATCCCCATGACAGAGCGCTGCAATCAATTGAATGTCGAAAAAGGCAAACTTCTTGCCAGAGATCGCGAGATTTCTGGGGGCAGCGTTCTTCGGGGCCAACAGCGAGCACCTTTGCTTCGCCGCTGACCGCAAATTACGGGCCCTTATGTTTAATAAGACAATGGCCCGTATTTTCCGATTCCGACGGGACCTCGCAAATGCCGGTTTCAGGCATGCGAAGCGCATGCGCTGAAAACCGGCATTTCCGATCTGTCAAGAATCCTCTTGACAGATCATCCGCCTGCCCTGGAGAAGGGCCTCTGCGGGTGGAGAGCTCCATTTTCTGCAGAACCTCTGCCCGCTGAAAACCCTTTAAAAAATCTTACGCCTGATAAAAGCAGCGTAAGGCCTGCTTTTACCAGCATAAGAGTTTAAAAAAGAAAAAAAATCCCCCCCCCCCATTCATTTATAATTTAAAAAATACTTTAAAAAAGCTGAGTTTATTTTTAGCCCCGTAAAAAACTTTCAAAAAATTAAATTTCTTTAAAATATTTAATTTAATGTAATTAATTCATTTTAAAAACCTGATTTTAAAAAATGTATTTAATGTTTTGATGTGTTATTTCATTGATCTCCATTCATACTTTTGACATGTTTAAGCGGAGACCCCTGTCAAAAGTATGAAGGGAGATTCCCTTCTCCCATTGGCTCCCCATGGCCCACGTGATCCCAGGGACGCTTGCGAACCGCATGCGCCCCTGGGATACCTGGGCCCTGCGCGCTTCGTCGTGGAGAGGCCCAGGATCGGAAATGGCCGCACCTCTGGAGCCCTCGGGTAAGGGTGTAGATTTTTTACCAGATCGGAGGCCTCCGCACGCAGGAAGCCTCCGATCAGAAAATACGGGCCAATGTTTCTGCCACAGTATATTTACATTTGTTCAGATATAGCAACACTGAATTTATAATGCAATTTAAAGGACAAATATGGAAGCAAGCAGGTCATCATGATTGCCTCAACATTTTAACAAGATGTGAAAGCGGTTAACTTAGGCACAAACTTTAAAGAAATAACAAAACTAGCTAGATGTGGAACTGAAAAGATGATTTCCTGTAATTGGAATTTCCTTATTCAACAAATGAGGATATACTTCATATACCAAATAGGGCAATTCATTATTTCCTTATGGCTAAGAGGAAATAAATAACAACCCTTCATTAAACTTTTGCCCACATAACTATCCTCTTATTGCATACCAGCATTAAGTGTCAGCTTGGCTTAGAAGTAGCCATCGCACCCGAGTCAGGTGGTCACGGTCTTAAGGCCCACTCCTAGACTTGAGCACATAACCTTGGTTGACAAATACAAAACTGATGGGACTGCTGTATTGTCAGGGGTGCCATTTTTCAGAAGCGGCATTAATCTGGTTACCTTTTCTCGTTGAGGTGGATGTAAAAGATTCCATGGCACTATTCAAAGAGCAGGGGCAGGGGTGGTGGGGGAAAGAGAGAATTTCCTCACCAACGTTCAGCTCTCAGCTACCACCAAGAGAGATTAACTGGTTATTTATCTCATTGCGGTTTATGGAACCTTGCTAATAAGAACTTAAGAAATAGGAGCAGGAGCAGGCCATTCGGCCCTTCGAGCCTGCTCCACCTTTCAATGAGATCAAGGCTGATCTTCTGCCTCAACTCCATTTACCGGCCCTATCGCCATATCGCTTGATGCTCTTACTAGTCAGAAATCTATCGACTTCTGCTTTGAATATGCCCAATGACTGAGCCTCCACAGCCCTCTGGGGTAGAGAATTCCAAAGATTCACCACCGTGTGTGTGTGAAGAAATTTCTTCTCATCTCAGTCCTGAATGGCCTACCCTTCATCCTGAGGCTGTGGCCCCTGGTTCTAGACTCCCCAGCTAAGGGAAACATTCTCCCAGCATCCACCCTATCAAGCCCTGTAATAATTTTGTATGCTTCAATGAGATCCCCTCTCATTCTTCGGAATTCAAGAGAATACAGGCCTAGTTTACTCAATCTCTTCTCATACGACAGTCCCGCCATCCCAGGAGTCAATCTCATGAACCTTTGTTGCACTCCCTCTATGGCAAGTATATCCTTCCTTAGGTAAGGAGACCAAAATTGTACACAGTACTTCAGGTGTGGTCTCACCAAGGCCCTATATAATTAGAGTAAGACTTCTTTACTCCTGTACTCAAATCCTCTTGTAATGAAGGCCAGCATACCATTTGCCTTCCTAATGGCTTGCTACACCTGCACATTCACTTTCAGTGACTCATGTACAAGGACACCCAGGTCCCTTTGGGCATCTGCATTCCCCAATCTTTCACCATTTAGGATTGTTTTTTCTACCAAAGTGCATACTTCACATTTATCCACATTATATTCCATCTGCCATGTTCTCACCCACTCACTGAGCCTGTCGAGATCCCCTTGAAGCCTCTTCATATCCTCTTCGCAACTGACACTGCCACCTAGCTTTGTATCATCAGCAAATTTGGAAATGTTACATTTAGTCCCCTCATCCAAATCATTGATATAGATTGTGAATAGCTGGGGCCCAAGCACCGATCCTTGCGGTACCCCACTAGTCACAGCCTGCCATCCTGAAAAAGACCCGTTTATCCCTACTCTTTGTTTTCTGTCTGTTAACCAATTTTCAATCCATGCTAGTATATTACCCCCAATTCCATGTGCCCTAATTTTGTTCACCAACCTCTTGTGTGGGACTTTATCGAAGACCTGAAAATCTAGATACACCACATCCCCTTTGTCTACTCCACTAGTTACATCCTCAAAGAACTGCAATAGGTTTGTCAAACAGGATTTCCCTTTCATAAATCCATGTTGACTCTGCCCAATCTTACTATTAGTTTCCAAGTGCCCAGTTATTGCACCCTTTATAATAGATTCCAGCATTTTCCCAACTACTGATGCGAGGCTAACAGGTCTGCAGTTCCCCATTTTCTCTCCCCCTCCTTTCTTAAATTTGCTATCCTCCAATCTGCAGGAACCGTTCCACAATCTATAGAATTTTGGAAGATGACAACCAATGCGTCCACTATCCCAATGGCCACCTCTTTCAAAACCCTACGATGTAGGTCATCCGGTCCTTGGAATTTGTCGACTTTTAGTCCCATTAATTTTGCTAGTACTTTTTTTTAAACTAATAATAATTTCTTGAAGTTCCTCATTCTCACCACACCCTTGCTTTTCTTGTATTTCTGGGAGGTTTTTTTGTGTCTTCCTCCGTGAAGACAGAAACAAAGTATTTATTTAATTTCGCTGCCATTTCCTCATTCCCCATTATAAATTCTCCCGTCTGACTGTAAAGGACCTACATTTACCTTCACCAGTCTTTTCCTTTTCACATACCTATAGAAGCTTTTACAATCCGTTTTTATATTTTTCGCTAGTTTGTGCTCATATTCCATTTTCCCTTTCTTTATCAATTTCTTGGTCCCCCTTTGCTGATTTCTAAAAAGATCCCAATCCTCAGGCTGACCGCTTTTTCTGGCAACTTTATAAGCTTGCTCCTTTGATTTAATGCTAGCTTTAATTTCTTGTGCGTGCAAATTGTCTGTTATGTTGGCTTACATAACAGTGACTATACTTCAAAAGTAATTCATTGGTTGGGAAGTGCTTTGTGTCGTCTTGAGGACATGAAGGCGGTTATATAAATGCAAACTCTTTTTGCCATTATATAAATACAATGGTGAGAGGCTTACCCAACCTGCTGTTCCAGTACTGTCCAACATTTTGATCATTGGGAAAATCCCCCAAATCCTTCAAAAATATCTCAGAACTTGATTGGATTTGAGAATAGAAGCTGCCAGTGCTGCAGACAGACAGACACACGACTGCCTGCCCATGCCTCCAGACCTCTTGGATTATGGTTTGCGAGGCCACAACAGCCACGATTGATCTGGCAATCCCCTCCAGCCTAGTTTTGTGTTTGCTTGGCCTTCTACCCAAGCCCATCAGCACACAAGTTACCACATACTGATCTAAAAAGCAATCCTGATAAGCTGTAGAAACCTACCCCATCTTTGCCACTTCAATTAATTTCACTCCAGTCTATTTCCAGATAATTAAAGTCACCATTATTTTGGCCCAATTTTTCATCATATCCTTCCCCCTCTCCTTTCCGTTGCTTAGCAATAATAGGAACTTCTGAATACTTGGTTGGCCGGTGCCCTCAGGTTAGGGAGGTGAAAAAGTCAGCCAGGATTTCAGCTCTTGACCGCTTTCCAGCCAGCTGCAGTGTGTATGTGAATGTCAGGAGAGGACAGATGTGATGCCCCCACAGGCAGATTGTAGAAACCCCTCCCTTTCTTAGTCACTTACCTTGCTTTTACCCATGTCTATGTTCGATAATTAAAGTCACCCATTTGTACAACCCAGTTATGTCTAGATTTTTTTCTAATTTGTCTACATAGCTCTTCCTCTGTCTCCTTTGCATTGCTCAGAGGTGCAGAATAAACACCCAATAGAGTAACATCTCCATTTTTATTCTTTAACTCAACAACAACAACTTGTATTTATAATAAAACATCCCAAGGCGCTTCACAGGAGTATTATAAAACAAAATTTGACACCGAGCCACATAAGGAGATATTAGGGCAGCTGACTGTGGTAAACCACTTTTGTGGTTCACTATCGTTACACTATAGTTATCACTGTTATATTGTTACTCTATGGTTATCACTGTTCACACTGTTGTATCACTATACGAGGTCGCCTCTTGTCACGCTGTTATACCTGGGCTGACCACTGCTGACTCCGCCCATGGCTCCACCTACCTGCCCAGGTACAAAGGTGGTCGACTGGCTGGTATTCCTCCTTGTTGGATCCGATCACCCACGAGGGTGGGCTCTGTTATTTAGCCAATAAAAACCTATAGTTACTTTCTTAACTCGTCGCTTTTCATTGGATGAATTCATAGGTATATCAATTTTATTGGCTAAGTTTTAAAATGTCGACACTTGAGCAGTCAAACGACCAGCCAAGCGACCAGCCAGACGCCCAGCTACAACAGCCACAGCAGCCAGCCTGGCTGCGAGCCCTCCGACCACCGTACCTGGATCTAAACCCACAGGCAGCAAACTCAGCCCTCGACTTCGAACACTGGCTGAGCTGTTTCGAATCCTACCTGGGAGAATCCGGTGTGCCTCAGAAATCCATGCTAAGAGTTCTGACCGCCCAAGTGAGCCCTAAAGTATTCGCACTCATCCGGGACCTTAAAACATACGAAGCCGCCATCAACCTGCTGAAACAACAGTACCGGAGCCCGGTAAACTCCATGTATGCCAGACACCTAAGATCCCGCCCGCAACAGCCAGGAGAGTCGGTAGATGAATTTTTACGGGCGCTACAAGCACTCGGCAGGGACTGTGACTTTAAAGCGGTATCAGCGGCAGAAAATACTGAAGATAATGTCCGCGATGCCTTCGTGAAAGGCCTGCGGTCCGACTACGCACGGCAAAGACTTCTTGAAGCAAAGGACCTTGACCTGAACACAGCTGCAGCCCTCGCTCGCTCCCTAGAAGTGGCCCATCGGGACCTCGAGGCGTACTCCAGGTACAGTAATTTGCGACCCTGGGACTCGGGACCGACCCCGACACCCCTCGCAGCGCCGCCCCTGGGACCTACCTCTGCATCGGCGTCCCGGACCCGATCGGGACCGCCACCCCCCGGTACCGGCTGCGACTTCGGACCCCCGTGATCGGGCCGCCGGCTGCTTCTTCTGCGGCCAGGCGAAACATCCTAGGGCGCGCTGCCCAGCAAGAAGCGCGACGTGCTCAAGCTGCCTGAAGAAAGGCCACTTTGCTAAGGCCTGCAGAGGCCAACAGAGATCAACAGAGGCCAGCAGTGCCTCATGCGAGTTGTGGGGGCGGCCATCTTCCATCAAGGCCACAGATGCCAGCATCCCCACGTGTGAGTCATGGGGCGGCCATCTTTGATCCAGGCAACCGACACCAGCAGTGCCTCATGTGAGTTGTGGGGGCAGCCATCTTCTCCGCCATTTTGTCCAACCTCGTGGGCGTCGCCATTTTACCCTCCACGCTCGACCGCCACCTCGCCTCCGGACTCGACCACCGCCTCACCCGCAGACTACGGCAGCTCGCTGAGCCACACACTAGCCTCCGTCACACTGGACCAAGCCTGCCCGCACCACCTGTCCAAGTCCATGATGGACATCAAAGTAAACGGCCGCGCCACGACCTGCCTGTTCGACAGCAGAAGCACGGAGAGTTTCATCCACCCAGACACGGTGAGCCACTACTCCCTCACTGCCCGGCCAACGCGCAACCGGATCTCGATGGCATCGAGGTCCCACGCCACAGACATCAGCAGCTACTGTGTCGTGACCGTCGGTTAAGGGCACGGAGTATAAAAATTTTAAACTCCTCGTCCTCCCCCAGCTCTGCGCTGCCGTCCCACCTACAAAGCGTCACTCTAGCATACGGCAGACCCCTCCCCCCACTCACAGTCGACAACCAGCAGCCTTTAAACCGCCCACCGCGTAACACCTGCGGCCTATCCACCCTCAAGGTCCCGCCACCTTCCCTGTTCGCTAACCTCACCCCCGACTGCAAACCCGTCGCTACCAAGAGCAGGCGGTACAGCGCCGGGGACAGAGCCTTCATTAGCTCTGAGGTGCAGCGTCTCCTGAAGGAGGGCATCATCGAGGGGAGCAGCAGCCCCTGGCGTGCCCAGGTCGTGGTCGTTAAGACCGGCAATAAAAACCGCCTGGTCATCGACTACAGCCAGACCATAAACCGGTACACCCAGCTGGACGCATACCCCCTTCCCTGCATATCTGATATGGTCAATCAGATTGCACAATACCGAGTATTCTCGACCATCGACCTTAAGTCGGCCTACCACCAACTCCCTATCCGCCCTGAGGACCGCCAGTATACCGCCTTCGAGGCGACTGGCCGCCTCTACCACTTCCTTAGGGTTCCCTTCGGCGTCACCAACGGGGTTTCGGTCTTCCAAAGGGAGATGGACCGGATGGTTGACCAGAACGGGCTGCACGCCACGTTCCCCTATCTAGATAACGTCACCATCTGCGGCCGCGACCGGCAGGACCATGATGTTAATCTGGAGAGATTCCTCCGTACGGCCCAACGGCTGAACCTCACCTACAATAAGGAGAAATGTGTGTTTAACACCTCACGCCTTGCCATCCTCGGCTGCGTAGTAGAGGACGGACTCATCGGCCCCGACCCCGAAAGAATGCGCCCCCTCATGGAGTTACCCCTCCCCCACTGCCCAAAGGCGCTGAAGAGAACCTTGGGGCTCTTCGCCTGCTATGCCCAATGGGTGCCCAATTATGCGGACAAAGCCAGACCCCTCATGAAGTCCACATCCTTCCCCCTTACGGAGGAAGCGTGCGCTGCCTTCTCCCTCATTAAGGGAGACATTGCTAAGGCCACAATGCACGCGGTGGATGAGTCCATCCCCTTCCAAGTGGAGAGCGATGCATCCGACTTCGCCCTAGCCGCTACCCTTAACCAGAAGGGGAGGCCGGTGGCCTTCTTCTCAAGGACCCTACAGGGCCCTGAGATCCGACACTCTTCGGTCGAGAAGGAGGCCCAGGCGATTGTGGAGGCTGTACGACGCTGGAGGCACTACCTGGCAGGCAAACGATTTACCCTCCTCACCGACCAGCGTTCGGTCGCTTTTATGTTTAATAACAAGCTGAGGGGTAAAATCAAGAACGACAAGATCTTGAGATGGAGAATCGAACTCTCCACCTATGATTATGATATCTTGTACCAGCCAGGTAAGCTGAACGAACCCCCTGATGCTCTATCACGAATTACATGCGCCAACGCGCAAATTGATAGACTCCAGACCCTCCACAACGACTTCTGCCACCACGGAGTCACCAGACTTTACCACTTCATTAAGGCCCGCAACCTGCCCTACTCCATCGAGGAGGTCAGGACCATGACCAGGAACTGCCAGACCTGTGCCGAGTGCAAACCGCATTTCTTTAGGCCGGACAGAGCAAGCCTGATCAAGGCCACCCGCCCCTTCGAGCGCTTGAGCATCGATTTTAAGGGGCCCCTCCCGTCCTCTGACCGTAATGTGTACTTCCTCAACATTGTTGATGAGTACTCCAGTTTCCCCTTCGCCTTCCCCTGCCCAGACATGACCAGTACCACGGTCATTAAATGCCTGAACGACCTCTTCGCCTTGTTCGGGTTCCCAAACTATATACATAGTGACCGGGGCTCCTCCTTCATGAGCGAGGAACTCCGCCAGTTCCTACTAGCAAGAGGTATTGCTGCAAGCAGGACCACCAGCTACAACCCTCGAGGGAACGGCCAGGTGGAAAGAGAGAACGCGACTGTATGGAAGGCCGTCCTCTTAGCCTTAAAGTCTAAGGGCCTCCCAACCTCCCGCTGGCAGGAAGTCCTCCCGGCAGCGCTGCATTCCATCCGGTCACTACTTTGCACTGCCATTAACGCCACCCCCCATGAACGAATGTTTGTTTTCCCCAGGAAGTCGACTACGGGAACCACACTACCAACCTGGCTGACCTCTCCGGGGCCCGTCCTGCTGCGAAAGCACGCGAGGGCCCATAAAACGGACCCCCTGGTCAAGGGGGGTGAACCTCCTGCACGCCAACCCTCAGTACGCCTATGTGGCATACCCAGACGGGCGGGAGGACACAGTCTCCTTGCGAGACCTCGCACCCTCGGGCATTCCGGAGACACCACCTTCACCCCCCACCCCCCACCCCCCCGATTCCAGCTCAGGTAGACGGCATGCCGGAACCCCACGAGCCCTCGCCGACCACGCAGACACCAGCATCACCACCGGAGAATGCAACACCGCCGCTGCGACGATTGGAAAGGCTTACGAGGCCCCCGGACAGACTGACATACCAGAACTGGTAGTACACATCACCCCGCTGGACTCAAATCTAAACAAGGGGTGAATGTGGTAAACCACTTTTGTGGTTCACTATCGTTACACTATAGTTATCACTGTTATATCGTTACTCTATGGTTATCACTGTTCACACTGTTGTATCACTATACGAGGTCGCCTCTTGTCACGCTGTTATACCTGGGCTGACCACTGCTGACTCCGCCCATGGCTCCACCTACCTGCCCAGGTATAAAGGTGGTCGACTGGCTGGTATTCCTCCTTGTTGGATCCGATCACCCACGAGGGTGGGCTCTGTTATTTAGCCAATAAAAACCTATAGTTACTTTCTTAACTCGTCGCTTTTCATTGGATGAATTGATAGGTATATCACTGACCAAAAGCTTCGTCAAAGAGGTAGGTTTGAAGGAATGTTTTTAAAGGAGTAAAGTGAGGTAGAGAGGCAGAGAGGTTTAGGGAGGGAATTCCAGAGCTTAGGGCCTTGGCAGCTGAAGGCACGGCCGCCAATGGTGGAGTGATTAAAATCGGGGATGTTCAAAAGGCCGGAATTAGAGGAGCAAAGATATCTCGAGGGGGGGGGGGGGGGGGGGGGTTGTGGGGCTGGAAGAGATTACAGAGATAGGGAGGAGCGAGGCCACGGAGTGATTTGAAAACAAGGATGAGACTTTTGAAATTGAGGCGTTGCTTAACCGGGAGCCAATGTAGGTCAGCGAGCACAGGGGTGATGAGTGAACGGGACTTGGTGCGAGTTAGGACAGGAGCAGCAGCAGAGTTTTGGGTAATCTCAAGTTTATGGAGGGTAGAATGCAGTAGGCTGGCCAGGAGTGCGCTGGAATAGTCGAGTCTAGAGGTAACAAGGCATAAATGAGGGTTTCAGCAGCAGATGAGCTGAGGCAGGGGTGGAGTCGAGTGATGTTCCGGAGATGGAAATCGGCTCCAACAATCAATTCAGCTTTTGCATCATTTCCTGGATCATCCTTATGTTGTATCACTGCTTGTTGTCCCACTCTATCTCTTCTGAATATTTTGTAACCAGGAATGTTTAGCTCGTGAAAAATGTTCTTGCAAAGGAACCACAGGCCATTTAATCTCCACTAACAAAAAAACCCAATAAAAGCAGGCATACCAACTGATTAGATTGTCATTTTACCACATAAAATAAGCAAATCCATGCAAAAGATTTCACATGCAGACATCAGCGCCGTATTATCCCAATTATGCAGCAATAATTGCATTGTTTTTATGCAGATCTTTTACAATAATGCCAGTATTTAATAAACATTGTTATTTAAAAAACCTCATTCCATTACAAAGAATGATATAAACATCACATCATACCTTGCAAATACCCTGTCTTTGTTTGCTTTCTCTTTTCCATATTGCACAGACTGGACCTCTGTCCTCCCACTGCAAACAAAAATCAGATTCAGATTTTTCTTAATATACCAAACTCACTTTAAAAGACAATACTGTGACACAAAGTTTTAATTTTCCAAGTTTTATTGTAACTTATTCATACCAGAAGAAAATGTATGATGCACTTTTTACAATGTACACTTCTATCAGAGTTTATTAGAGTTTTTTGAGGATGTAACTAGTAGGGTAGATAAAGGGGAACCAGTGGATGTAATATATTTGGATTTCCAAAAGGCATTCGATAAGGTGCCACATAAAAGGTTATTACACAAGATTAGGGCTCATGGGGTTGGGGGGTAATATAATAGCATGGACAGAAAACAGAGAGTAGGGATAAACGGATCTTTTTCAGGTTGGCAGGCTGTAACTAGTGGGATGCCACAAGGATCAGTGTTGGGGCCTCAGCTATTTACAATCTATATTAATGACCTAGATGAAAGGACCGAGTGTACTGTAGCCAAGTTTGCTGATGATACAAAGCTAGGTGGGACAGTAAGCTATGAGGAGAACACAGAGTCTGCAAAGGGGTATAGATAGACTAAGTGAGTGGGCAGTAAGGTGGCAGATGGAGTATAATGTAGGGAAATGTGAGGTTATTCACTTTGGTAGGAAGAATAGAAAAACAGAATATTTTTTAAATGGTGAGAAACTTTCAAATGTTGGTGTTCAGAGAGATTTGGGCGTCCACGTGCAAGAAACACAGAAAGCTAGCGTGCAAGTACAGCAAGCAATAAGGAAGGCAAATGGCATGTTGGCCTTTATTGCAAGGGGGTTGGAGTATAAGAGTAAGGAAGTCTTGCTACAATTGTACAGGGCCTTGGAGGGACCACACCTGGAGTACTGGGCACAGTTTTGGTCTCCTTATCTAAGGAAGGATATACTTGCCTAAGAGGCAGTACAACGAAGGTTCACTAGATTAATTCCTGGGATGAGGGGGCTGTCCTATGATGAGAGATTGCGCCTAGGCTCTCTGGAGTTTAGAAGAATGAGAGCTGATCTCATTGAAACATACAAGATTCTGAAGGGGATTGACAGGGTAGATGCCGAGAGGTTGTTTCCCCTGGCTGGAGAGTCGAGAACGAGGGGGCATAGTCTCAGGATAAGGGGTAGGCCATTTAATACTGAGATGAGGAGGAATTTCTTCACTCAGAGGGTTGTGAATCTTAGAATCTATAGCCCTCTGGGGCAGAGAATTCTGGAGTCTTTGAGTATTATCAAGGCTGAGAGAGATAGATTTTTGGACTCTAGGGGAATCAAGGGATATGGAGATCGGGCGGGAAAGTGGAGTTGAGGTCGATGATCAGCCATGACCTTATTGAATGGCGGAGCAGGTTCAAGGGGCCGTGTGGTCTACTCCTGCTCTTATTTCTTATGTAAACAGTCTGCATTCATGTTAACAGAGTATGCAGAAGTTAAGGATTGCATTTACTGCTAAATGGTGATACCATGACTATACTGTTGGCCTCTCGAATGATCTGCCTGCCCCACAAAGCTCTGGATATTTCAAGCTAACATTTGAGTTGCATTGCACATAGGACAGTAAAATTATGCAGCAAAAATTTATGGGAGACTGGGTTGTAAATTGATAGAATATTGGAAAGTTTAAACACCAGTTCGGATCCAATACTAGATAAAGGTTAGTTTCCTACCATATGGAGTAGTACACAGAACTAATTGATTTCCACCCAGAGGGTTTGGGGGGGTGGGGGGAGGAAACTCTGCCTGGAAGGGTGGTAGAGGCAGAAACGCTCATCACATTTAAAATAAGTGCTTGGATATGCACTTGAAGTACCATAACCTACAAGGCTACAGACCAAGAACTGGAAAGTGAGATTAGGCTGGATAGCTGTTTTTCGGCCAGCACAGACACGATGGGCCGAATGGCCACCTTCTGTGCCATAAATTTCTATGATTCTATGATTTAGAAAACAAACTTTGCCTCGATATTTTCACAATGTAACAGCTTCTGTATCATTTTCGTCAGCAATCTTCCACGGGTGAATTCTAAAATCTTTTGTTTTGTTGTTTTAGGAATTTGGGTTTATATTAAACATGAAGAATATTTTTAAAACTTGCCCTATAGTACATCAAAGCTGTTGCTATACATTTTACATACCAGCAGAGCTTCCAGATTTCATGAGTCTTTTCCTCCCCACCAATATACAGATACACACACCATCATTGCCCGTAACATTGCATATTACTGTATATCTGTTCGTCTCTTGATGGGTTTATGTGGGATGCTTTAAAAACAAATTTTTAACTTGGAATTCAACACACGGGTCAATGTTAAAATTTGATCATCCAATTAGATACAAATTGAAAACTTTAGACACATATCTTAGTTCATTATAAGTTGGGAAGCAAAGGTCATCAGCAATTGACAACTACAACTTTTAACATACAGCTTTCAATTGTTTGGCACAATATATAAAATTCCGAGATGGTCAGATACTAAAAAAGTGCGCAGTGTAGTTTCTTGGATTGGGCTTGATAATGACATGAAAGGAGCAATTGCTTGCTGATAAAACACAAGATTGCATTCCCCACAGCACAGTCATGGTGCTTTATACAGTAGGGAATTCTGAACTACTCAACAGACTCGCTGAAGTTAATGGGCACAAATTTAGATGCAAGCGTAGCAAAGAACACAGTTAAAAAATATTAAAGCCAGAAGAGAACCTTGTTTTAAAGTTGCTGCGTGTGACTGGTCAGGTTTTTGAGGGGCGAAGGAATAGCCATATTTTTTTATGCAGCACAGAAAGGGGCTCCAAAAAAACAAAATTAGGACCCCAACCTGTTGCAATAAAAGCTGAGCTACCCCAATAAAATTAAAACCATTGACCAGTATAAACAAATACTTGCTTCAGCAAATATCGCCAGGCAAGACCATAACCTGACAAAGGGCTATAGCTTTGTCAATACGCTTTATTGTGCAATACAAACCGTAACAATATTTTTCATGAAATGAAAAATGGTTATTCCAAATAAAAGCTAAAATCACTTTACGTTACTGTATAACTTAATGGCTTTGTCAGTAACTAATAAAAGTGACAAATCTTTAGCACCTACCAGTATCGGAACTTTGACCCCAATGTAAAGTAATGTGCAAAAAAGTTCTTCTGTGGAGGTACTGGTCTTTCTAGCCGGAAGAATGTATGATGCTCCACACAAGCCTTCCACAAATTCTTACAAGCTCGGTAGTTCCCCATATTAAACCCTAGTAATGTTTCTCTCGAGTCCTGCTGATAGGGGAAAAAGTTAAGGCGGTTAATTGAAGTACAAATATTTCTTTAGAATCTCTTCAGTTTGGTTAGCAATGTCATAAAACCGGATAGATGTGTCTAATTTTCTTTTAAAAAGTTCCATTGGTGCAATATGATCAGTCAACAATGTTGGATAGTAAATGGCCAATTACACCCCTTTTCAAATAAAATATTAGTATTCTGGGGTCTTGAACACAGATCAATTGAAAACTATTAGCAAAAAACAGTTCATAAATTTATATGTCAAGCATCAATGTGTGGAATGCAAAACACCTTTACATTAAGATTCTCCAATCTCCTGGCTATAATGCTGGGCAAGGCTTGACCCAAACATTATTAGCTAGTTTATTGATTAAGTGTTGGTGCCACCAGCTCCCAATGCACTGGTCTTGTGCAGTAGGCATCTACCCTAAAGTAAACTTGTCGGACTGGCTCAGGCTGGCCAGCAGCAAGACCCATCAGCTTTAGTGAATGTGGTAAGTTTACTCTGGCGCTGCACGAGTCCCACTTGTCAGCAACACCAGTACACCATCATCAAACAATATAAAAGCAGCTATATAATTACAGTACATAGCATCTACAGCACAGAAACAGGTCTTTTGGGCCAACTGATCATCGCAGGTGTTCACATTTCACACAAGCCTCCTCCCACTCTAATTACCTCTTTCCATCCTGTCCCCTTGCCCACTATTCCCTTCTCTCTCATGTATGCATCAAGCATCCCTTCAAATGTATCAAGGCTATTTGCTTGGTGCACACGAGGGTGTGGGGGCAGAATGATGGCCAGCACAAGTCCTGTGCATCGGGAGCTGTTGTTATAGTTTCCATTTGAGGCAAGTACTTTCCTTTAGTAAGTTCAAGCTTATTAGTTGCTGCCTAGCCAGCTGTAATTAACAAAATAAACTACAGCCAACATGTTAACCCGTCTCTTTTTCAGATACTGATTGACCTGCTGCGTATTTCCAATATTCAGATTCCAGCATTCATAATTCATCTTTTTATCTTTGTTCCAGAGGTCATTTGTGTAACCTTTTTATTCACTTCAAAGAAATGAACATGTGGGTCCAACTGCAGGATGGGGGATTGATCCATGGCACTTCCCCTCCCCCACGGCAGTATGCTTGCTCTATAATAGCTATCTGTTGATGCACTCTCTCTATGACCAAAGACTGTATTGGCTTTCTGTCCTTCTCTCCTCAGAGTACTTGACGGATTCTAATGCCCCTGCTCCATAAAAGCGACATTACATATGCCGGGTCTTTAAATAGATTACAGGGGGGGAAACACCCTGCAATCACTCAAGTACATTTGGTCCTTTGAAATGGGTGAATACAGGGATGTGAAAATATTAAAATTGAATTTTCAGTAATAACTAAATGCTGTAATTTATCTAGGGATGTGCTTATAGTTCTTGGTATTCACTCCTGTACTTTTTGTAAAAATACTAGGTATGCAATAGCATTATTGCACAAAATCCAATTATTAAAATTTTAAATGTCATATCTGGCCACAATTTGTATCATGCTTTTTTGAAAATAAGCAATTTAAAGAAAATTATTGTTTCCCTTATAATTTCTCCCCAAGGACTACCTTCGGAAAAAACCCTACAAATCTTACCAAACGAAGTCTTAAAGTAAGTACGTCACCAGCAAAAATCTTACAATGTGTACGTTTGTACAGAACAAATTTCAACAGATCCATCACAGCTGCTGCCAATTCAGGTCCGCATATAATACATAGGACACAGGCCAAGCACGGCCTCGCTATCCGTGTATTAACAGGCACAGGCCATAATTCCGACATTAGTGCTATCAAATCAATTACTGATAATAGTCCCGCATAAAACATTCTAATAACAAAAGATCATGTTTTGAATTGAATGTTCTAATGATGTATAAATTATTAGCGTAGAAAGCTGCACCATTTAATTTTTATGAGGCAATTCAACAGATCACAGAGCAAAACTAATGTTCTATCAAAATACAACGGCCATCAACAGATGCCAAATGATCTTAAATCTGCAATATTCATTATTACTGGGATTGAATTGCACAAGAAATTACTGGTGCTGGACATGTATTAGCTCTAGCTGTAAAATAAGATTTGCTGAGTTACTGGTTGAAGTAATTTGTAACACATTAAAGCTATGCTGTATATTTCAGTCTCAGATGATAGAGCACAGCCCTCATCTACAGGCTAAAATGTCGTACAACTTAAATTAGCTGATCTGTCTTGCAAGATGGCTATTCCCATTCATAGATTACATAATGCATCACAGTGCAACCTGAACAAATCTCACTCGGCAAGATATTTCAAGAATTCGGTTATTGTTTTGATTAAGGCACAATGCCATCTAGTGACTCAGTGGGGCTTGATACTTCATTGTTTTTCAAAATCATAAATCATGCGCAGTACAGTTCGCTATTCCAACTGGGATTTGATCAGATAAAGTGGATTTAAAAAAAAAGCAATTTTACCCTATTTTTCATGCAATTTCTTCCCAGTCTTCAATTCTTCCTGGTGCATACAATCCTGACAGAGACTGGGCCCTGGAAATGTCTGTAGTTCAGCAATGCCATGCAAACTATTTTGATTTTCCAACTGAGATTTGGAGCATATGTGGAGAAGCTCCAGTTTGTGAGTCAAAGTCCTACTATTCAACAATGTAATACAAGGCTCAAGGGGAAAATTCTCCCCAATTCATAAACAAAACAAAAGAGACTGTGATTGCCACCAGAAATATTTAAGAATTGCAATTAGTCAAAAGATTTTTTCCTTTAGATTGTTTTCATTCTATATGGTACAGCAATTATTTAGGAAGAATAAAATTTGCAGAGCCATCATTTTTCTTTAGTCACCAACTGTAACCCTTGGCCAGAAAAACTAAGCGTATGCAACATTTATCAAATAATCGTGCCGAACACAAATTTTACAGTTGACATACTCTGAATGCTACAATGAGTAATGTATTTGCTTTTGATAACACCAATAGCTAGTTGAGGAATAAAAATAAAACACAATTAAATGGTCTTGGCATTCAACTGGCAAAATTGTTGCCGCAGTGGGTTTGTTCGGTGTAAAACAAGTGCATATTTCAGGTTTACCCACTTCAAATCAAGGTTGCCAAAACATGTTGTGAACTCCTTTGAGCATATTACAAATAACACGGTGGGGGAAAAATTCAGTTGTTTGCGCCTCCAGTTAGCGCCTTAAGAGGGCACTAATGGGGCGCAAAGCAACTAGCACCCGCGAAATTAACTAGACATTTTGCGGCGGCGCTAAACACTACCGCCACGATCTCCTGCGCCGGCAGATCGTGACGTCAGTCGAGCGTGCAACGCCCGGACCAGATATTGAGTGGCGCCTCCTGCCTTACCGCTAGCAACGACAGGTTGAGGGGAGCGTTTTGCAGTCAGAGAGGGACTGGGGGAGCGCTATTTCCTTTTTTTGTTGGTGACATTTTTGCACCACACATTCTGAGCAAGAGAGAGAGAGAGAGAGACAGACAGACTTCTGGAGAGATTCAACGCTGTGTGAAGGAGTTTTGGGTACTGAGCAGCACTTTGCAGGTTTATTTTGATTTGCCCTTCCTTGCATCACCAGCGCTCTGAGGTAGCGCCTCGCTCCTGGGACTTTGCGCCTTAAGACAGTTGTGTAGCGCCTGATTTAGCGCAACAATCACCTCCAGGGGCGATAAAAGCCAAGTTTGCCGTCGGAGGCGATAATTAGTGCCAGACGCTAAACTTTGCGCACGGCCGATAATGGCGCCCCACACGAGGCGATACTGAATTTTTCCCAACAGACACCACCCCCCCCCCCCCCCAACAATACTAAAACCCTATGCATGAAAATGATGATCTTGCATGATACATATACAAATATTCCATTTGCAGAGATACAATTCTTGAAGTGTATATATGGATAATTTCTTGCATTTTGTTTTCTGTAGTTTTGTATCTCAAATATTACACATCCATTCTTCTGGTGTGCCTCCTAAATCACTTCTCTACTGACCATCAATACTGAGTCACATCTGTGCAGTCAACTGAACAGCAGTGTAAATAATTGAAAGGGAAAGGTTAAAGGCCTCATCTTCTAGTAAGACAGACAGCACACAAAGCCCATAACTGATATTTAAACTCATTTTATTAATTTAAGTCATACCCTCAGATAGCTAGGTGTTCCACTTACGTGTATTTTGAACATGTTGGTCAGGGTTTTCTGCTTCTACTCACCAGTTTGAGATTTTCTGCCCATTAAAGTGAACGAGTAGAACATTACAGGCTGGCAAGCAGAAAACCCAGGCCATTCGTATGTTTTCTAATGTCCAAGATTACGCATTTCTATACCTTAGCTAGGACTCATTTAGAATACGGTATCCAGTTTTGGTCCCCTCACATGGTGGGTGATAGTAAGGCTTTGGAACAGGTTCAACGGAGAGCCACGAGAATGATTCCCAGCTTAAAACACCTTCGCAACCCAGATAGGCTTAAACTCAGGGGAGGTTTGATTGAAGTCTATAAAAAAAAAAGGACTAGATTGCGTGCACGCTGAAAAATTGTCAATGATGTAGTTTGGGGAGGACCAGGGGTCATGCGCATACATTTCGCAAGGGAATAGGTTAGATGCTACGCGGTGGTTCTTTTCCCAGCGAATAGCATAGACGACCTATGAACAAGTTGCTGGCTTGTGCGTAGAATGCTGATTAAATGTATTCCTTCAAGAGGGAGGTGGACCCGTTCCTGTCTGGGGCAGGGATTGAATTATACAAGAGGTATGTATCAAATAATGCAAGTCATGGTCAATGTGATGCTCTGGATTCATTTTGATCACCTAGAGATTGGAGAGGGGTTTTCCAGGTTTCTTTTTCCCCTAATTGAGTTTTTGATCTGTTTTTTCGCCTCTCGGAGGCGACTACGTGGCACCTAGTGTGTAAGGAGTCTCGACGTGATGCACAAGGCATTACAACTATATGCACCAGTTAGTCATTTCCTGTCCAACATTTTTTGTACAGCTCAGTTTCATGCACAGTACGGAGGGCCATATGTTCCCCTTTCATCTTTCCCCCTCAAATGCTCACAATCACATCCATTTAGCTACTGCATGTCTAGTGAGCATTAAAATTCATTGAAAGCAGTTCTAAACCAGTTTGAAGTATGAAGCAACACATGACTGTACACAAATATAGATTTGTATTTAACTGTGCACAGGGTAATCAGTGACACACATTAAGATCTACTACTCATCTTTTATTCCTCCTTGAAGCTGTTTCAGGCTAGAGACAGTACATAGTACAAAGAGGTTACTCACCAATTCTCTTCGAAGCTGAATGAAGAACTGCTTGCATTTAAATGATATTTTTACAATCTTCAACCTGTATGAAAGGAAACATTTAGTATTAGTAATATTTCAACCAATAATGCTTCAAGGAGCATCACTCCTTAAAAAAATTAAGTTAGAAAGAAAAAAGGTGCATTTATATAGCACCTTTCACAACCTCGGGATATTCCAAGGTGCTTCACAGCCAATTAATTACTTTTGAAATGCGGTCAATGTTGTAACGTAGGAACAGGAGGAAGCCAAAATTTGCAAGGTTCCACAAGTGACTGATTAAACTATTTTAGTTGTGTTGGTTGAAGGATAAAGGTTGGCCAAGACACCAGGAGAACTCTCCTGCTCTGCTTTGAATAGTGCCATAGGCAATTTCCCCTTTAATTTTTTTGGGTGTGCGGCCCATTCAAATTTCTGCACATGCGCACTTTTTCCCATTTTAAAGCCGGCAAGCGGCCTGCGCAGGAGCTCCAGACAGCCGCTCAGCTTAAAGGGATCATTGGCCATGGGATCTTTTACGTCCACCCGGGAGGCCAGACAGGAGCCTGAACTCATCTGAAAAATGGCAACTCCAACAGTTCAGCGTTCCCCCAGTGCTGCAATGTGGATCAGCCGAGGTATGTGCTCAACTCCTGGAGTGGAGCATGAACCCATGGCCTGCTGACTTAGAGGGGAGACTGCTACCACTGACAACTGTTGGACTAACTTAATTTTGAAAACTTTTAAAAACAAACTACTACTACAGGTAGACTACCCTTTATCCGGACTTCCGAAAACCGAAACCCTCTAAAAACCGAAGGTTTTTTCGGTCAGCGTAAGTCCAGCGTAAGTCGTGCGCACGACCCCCCGCCGGCCCCGACCCTCGCCGACTCCCCCGCCGGCCCCGACGACTTATGCTGAGCGTCAGCGTAAGTCGTGCGCACGACACCCCGCCGACCCCCCCCCCCGGCCCCGACCCCGACCGTAAGTCGGCGGGGGTGGGTCGGCGCCGGCGGGGGTCCGCGGGGGGGGGGGTCGGGGCCGGCGGTCGGGGCCCGCGGGGGTGTTGGCGGGGGGTCGTGCGCACGACTTACGCTGCGCGTCAGCATAAGTCGTGTGCACGACCCCCCGCCGACCCACCTTCCGAAATCCGAAATTCTCCGAAAACCGAAACACGGCTGGTCCCGAGGTTTTCGGATAAAGGATAGTCTACCTGTAATAGCTTCAAGGCCACCCTCAAAGCCTCCTTGAAAAAGTGCAACATCCCCACCGACACCTGGGAATCCCTGGCCCAAGACTGCACAAAGTGGAGGAGAAGCATCCGGGAAGGCGCCGAACACCTCGAGTCTCTTCGCCGGGAGCAAGTGGAAGCCAAGCGCAGGCAGCGCAAGGAGCGCACGTCAACCCAAGCACCCCACCCACTCGCCCCTTCAACCACCATCTGCCCCGCCTGTGACAGAGACTGTAGGTCCCGCATTGGACTAATCAGCCACCTGCGAGCTCATTTTTAATGTGGAAGCAAGTCATCCTCGGTTCCAAGGGACTGCCTAAGAGAAGACTACTAATATCAGAGCAGTTAAGGCAGAAATTACCAAGGGGATAAATGAATTAACCTACACAACTGAAATGACAAACACTGAAGTGCTTCGAGTTAATGATTAATTCATTAGTTCAGCTCCCTTACACATTGGTAATTCAGCCCAGCTTCACCCAATTATGTCATCAGCATAACTTTTTTGTTTTATCTAGCAGAAACAAACAAACTAAATCTGGATGTAATTGGAATTCTTTGCAATACGTGGAAAAGGGAATACACATTTTTTTTTTAAAGGTGCTTTTACCTCACAATCCGAGTTATGGGAGTGATCTGATCTCAACATTTCTCATTTAGATTTAGCTGCAAATGTAACAATCCCTTCGGGAGCCAATTGGTGTACATTCAACACAATTTTACTGTGCATGCGCAATGGATCCGATATTGGAAACGGACAACGCCTAGAATGGTGCACTGGGTGTGGAATCTGTAGCAGTGCAATTTAAATTAATTTAGGAAAGACACGCATACACAGTGGCAGCATGTAATGGCTAAATATTCATAATCAGTATCTGCATGCAGCAGACCCAAGAATGAAGATGGAGTCAGTTGTGTATATGCACATTTGCATCGTGATGTAGACGATGATGCACAGAATCAACTCAACATGTTTATTTGGCTGGGGGGGGGGGGAAGCTATTGGGTAGATGGCAAAACCCATGAGAGGGTTTATGCTGTAGCTGATTGACCCAGATTGTGTACATTTACATTTGTACACAATCTGGGTCATTTATATTTAAGAGTGCAGTTATTGGCGTGAAACCACAAGTCTGCAAATTAACATTTTCATATAACGAATGCAGTTTAACCTGCCTAAGCATGTCTGCAAATTATAATTAAATACATTTAAGTTGGACACTATAGTGGAAATATTGAAGAAAATGTTGTGGTTCAATACATTTCTATAATAATCTGTACAATGTTCTATAATTGAAATAAACATTCACAGGACTTCTTAAATGTATTAGTTAGATATTCTCACACTGAAAGAAAGACTTGCATTTATATAGTGCCTTTCATGACCACCGGACGTCCCAAAGCACTTAACAGCCAATTAAGTACTTTTGAAGTGTAGTCCCTGTTGTAATTTAGGAAACACGGCAGCCAATTTGCACACAGCAAGCTCCCACAAACAGCAACATGGTAACGGCCAGATCATCTGTTTTAGTGATGTTGACTGAGGGATAAATATTTGCCAGGACACCGGGGTCAACTCCCCTGCTCTTCTTTGAAATAGCGCCATGGGATCTTTTACGTCCACTCGAGCGCGCAGATGGGGCCTCGGTTTAACGTTTCATCCGAAAGGCGGCAGCATTCCCTCAGTGCTGCACTGGAGTGTCAGCCTAGTTTTTTGTGCTCAAGTCTCTGGAGGAAATGAATGCAAAATCCTATGGATGCCTACAAGGCCCTCTGCCTTAGTACATGTTTTTCTTTAAGACAGTCAGTCTAAGTAAGGCTGCATAACTTTAAGAACCAAGGAGGTTAGAAATGACATCTGCTCTAAATTTGCATTCGACTCCTTTTAACCTGTACCCATTTGCTCCAAAATCCTTGCATACCTAGTAGTGTTTAGAAGTTAATTTATAACCAGATTTTTTGCAACTGCACTGCTCATTTGCACTTAATGCCACAGGAATTATTTTATGATCCATATACTGTTGCTTAAATCACTAACTCAATTACAGGGTGATGTCTAGTAGTTTCCAGAATGGATCATAGAAGTCAAAGTATCAATGGCTGCTGAATAAGCAAGAAATCTCTGATTATAGCACAAGAAATTGGAATATAATAAAGGGTTAAAACTGTGAATAAGCAAATTAACAAAGCTTAAACCCTGAAAAAGCCAATGCACTATGCAGATTTATGTGGTTCATATGCCAAATGCATATATATTGGGATGAAGGACTGTAAACATGCAGTTTACTTGACCATATAGCAGGCACTAAAGCCAGTGTCATGAAAGATCAAGCTAAAACAGAATTATTCGAGTTTATTCTTGAGAGGTTAACAAAAGTCATGTGGCACAGAGGAACTATAACCAAATCGAAAGCTAAAGTTTTTTTTAAGGTGGAACTTTATCCAATTTACATAAATGACAAATGCGTTATACACAATGGCCCAAAATTTGCTGTAACTGGTCAACGAACGGCGGCTGTTGCTAGTCATGCCCGTGCCAGTTGATATTTTGCGTGGCACGTTCCCGACAGCGCAAGATGGAAACGGATGGAAAGGGCAAGCAACTGTATATCACCTTAAACAATCAGACTGAAAGATTGTGAAATTAACAGCGCAAGGGCCGAGAAGGAAGTGTATATTAGAGTGGGTGAATTCAATGTCAAATCAGCGACAGAACAAGAAATTGAGGGAAAGAAAGACTGGATTAAGAGAGAGAAAAGACCGAAAGAAAAAATAAAATAAATTATATAATTTTAAAAAAACAATTAAAACTTGAAGGAATGAGGCTCCACACTTGTTCTAGTTAATTTTCAGCGCCAGAGGTGTCGACTGGCAGCAATTAACACCTATCACATCATTAAAAGGGTACTTAAAACTTGAAATGACTAGACTTAACGTTGTGGCGAGTTTACTTCGTATCTACTGTGCAAGTACAGGAACTTCACACCGATCAGTGCATTTGAATGGGAGCCAGACAGCAAGATGCTGTTTTCATGTAACGGCGCATCTCCAACAGCAACTTTGATTTCTGCGTTTAATCACGCATCTGTCCTCGCCGTTATTTTGACAGCAAATTTTGGGCCATTAGTTTCTATCCTTATAAATTTCTCCAAACACAGCACATGCGCAAAGATTATCCGCCATCAATTCAATGTCCATCAAAAGATAGGCAATGACTCTCCTCCCCTCAGACACGCCCTGATTCCCACTTAAATTTCTGACTCAGCTGTGGTCAGGTTTCCCAACATTTCAGTTTTCAAAACCCCAATTCAGAGGCACATTGCCAAGGTTTCATTCATAATACTCCCACTGTACACATGCAAAGTCACGCTGAAGATATATTTACCACATTGATGTGTATACCTGAACTCCCGTCCTCCCCGCGTCAGAATCTTACTAGTTCGGGGATTCTGTCTACGCCTCTTAATGTGTTTCGCTCAAAACCCCCCACCCCCCCGGAATTATCCAGTAGAGCAAATTAACCAAATTTTAATAGCAGCACACCAAAACACGACAAACACCAAAAATGCACAGTACAAGCTGCACAACATAAAGTTAAGTCATTTTGCAAAATATGGACTGTGGCTTGCTTCTTTCTGACAGCACATTTCTCTGCACTAAATACAATTAACAGTTTTGTAGAGAAAAGCTCCATATGAACAACTGGCTCATTCGTCAACAACTTCCTGGCAACTGCACATACAATATTTGGACGTCGAAGCTGGTGGAGGCTAGTTTCTAAACCTATCCTTGCTCGCTGAATCTTCTTGTTTGGGCTTCTTCCCCGACTCCCACAAGCAGCAGCATGCTCCTGCACAGCATTAAGAATTTGTGTGGTCACCAATTCGAACATCAGGATTTCCTCACCGATTCAAAAACTCAAGTCTGCTTGGCAGCCGCAACAGCATACTTAAGCATTCACTGCTTCAGAGACGGCTCTGGTGCCTGTGTGGAATCCTTGACCGTCAGTCCATGCTGTTGCTTCCGCTGCTCATAGGAAAGCTTGCAGTGCCAACAGCAGTTGGTGATGAATTCTGCTTTTGGACGCAGGCATTCCACGTGAATGCCACCGTTGTCAACCATTAAGGCAACTTTTCTGCCTTGGGATGCTAGGCTTTGTTCAAAGTGACATTCTGGAAAAGCAGCCTTTTAGTTGTTTCTGCACGTTACAAAATGTCTTAACATCCTGAAAACATCAGTGGGGGAGGGCGGAAGCCTGGAATTCCCAATGACTCGCAGCTTTCCTCTCCCCTGATCATGCTCGCACATACCAATATTGCTAATTCACTTTAGTGTTTTTTCAACCCCCCCCCCCCCCATCTGAACAATTTGGGTGATGCAAACTATCATTCAGCTTGGATGCAGCATGTAAAAAAAGGCCAGTAACCTTGGTATTAAATAGGTCTTCCAAATGATGTGATAAATATCAGGAATTTTATTGCACACCCGCGTTGATCCTTTCTCTGGGAATGTCGGGCTTGCTTTCCATCGTGTGGAGCTGGACATGACTACAGGTCAGTTTTGAAAGTGGCTGATCCACGATGCAAAAAAAAAAAAAACAGGGTTGGTTCCAAATTCTTCAGCAAATTCATTCCTCCGTGAGACAAGCCATGAAAGGTTAGCTGCTCTGTTGATTATGGGTTTCAAATTCAAATTAAGCAACAGATTCTGCTCGTCGGGGTTCATTTGCAGTGGGAATTCAAGCTCAAATTAAAACATTTTAATTGAGAGGCATCAATTAAGTAATAAATTTTGAAAGCGTGTTCATTAATGGATGACATTTATGTGCTATTTCAATCAAAACAAGAGTAGACTGCATTTCCTTTCACGGCCCTTGCCCCAAAATGGACAACTTCACATTTCTCTATATTGAACTGCATCTGTCCAGATCACCCTGTAATCTCCTGCCTTCTCCCTCAGTTTGCTGCAACTTCTAATTTTGTATCAGTAAACATCAATACATTATTCCTCTTCTGCTCACTTCCAAATCATTATATGAGCTGGTAAATCTCCCGTGGCGTTCCACACAGTGCCGAGAATACGGTCCCACTCAGCAGTTTGTTGTCTGCATGATGCTGCTATCAGTCTCTGCTCTTCTCCACTTGCTTCCCTCTTCCTTTCTTTAAAAAGGTGGGAAGTGGTCAATGGCATGGCAGGGAAAAGAACCGCTGACAGCTGCAGGTTGCATTCGACAGTGGTGCGGTGCAAGTAAAATATGCATATCAGCAGCTCCTGTTCTCCCCTCATCACTCGCGCTTCCTCCCAACCCCTTGCTCCCATACGACTGCTACCCCTTTACCCCCTTCCCTTACTACTTCATTGCTTCCCCCTTTGAACTATCCTGTTAAGCCAGTTATCCTCCAAATCCCATCATTCCGTTGTCACTCACTTCACCTGTAATGCTCCACCCACCGGCTGGCCGCTCCCACTCATTTCCCCACAAGGGCTGCTAGCGAGAAGCCTCCCAACCCGGTTTTCCACGTCTCTTCCCATTCATTTCCTCAGAGGTTTTGTTTGCTTTCAAAATTCAATTTACAGTGTCTCACTGTCAATAATTAAAATGCTTACATGTTCTGCCAATAAAAAAAACAGATGAGACAATTACAGGCTTCTTTTTTTTTTTTAAAAAAGGAACTAAAATTAGGATGAGGATATTTTAGGAACATAGGAACAGGAATAGGCCATTCAGCCCTTGAGCCTGCTGCGCTATTCATTTAGATCATGGCTGATCTGTATCTCAACTTCATTTACATCCATATCCCTTGATACCCTTACCTTACAGAAATCAATCTCAGTTTTGAAAGGTCCAATTGTTTCAGCATCCACTGCCTTTTTCAGGAAAGAATTCCAGATTGACTACTCTGTGAAAGTGCTTCCTGACTTCACTCCTAAATGGCTTAGCCTTAACTTTAAGATTGTCCCCTCGTTCTTGATTCTGCCACCAAAGGAAATAATTTCTCTGTATGTACACTAGCGAATCCTTTTAACATTTTAAACACCTCGATCAGTTCACCCCTCATTCTTCTATACTCATGGGAATAAAATCCAAGTTTTTGCAACCGGTCCTCATAATTTAATCCTTGAAGCCCAGGTATCATTCTGGTGAACCTGCGCTGCACCCCCGCCAAGGCCAATATATCCTTCCTGAGGTGCGGGGCCCAAAACTGAACGCAGTATTCCAGAGAGGGTCTAACCAAGGCTCTAGACAACTGAAGCATAGCTTCCTTCCCGTTGTACTCCAACTCGAGAGAAAGGCCAACATTCCATTAGCCTTTTCGATTGCTTTTTGTACCTGGCTACCGTTTAGAAAATATTCCAAATTATCTTTTAGGTCCAAAGTGGATGGCCTCACACTTGCCCACATTGAACTCCATTTGCCATAATGTTGCCAACTCACTTAATCGGTCTATGACCCGTTGCAACTTCCTGCTCCCACCTGCACTACTTACCGTCCGTCCTAGCTTAGTGTCATCTGCAAACTTGGGTATACAACTCTACACCTCTTCATCCAAGTCATTCATAAATATGGTGAAAAGTTGAGGCCCCAGAACAGATTCATGAGGAACACCACTTGTCATATTCTGCTAATCAGAGTTCATACTCTTTATCTGCACTCAGTCCCCTACCTCCCAACCAATTTTCAACCCAAGTCAAAAAGCTACCTCCAATTCAGTATGTCCTCATTTTAATAATCTTGTGTGGAACCTTATCAAATGCCTTCTGGAAGTCCATATAGAGAACGTCCAGAGACACTCCCTTGTCTACCTCGTTAGCGACCTCCTCAAAAAATTCAATTAGATTAGTCAGATACGACGTACCTTTAACAAAGCCACGCTGGCGCTCTCTTCTGATCAGCTCATATTTGTTCAAGTGCTCAGTCACTCTATCCCTAATGACAGATTCTAGTAGCTTCCCCACAACTGATGTTAAACTGACAGGCTTGTAGTACAGGAAACTTTGTGTTATCCGGAGGCTAACTGTCTGGAATGCTCGAGCCACCGGCAAAAATCAGGAGCCGTTTGTTAAGTTTTTTTTCTTCTCGTTGCTTTTTTCCTCAACAGTCAAGCTCTGCTGAAGCTGTTGCTAAGCTACAGAGACGCTATGACTGTTTAGAAGCTGTTGCAGGATTTGTTGACAGATACGGAGCTCAAAAGCTTCCGTATCTTTCAACATTAGCGCTGGAGTGTCCGGCAGTTTTGAGGGAACGGCAACAGCTCGGTCCCGTATAGCACAAAGTTTCCTGTACCTGGTTTCTCTCTCCCACCCTCTTTAAATAATGGGAGTGACATAAGCAATTTTCCAGTCTAACGGCACAATTCCTGAATCGAGAGCGCTTTGAATGATTACAACTGACGCTTTTGCAATTTCCTCGCCTACTTCTTTTAACATCCTAGGGTGGAAACCATCAGGTTCTGGAGATTTATCTACCTCAAGTCTCATTATTTTCTCCATTACCATTAAAAAAAAACTTGTATTGAATTCATTAAGATCCTCCCTTGATTTATTTTCAGTTTTGCTTCTATCACTATTTTATCCCATTTGAGAACAGATACAAAGCATTTGGTTTAATAAATCAGTCATGACCTTATATCAACCGCATGCATCTTTATGGGCACACATCTTTCCAGAGCCACTTTCTTTCACAATAATACATTTACAAAAACTTTTACTATTAGCCTTTATTTTGTTGCCTTTTTTTTTCTCTTCAAATTCCCTTGTAGTAGCTCTCAATATTTTCTTTGTCCCTCTTTTCTATATTTCTACCAGTCCTTCAGATTACCACTTTTCTTGGCATTTGTCTAAGTCACATCATTTCGTTTTATACTGCGACTTACCACAAATGCTGACCATGATTGCTTGACTGTACAAGTGGAATTTTTGCTCTTTAGGGGTATGTATTGGTCGCGTATTGTAATAAATACTTATCTGAATGCCTCCCACTGTTTTTCTGTAGGTTTACCTGTTGACCTCAGCCAGTTTAATGTGTGCAACTTACAACGTATTGTTCAAAGTCAGCCATAATCAAGTTTAAAACATTAGTTTGTTGGGATCTTTCTCCTTCTCAAACTCCCATCATGTTATGGTAATTGTTTTGCAAAATGCTCCCTTACTGTCACAGTAATTTATTTATTCTGGCTCGTTACTCATTACTAAATCTAGTATGGCCTTGTCAGTTCAAAAGTGTAATGTTGCAGAAAGCTGTCGTGGATACTCCCTAGAAATTCATTGCCTTTACAACTTAAGCTGATCGATGCAAAACAGCTCATGTTAAAAGTAAAATCTCCCATCTAGCCACTTTATCTTTTGTTATATGCTTCTCCGATCTCCATATTTATACATCCCACTACTGTTATCAGGTTGTCTGTGGACAACTCCCAAGAGTCTTGAATCCCTTGCTGTTTCTTTTTAATTCTACCCGGTGTTTCCACTGCCCGCTCGCCCTTACTGATATACTTTCTTTTAACAGCTGTACTTTTGTTGTCTAGCAATATTGCAACTACTGCCGTTTCCCCCAGTTCCCAGTCTTTTCTCAAGACCTTATAACTTGGATTATTAAGCTCCTATTCATGCCTAGCTTGTAGCCAGGTCTCTGCAATGGCTACATCATCATGCCCTCATACCCTTTGAGCTGAATTTGTGCTTCTAATTCACTGGTTTTATTCTTTATGCTACATGCAGTTGTATATGATTAATATCATGTCTATTATTAATTCCTATATTATCTGAACTTTTTTTTCCATTTTTCTTTTTGCACTCATCTTTCGGTTATCAGTTTTACCATTATTTCTAGCCGAACCCTCCATCTTCTCCCCCTCCCCCCCCCACTTATTGTTTTCAAGTTCTACCTATAGCCCTATTTATCTTTTCAGTCAAGACCATGGTCGCAGCATGGTTCAGGTGCAGCCGTCCCAGCACCGATGCCAACGTCCCAAGAAATGAAGCCCCTCTTTCCCACACCAGTCTTTCAACCACCTTCCTGATCTGTTTATCCCTATGGCAATTTGCACGTGGCTCAGGTAATAATCCTGAGATTACTACCGTCGAGGTCCTGCTTTTTAATTTAGCTCCTGATATTCTCTCAGCAGAACCTCCTCCCTGTACTTTCCTATGTTGTTGGTTCCAACATGGGACAACGTCAGAAATTTTAGATTAAGTATCTTTCTAAAGCTTATAGAACACAAAAAGAGTGTGCAATAATCTATTGTTTTACTCGCATACACCAGTATAAAATAGTCTGGGTTAAAAAGCAGTCAACAGAATTTTTTAAAAACCAACTCATCAGAAACTGCTCAAAGCTAAAGAAAAATACTCCAACAATTCAGCTGACTGAATGGTACCGATGCATCCTGGGAAACTGGGTGCACTGCACATGCTCAGGCTGCACAATGTGAATTCAAGCAACAGCACCACTGTTTTAGATTAAAAGATCATGTTCAAGCCCAGGCTTTTGGAAGAGGTTCAGTATTCAAGTAAAAACTTAATGAAGGCATTAAAAAGACACAAAAGACAATTCAACAGATAGTTAATTATTGTGAAACATAATTTACTGATCGTTTTATTTTTGTTTCGACCCTTATTTTGGAACACAGAAATTGCAGTTACGGAGAAAAATGTCAAGATCTTGCTAAATTCCCTCTTGTATCATATGCCTGATTTTTTTTAATTTTTTTTAAACTAGCCTCAGAAAGCACTTCATCAAGCACTTCCTGAAAATGCAGACACCACATCTATCCATTCACTTCAAAAAAAAAACCCTCAAGTGTATCAAACGTGACCTGCCTTTAACAAATCTATGCTGGCTGCCCTTGATTAACCTGCACATTTCTAAATTCTCACTTATTTTATCTGAATTTATGGATTTGAACGAGTTTGCCCACAAGCAACATCGGACTAACTGTAACTATAAGTTACCTAGTTTATCCATCTCTCCTTTCTTGAACAAAGGGGTTACCATTGGCTACTACCGATCCCAGTGGAACAATCTGCCTATTTAAGGAGATTGAAAGAATGGCCCTCTGCTATTTCCTCTCTAACGTCTTTAATTCTAGGGTGTATACCTTCTGGGCAAGGCGCCTAATCCAGCTCGGGTTCTGCTCATTTTTTTCCAAAACAATTTCTTTTCAAAAATCTTACATTGATTCTTCTTCTGCTGGTCATTATTCTCTTCCTAGTATATTTTCTATTTCAAAAAAGGGTCCCACGATAATTAGTCAGTAACAGTCAAAATATCTCTCGCTTCTTCACACTATGTCCTAAAAATATCTGACTGCTGCAAAAGTTCACAAAGTCGGTTTTAAATCACACTGTACAGATCATGGCGATACATCATCTTGGCAAGGCAGCTGAAGATGTACATCATAACCTTTCATCAACTTCAATGGCATCTATTAATCTTTCATCTGTACCATCCTGCCTTTACCACATGAAGTATATTGATGGCTTAATGGAGTCAAGAGCTTAACAAAAAAGGCTTGGCAGTGAATTTATGGTAGCAGTTCCAGTGACAGTTTTCACCCTCAATTTACATCAGAATTACTTGAAAGAATGACTTGCCTTTTAACACCTTGTCCATTGTCTGTTACCCTATATAAATATGGGACTCCTTATTCAGAAGCAAAAATGGCTCAGCTTTTGCACAATAAAGTTGGATTCCTGCCATGAATGATGCCGACTTTATAGCACTACACAAATAGGGTGCGATTTTACCAGCCCTGAGGAGGTGGATTTGGAGGCGTGTCAGCTGGTAAAAATCGGAAAAAATGACCTCAGACACCCGCCTCCACCCCCAAGAGTGTCTGTTCGGCTGCTTCCAAATTGACCTGACTCCAACTGGTGGGACAGGTAGTTAAGGCAGTTAAGAGCCTGTTAACTGCCCTGATAATCCTATTTTGACAGAGGTTTCCCATTTTCCTGCCTCTGGCTCCTGTTTCCCGTCTTGTCAGAAACAGTCCTGCTGCAAGGAGACGAGTTGGTGGAGGACATGATCTGTAGTGATTATTGGTGCAGAGCTTTAAAAGCACTCCTACAACATGGCTGACATTCAAATGCAACAACTTTGTTGTTGGAGGTTTGAGATAAGATTTTGCCAATCTACTGACCTTGTGACTGGTCAAGCTGACACACATCTGCTGTTTGAACTGATTGGAATAATTTCAGGCCACTGAGTGTGCGCTGGCAAGTTTCTTGCCTCAACTGAAATCTATAACGACAGGATGGGAACCATTTACATCCTCTCATCCTGGTCGTCAGATTCGGAGGAAGAGCAGCGCTGCAGGATGAACAAGTGGCTCAGCAAACAGCCTCTTTGGAGGAAGATGAAGAGGATGAGGAGTGACACCTTGCGGAGTCGGATGTGGCCAATCCAGCAGCAGACGACCACATTGCTGGCCGTCAAACAAGGGATGCATCATCCATGCCAGATTTGCGCAATCTTGCGCTTCAACCACAGGTGGCTGGCACATGGAGATGAATATAAGTCCGACATTCTCAGAACCCCAGGCATTATCTGTCCAATAAACGGTGGTTTGCACTCAGTGTCACCACCAACATTCTACATGGAAATCGCCCTGAGCCCTCACTCTTGAACTTCCATTTCCCAGAACACAGAGGCAACACTTTAGGTGATCTCAGTAGATCATTAAACCTTTTTCCACACTGAACCCAAGTGCGTCTGCACACAGACCTCGAGCTCACCTCAGCAATTTGCAGCCAAGCTGCCTTGGTTTGCTGAGGAGGCCTCCTCCTTCCGTTTCCAGGGAAGAAGAGCTCCTGACACCCTCTAACTCCCTCATGGAGAGCCCTCATTGAACCTGGGTGCAGCCTTAGTTATTGGGGCTGCCGTTCCTGCAGCAGCCAACACCTTTAAGAGAAAAAAGCATTAATATCACTAAGCCAATGACACGAACAAATCTGGCATCTTTTTCATTTCATAGTCAATTATAAATTGAGATATACAAAAAAAAAAAAAATCTTTCTGCAAAAACATTACCAGCAATTTCATTCGTTAAATTTTGTTCAGAAGACGCCGTCAACTCCCCTTTCTATATGCTACAGCACCAAACCATCACATTGACATTTTTCCCAAAGGGGACATGGCCCCTTTAAATTTTCTTTCAAACAACGCGTCATTAGACGCAAGAAACGGACAGCCTCCAAGCGATTGCCTGGAGGGACCCGCACACTGGCCGTAACGAGGCTAATCAATGCAAAATGGTTGTTTCTGGGAGGCGGCTGCTGGGAGCAGGTCGGAAAGCCTCCGAGCAGCGGACCCGCACTCAAGACGCCTCCATTAGTAAAATCGCGGCCATAATCTCCACTTTCTTTCCCCTGCCCCCAACCCACCCATTAGGCAACAGGATACAGTGCCAGGAACATTGAATAGTCCAAGTCCACTACCAACAGGTACAAACCTACAACACTGCTAGCTTATTTGGATTTGGTTCTAAATCACATCACTGCAATCCTGGTCTTATATAGCAAACAAAGGAATTTCATAGGTGTTACATAATCATTACCAATGCTGCACAGTTCAGTATCAACCCGCATGGGGCGGTAGGAAAGCTAGTCTCAGGTGACCTTTGACCCAAAATGCATTTTAAAACACCTTACCCTATTCATGGAAAACAATGGGGTGAGTTTTGGACTGTGACACTGCACGTCATTTTACCACCCAGACTCAAACTGTAGCCCCGATAACAAGTATCAAGTGTAGCATTTTTTTTTTTTTTTTTTATAAATTGTGCACACCTCCCGATTACAAAACCTTACTTGCTGCTATCACATTTTTGTCGCACTGTGTCAGCTTTTTATATTATAAATTCCTAAGTCTACATTTATAATGGAAATTGCCTAGGTCAACATCATTCTGTAAATCAACTCTTCCACCAGTAATGGCACTGCGGCACCTCAGTATTTCCCGGCAACTCAGGCTGTATTGCGGAGAAATTCCTATGCTCCAACCCACTACCTCTGCTTTCCAAACTGCTGCAAGTTTTGAACTCTAAATATAGGATTAGATAAAATCAAACTTATTATTATAAAGCAAGGGCAGAATGTCGAATTTTAAAATGGGGACTGAATTACATAGAAACATAGAAGATAGGAGCAGGAGTAGGCCATTTGGCCCTTCGAGCCTGCTCCGCCATTCAACGAGATCATGGCTGATCATCCAAACCCTAGCACCCGGTCCCTACACCGACAGCCATCCCACCCAAGCCCTAACACCCGGTCCCTGCACCGACAGCCATCCCACCCAAACCCTAACACCCGGTCCCTGCACCGACAGCCATCCCACCCAAGCCCTAGCACCCGGTCCCTGCACCGACAGCCATCCCACCCAAGCCCTAGCACCCGGTCCCTACACCGACAGCCATCCCACCCAAACCCTAGCACCCGGTCCCTGCACCAACAGCCATCCCACCCAAACCCTAACACCCGGTCCCTGCACCGACAGCCATCCCACCCAAGCCCTAGCACCCGGTCCCTGCACCGACAGCCATCCCACCCAAGCCCTAGCACCCGGTCCCTACACCGACAGCCATCCCACCCAAACCCTAGCACCCGGTCCCTGCACCGACAGCCATCCCACCCAAGCCCTAACACCCGGTCCCTGCACCGACAGCCATCCCACCCAAGCCCTCTGCAACCTGGTCCAATGATCCCCCATCCTTTAATCTCACTTGACCTGACCTTGACTGCTACGTGCAATTCCACATGTCATCAGCTAGTATAGAATAAAAACAAAAGTACAGAAGAAAGGCTATACGCTTCCCAATGACCCATCGCAAGCCGCACGGTCAATGTTGATCTCAGTCTTACTCTTCGGTGAGGTGAATTAATCACTGGTACTTCTAGAAAAACCCCTCTCTGACCCTCAACACTGATTGGGCAAATAGGATGACAATTTACATTATTTAACTCTACAGGTTGCATTCTACAGATTACATTCACAATGCCCAGTCTCCCTCATAGCATTTGATCATCTAGAACTACACTTATTCATCTCAGCGTCAATTCCTTCCTTAACCAGGTATTTTTTCAAGTCTTTTTTTTTATAAAAAGGAGTTAACCAGATTACAATTACTTTTGATATTATTTTACATTTCATATTTAAATACCAAAAAATATGCAGTCTTCTGCAATCAGCCTAATAATCAACTTATCCATATCTTTTAGTATTTTGAACACCGTGTGCCTTTCCTTCCAACTTATAAATTTAAATCCCAGAATAATTCTGGCCATTCTCCTCTGAACCTTCTCCATTGCAATGCAATTGGATTGTTAGCAGAATTGCACACAGTAGTCCAGATATGGCCGTACCAGTTATTCAAGGTTATAGCTATTTTTACCTAAAGTTAAAAAAAATCCAAAATATACTTCAGTACTTAACTGACCTAGTTGATACTTCTGATAGAAGAATATGTTAAGGGGATTAGTTGATAACCGCACGGAGTCTCTTTACACTTCTGAACATCTATCCATTGCATTTTACACCTTTCTGTATGAAAGTCTCTTACGTTGTATTCCACCACTGTAAATTCCATTTGGCATTCCTTCGCTTACCTCATCTACTGAATTTTTGTAGAGATTCCATTGAATTCCAGTTACCTGACAACATACCCGGTGTCAAAGCTGATATTAAAAGTACTCTCTTCCATATCATTCTATATAATGCAAGTACTGTAGCAAGGGGATGAATAGTGGAAATTCATTAGCGAATATCTTTTCCCTCTACACCACCTCTCAGACTACTGCCCATTCACCATTTCCTTTCTACTGCCAAACCAATTTTCAATCCTGCTAACGTGCCATCAAATTCACGGCAATTTTTCTTCATAAGCTTCAGTTGGAAAATCTCATTAAACGCCTGATGAAAATCCATGTAATCTGATCCATTGAATAGCCTTCATCCTCCAATGTAATTATTGCTCAAAAAGATATTAGGTCATCATTGACTGAAGTAAGCATTCAGACTTTATTGTAAACAGACACAAAGCCAGGTTATTATAAAACCTTAATAAGCCAGTGAGAATATTTTTAAAAAGGTACAAGTGGCAACTGTTTTCAGGAAAGTAGTTTCATTTACACCAAAATGTAAAAACAACTGAGAATACAAGTTTTTTCCAACCTACTTTATTATTCAGCAAAACTTTTATACAAGTTACAACAGCTACCAAGACTCTTATTAAGCAAATTAGGGCCTTCCAGTACAAATCTTAACATTTTAGCTGGTCTTTCAAAACCACCATTTAGTCAACTGGAAGAACTGACATCTTGGAAACTGCAATCTCATCTTGCACCGAATTCATAACTTCACCAATTACTTATTTGCCACTCAAAGGCCTGAAGAGCTACTACACAGTACAAATTGAACAGAGATTTTCTGAATTGGGATACTGTTTTCTTGTCCCTTCTCCTCTTGGACTTTCATTTTTCTTGGATTTGGGGGAATGGAGGATGAAGAGCACAGATCAGCTTTAAATGTAATGTATTTTAATACTTGATGGGTTATGTTGCTGCCTGCCGACAAAAGCAGCAGCAGCTGAATACTCGCTTGCCCAGCAACAACGTTTTACAAGACTCTTTAGAAATTTATTTTTTGAACTTTAAACAATCCATTGTAATTTGCATACAATAGGTAAAAGATGTGAAGACTAAGGTAACATGCTAAATTGATCACTGATTCAGCTGCCCACAGATTTAAAAACAGTGGGCAAGTCCAATTTTTGGGTGGCAATCATTATGCTGTTCTGACACGCGGTGGGATGGAATGCATTATGCCCAGAAGGAAAGGCGTCACACTGACATATCATTAATAGGATGACAATATACTTAAGAGATCAAGCCTCAAGACATATCAGGAAAACAAAGAGTTCAACATAAAACTAATAACTTGAGCTACATAATAATGAAAAGGCTTCCAAAATCCCCAGGCAATTCATGGCTCTTATATTTGCAACAGAACAAATGAAACAAAGCAAGTGCAGTTAAGCTGAAAGGATATTATAAAAGTGAATGCACTATTTGTAATAAGATGTCATAAGTATACTGTCGTTGACTTAAGCTTATATTCAAGTACAGTACATGTTTAATCTTGAAATGATAATCGAGGCACTGCTGACTTCACATTAACAAACGTAAAAGATTTTAAAATTAACCTTTCTAAAAAGATCAAAAATGCTCACATAGCATATCAAGCCACCTTATAAAATTTCAGGAAAGCATTATAAAATAGACAAACATCTTTTCTTAAAAGTATTTTATGGTCATAAAGAAGTTGGAAAGAACTGCGTAAGAATAGTCTAGTAAAGTGTTCTGGAAGTACACTCTCAGGTTTTCTTTTACTGCCCATTATCTAGGTACACGATACAGTGCCCAGGGGATGTAACAATAAGACTCTTTGTTGTTGTGTAAAGCACATCTTGTGTCCACAGGAGTTTCTCCTCATCTTTCAGAAGGTGGACTGATATAAATACTATAGAGAGATAAAACCAACTAAGCCAAAAAACTAGTTTACTTTATACAGGGCTGAAGTTTTTTTCCCATTGAAATTCAGTCTATTCCAGATCACTCCTTGTAATACAGAAAACAACATATGCCACTCTACTACTGTTCATGGGTTTGATTCAATTTTCCCACAGGATGTGGGTGTCACTGGCAAGGTTAGCATTTATTGCCCATCCCGAATTGCCCTTGAACAACTGAGTGACTGGCTAGGCCATTTCAGAGGGCAGTTCAGAGTCAACCACATCACTGTGGGTCTGGAGTCACATATAGGCCAGACCGCATAAGGACAGCAGATTTCCTTCCCTCAAGGACATTAGTGAACCAGATGGGTTTTTACGACAATCCGGTAGTTTCATGGTCACCATTACTGATGCTAGCTGTTTATTCCAGATTTATTTAATTAATTGAATTTAAATTCCACAGCTGCCGTGGTGGGATTTGAACTCACAGCTCTGGATCATTAGTCCAGGCCTCTGGATTACCAGGAACATAACCACTACGCTACAGACTAGCAATCACTGAAACTAGATGACATGAAACTTAGGAAGCGAGTACACTCCCTGTCGGATTGCTCCCCACTTAGGCTTCAGACTGACTGACTTTCTTTCCAGCTAGAGGGGAAGCCAAAAACTTCCAGCTCGGTTAGGAATGAGCTCATTGCACTACCGAGTAAAACCAGCATTTCAAAAGAATTCGCTTCTCCATCCCCTCCTCCCCCAACAGAAGCTACATCACCTGACCAGCTAGGATTCATGCTGAGCTCAATGTATTAATAACCCCATTGTCTTAAACTAATATGGTACGCGAGAAACAATTCAGTTAGCCGCTGCTTCTGGATTCAGCTAATCGATCTAATCCTTGTAGGGATTTAACCCCTCATGCACCAAATTTAAGTCACCATCTTAATATAAGTTAACCCAAAATCCCTCTTAAGCCAAATAGGCAAAAAGCTCTAAATGTGACCAGTGTGTTGAACAGGTGCATCTGGCGCACCCATTCTGTTTTCAGGAGTTATGTACAAGCATTTTAGCCTTTCAGCACAAATCTTTATGAAGAGAGAGAGCCAAGGATCACAAGCATTCTAAAATTGTTCTTTATGACATAGCCACCCCAGACACGTTTATAAAGGGCTCCAAACCAATAAATACCTAGTTACAGACATTATATACAAGGGTGCTAATTGAGGAGAAGTGCCCAATCTACAAAGTGCTGGCAGTCATCATGAGCAAGTTGATGAATACAGGCAAGGTTCCACTAGACAGGAAATAAAGCAACAAAAAACCCATGACTATGCCAGTTCTGAATTATAATTCCACGGGATGACAGTAATGTTTGAGGGCAACAGCAGCAGGTAGTTTTTGGAAGATGTAACAGATTAAATATATAACATAGTCATTTCTCCAAGGATGATAAAATCCCTGGTAGATCAATTGAATATCCAGTGGATTGTCTTTATTGGCAGGACTGTGACGAAATGTATATTGTGACCACAGTTAGGCAGCATCTTAGAGGAAGACATGGCACACTTCAGTTTTATAACTATTTGCGCTAAAAGTGGTAAAATGGGTGGTCATCAATCAACAGCCTATCGTTACACTAAATATACACCGGTCCCGTAGAGACAGCGACAGCAGTCTCCGCCAAGTTTGCTCAAAGACTTTTACTAATAACATTTGATTTGTCCAGCATTTAAGGCATAAACATCCTGCCCGCTGTAATAAGAGAATTGAGACGGCAGGCCCCAAGAAGCCACCGCCCAAGGCCAATTCAATATGGTCCGAGGAAGAGAATGACACGTTACGACAACTAGGGAGAGAATTTACAGGCACTTGGAATATCAATGTACTTACAGCCAACAAATTAGGCACAAAGTCAAACAAGCGGGTATCCAATAATTGGAAAACCTTCAAGCCAGAGTTGTCTCAGGTCTGTAAAAGTCACTGCTGAGAACGAAGGAACAGAACCAAAATTCTTTGAGGCTTTGGTAGAGGGCGCTAAAGAACCAATTTGCAATGTTGATATGGGTACCTATCAAGACACTATAGCCCAGATTTTGTGCTCCCAATGTTGGAAGCCTTCAGAAAGGCCCTACAAGTTCCAGGCTTCTGCCATGTGCGAAAACCCGGAACTTGCGATCTATCAAGGTTCGCCTCGACGGATTATCCGCACCCACTCAAAATTCACTTTCGCTGGTGCAGAGTTGGGCTATTTGCTTCTGAACCGCCTGCGTCCCTGGGATCCAGGGTCCTTTACGCATGTGTACGCCTGCAGGCCCGAGATCCGAGATCTCCGAAGCCCGGGACCCTGAAGGTAAGTGCGGATTCGGGTCGGAGGTGTACTCCAACCCGATAAAAACATTCCGACCCAGTCAAAGGAGGAAGTGAATTCAGGCAAATGTATAACCTCCATAATGATGTAGAAGGTTTAACTCTGTATTGGTGGGGGGGGGGGGGGGGGGGATGAGAAAGGAAAAGCTCTAGGAAAGAATCTTTTGGGAATCATTATGGAACATCCATTAGATCTATCGATAGGCACAGGCCTTATACATCGAAAAGCTGCAGGAAGATCAAAGTACACCCTTTTTACTCAGAGGGTTGTGAATCTTTGGCATTCTCTACCCCAAAGGGCTGTGGATGCTGAATCATTGAGTATATTCAAGGCTGAGAGAGATAGATTTTTGGACTCTAGGGGAATCAAAGGATATGGGGATCAGGCAGGAAGGTGGAGTTGAGGCTGAAGATCAGCCATGATCTTACTGAATGGCGGAGCAGGCTCGAAGGGCCGTATGGCCGACTCCTGCTCCTAATTCTTATGTTCTTGTATCAATACTAGTACATGCAAACATTATGCAGCTAAGGCAGCATTTAGGAGGAATTGAGTATTACGTTAAGAAAGATTGGAAAAGGCTCTCATAACAATTAATGGGAACTCCCTCGGAAATTAATTGCCTGCTTAGTTTGGCAGAATTACAAGAACATCTCTGGTGTAAAGCGTTGACTGTGAATGGTAACTGCAACATTCAGACATTTGCAAAATCTATTGGGATAACTAGATTGGAACTTTTCCTCATTGATAGTTTTTAATGAATACTCCGAGATTTTTTTAAACATTAAAGCCTTCATGTGCCATATTTTCAGATTGATGTCACTTTTAACACTAGACATCTGCGTCAATTATTAATTTAACTTTGTCGCCAACTTGACAGTGCGGTTGGATCACCAACACCTCGAATAAGTACAGGTACAACACCGGTAATCCGGCACCTTCAGTGGTCTGGCACGAATTAAAACCGGCGGAGTGCCGGCTGCGTTCCAAGAGCCCGGCACTTCTCCTCGGTGCCGGGCTCTTTTGCCGGCACTCGCGATCCTCGGGGGCCCAGCCGGGCCCCAGATCGCGCTGAACAAGGCCCCTCCCCTTTCCAGCGGGCGGCCGCGAATGCTTCCGGGGCGCTACTTTTAGCGCCCTGGCGAGGCTGGCGCCCCAATAAGAACATAAGAAATAGGAGCAGGAGTAGGCCAATCGGCCCCTCGAGCCTGCTCCGCCATTCAATAAGATCATGGCTGATCTGATCCTAACCGCCAATCTACTATCACAGAACCATCTCCTGAATCTAACAGAATTAGACACACGAAATAGGAGCAGGATCAGGCTACACGGCCCCTGGGCCCGCTCCGCTACCCACAGGGCCATGACCGATCCGAACCTAGTCTCATGTCCAAATTCCTGCCCGCTCCCCGTAACCCTTAATTCCCTTTACTTCTAGGAAACTGTCTATTTCTGTTTTAAATTTATGTAATGATGTAGCTTCGACAGCTTTTTGGGGCAGCATATTCCATGGACCTACCACCCTCTGAGTGAAGTAGTTCCTCCTCATCTCAGTTTTGAAAGAGCAGCCCCTTATTCTAAGACTATGCCCCCTAGTTCTAGTTTCACCCATCATCGGGAACATCTTCCCCGCATCCACCCGATCAAGCCCCTTCACAATCTTATATGTTTCAATAAGATCGCCTCTCATTCTTCTGAACTCCAATGAGTAGAGTCCCAATCTACTCAACCTCTCCTCATATGTCCATCCCCTCATCCCCGGGATTAACCGAGTGAACCTTCTTTGTACTGACTCGAGAGCAAGTATGTCCTTTCTTAAGTATGGACACCAAAACTGTACGCAGTATTCCAGGTGCGGTCTCACCAATACCTTGTACAACTGAAGCAATACCTCCCTATTTTTATATTCTATCCCCCTAGCAATGAAAGCCAACATTCCATTGGCCTTCTTAATCACTTGCTGCACCTGCATACTAACCTTTTGAGTTTCGTGCACCAGGACCCCCAGATCCCTTTGTACTTCAATACTTTCCAGTTTCTTGCCATTAAGATAATAACTTGCTCTACGATTTTTCCTGCCAAAGTGCATAACCTCACACTTTCCAGTATTGTATTCCATCTGCCAAATCTCTGCCCACTTACTTAGCCTGTCGTTGTCCCCTTGCAGGTTTTTTATGTCCTCCTCTCTCACTACTTTCCCTCCCATCTTAGTATCATCTGCAAACTTTGATATGTTACACTCGGTCCCCTCTTCCAAATCGTTAATATAGATTGTAAAGAGTTGGGGACCCAGCACTGACCCCTGCGGAACACCACTAGTTACTGATTGCCAGTCTGAGAATGAACCATTTATCCCAACTCTCTGCCTTCTGTTAGATAGCCAATCCTCTATCCATGCCAGAATATTACCCCCAATCCTGTGATTTTTTTTATCTTAAGCAATAATCTTTTGTGTGGCACCTTGTCAAATGCCTTTTGGAAGTCTAAATGCACTACGTCCACTGGTTCACCTTTATCCACCCTATACGTTACTTCCTCAAAGAACTCCAGCAAATTTGTCGAACATGACTTCCCCTTCATAAAACCATGCTGACTTGGCAATTTCTAGGCCATTGGGTTTAATTATGCTCTGTGACTGCATGGCGAAGTGTCTATTCCACTTGTAAGCACTTCCAGTACTGCAACCAGCTCGGCCTCCAGAAAGTCCTCGTTGCACTTCCCCCCTCGAATTTTGGTTTCAGTACAAGGAACCCTTCAGTGGTTCGGAATTTTCAATGGTCCGGCACCGGCCTGGTCCCGAGGGTGCCAGATTACCGGGGTTGTACCTGTATTCTCTTTTGCATGTTATCAAAAGAACCCAAGGAGATGGAGAATTTTTTTACGTAATGAGTTATGATGATCTGGAATGCATTGCCTGAAAATGTGGTGGAAGCAGATTCAATAACTTTTAAAAGGGAATTGGATAAATACTTGAAGGGGTAAAATTTGCAGGGCTGTGGGGAAAATGCAGGTGAGTGGGACTAATGGGATAGTTCTTTCAAAGAGCTGAACGGTCTCTTTCTGTGCTGTATCATTCTCTGATTCTCTGAAATCCAATCACTGAAGAGCAGCAAACAACGAAGGATATGGAGTTAGGGCACAGATCACCCATATCATATCATTGAATGGCGGAACAGGCTCATGGGGCTAAATGGCCTACTCCTGTTACTACGTACCTAAAGCAACCAGAGTCCTAAGCGATAACATCATAACTGTAGAGGTCATGCTGAAACATTCCTGCTAAAGCTGTATAGTGCTCTGATCAGGCCAATTCTGATTACCGCATTCAGTAAGGCAGAAGGTAAGCACCTTAGTCCTGGAATGGGGCAGAAAAGAGCCACAAGGTGTTCTCCACTGTCTGACGACTACACTGAGTAAAGATTGGAAAAACATGCCGTCCTAGCCTTGATGATCGCTAGAGGAGAATTTGGAGGTAAGTAACAGAAATATTTCAAATTAAATTACATCTGTTCAAGACAACATCGGTACAAACTAGTAAAATGCAAGTTCAGGAGGGATGTCAGGAAGTCGAGAAGCACTTCACGCAGTGATTAATATCTAGAATGGTCTTGCAAGTAGAGTAGTGGAGGGAGTTAGATGCAGTGATGAAGTGGGGGGGCACAAGTTTTGATAGAAAGATGAGCTTCACCTGTACTTCACATTTGTGACACTGGAAAACTGCTGGATGTTAGAAAGGCCACATACTCTTTGGCAGAGTTTTGAACTAAAAATGTATTGAAACATACATACATTGATGCTGAACTTTTTTTGACCGAGTTGTGGTGATGGAGCCAAAGCCAAAGCTACAAATTAGGATCAAATCAACCATTTGGAAATAAAAACACTATTTCTGCTACTAAGAAAAACACTGAATCATCGAGTGGAGTGGGGGGGGGGGGGGGGAGGATGGAAGATTCCTTTTATCTCCACGGTGCAGCTTGCATGTCTATTTAGTTTATCACCAATTACAAAAGGCATTTGACAACATGGGCAGCAACAACTGAAGTTGCATTTTGGGTTCATAATTCTGAACCAAATGCTGCATTTTAATCATAGAATGTTACAACACAGACAGAGGCCATTTGGCCCATCAAGTCTGCACAAGTCAACTCCTCTAATCCCGTTTTCTTTGCTCCTTTTTAAATGTTCCTCTATTTTACGAGACTATTTCAAAAGAACGAATGGTCTCCGCTTTAACAACTGTTTGCAGCAGAGAATTCTACATTCTAATGAGCCCAGCACGTGAGTGCAAAAGACAAGGCTGAAGCATTTGCAACCATCTTCAGCCAGAAGTGCCGAGTGGATGATCCATATCAGCCTCCTCCAGAGGTCCCCACCGCCATAGAAGCCAGTCTTCAGCCAATTCGATTCACTCCATGTGATATCAAGAAACGGCTGAGCGCACTGGATACAGCAAAGGCTATGGGCCCTGACAGTCGTGCTGAAGACTTGTGCTAAAGAAACTAGCTGCACCTCTAGCCAAGCTGTTCCAGCTACAACACTGGCATCTATCCGACAATGTGGAAAACTACCCAGGTATGTCTTGTCCACAAAAAGCAGGACAAATCCAATCCGGCCAATTAGCACCATATCAGTCTACTTTCAATCATCAGCAAAGTGATGAAAGGTGTCGTCGACAGTGCTATCGAGTAGCACTTACTCACCATTAACCTGCTTACTGATGCTCAGTTTGGGTTCTGCCAGGACCACTCAGCTCCAGACCTCATTACAGCCTTGGTCCAAACATGGACAAAGGAGCTGAATTCCAGAGGTGAGGCGAGAGTGACTGCCCTTGACATCAAGGCAGCATTTGACCAATGTGGCATCAAGGAGCCCTAGTAAAACTGAAGTCAATGGGAATCGGGGGGAAAAACGCTCCACTGGCTGGAGTCATACTTAGCACAAAGGAAGATGGTTGTGGTGGTTGGAGGTCAATCAATCATCACAGCCCCAGGACATCGCTGCACGAATTCCTCAGGGCAGTGTCCTAGGTCCAACCATCTTCAGCTGTTCCATCAATGACCTTCCCTCCATCATAAAGGTCAGAAGTAGGGATGTTTGCTAATGACTGCAGTGTTCAGTACCATTCGCAACTCCTCAGATAATGAAGCAGTCTTTGCCTGCATGAAGCAAGACCTGGACGACATTCAGGTTTGGGCTGATAAGTGGCAGGTAACATTCGTGTCACGTAACATTCGTGTCACACAAGTGCCAGGCAATGACTGTCTCCAACAAGCAAGCGTCTAACAACCGCCCCATGACATTCGATGACATTACCATCGCCACATCCCCCACCATCAATATCCTGGGGGGGGGGGGTCACCATTGACCAGAAACTTAACTGGACCAGGGCAAATATACAAGGGCAAGGCTGGATGGCATCTATTTTAATGCAAGGAGTCTTGCAAATAAGGTGGATGAACTGAAGGCGTTGATAAACACATGGGAGCATGATATTGTTGCTATCACGGAGACATGGTTGAGGGAGGGGCAAGACTGGCAGCTCAATATTCCGGGGTACAGAATCTTCAGGCGAGACAGAGGGGGGGGGGTATAAGAGGGGGTGTAGCAATATTAATTAAGGAGTCAATTACTGCAGTAAGGAGGGATGACATATTAGCAGGTTCCTCAAATGAGGCCATATGGGTGGAGCTTAAAAACAAAAAGGGGGCAAGCACTTTGCTGGGAGTGTACTATAGGCCTCCAAACAGTCAGGGGGAGATAGAGGAACAGATATGTAGGCAAATCTCAGAGAAATGTGCAAATAATAGGGTAATAATAATGGGGGATTTCAACTTCCCCAATATTAACTGGGATAGTCAGAGTGTGAAAGGCACAGAGGGTGTAGAATTCTTAAAGTGCATCCAGGAGAGCTTTTTGAGCCAGCATGTAGAAGGTCCTACAAGAGAGGGGGCGGTACCGGACCTAATTCTAGGGAATGTGGCCGGCCAAGTGGAAGAAGTGCTAGTAGGTGAGCACTTTGGTGACAGTGGCCATAATATGGTGAGATTTAAGGTGGTCATGGAAAAGGACAGGGATGGGCCGGAAATAAAGGTTCTAAATTGGGGGAAGGCCGATTTGAATAGGATAAGGCAGGATCTGGCCAAAATGGACTGGGATCAGCTACTTGTAGGAAAATCCGCATCGGAGCAATGGGAGGCTTTCAGAAGGGAGATTGAGATCATACAATGGCAACATGTTCCCGTAAAGGTCAAGGGTGGTTCCAAAAACCACAGGGAACCTTGGATGTCAGGGGATATACGAGAATGGATTTTAAAAAAAGGAGGGCTTTTGGCAGATACAAAAGGCTAAAGACGGAGGAAGCCCTAGAGGAGTACAAAAAGTGCAGGGGGATACTTAAAAAAGAAATTAGGAGATCAAGGAGGGGCCATGAAATAACACTGGCGAGCAAAATAAAAAGAAAATCCTAAGATGTTTTATAAGTATATTAAGGGTAAGAGGATAACTAGGGAAAAAATAGGGCCCATTAGGGACAAAAGTGGCAATCTGTGTGTGGAGCCGGAAGATGTAGGAGGGGTTCTAAATGAATTTTTTGCATCTGTTTTCACTATGGAGAGGGACGATGTAGACATAGAAATAGGGCGGGGGGACTGTGATAGGCTCGAACACATTAACATCGAGAGGGAGGAGGTATTGGCGGTTTTAGCAGGCCTAAAAATGGATAAATCCCCAGGCCCGGACGAAATGTATCCCAGGCTGCTGTGTGAGGCAAAGGAAGAGATTGCGGGGGCTCTAACACACATTCAGAACCTCTCTGGCCACAGGGGATGTGCCAGAGGACTGGAGAACCACTAATGTAGTTCCATTATTCAAAAAGGGGAGTAGGAAAAAACCGGGGAACTACAGGCCAGTGAGCCTAACATCAGTGGTGGGAAAATTATTGGAAAAAATTCTGAGGGACAAAATCAGTCGCCACTTGGAGAGGCAAGGATTAATCAGGGATAGTCAACATGGCTTTGTCAAGGGAAGATCATGTCTGACTAATTTGATTGAATTTTTTGAGGGGGTGACTAGGTGTGTGGATGAGGGCAACGCAGTGGATGTGGTATACATGGATTTCAGTAAGGCCTTCGATAAAGTCCCACACAGGAGACTGGTCAAGAAGGTAAGAGCCCATGGAATCCAGGGTGCCTTGGCACGTTGGATAAAAAACTGGCTTAGTGGCAGAAGGCAGAGGGTGATGGTCGAAGGTTGTTTTTGTGACTGGAAGCCTGTGGCCAGTGGGGTACCACAGGGATCGGTGCTGGGTCCCTTGCTGTTTGTGGTCTATATTAATGACTTGGATATGAATGTAAAAGGTATGATCAGTAAGTTCACGGATGATACAAAAATTGGTAGGGTGGTAAATAGCGAGGAGGGTAGTCTCAATCTGCAGGACGATATCGATGGGTTGGTCAGATGGGCGGAACAGTGGCAAATGGAATTTAACCCGGAAAAGTGCGAGGTGATGCACTTTGGGGGGACTAACAAGGCAAGGGAATACACAATGAATGGTAAGACCCTAGGCAAGGCGGAGGGTCAGAGGGATCTGGGTGTGCAAGTACACAGATCCCTGAAGGTGGCGGAACAGGTGGATAAGGTGGTAAAAAAGGCATATGGGATACTTATATTCTATGCCTCGGCTAATGAAGGCAAGAGCAAGGAGGTTATGATGGAGCTGTATAAAACACTGGTTAGGCCACAGCTGGAATACTGTGTGCAGTTCTGGTCGCCACACTACAGGAAGGATGTGATAGCTTTGGAGAGGGTGCAGAGGAGATTCACCAGGATGCTACCAGGGCTGGAACACTTCAGCTATGAAGAGAGACTGGGCAGATTGAGTTTGTTTTCCTTGGAGCAGAGGAGGCTGAGGGGGGACATGATTGAGGTGTACAAAATTATGAGGGGCATAGATAGGATGGATACTAAGGAGCTTTTTCCCTTAGTAGAAGGGTCAATAACTAGGGGGCATAGATTCAAGGTAAAGGGCGGGAGGTTTAGAGGGGATTTGAGAAAGAACTTTTTCACCCAGAGGGTGGTTGGAGTCTGGAACTCACTGCCCGAAAGGGTTGTGGAGGCTGGAACCCTCACAACATTCAAGAAGCATTTGGATGAGCACTTGAAATGCCATAGCATACAAGGCTACGGACCAAATGCTGGAATATGGGATTAGACAGGGCGTGATGGCCGGCGTGGACACGATGGGCCGAAGGGCCTCTATCCGTGCTGTATAACTCTATGACCAGCCACATAAATACGGTGGCAACAAGAGCAGGTCAGAGGCTGGGTATTCTGCAGTGAGTGTCTCACCTCCTGACTCCCCAAAGCTTTTCCACCATCTACAAGGCAGTCAGGAGTGTGATGGAATATTCGCCACTTGCCTGGATGAGTGCAGCTCCAACAACACTCAAGAAGCTCGACACCATCCAGGACAAAGCAGCCCGCTTGATTGGCACCCCGCCCACCACCTTAAACATTCACTCCCACCATCACCGGCGGACCGTGGCTGCAGTATGCATCATCTGCACGATACACTGCAGCAACTGACCAAGGCTTCTTCGGCAGCACCTCCCAAACCCGCAATCTCTTCCACCTAGAAGGACAAGGGCAGCAGGTGCATGGGAACACCACCACCTCCAAGTCACACCATCCTGACTTAGAAGTATATCGCCGATCCATCGTCACTAGATCAAAATCCTGGAGCTCCCTACCTAACAGCACTGTGGGAGCACCTTCACCACACGGACTGCAGCAGTTCAAGGCGGCGGCTCACCACCACCTCTCTCAAGGGCAACTAGAGACAGGCAATAAATGCTGGCCTTGTTAGTGACGCCTGCATCCCATAAACAAATATAAAAAAAGCTGCCCCATGTAAAGAAATGCTTTCCAACATTCCCTTTAATTCTTTATGCGATACCACTAGGTACTTTAATACCTAGTCTGCTGCTTAATTTTTTTTAAACAGAAATATAGCTCCTCAAATACCAGAGTGCCCCATTATTTTATAGTATATTTACTGACAATATGTATACGTAGTTAAAAGATTTATCCACTTTGATACTGGCGGTCAAGATTTTGCAAAAAAATACATAACTGACAGCCAGTGTGCCATCAAAATGGATAAATCTATTAGCTACCTATACTTATTGACATAGATACACATATGTGCATGTGTATATAATGCATAGCTATATTATATCCTGTACACACACGCAGATATATACACTCACACCAATACATAATGTTTAACTATATAGCCAAATCAGTAGAAAGTCAGAGGAAATCCTGCTCAACTTTTATAGTGCTATATGTTAAGACCACAACAACAACAACTTGCATTTGTATAGTGCTGTTAATGTAGTAAAATGTCCCACGGCAACAAAAATTCTTAAAACACCTCAAGAATTGTGTCTAGCTCTGATCACACAGACACACAGGAGAAATTCAAGTTGTGGAGTCAGTGCAGAGAGTCATAAAGCTGATTGTAACCCTGGCCTCGAACACTGGCAAAGAAAAAGAATCGTGAACTTTTCAGCCTTGAAAGGAAGTGTTTGAGAGATGAGCTTTTAAACATATGCGAGAGTAAATGGTATTGAAAAGGCAAATTGGAAAATTACTTCAAACTAAATTGAAAGTAGGAAAGAATGGAGAGGTTCAAAATAGCAAAAGGCAAATTTAGGACTGAGATTAGCAAGTAGTTCTTCAGGCAGAGCAATCAATATACGAAATGGGCTCCCAGATAAGAGTACTGGAGGCGAAAGCTGTGGAAACATTAATAACTGAATGCTGCAATGGGGGAACTTGAGGGGTTTCTGGATAGATGAACTGAAGTCTTTTTCATCCATAATTATCATGTGAAGTGTAATGCTAACCTAATGCACTTCCTGACAAGACTACTAAATGTTTATAAAAATAATGCATTAATTCTGGTTACTTGCTAGAAAATGCTATAAATTAAGCATATTATATAAATGATCTGATAATTTAGGGCTATCGACTTTCAAACTGATTCTTTTTGAATTCTTTGCAAATTCTCCAACAGAAGTTTACAAAAGGAAAACAAACATGCTTATTTTAACGAAACTTTAAACCAACAACTTTCTTTGACATAATGCCTTTAATGCACAAACATGTCCCAAGGTGCTTTAGAGAGGAATAAGGAAAAGTGAATGTAGGCCGAAACAAGAAAGATTAGGAAGGGTGATCAAAAAGCTTGGTCAAAGGTGAGTTTTAAGAAGGTCTCGAAAGAGGAGAGGCAGAGAGCTCTTACCATGGAAAGTAGTTAATTCGTACCCTGCTCTTGTAAATTACAATCCCACTTGACAGCACGCCAATCATAATTTCTGTGTTACTTTGATCCTAAAAAAAGAGATAATTTCATGTCAAACTTTGTCTCTATAATTGCTGGCAAAGATTGAAGGCATAAATCTGTAGACTTTGCCTTTAACTCCCTTACCTCTAGATGAATTATCCTTCATCCCCATACCTTACAAAATCATGCAATTACCAAAATTATGAACAGCAACTTAAACTAAAACAAAGTTGGAAATGTACCATACTTCAGTTAATGGGCGACACACTGGATTGCTCACATTCATTGGGGCATTTGCAGCTTGTGCAAACTTAAACCATTTTGGTTTTATTTTGATAAAGGGTGGGATTATTTGGCGTTCCATATCCCAACCAAACAAAAGGTGGGTTAATAGTCGATGGGAAAGGCTACCTACTTCCCTTTATTACTGAGATAGGGGCTCATAATTTTCTTCACTAGACAGAATACGGCTTTATTCCAGCTTCATTGGGTATATCGTACAAAAGAGTATCACAGAATCACCACAGTGCAGATAGAGGCCATTTCGGCCCATCGAGCCTGCACCGACACATATCCCACCCGATCCCCGTAACCCCTGCACCGACACATATCTCACCCTATCCCCGTAACCCCAAGTATTTAATCCCCTAACACTAAGGGTCAATTTTATCATAGCCAAATCAACCTAACCCGCACATATTTGGCTGTGGGAGGAAACCGGAGCACCCGGAGAAAACCCACGCAGACACGGGGAGAATGTGCAAACTCCACATAGACAGTCGCCCGAGGCCGGATTTGAACCCGGGTCCCTGGCGCTGTGAGGCAACAGTGCTAACCACTATGCCACCGTGCCTCCGTACTAGAATCTTTCGCAGGATCGGTACTTTGAGAATCCAGGGCAAGTGGAAAGAGGAAGAGAGTTGCTGTCCAATCTTCCTCCACCCACCCAGAACACTGGAAGTCTGCCATTGGCTACGGTCATTGAATCTGCAGTAACCTCTTGTTTTTGAGGTCAGAGATAATGCAGTAAATTACTTTTACATGGAGACTCAAACTTGCTAGCTTTGTCCCCGTTCAGGATGCTTGCTGCAACATGCTGCACCCATGCGAGATGTTGTCATTACCAATTCCAAATTTGCATGAAATCAAGACCGAGGAAGCAGACTATTTATGTGCCTGACTACTCTCAAGAAGTTGCTCCGTACCCTTCACCTGATGTCAACTTGCTTCTATAGAACCACCAAGGCTAACTCAGACTGCCTGAAGCTCAAACCCAAGTATCATGAGCGGCAGAAGAGGTCCCATATTGAGTGCAGGCATCTCCAAAGGGGTTCCATCTGGAGAAGGAGGTGCCAGTCACTCGTATGAGAAATGGAAGTAGGGACTGCTCATTCAATCAATCAACCATATTCACTGCTGAAGAACCACTTTATATACCTTAATAGAATCAAATTACAGATTATATAACTAAAGTAGGATTAAACGTCCAGGGCTGTACAGTATATTAATATGTATCTCAATCCAGTTCTTTCAGCAACTCAAGAATTCAACAGTGTGGTTATGCGCAAGTGTTGAACATTATGCAAATGTGCATTCCTGTCTGAAATTTAACCACTGATGCCTCTTGCATAGTTAACAGTCTCATTAAATTACGCACCATAAGCAACGGTTTAAGTTAATAATTTAATTTTAGCTTACAACATAACTGCATTACTGAATTCCATCTATGGAACTTAGATCTAACTATTTGTATAAATAGTGTTAAAGATATAGTGAGTATCCAATTTTGTTCACCAAGATCTCTTCCAAATACAAATCATCATTTTTGAGATGTCTTTTGGGGTTGGGGGAAGGAGTCTTTACTTTAATGATGGCCTAATCCAGTGTTGTACAATACATTAGCCGCTAGTGGTTAATTGAGAATCCAAATGTGGCTAATTCCATTTCTGATTAATAAATAAAGAGATAATGTCGTTGGGCACTTGATCGCAACATTCACATTCGTGCGGCATATGCACATGTACATTAACCTTTTTGTGCGTTTGTTGGTAAAATGGAAAGCGAAAAGCAAGAGTGTGTGTGTGTGTGTTTTTGATCGAGAGTGCTGTACTTCCGTGGTTACTGAATGGTGTTAGATATTTGTAAGTAATTACGCACCTGAAGTACATTTATATGTGTAACCACACCCGTGGCTCATCAGCGATTTATATTGGACAACACTGGCCTAACCAAGAATTCACTGCACGGAGAATCACTGACTTACTGTTCTGTGGTCCAATATAATGGCAGACCAAAATGGATCAACCTAGATGATTCATTCACCAATTTGAACTTGACAGTCATCCCTCCCCCAACCATCACAGCAAGTATATCATATATCATCCCCCATTTATGTTGTCTGAAATTAGAAGAAACACAAAGCTCCTTAAATTCAATTTATGATCACACTAACAAGTAGACACCTTCGGTGAGCATGTGAAAATTTAAGCACAAATCATTAAAAAAATCATAATATTTTACATTAACTGTACTTTACAGGAGCAACGATAAGCTTAAGTTCCCTCAATGGGTACATCTTGAAGCCATGTGACAAGGGCCAGATTTAAACTTACCCTTGCATAGTGCAATTCGACTCCATATAGTTCTAAGCTGCGTGCTGTATTTAAGTAATTTAATTCTGATTCTGCGGGAGACAGTCCTCTGTTTTTTTAAAAAAAAGCACATTTAAATTAAGCAGTGCAACAACGCATATAATACTCAAAGGCTTTAAAACATAAAAAAAGCACTACAGCTTGAAACAAATTGAATACATATTGGAATAACTCACTTATGCTGCTGATGCAATTTTGCTATTTCTTTTTCGAAGTCTTGAGGCTGATTGGAGATAAAAGAATAATCGGCGAGGTAGCCTGGCAAGTGCTCTGAATTGTTGTAGTCTCCCAGTTCAGCTTTAAAAAAAATTAAATTGCCAGAGTTAGAAGCAAATTGTCTTGCTTGTTCTGAACTAAATAGTTTTAATATTGGAAAAACTTTTTTCCTCCAACTCTCTTCGCCCCTTCCACTGGTCACCCTAAAAATCTTGCTAAAGAGACTTCTCTTAATCGGTGAGATATAGCAGGCTATTTTATCATGGGAGCATCACTGGGTAAACCAATCTTGTCCTCATCACACAGTCAAGACACACTTTCTAGTAGGGAGTCAGGAGCAGGAATCCAGGATGACTTATGCCAATTATAGAGCACTCGTTGCACTAATTCAGTACAGACCAGGGAGTGAAATTGGAGACTTTTTGGTATATTAGGTTCAGCTAATCTTTGTGTAAACCCATTGACCCACCAAGGACAAGTTACAGTTTTTAAGTAGTGTTAAAGCTTTTATTCTTTGATGCTGCGCTGGATGGAGAATGTATTTGTCTGTCTCATTTTGAAGGGCCGTTTCCAGTTTGCACATTAATAAAGACTGCCTAGGTAATTGGACTTTAGAATATTGCTTGAACAAATCTTATGAAATCCATTTCACATTATATTTTACAGTTTAATAAATCTGGTTTGACTAATTGCAGAAAGAAATGGTGGCAACTACCAAAGGCTGGAGAGGATAAGATCAACAGTGTGATGGAATAAACACCGAATGAATGGAGCTGACTGGACAACTCAAGTGAGAACAAATTATGATTAGCCTTAAACTTGAAAATACTGCACAAATCTTCCACTGCACAAATATAACCCGGTTATAAATACATGAAGTAACTTTTGAACTGAAATAATTTCAAATATTTTATTCGTCATAAATCTATTGATACTCCTCACATTTTTATTACAAATATTTGGACGGGCAGATTAATTTCTGCCTCCATACTTGGCATGGCTCAGATTGGGAGCTGAACAGAATGGAAGATCAATGCTGCCTCCTCCCACTCAAGGCCATTGCATAACAGTGCTCAGAAGAGCAATGCCATCATACCACTAATGTTTAGGCTTTAAAGTATGTTACGATTCTGTAATCTAATAAAGGAAGGGTTTAAGAGCTTATTAATCTCAATGGTATTGTGTTTGAGATCAGTAATAAATGCCATTTTTAGTAGAATGCATACTTGAATGCTCTCAAAAATACGGCGTAAAAGCAACCACTGTAAGGATATGGAAACAGGGAGAAAAGACACACACACACGGAAGAGAGAGGAGTCATTCATTTGCAGTGGACATTAATTGAACAATTAACTTCTGCCGAGGCAACAGATGTCTAAATAAAATGTAATGCAGTTAACTGAGTAATCAGCATGCGGATTTGCTCATAGTTCATTTGCTCCAGATAAATAGGGACAGCATTCCCATTCCTTTGAATGAGAGGAACTTTGCTTGCTGAGAGGTGAACCATAAATACATGGTGAAATCACTAATTTACAGCTTCACCTAAAGCAATCAATGCTTCTATTTTAAGAAACTGCATAAAAATGAAAATCGGAGGGTAGTTAAACATGTTTATTGAAAATTTATAAATTAAGGACTGAAATGAGATCGCTAGAGAAGACAAAAGAAATAAAAGCCTCTCTTGAGCTAATAAGTAGACAGAGGACAGAGTTGAAAATATGGGTCTATTCGGGGCAGGTAAAGTAGATAATATTTTACGAGGAGTTAGGGTATGCATAGAAAATAACACGTAACTTTTAACCAATCCAGTGTAAACTGAGAATGCCCTAGTCAAAGTATGGCAACAGAGTAACTATTAAATGTGTTTCAAGATTGTTGCTTGTACAATGCCACATTAAAAGGGAACTTGAATCTAGATCTTAACAAGTACTGTATTCCATAATATGCAAAAACTGGAACCTCTGGGATCAAGTGACCACAATATGCATAAATTTGAAATTTTTCACCATCGGTACGAGTAAGGAGCAGGTCATAAATATGATTTTTTTTTTTTTTTTTAAAAAGACACAACAGAACAAGGAATTAACTAAAAAAAAACTAAGTGGCAAGTTTTACTGAGAGATCTCAGTGGAGAAATAAATGGAAAACTTTTAAAATGCAAGACAAGGATAGACCCAAGGAAAATAAGCAAAACTTCAAAATAGATGAGATACATACAAAAACATAAGGAAAAAAAAGATGCATACAGCACTTAGTTGGGGGGGGGGGATAAAAAGAGAACTTTGAAAAATGTGAAACAGAATAAAGAAAGGTATTAGCATGCAAATAGGGCCTTCGAGATGAACACGAGTGAAGTTAAGCACAGCATTTTTTTTTTCCCAGTACTACAAGAATGGTTCAGGGAGGAATTAGAATGAGGAGAAAATTGGGAGCATTTCAGGATTAAGAGAAGATTGAATAACTTTAAAGAATTCACTATAAAGGAAAATATTGAATTTCCCATCTATGCAGTACAATGAATATCTGAAAACATTGATATTGGTTAGAAATGTATTTTAACAAATCCCATTAGAGACAGGGTTGGGTTAACAACAGCTTACATTTCTATAGTTCTTATGTGCATTGCAAATAGTTTCACATGGAGGAAAACAGTGTGTACCAAGTAGGAGCACAGCAACTGTATGAGCAACGATGAAACAGAGGAAACTGGGGTCAAGGTGAAGCCCAGTGTTCGAGGCATAGCGCGGCGTTTGTAGATACAAGGCAGGAGGAAATCATGAGGTGGGACAAAGCTATAGGGGATTTGAAGTAAGAGTAAAGAATCTGAAATCAGCTTCCTGGCACGCAGAGAACCAACGGAGTTTGAAGAGTGCGGGGCTGACGAGAATACAGGAATTTGTGTGGGTCAGGGTCCGGGTTGCAGCATTATGGATGAGGAAGGTTGTAGAGGATGAGGCGGGGGCTAGCTAGGAGAGTTACAGAAGTTGATCCACAAAGTGAAGGCGGCATGAATTGGGGGGGGGGGGGGGGGGGGGAGGAGTAGGAGAAAAGTGGTCTTTGCACTAGAGCAGATGTTGGGGGTGGGAGGTGGTGGTTGGGGTCAGCTGGGAGGTTGATAAAAGTTAAGGCCAGAGTAATGTAGACACTAGCGGGAGGCAAAAGGGATGGCTTTGGTTTCATTAACATTAAGCTGGAGGAAATTTTGGCTCACCCAGGTTTTGATGTTGAACAGGCAAGTTGGAGAGTGCAGCAACAGTCTTTGGAATCAACGGAACAGGCTGTCGTCAGCATATATGTGAAAGCTGACACCATGTTTCCAAAGGATATCGCAAAGAGGTAGCATGTAAATGGCGAAAAGGAAGGGTACATCAGACGTGACCGTGCAAGTAGAAAAGCCGTTAGAGGCAACAGAGTGCCTACATTGCGACAGGTATGAGTGGAAGCAGAAGAGAACAGTGACAGAGGTGGAATGCAGAGAACAGATGCTGGAGGAGGATGGATTGGTCAATAGTGTTGTTGCCAGTGGAGTGGTGGGGAAAGATAAGAGACAGGAAGCAATGGCACAGCTGCATAGGATGTTGAAAAGTAAAAGGAAAATTCAAAGGGGCAAATGAAGTCACAACAGAGGAAAGCAAAACTGTATTCCACAAGGAACGGAATTTGTTAAGCATATACTTACACTGAACAGAGTAAGAGGCCAGAAGGGCTGCAATGTTGTATGGACAAGGCAACCTGGAAAAGGGGACAATTGAAAAATATTTCTGTTAATCCACAGCAATTATGATTGCTTGGACATTTGAACACTCATAGTAGGACAGAGGTTCCCAAATTTACCAAAAACCTCTGTTCAGAGATTCACGTCCCATTCCAATAAATATTTTGTAGTCCCCAAGAAGATGGCAGGGTTCAATCCCATTAGTTTCAAAAACTCGGGGTGGAAAAATAAAGGAACACATCAAAATACTCACCTGCCTTCATCATGTAGGGGTCATGTGCCTCAAGTAGCCAGCTGCCCTCAGGGATCTCTACTTTTTATGCAGCAATCCGGAGATGCCACAGATATATCTTTCACTTTAATCGATGTAGCCTTGCATAGTCAGCGGAAGGGCATTATGGGGGGATCTCAGCACAGATGCTTGAATCCCTACTATTGCACCACAAGCAACTCCTAGGTCCAATTGTCCACTTCTAGAAATCAGAAGGGATCCCACAGTACTAAACCTCTGCTAAGTATGCGAGGCTGCACCGGTGGCTCTCGTTCTTGGCCAGCCCATCCTCCTCATGGCCCCAAGATAAATTTGGCAGCCCCACCCCACCCCAGATTAGGACCCTCTGCAGTAGGACATTATGCATCTAATACCTTTCAAAAAAACACTGGATACAAACTAGTTCTAAACACTGTTAATGTTAATCACAGTTCCTTTGGAGTTTTTTTTTTATATAAAAAGAACAGTTTTGTTTGAATTACATTTTTTTCCCACAAGTGTAATTCAGTAGGATTTTGCTAGATAAAATTTCTTGTACTTCAAAAGGAGTATACTTAAGTATAATCTGGTTAATCCCACACCATTTTCAAAACCAAAGCCACTTCCCAGCTATGATTTGTAAGCAGCCCTTTTAGTACACTCGTCCCTGTAAACCCTACAATTGTTAAGATAGAAAATACCATTACAATATATGAACATTCAGGCATTATATTACAGGAAACTTTGGTTTATCCGGAGGTTAACTGTCCGCAATGCTCGAGCCACCGGCAAAATTCAGGAGTCGGTTCAGTAAGTTTTTTTTTTTATTTTCGTTGCTTTTTTTTCCCCCAACCAGTCAGGCTCTGCAAGGTCCAGCTAAAGCTGTTGCTTAGCTAGAGACACTTGCAAGCTATGGCCGACTGTTCAGAAGCTGTTGCAACAGGGTTTGTTGCTAGATACGGAGCTCAAAAAGCTCCGTATGTTTTAACATTAGCGCTGGTTTGTCCGGCAGTTTTGATGGGACGGCAACAGCTCGGTCCCGTCGGTGCCGGATATCACAAAGTTTCCTGTAGTTTTATGACTCAATACCGTAACAAAATAATACGGTAAACTCATTATGTATGCACTATAATAAACACCATGAACCAGTGTGCTGGATTTAGACAAGGTGAGATGTGTCCCTATGTGGAGTGTGTGTACTCCATACTGGGCAAACCCAAACAGAAACCCACTAAATCTGACTAATTAACTTAGGACTTCACAAGAATGGCTTGTTGGGCAATTTCCTGCAAGTTTCTTATCATAATGGATACTGAAGTGTAAATAATTTCATACTTTTAACTTGCTTTATCTTACATATGACCTCTGCATTTGTTTTCCGAATGAGCTAGAGCCAAAGAAGCTCTTAGCATGAGCAATCCAAAGCCAATTCCATTCCACAGCTCTATCCTCTGCATCACACTTATCCACTTCTTTAAATAATGCAATAGTCTCTGCCTCAACTACACCAGGACAACACATTCCATGCTCCAACACTTTGCGGAAACAAATTTTTCCTGAAGACGCTCCTCACTTTCAGTGAGGATTGAAAATTGATTATCGTGAAAAATCATTTAATGGCCATTTTATCTGTCGCCCCTCTTCTTCCCTAATTTTCTCCTTGCTGAAGAGGTGAAATGCTTGCTCGGAAATTGTTCCACAAGGCTCCGCTATCGTGTCCACTTGGCTTTAATTCATCAGTGAACTGTCTACGAGACCGCAAGGGTTGAGCTCTTCCTTCAATGTTCAGGTATGTGCACCTCCAACCAGCGCCACTGAACAGTTTTCAGGAGTGAGAACCGGGACCGATCTTCCCATCCCTAGGACTGCAACGCAGCTGCGGAGATTAGTTAACTCAGCAGACAGGAGATCAAACCCGGGACCTTTTTGGTCCGTGTGGCTCCGCCGCTCACCGGATAAACTCGCCGTGCCAATGGCGGATTTTTGTTGCTATTAAAATGGAACGCTGGACAAAGGTGCACTTTACAGAAACACATCAGACAGTAAGTCGATCACGTGTCAATGCAGTGTACCTAGACGGCAGTTCAGGGCCATGGTGCAGGCAGGATGAAGAGAAAAATGTGCAGCCAGTCTGCTTAGCTTTTCCACATGCAAACTGCAAATCTTGGAACAGCATTAGGAGGGGTGCTTTGACCACATCTTTTACATAATGCATTTCAATGGTGGAATCACAAGATGAGCAATTTTACTACAGGTAGACTATCCTTTATCCGAAAACCTTGGGACCAGCTGAGTTTCGGTTTTTGGAATTTTTCGGATTTCAGAAGGTATTGGGAAATTTGTCGGGGGTCGGGGTCGGCGGGGGGGGGAGAAAAGAATATCGGACGGGCTGCTGCAGCTATCGGACAGGCCGCTGTATTGTCGGGTTCACTCTCCCAGTACCTCCTTCACACTGCCCGGCTCGGCCTGCAATCTCCTACCCAGGAGGGAACTCTGTGACCCTCTGCCCTGCTCAGCGTAAGTCTTGCGCCACTCTGGTCATGTCGTGCACACGACTTACGCTGAACGAAAAAACTTTCGGTTTTTAGAGGTTTTCGGAAGTTCGGATAAAGGATAGTCTACCTGTATTATCAATTAAGCTGCTTTTTTTTTTTTTTAGTGCAAGCGTTAACTAAACAGTGAATGCAAGTGAAAACACTACGAATAGATAGAAATGAGTTACCATTAGTTCTGGATTTTCTCTCCAGTGAGTTTTCCATGCTCTCCTTTTCCTCACTGTAACTGCATTGTCGACCCTGTTCTGAGCTTCAAATCTTAAGCTAGACAACAAAACCACCCATTTCCACCCACTGTCAGGCAACACCAATTTTCTAACCTGCTTTGATATGCAGCTCCACAATTCCCATGCACTTCACCTTGCGCAATTCAACTGACATCATTCTCAGAGCACCAGGTATCAATAGATCAGGTATTGATTGCCTGACCGCCCAGCTACTCAGCACTTAGCTGTCCTGAATTTCAATGAAAAAAAAAAATCAGGTGAAATGCTAGATGTTAAGTGACCGACCGCTTTTACTGGGAACTCAGAAACGAAGCTTGGTAAACTGCTTTTAATCAATTTAAGATGCGTTTGGCATTGCTTCTGTGCAGTATTGTAAAAAAAATAATTGAAATGTTCCTAACTTCTTGACAGACTTGCTGTAAAATCTACAATCTCACACCTCAGAATCTAGTTGATGTTGCTGCGGAAGCTGACTTCTAGGTACTGCAGAATTCGACTACAGAACTCTAAATAAACCACATAGGCAAGAAATCAAATTATACAGAGTACCGTTTGCAGTTGTGGACCAACTATTGACCAGAGCACTGCTGAATGACAGGATGCCGAGAAAAGAACATCTGTATCAAGAGGCTATGATCTACTACAACAATGTGCATTTATAGAGGACCTTTAATGTACATATAATGTCCCAAGGGATGTGAGGGAGAGAGAGGAGTGAGAGAGAGAGAGGAGTGAGAGAGAGAGAGGAGTGAGAGAGAGAGGAGTGAGAGAGAGAGGAGTGAGAGAGAGAGGAGTGAGAGAGAGAGGAGTGAGAGAGAGAGGAGTGAGAGAGAGAGGAGTGAGAGAGAGAGGAGTGAGTGAGTGAGGAGTGAGGAGTGAGAGAGTGTGAGTGTGAGTGTGAGAGAGAGAGTGAGTGTGAGTGTGAGTGAGAGAGTGAGTGAGTGAGTGAGTGTGAGTGAGTGTGAGTTTAGGAGGGATGATTGAAGGCCTGGGAGAAAATATGGGTTTTAATTGATTTTTAAAGGAAGGGAGAAAGGCAGAGTCTTGGAAGGGAGCCTCCTGGCTAAACCATAAAATTGGTTTCATCATACATTTGGAGTCCATATTAAAATGAAAAGTTTTATCCAGGCTACATTTGCCAGCTCTTTAAAAAAAAGGATTGGCTGCTAAAATAAAATTTTCCAAAGTTACAACAATGATACTCACCTTCCACTAAGAATATCTTGTTTAAGTTGCAGAAAATATTGGTACCTGATGAAAAATAAAAATGCATATTTTAGGTCATAAAATATGGTGCAAGATACTAAAGCAAGAACTTTCCATACAGGTAATGATCAATATGTTTATTTTCGTCCATAACTACGTTCAGTACTGTACATGACTTAAATGCACTGGAAACATTACAATCCAGAATTAAGTCATGCAGCCCATCATACCTGTACTGGGAGGTTAGTTCTTCAACTTCAGGTTATCTGATTCGCTAACAACTATCAATTTGAACTGGGGCATGATTGCTGAGCGGAGCTGGTTTTTAACCCTTTATGTACTGTGATAGAATTAATGAAGCCAACACCACGCTAAATCTTAAAATGTTTCATTTTTGCCACCATCATTTACAAAACCTTCCAGTCTTGAAAATCTCCATTCGGTTCCCCCATAACCTCCGTTCCAGTGTGAAAATTCCCAATTTTGAACTTGGCTTCATAAACTATAATTTCTCATTTCAGTGCATCCTAACTGTATTTTTCCCCACAGCTCTAATATCCTTCCAATAATGGGCTTCCCAGAACTGTGTGCAAATTATAAATATCACACTAGTTTAACAAGCGTTACTTTGTGGCATTTGCCCAAAAAGTGGTGGTGGGGTGGGGGAGAAAGAGAAGAGGATGTACGCCTCCAGTTATCAGTTATCATACATAATAACGGTCATTCATATTTTCCGCTTGAAGTAAAATGTTGGCCTCCTGTCCTAGCAAATCCTCGAATGCATTTTTCACATCAGGCAGACGCGTCACTAGAAAGCAATCCAGCTACCCAGCCTGCTCCCAATGCATCCTAAAGAACATTACATGCATTACCTGAGTAGACATCAACAGTAAAACTCACTAACTTCTGCTTACACAACATTCAGGCGTAGAATCATAGAATGATACAGCACAGAAGGAGGCCATTCGGCACATTGTGCCTGTCTGAAAGAGCTACCCAGTTAGTCCCACTCCCCTACTCGTTCTCCATAGCCCTGCAGATTTTTCCCCTTAACCGATTCCCTTTTGAAAGTTATTACTGAATTTGCTTCCACGATCCTTTTAAGCAGTACATTCCAGATCATAACTCGGTATAAAAATGTTCTTGCTCGTGTCACCTCTGGTTCTTTTGCCAACATGGATACCAAGAGATATGGTTATTTGCTGCCGAGTAATAAATTCTCCTCAGGTGCAGGAAAAATGGCTTCAGAAATGTGCATTTAGGCTTCATGCAAGTAGAGAAAGAATATTGAAAATTTTACACTGACTGTTAGAAGCTTTTTTTTTTTTTTGCATAAAAGGCCTTCAAAATCATTGTGAAAGAACAGAAAATCACCAGCACTAATGCAGTTCCTTCACCATATTTAGTGACTTATGCTTGCTGTTCCTCTAGCTGGTCACCTGGTGGTGGCATAAGCACTCAAAGAAAACATAAAAGTATTCTTTACTGGACCCAGATTTGTCTATTAGCCGAACTATTAAAACAAAATCAGACACGTAACAAGGAGAGGAACGCTACACAGAATAAAAAGCACTGCTCTGTTAACCAACTGAAACTGTCAGTTAAACTTTACTAAAACATGATTCTTTGTATTTACATGAACTGCCTTTGGCAGAAAGTCTACTTTACAATTAGCGCCTTTACAGATACTGATATGAAACAACTAAATGGTATATTTGCAGTCTGCATTTACAAAAGATATTAAAGCTCGTCGTAGGTCACTGCATACATCCACTGCATAACTCACTGTTGTCATTACCTGTTGCTAAGCTTATGATCCAAGTACATTTCCTTGACCTCAATGTCTTAGATCCTAGGCTAAATTAGTATGCAAATTGAAATTGCTGTTGATTGCATAATATAAATATCAGGGCTTCCTGTATTTGAAAGGGTTGATTGCCCAGTCTAAATTTTTTTTAGTTACTTGACTAACAAATCCATTGGTCTCCAAATTTGAGAATCTTTATCTTTGCAAAGAAAAATGCATGGTTGTGCTGTATTGGCGACACCCTCATCAGGCTCTACACTTGCGTAACATTTTATTCTTATATTGCATATAGATGTCAATTGTATATTTATTTAAAATTCGTACCATTCAGCTTGCCTAAAATCATGATTACAAGCCAAGTTTATGCAACTTGTCCTCAAATTAACCCTTTAAGCCCTGGTATCATTCTGGTAAATCTGCACTACACCCCTCCACGGCCAATAGATCCTTCTTGAGGTGTGGTGCCCAAAACTGATGCAGTACTTCAGGTGGGGGTCTGATCGAGGCTCTGTACAACAGGAAAGAAAATCTTAATTCTGAATAAACAGCACTTCAAACAACAGGGGGACTTTGGGAACATTCAATGATACGGTTTCAACAAACTGACTTAAAGTTACTTCAAACTTGGGGTAGCGAGGTAATGTAGAAAAATCAATCCTTGTCCTTTCAGATCTCAAACATGGATTTGAATCCATCACGGCTTAATTGAGGTCTTCTCTCTTTACAGCTAAAGAGAGCGATGTGAAATAAATGTAGACGACTTGAAACTAGCTAGTAATGAGTGCGAGTGTCCATGATTAAGTATAATATTACAGTACTCTGATTTGGCAATCGCACTCAACAGCACAAGGATGTGGTAAATAGGAGAGGTTGAAAGGCTCCAAAGTTTGGGCTCAAGACAAATTGTTGGGAAAGTGGATTCAGCCTGTGTTCCTGATTAGGCTATTCCTGAGGGAATATTCCCC